>NC_000082.6:4726574-5474074 GCF_000001635.26 Mus musculus
CCTGAGGGGACGTCGGGCGGGGGGTGGCCGGAAGCGGGCTGAGGCGGGCGAGCGAGCGAGCGGGAGACTGGGGGTCGGAGAGGGGCCACCGAGCGGGCCTTGAGCGTCAAATGAGCCCGAAACCGCGGACGTCGCGCTCTAGACGGCTTTGAGCTCCATCCCCAAGAGTCCTCTGGTGTTCCCGTGGGGCATAGCCCCTCCCAGCGTCACGAATGCTCTTGAGGTGACTCCGGGGTCGAAGTTAGTGCAGCAGCGCAGCACATGAGCCTACCTGAGGTCCCGGAGGAGCCCGGGGCGTGGCGGCCTTGTTGGCCAGCCTTCAGTGGCTCCCCTCGGTGGCAAGATCCCTTAGAATCCCTGTGGGGACTTGATGAGTGACCTGTGGTTCTGAGTGCAAGACTGGGAGGACTCAGTCGTAGATGTAGCCGGTTGGTCTGGCCCAGGAGGTCACCTGTCACCACCAAAGCACAGAGCTCCAGGTGACTTAATTGCTCTGTAAGAACTGCCTGGACCGCCTTGCACACTGCTTGCACAAGGACTGTCTTGTGTCATGCCGTTTAAATTGGTTCTGAAGGACCAGTTGTGGCCTGTGTTCAATTGTGGGCACCGCAAACTCAACTAGAGAAGGGAGTGTTCCCGAAAGACAGAAATATCATATACTGTCCAGTTGAGGGAGAGCGCTTGCTCTCCAGTCCTTTCTAAATCCTTGAGTGTTTTACTACCTATAAAGTGAGAATATTAAGAGACTCGTGAAGTAAATCCACGAACATTCCACAGGCGAGATAACAGCACTGAAGATCTTAGTTATGCATAGACATCCTGTGATTTTTTCAGAAGTGGATTAGAGATTAGAAATGGTTTTGTTTAAGTGGTCATACTGGCCTTAAACAGTCTAGTCATGTAGAAGGTTTTGTGCGTTCCTATTTCTGGTATAGTGCTTCAGTTTATAATAGTTATTATAAATGTCATTTAATACATAATTATTAAGAAAGTTTTTTTTGGCGGTGCAGTTTGAACAAGATGAGCATGTATTTTACTACTGAGCCCACAACCCTACCCAGTGTTTTGTGTTTTGAGAAGGAAATCTTGCCATGTAGTGTGCACTAACTGAATTTGAGATCCTCAGGCTCCTAACTGTTAGGATTATGATGAGCTTGCACTATAGTGCCCAGCCTAAATCTTTTTTTCCCCCCTTTGAGTCAGGCTCTCTCAAAATTATTTAGTCCTGTCTTTAAACTTTCTCTATAGACAGGCCTCAACTCACAGAGATCCCACTGCCTCTGCCTCCTCTGTGCTGGGATTAAGGTGGGTACATCATGCTGTTTTGTCAATGTTTTTAGTTTCTTTGAAGAGTAAAAAGTATTCAGTTTTTTCTTTTTTTCCCAGAAACATCACAAGACATAATCTGTTTGCTAGGAGTTCCCAGTTCAGTAGGATATTTATAAATTCACTTGATAAAAATTGGTAAACATTTGCTGATAAAGTCCCTCAGCCAAAACACTGATTAGGGTGTGAGGATCTGTGAGCCTTGGAAAGTTGCATGCTTACTGAATGGCCTGATCTCACTGGGGACCTGAAGAGGAAATCCTGCAAGGCCCCTGGTTTGACTTGAGTTCCTTTCTTTCTTTGCTTGTGGCAGTCAGTTGAGACGTTGAGTCACTAGATATAGGAATATGAGTGCTCTACAATTGCTAAAGCCACTGAGCTACAGAGGTCAAATGTTAATTGTCTTTAACTTAGTCAGATGTGTTGAAACTTGGCAGACTTGGATAGTTGGGCCTACCTTGACTTTTAAATTTTTCTTTTAATAGCAGACTGTACAGGACAGCTGTACTTTGCATCAGAATTGCACCAAAAACTAGAATATCACCCTTCCAGAAGGCAGATCTTTTAGAAACTGGAATTGCATAATTCAGAGTAAAATTCATAACTTAGCCTTTCACTCCTTGGAGAAACAAAACAAAATAAAACCTCAAATGGTCTTTGAATCTTACTGGCCATAGTTAAGTAAAAAATTAAATGTATTCCTTTTTTGGATGCTTGGGAAGCAACCAATGGGAATTTCGGAGCTGGTATAAGACATAGTGATCTGCTGTAATTCCAGCATTTGGAGTTGTTCAAGGACATCCTTGACTACTTATGTCCATTGGTGTTTTTCCCACGTTTGTGTCTATGTCTGATCCCCTGGAACTGGAGTTATAGACAGTTATGAGCTGCCACGTGGATGCTGGGAATTAAACCTTTAGAAGAACAGTCAGTGCTCTTAACTGCTGAGCCATTTCTCCAGCCCCCTAATATCAGTTCTTGGCAATAGAGAAAGATTTTTTTGCTTGCTAAAATTTGTAGCCAGGTATTGGTTTTCTGACTTTTTTGTAGCATCTGAGCTGGAGTTGGGGTGCAAGGTAATCTACTTGAAAATTCAGGAGCAGCCAGACAGTGGTGGCATATGCCTTTAATTTCATCGCTTGGGGGGCAGAAGCAGGCAGATCTCTGAGTTCAAAGTTCAAAACCAGCCTAGTCTATAGAAAGAGTTCCAGGATAGCCAAGGCTGCACAGAGAAACTTTGTCTTGAAACAACATTATATGTGTGCTCATCAGGGAGGCCGGAGCACAGCTTGTGGAAGTTGGTTCTCCTTCCACAGTGAGATCTAGGGGTCAAACTCACATGGTTAAGCTTGCACTATTACCAGAGGATCCATCTTGCTGCCCAAGGAACTTTTTTTTTTTTTCGGTTTTTTGAGACAGGGTTTCTCTGTATAGCCCTGGCTGTCCGCCTGCCTCTGCCTCCCGAGTGCTGGGATTAAAGGCCTGTGCCACCACGCCCGGGTAGAAAGAGACTTTTTTAGTTGGCTGTTTAAATTTTAAAAACTGAGATGGGGGTTGTTGAGGTTGGAGAGCTCTGTGTTGGTTCTTTCTTTACAACCATTTGAGTCCCAGGGATCAAACTCAGGTGGTCATGTTTGGTGGCCTTTCTCCACTCTACTCTCACTGGCCCTGTTTTGCTTTTGAGATAAGGCTTTCACTTTGTAACCTAGGGTACACTTGAACTGGAGATCCTTCTACTTTAGCTCTTTGAGTGCTGGTATTACAGTGTTTCCCATTATACCCAGTTAAAAACTGCCCTGCTTTTTTATTCTTAATTTTTTTTTAGATTATTTTTTACTTATGAGTGTTTTGCCAGCATGTTAAGTTGTGTACTATATGTGTACCAAGTACCTGAAGGTCCCTTGGATCTAGAATTATGAATGGATGTAAGCTACCATGTGGCTTACTGATCCTGAACCTGGGTCTTCTTCAAAAGCAAGTGTTTTTACCCATGGACCCATCTCTCCAGCTGCTTTTTTTTTTTTAAGATTTATTTATTTATTATATGTAAGTACACTGTGGCTGTCTTCAGACACACCAGAAGAGGACATCAGATCTTGTTACAGGTGGTTGTGAGCCACCGTATGGTTGCTGGGATTTGAACTCCTGACCTTTGGAAGAGCAGTCGGTGCTTTTACCCGTTGAGCCATCTCACCAGCCCCCGCTGTTGTTCTTTTTAAAGATAGTCTTACCTGACTGGCCTGGAACTCCATATATTAAGATTGAAGGGATCTTCTGCCTCCTAAATATTGGAATAAAAAATTTCTTTTCCTTCTTTGACACAGGGTCTCACTCAATGTGCTTGTATGTTAACTCCCAAGGATCTTCATCTTCTGCTTCTCTAGTGCAGGGATTGTTTGCACTACCATTCCTAGCCCAGGCTTTAGTTTTTATATCCACAAAAGCGGTTATTAATGCTTGATGAGTTCCCCAGTCTTTGGAGCCTTTAAATACTGCTTACTTATTTAAGATGGGGATTACTAAAACCATCTATTTGGTAACTCTGAGATTGGGACTGGGAATCTGTGGTTTTTAGGATTTGATTCCTTTTTTTGTTGCGGGGAGATAGGGTGGTGGTTCTCTGTGTAGCCATGGCTGTCCTGGAACTCTCTCTGCAAGCCATGCTGGCCTTAAAAGTCTTGAGAACTGCCTGCCTCTGGCCCTCAAGTACTGGGATTAAAAAGTGTGTATTACCAACATCCAGCTAGAATTTGATTCTTGCCGGGCGTGGCACGCCTTTAATCCCAGCACTTGGGAGGCAGAGGCAGGCGGATTTCTGAGTTTGAGGCCAGCCTGGTCTATAAAGTGAGTTCTAGGACAGCCAGGGCTATAAAGTGAAACCCTGTCTGGAAAAACCAAAAAAAAAAAAAAATTGATTCTTGATTAGTCCTTTGGAATAAAGCCCAGACTGAGCAGAGAAGGGAATGAACTGGAAGACTTATAAATTAATGGGCTACACGGCAAAAGAGGATGACAGGGTAATTGTCAGTACTGTTAGCTATGTTCTCAGTTTGTGTGCAAGAGGCCAACCAAGCAGATGTTACCTTCTTTCTGCCTAGGGGAAAATTAAGTTTTGTCACAGGAATGGCTTTTGTTTCCTTCCCAGGAGTATCATGAACCTAATTATTGACATAGTTCTCAGTAACTTTAAAAGGGCTTTGGGGAAGAACAGAATAATGAGCCTGCTGGCTTTTCCCTAGCTTGCCTGAATACTCCCAGCTTTTGCTTTTTTTTTTTCCCCTGAGATTTTCTTAGTTTTTTTTTTTTTTTTTTTTGCCTTGTCTTAATTTTTTTATTCTGTTTTGTAGATCACTTAGAATAACATTTCTTTTTTTTTATTACGTATTTTCCTCAATTACATTTCCAATGCAATCCCAAAAGTCCCCCACACCCTCCCCCCTCCCCGATTTTCTTAGTTTTAAGAGACACTGGTTGTACTGTAGTTTGTATTCACTCCCACATTTACCTGAGAGTCCAAACTACTCTTTTCTTTCTTTTTCATTCTCTCTTTCTCTCTCTCTTTCTTTTTGGCAGGTACTCATTTTGTAGGTCCAGGTTCATTTTGAATTCATGTTGACCCTCCTGAGCATTTTGCATGTGGGGGTTACAAGCAAGTGGAGGAAGTGTGTCACTGTGGGTGTGGGCTTTGAGAGTTTCCTCTTAGCTGCCTGAGGGTGCCAGTCTTCTCCTATTTGCCTTCGGAACAAAATGTTGAACTCTCAACTCCTCCTATGCCATGCCTACCTGGACACTGCCAAGCTCCCTCCTTGATGATAACCAACTGACCCTCTGAAACTGTAAGCCAGCCCCAGTTAAGTGTTGTTCTTTGTAAGAGTTGCTGTGGTCATTCTGTGTGTTCAGCAGTAAAACCCAAGACACTTACCTAGGAAAGGATAGAGAAGAGGAAAGGAAGATAGAAATTCCTGAGTCGAAGCTCCCTATTTTGTTTTTTCCCTGTCCATTACCATTATTATTTGCAGTCATCCCCTAAATGACAACGTATCTATAAATCATAAAATGACCATAACCATCCACCCAAACCTAAGGGACTGGGACTAAGGCCGCCTTATAATTGCTTCCTGCTGAATTGGGGCGAAGAATTCCTGTTTGGATTCCCAAAAGGAAATTGGAAAAATGGTTAAGTCAAAAGAAAGCTAGCCGGGTGTGGTGGCGCACGCCTTTAATCCCAGCGCTCAGGAGGCAGACACAGGCGGATTTCTGAGTTCGAGGCCAGCCTGGTCTACAGAGTGAGTTCCAAGACAGCCAGGGCTATACAGAGAAACCCTGTCTCAAAAAAAAAAAAAAAAAAAAAAAAAAAAGCTAGCTGGTATCATTTGTTGTCCAGTCTCCATACTTTGAGAAAGTTCAAAGCTTAACTGAAGTCCTGATTGGAACTTCTGATCCTAGAGGACCATGGGCACTGGGTCGTGTAGCACAAACACCTGGAGTTCTCCATGCTAATGCGGTATCTTGATAGCCTGAGCATTTAGCCAATGAGCTTCCCTTCCTGGGCATCTGGGATCAGCAGTCCTTTGTGAAGCTGTTCTAGAAGCAAGACTCTGGAAACTTCATCAGTTTGAGGCAGGATCAGTCAGGGAGCTGGAACAGTGAGTTCTGTCAGGGCTACCCTCTTGGTCTTCCATTCTGTAATATATAAATCTTAGAAACAATATACACAGTTCTATAAAGACATCTGAATGGAATGTGCAGGGTGAACATATCAATTAAGGATAATTTTCTGCTCTTAGTTTGAACAGGTGAAAAAGACAACTGCCTTTTTTTTGGAGGTTAGTTTGATTATATAACCAAACTACAATATAAATCTCTATTCAAGCTATCTGAAAGGATGGCACGATGAATCTTGAGGACTATGTAGCCAATAAGACCCATTGGCTATGTATAGCTGAAGTTCTGGCTAGAGACATTTTTATGTCTTAGCCAGTTTCAGGGCTGTTCCCATGTAGAGGGATCAGCAAATCACGTTACCTATCCTGTTTGGTCTTCTTGATTTTTTTCTTCCTGTCCCTAGCCGAGACCCCTATCAAATCTGATTCTTATTACTTTGGAAAATTCCAGAGCCTTTCTTCTTACCTGTTAACAAAAACTTAGAGCCTGTCTCCCAAAATAACATATCCTTTGTCTGGCAGTCTAAAGTCATTCAGAGTATAGATTAATCCAATTTAGTAGCCCCTCTTGGTCTGCTTTATTTTGACCTATTTTGTAGAGAGTTTGTAATACCATCACAACTGTAGAACTTACAACTGCTGTAATTTAAAACAATTAAAACAGTTGTTTTATTGAGACAGGGTGTTTCTGCGTAGCTTGGGCTGACTTGGATTTGCTCTATAGATTAGACTGACCTCGAACTCACAAAGAACCTGTGTTCCTGCCTTTGTCTTCCAAGTATTGAGATCAAAGGCCTGGATTTATTTATTATCTATGTACCCTTGATAACATATGAATTCCCATTTCTTTCTCCCATCATTGGAGATGAGTATCTCTGTGGATAAATATGTCTATATCCCCCTTCTCTTTTTATAATTCAAGATTGATGTGGGTGGGTAGGGAAGTGGGGGGGTATGGGGGACTTTTGGGATAGCATTGGAAATGTAAATGAAGAAAATACCTAATAAGTAAAAAAATAAAAATCACAAAAAATCACAAAAAAAGAAACAAAAACAAAATAAAAAACAAAAAAAGAGATTGATGTGTATTTATTTTTTTTTTGTTTTTTTTTTTAAGATTTACTTATTATTATATCTCAGTACACTGTAGCTGTCTTCAGACACACGAGAAGAGGGCGTCAGATCTCATTACAGATGGTTGTGAGCCACCATGTTGCTGGGATTTGAACTCAGGACCTTCTGAAGAACAGTCAGTGTTCTTAACTGCTGAGCCATCTCCCCAGCCCACCTGATGCGTATTTATTGATTGGTTGATTGATTGATTGATTGGTTTTTTTGAGACAGGGTTTCTCTGTGTAGTCCTGGCTGTCCTGGAACTCACTCTGTAGCCAGGATGGCCTCGAACTCAGAAATCCGCCTGCCTCTGCCTCCCAAGTGCTGGGATTAAAGGCATGTGCCACCATGCCCAGCTGTATTTATTTTTTAAAACTATTAAGGATATTTATACTTATTCTTAAACAAAAATCTACATACTATCTTTAATTTATAAATGTGTCATTCTGAAGTTTAGTCATTTGCAAGTAGCTGAATCTATCATCAGAGGGCCCCACTCTGACTTTATTGTGTAGACCAGACAAAGAACCTTTTATTGGACTAAAGAGAGAACATCTTATGTATTTATTGTATGGATGCATCACCTATCCATTAAGATGCCTGTGGTCTATGGCTTAGGCAAGAAATAGAAGGTGGGACATTGAGAGGAGAAAGAATTCTGGTAGAGGAGGAGGTGGGAAATTTGTTGGGAAGATGTGATGAGATGGATGCATGGTACCTTTGCACAGGTAACCAGCCATGTGGCAGAATGTAGGTTAGAAAACATGGGCTATTTTAAGTTATGTTTACTCAGAGAAGAGCCTAGCTATATGGCCAAGGTATTTGTAAATATATTTTGAGTCTGAGTTTTATTTCTGGGAGCATGAGGCTGGAAGGAAGAACCAGGGCCAAACTTCAACAATTTGCCTCTACCTTTGCCTCTGTTTCTTTTTTCTTTCCTCTTTTTTTTTTTTTTTTTTGGTTTTTTGAGACAGGGTTTCTCTGTATAGCCCTGCCTGTCCTGGAATTCACTTTGTAGACCAGGTTGGCCTCGAACTCAGAAATCCACCTGCCTCTGCCTCCCAAGTGCTGGGATTAAAGGCGTGCACCACAACGCCAGGCTTTGCCTCTGTTTCTTAACTCTCCGGGAGCCTTATTATTATTACTTTTGTGGTATACACCTTTAACCCTAGCACTTGGGAGGCAGAGGGAGGCATCTCTTTGAGTTCAAGGTCAGCCTGTTTTACACACTGAGTTCCAGGACAGCCAGAGAGCTATGTAGTAAGACCCTGTCTTTTTTTTTTTTTTTTTTTTTTCTGTATATGTCTATATATTATGTATGTGTGGGTATGTTTGCCAGTGTTTGTTTGCGTATGTGAAGGCCAGAGATCAACTTCAGATAGCTTCTTTTATTTAATTTTTAAAAATTTTAAATTATTTTATTTATTTACATTGAAAATGTTGCCCCCTCCCGGAGTTTTTCACCCCAACCCTCTTCCCCTTCGCCTCTGAGAGGGTGCCTCCCCCATCCCCTTTCCTGGGGCATCAGGATTCTCTCCCACTGAGGCCAGAGAAGGCAGCCCTCTGCTACATATGGAGGGGAGGAGCTCGAACCAGCTCATGTATGCTTTTTGGTTGGTGGCTCAGTCTCTGGATGCTCCCAGATGTCCAGGTTGGTTGACATTGTTGGTCTTCCTGTGGGATTGCCATCCTCTTTAGCTCTTTCAATCCTTCATCTAACTCTCCCACAGGGGTCTTGACCTCAGTCCAATGGTTGGCTGTAAATATCTGCATCTGTCTCAGTCAACTGCTCAGAAGACAGCCATACTAGTCTCCTGTCTGCAAGCACAACATGGCATCAGTAGTAGTTTCAGGGTATGGTGCTCACCCATAGGATGGATCCCAAGTTGAGCCAGTCACTGATCAGCCATTTCTTCAGTCTCTGCTCCTTTTTTGTCCCATTTCTTTTAGATGGAAACAATTCTGGGTCAGAAATTTTGAAGGTGGGTTGGTGTCTCTGTCCCTCCACTAGGAGCCTTGTCTAACTGCAGGAGGTGGTCTCTTCAGGATCCATCTCCCCACTGTTGAGCAATTTTGGCTAAGGTCACCCCCAGTGAGTCCTTGGATCCTCTCACATTCCACATTTCTGGGACTTTCTAGAGGTTCCCCCAACTCCCCACCCAGGCAGCCACATATTTCCATTCATTCTCCTGGCCCTTTGGGTTTCTCTCCTGTTTCTCCTCATACCTGATCCTGCTCCCCTTTTTCCTCCTGTCTCCGCTCCCTCCCTTCAGGTAGCTTCCTTAGGTTGCTTTCCACTTGGAGTTTTGAGACAGGCAGGGCTTCACTAAACCCAGGGTTTGCAGTTTGAACTAGATTGTCTTGTCACTGAGTCTAGAATCTTCCTACTGTTGCATCTTCCCCCATACCCGACTAGGGTTACAGGTGCGTGCCACCATGTCCAGTTTTTATGTGGGTGCTGGGAAATTTTAAATCTTCATGCTTGCACAGCAGGAACTTTACCCACTGAACCATCTCTCTTAACTCTGCTAGGCAAGCATTCGACTAATGAATTGTATTCTCAGCCAGCTGTATATTTATTTATCTTTAAAAGGTGAGGTGGAGATTTAACTTGCTTTGTGGAAGGCTTACTTATTATGCCCTGAAGCTCTGGGTTTGGTCCCTAGTACTGCCTAAGCAAAACAAAAACCACAGAGGTCACTCAGGGTTCTCAGACTTTCCAAGACCTTATAGAACTCAAAGATTGACGGTTGTGGTTGCACTGTACCCATACCCATGGAAAGTGAGGGAGCCTATTTAAAAACAATGTAACCCAGTACTTTTCCTCTAAAGAGTGAACAGAAAGCACCACATGCTTGATGCTCCCTCAAGGCCAGTCTTACCCCTACTAGTAGTTTCCGCTATAAAAATACTGCTTACAGAGTGATATCCTGTCATTAACTACCTAGCTAGATATTTTCTTTATTTCTGTAATTATATTTTATTTGTATGTATGTAAGTCTCTCTCTCTCTCTCTCTCTCTATCTGTCTCTCTCTCTCTCTCTCTCTGTCTCTCTCTCTCTCTCTCTGTGTGTGTGTGTGTGTGTGTGTGTGTGTGTGTGTATAAAATTATCTGTGCAGATGGCCACAGAGGCCAGAAGAGTATGTTAGATTCACTGGAGCAGGAGTTATAGGCAGGTCTTACTTGAGTGCTAGGAAACTCTGGAAGAGCAGCAATTGTTCTTAACTGCTGAGCCACATCTCTCTAATTCCCCCTGAGATTCATCTTGTTATTCGTTCATTGTCTTGTCTTCAGCTCCTTGAACATGCCTCAATTTCTCTTTCCTTTTTTTGAAAAGTTTTTTATTGGTTTTTAGAGACAGGGTTTTAAGTATGACCAGCCCTGACTGACCTGGACTCGCTTTGAAGACCAGGCTGGCTTTGAATTTACAGAGATCCACCTGTTTCTGCCTCTTGAGTGCTGGGATTAAGGGGTATATCACCACGCCCTGCTTAAGAACACCTCAATCTAGAAATCATTCATCCAACAAATTCTTCATTATGTTTATGTGTCATAAAATGATGATGCAGGAGAAACTTGAAGTAGTAAAATTGATGTTATAAAGGATTTACTAATAAACTTGCTTATGAGCCAGGTGCATGTTTCAGGAGGCAGAGGCAGTCGGATATATGTGTATTTGAGGCCAGCCTGATCTACATAGTAAGTTCCAGGACACCTAGGATTGTTAAATAGAGATACCCTATCTAAAAAACAAACAAACAAAAAACCCAATTGCTTAGGAAATATTAAACTATGCAAAGTAGAATTTAGTTAAAGACTCTAGTGTACCTACTAGGCTTGTTAGAAACTGTTAGAAAACTTTGTTACATAATTGAAGGTTTCTGACTTAAAACCAACCACTAGGCATCATCCTCATATCATGCTCAAGGGTAGTTCAGGGGCCAGCTCAGGGCTACAGCCATAATTGAGTCCTGTTCTGCCTTAAAGTTCCTCAAGCTCTTATTAGGAAAACTATAATTTTGTTAAGTGGGCAAGATAGACCTGGCAATGACTCCACAAAGAACAATACTGGTTTGGTTAGGTTCCCTCCCTCCCTCCCTCCCTCCCTCCCTCCCTCCCTTCCTTCCTTCCTTCCTTCCTTCCTTCCCACTGGTGTACTTAAATAAATCTGGGAGCTAGAGAGATGTCTCCATGGTTAAGAGTACTAATTGATTATTTTTTTAAAAGATATAATTCTGGCAATATCAAGATACAATTCTGGTGATATCTTTGCTGTGCAAATATCCCATCTGTCCATGTAGCCAGACTTGAGTTTCCTGTCTTTGTTTAAATTGTTAAAAGTGTAACCTGGGGCTGGGATTGAAAGAGATTTAAGGATGACAACGGATTTGAAATGCATAAGCCTTCTCATTGGCCTTACCCAGAGTCCCGTTCTTGATATTAAAGATCTTTCTTGCACTGCCACTCCCTGGCCCCCACCCCAGACAGGGTTCTCTGTGTATTCAGGGCTGTCCTGGAGTTTGCTTTATAGACCAGCTAGCCTCAAACTCACAGAGGTCCTCCTGCCTCTGCCTCTCAAGTACTAGCATCAAAAGATGTGTACCATCACCACCTGGTTATATCCCCCATTTTTTTTTTTTGATGTTTTTTGAGATAGGGTCTTATTAGGTGGCCCTGTCTGACCTAGAACACACTATATAAACCAGGTTGGCACCAGATTTGTGGCAATCCTCTTGCTTCAGCTTCCTGACTGCTGTGATTACACCTGTGCATCACCTCACCACATCCAGCATGTTATTTTGAGACAGAATCTCTCCAGCTGACTCCTGTCTTTCTGTTTGAGCATTCTGAGTTTTGGGATTACAGCTGTATGAGTGTATGCATGTAATCATCCTCTTCAGTTTTGACAGTTTCAGACTCATTTATTTTCTCATACTACCTTGCAGAATTGTTACTACAGAGAGTAGAAACTCAGAGAAATTAAAATAAGTAGATTTTCCTGTTTTTTTTTTTTTTTTTTTTTTTTTTTTTTTTTTTTTTTTTGAGACAGGGTTGTTTCTCTATGTAGCCCTGGCTGTCCTGTAACTCACTTTGTAGACCAGGCTGACTTCGAACTCAGAAATCCGCCTGCCTCTGCCTCTGCCTCCGAAGTGCTGGGGTTAAAGGCATGTGCCACTACTGCCCAGCTTAGATGTTCCTGTCTTATGTTTTGTCACATAAGCTTGTATATGACAGAACCAGGGTTTGCTTCTGATTGTGAGCAATGAAAGCTTGTGCTCTAACTACAGCCACATCCATGTGATGCCTCTTGTCCTGTGCAGCCAGCAGGCTTCTCTGTTGTTGACTGATTTCAGTTAGCTTTTATTGAGTGCTTACTATTGTTGAGGCTCTAGAGCTCATCACTCAGTACCTCATTTCAGCCTCTTGTTTGTTGTAATAGCACACATGGTAGACTGCTATGCAGGAAAATGTCTGGGCATATGCCTGTTGTTAGATTTGCTGAACTCATTTTCTAGAAACATTCAGATGGAGAGATTCCATCTTCAGGCCATAGGATAATGTAGTATGATACAAATACTAAAATATGTATCTAAACTAATAGTCATATACTCCATTCGTGTTAATAGCAAATGACTGTTGGGTTGGAAAGACTATGTTCTGGGACTCCACTAGTTAATAAAATAACACAACTCAGAAATTTCTGGTGTAAATCAAGTAAATGCATGGTAGCAGCCTGTTTCTTCTTCCTCTCAATCCTAGGAAGTATCATTGAGGGGCCAAAGTGTCTAGAAAGTTTTTCTAGAAATCTAGTGGAAAGTTCTGCTAAGTAATCACTGTGTTACTATTGTTTTTTGCCTTTTAACTATAATTATGAGGTATGATACAGTTAACTTTTTGCTAACAGTGAATGATTGTGAATTTATCTTAGAAATTTGATTGAGGAGCTGGGCATGGTAGTGCATGCCTTTAATCACAGCACTTGGGAGGCAGAGGCAGGCAGATTTCTGAGTTCAAGGCCAGCCTGGTCTACAGAGTGAGTTGCAGGACAGCCAGGGCTACACAGAGAAACCCTGTCTGGAAAAAACAACAACAACAAAAAAACAACAACAAAAAAGAAGATATAGATCATTTGATAGGATGCTTGTCTTACATACATACAGTTCTGATTTCCATCCTCAGCAAAAATAAAGTTTAATTGGATTAAAGTACATTCCTGTATATTGACCAGCATCCACACACACACACACGATTTCTCTGTGTACTCCTAGCTGTCCTGGGACTTACTCTGTAGTCCAGGTTGGCCTCAAACTCAGAGAGATTCATCTGCTTCTGCTGCTTTTTTTTTTTTTTTTCCAGAATTGAGGACCGAACCCAGGGCCTTGCACTTGCTAGGCAAGGGCTCTACCACCGAGCTAAATCCCCAACCCCTGCTTCTGCTTCTTAAGTGCTGAGGTTAAAGGCTCACACCACCACTGCCCAGCATTTTATTTTTAATTATATTTGTATACATCTGAATGTGTTTGCCTGCAGAGGCCAGAAGAGGGTGTCAGATTCCCAGGAGCTAGAGTTACTGGAGTTACTGGTAGTTGCTAGTTACTGGTAGTTGTGAATCACCACCCAACATAGAGTGTTTGAATTCAGTTTCTCACTAAGAACAGTATGTGCTTTTAATTGCTGAACCATCTCTCCAGCCCCAAAGGTTTTTTATCATAGAAAAAACTTGATGAGTCTATACTCCAGTGTGTGGCTCTTCCTATGGGACATAGTTGTCTGTATGTAAATCAACCCTTATTTAATGAGAACACAGTTGAAGACCCCCACTCCTAGAGACTCCTGGTGCCTTCTCATTAAGGTAGGAAAAAAAGTGTAAGATGAAAGTTCAGTCCTGACAGTCCTTCAAGGCTGTTCTTGAACAAATAATAAAAGAATAAAGGCTGTGCTTTATTCTCTACTACCATAGATTCAAAGCTATATAAAACATAAAGCAGCCATTGGAGTTACTTGATCTTGTTTAGGAATGTCACTGTTAGGAAGTCTTGGAATAATCCCATACTCTGTAAGCCCCTAGGAAGCGTATACTAGTGCCTTGCAGAAACTAGATGAAATGTAGAAGGTGCCAGTTGATGAAAGTCTCATTCTGTAGAGTTGCTGGTCTTACAGAACTTTTCCGCACTCCTCTTATCCTACCATTTCCAAACAACAAAATATTTTTTTTTAAATTAAAATTAGATTTCTTCTTCTTTTTTTTTAGTTTTATGTGTGTTTTGCATGTATATATGTATGTGTACCATTTACATTCCTGGCATGCACAGGAATTCAGAATAGGGTATTGGATCCCTGGAACTGGAGTTAAAGATGGTTGTGAACCACCATGTGTGTACTGAGAAATGAACCCAGATCCTCTGGAACGAGAGCAAGTGCTTTTAACCACTCTCCAGCCCCTATTAGTATACATTTTCAGAAGCAGATTGGACTGCTTAGATTTTTAAGTTATCACTACAAGACACAGAAATGGGTTCTCTCTCCCCCTCCCTCCTTCTCTCCCTTCCTCCTTTTCCTCCTTCCCTCCCTCTCTCCTGCCCTCTCTCCTCTCTCTCTCTTTCTCTCTCTCGCTCTCTCATTCTCTCGCTCTTGGGCTCTCTCTCTTTTTTCTTCCCTCAAACTCACAGAGCTCTGCTTCCAACTGCTGGGATTAAAAGTCTTCACCACCACCTCCCAGCTTACACACTGAGATCCCTGGAGCTCACTGAGAGTTCTCCTATCTTGGAATCACCACTCCTGGCTGATTCTTGTTTCTAGATGTTCTGTTTCTCTCATTGCTATGGCAACTAGTGCTATAGAGATGTAGAGACCCTATTGTGACTTCTTTAGTGTAAGAATGCCTCCAGAGCCTCTAATTTTATTATCCACCAAGGCTTGATAGGTCTGGCTGTTTCTCTCCAGTCACAGAGTGTTGGGGTGTGCCACCTCCCCTTTGGGACCACCTTGGGTTGCCCTCTTAACAAAGTTGGCCTTACCAAGGAGCAGTCATCTTGGATTGTATAATTTGAATGAGCCAAGGTAGGTGTTTGAGAGATAGGAAGTAACACCTCTTAGTCGTGTGTGTGTGTGTGTGTGTGTGTGTGTGCATGTGGAGGCTAGAGGTCAACACTGGGTACTTTGCTCATTCCTTCTCCACCTTAGTTGTTGAAACAGGTTCTCTCACAAAACTTGTTGCTCATTGATTTGGCTAGGCTGCCTGGTCAGTGAGCTCCAGGGATCTGCCTTTCTCCTCACCCTCAGAACTGAGGTTAGAGATGTGCCACTGTTTCTATGTGGGTCATGTGAATCTGAATGCAGGTCCTCATTGATTTTACCCACTAAGCTGTGTCCTCAGCTCGCTTTTAAAATGGAAGCTTAAGTGTTTATATTTCGGAAATCATAGGGTTGTGTTTTTCATCCTGAAACAAACTATAGTTTATTACCTTCCTGTAGGAATATTTAAAGTGTGATACAGGCACCTGTACCTCAGTTTCTGTGTAGCCTGGAGTTTGTGGTAATACTACACTAACTCTCACATGTATGAACCAGTGAAAACTAGTTGGGGACACAGGAAGACTCTCTTGCATTCTGAATGACTCAGATTTAGTTCCAACTTGACTGTCACAGTGTTTCATGTAGCCAAAGCTGGCCTCACATTTACTTTGTAGCCAAGAATGTCCTTGAAGTCTTCCTGCTTCTACCTCTGGAGTGCTAGGATTACAGGGCTGTACCAACATTTTCAGTTTATTCAGTGCTTGGGATTTAACCCAGGTCTCTGTGCTGGACAAACACTATACAGCTGAGCTATAGCCCCAGCCAAATTATGGTCCCCCCTTCCCCTCCTTCATTAGACTAAGGAAACAACACAAGGCCTCTGCGATTGTTTCATTTTAGCTTTCTTGCTCTCTCTCTTTTTAAAGATTTATTTATTTTATATGCATTGGTATTCTGCCTGCCTGTATGTCTATGTGAGGGCACCAGGTCCCCTGGAAGTGGACTTTCAGACAGTTGTGAGCTGCCAGGTGGGAGCTGGGAATTGAATCTGGGTCCTCTGGAAGGGCAGCCAGTGCTTTAGTGAACCATCTCTTCAGCTCATTGATTTTAGTTTCTTTATAGTCAGTAGAACGCTGCTGAAAAGTGCTTTAGCCTGATGGAGTACCCAGATCTGTCATGCTTATGGCCTGTGGTCCTCTGTTTTGCCTACAGGAGAATAGCTTCTAAGGCTCTTTAGTGTTACTAGAGAGGAAAGTACCTGGGAGCTGGGTTTGCATTTTGGAGCCATCTTAATTGCTGATTCTTTCTCTCTCTCCAACCTGAAATGTGATTCTTGTAGGCTCCACTATCAGCTCAGGACACCCCAAGACCAGGTTCTCAGCACAGAGATTTATTTGCCCTAGAGGGACAGAGAGCAAGGAATAAGAGACAAAGACAGGAGATAGAGGACAGGGAGAAGGGAGAGGGGGAAGGGATATTTGTCTTGGGGGACAAAAGACTGCCTCTGGATAGAGAAGACACAGATGTAGCCCTTATGCGAATGGCAGTTTATAAAGGTAAAGGGGGAAACCCTGTGTTAGGATGAGGTGCTTAATTTTAACTGGGCATGTTAATTAAGTGAGACAAAGGGAAGTTCTGATTGCTGGACTTCAGTACTTTGATAGCTGGGACTTAGTAGTCAGCCTCAGGAGGAGGAAGTGGCCAAGTGAGGAGGTGTGTTATAAACGCGTTCTCACGCCCGGCCAGGAAGAACACAGCAAACCAGAATCTTCTGCGGCAAAACTTTATTGCTTACATCTTCAGGAGCAAGAGTGTAAGAAGCAAGAGAGAGAGAAAACGAAACCCCGTCCCTATTAAGGAGAATTATCCTTCGCCTAGGACGTGTCACTCCCTGATTGGCTGCAGCCCATCGGCCGAGTTGACGTCACGGGGAAGGCAGAGCACATGGAGTGGAGAACCACCCTCGGCACATGCGCAGATTATTTGTTTACCACTTAGAACACAGCTGTCAGCGCCATCTTGTAACGGCGAATGTGGGCGCGGCTCCCAACATCTCCCCCTTTCCTTTTAATAAGAGCAAATAGGCCACCCATATTAATGAGAGTGGAGATAGAGGTCAAATCCCCAGTGTGTAGGTAAAGGAGCCATGTACAGGATTAGCTCTTAGGCTCACAGGCTTTTACCCAGAGCAACCCTGACCTGCTCCCGTGTCGTTTTGCCTGGAGAGAAGGACACTTGGACACTCAACCTTCTTGAAAGATGACATGTCTCCCTAGAATAGGCTCATATATGCCGCAGAGCCTTTCTACTGCAGTGCTTAGCCGTGCAACTCTCTCGGGCTGCTGAAGCACACTCACTCTATCCCGTGCAATGAGACTAGCCTCATGGGATATAAGAGCTGAGTGGCCAGCGACCTATTGCCTAAGCATAGATATATCAGGGGAAGCTCCATGTTCTAGTCCTGCAAGCGCCTGGGCAATAACCACCTTGTCTCTCCTAGTTTGGGCCTTAAGCTTACAGACCAATCAAAGAAGCAACACTAATCCACAGCAAAGTGTATCTCCAAATAATATTAATCCCACCCATTTTTTAAAGAAAGAAAATGCTGAGGAGATCCAATTGGGTAATCCTTTGGTCAGGGACAGGTCCAAGCGCGTGGAGTTGACCTGAAGTCTCAATTCCCGAAGGATCTGTTCAAATTCAGCCGTCCAATTCTGTAACATATACTGAAAAAGACTTTTTGACAAATTAGCTGTCCTAGTAAATTTAACATACTGAATGGAAGTAACACACAATCCCGGAAACTTTTGTTCACATCTCAGCTGAGCTATTTGCCATAATACATCTAGTTGTTTCTGGACAAGATCTATGAGTTGATTAACCAGCATGAGACCTCTCTGTATCTAGACATTAGCTGAGGCCTGTTCATCTATGACTGTAGTCACCGAGGCTGACAAAGTGTTAATGGTGTCAGTCATCTGGACCTGTCCAGACAGAGCCAAGGCTGTCTGAATCAAGGCCAAACCCAGTTCCTAGTTAGTGGTAAAAAAGCAGGAGAATACTTGAGCATTATACATCACCGTCATTGGGAGTGGAAATGTCGACATTATCCCCCAACGCTGCTCTCTCTTTATTATTGACGCCCTGGACATCACCAAGACGAGGGACATCAGTATTCCCTTGGTCAGTCTGGATTTTTCGGGTGAGTCTTTCTGGTATCCAAAATGGGTTGTCTTCATTCTGTGGGAAAACACAGATAGCTCCCCTGGATCTTATCAAAATAGGATCCGGGCCATACCATTTATTATCAAGGACATTTTTCCATTTAACCATCTCATTGGGCCTATCTGGCTCTGAACAATGACGTTCAGCCGCAGTATGGCCATGAGCATCAATATTTAAAAAATTGAGTGTAAAGAGTGCCAAAGACACAGACACTCTTGGTGCTCGGGGTAAAATCTCTTCAATTCCCCTCTTTTGCTTTATAAGATAGGCTTTGAGGGTGCGATGCGCACGCTCAACAATACCCTGTCCTTGAGGGTTGTATGGAAGTCCAGTCAGGTGGGTCACGTCCATCTGACGGCAGAACTGTTGGAATTTTTGAGACGTATAAGCTGGTCCATTATCAGTCTTAAGGAGTCTGGGTTTCCCCCAAGCACTCCATGCCTCAAGGCAATGTTGAATCACATGTGAGGCTTTTTCTCCGGTTAACGGAGAAGCAAACATGATGCCAGAACATGTGTCAATGGACACATGGAGATATTGAAGTTTTCCAAAGGAAGAAACATGTGTAACATCCATTTGCCAGACCTGTAGAGGTCGAATACCGCATGGGTTAATTCCCACATGAGGAACTGGCAAGAACTCACAGCAGCTTTGACATTGAGTAACAATGTCACGGGCTTCTTTTCTTGTCAGGGAGAAACGACTGCGTAATGTTTCAGCTGTCACATGAAAATTGTTATGAAAATTTCTTGCAGCCTCTACCGGGGATGATAGGGCAGCAGCCACCACTTTAGTGGCCTTATCTGCCAAATCATTTCCCAGAGCCATGGGGCCAGGTAGGCCTGAATGGGCTCTAACATGAGTAATATAAACAGGAGATCTTCTAGATAACAAAACTAATTGTATCTGCTGAAAAATATTGGCAACTCTACTGGAAGGCTTAATCACTCCAGCCACTTCTAAAAGATTTACTGCATTAACCACATAACAGGAATCTGACACAATATTAAGGGGTTCTAAAAAGGTTTTTAAAACTTCTAAAACCACTAAACATTCTACCACTTGAGGTGAATTTTCATTATATTGTTTGGATACCACTTTACCATTAGCCACATAGGCACCTATGCCAGTTTTTGATCCATCAGTATATACCACAATCCCATTTTTAAGTGGGTTTCTTACTGTTATTTGTGGAAAAACAACAGATTGATTTTGGGCAAACTGTAAGATTGGATGTTTTGGATAATGGTTATCTATTTTTCCTGAAAAGGAGGTAACTAAAACTGCCCAATCATTAGATGTGGCTGCCAAGGTTTGAACCTGTGCAGCGGTATAAGGTACAATTAAAAGATATGGACTTCGCCCAAAGTGGGTGATTGCTGCTTTTAGGCCTTTAAGGGCAAGCTGTGCAATTGCATCAGGATACCAATCTATTATTTTAGCTGGGGATACGTTTGGATGGATCCACAACAATGGCCCATTCTGCCACAAAACTGCGGTTGGCAATTGTGCTGTCTTAAAGACACACAAACTGAAAGGCTGCGAATCCTCAATACGTTGTAATTGTGCATTCTGTAAGGCTTTTTCCACTTTTTGTAAGGCCTGGTTAGCAGCTAGAGTAAGAGTCCTAGGGGAGGAGATATGAGGATCTCCTTCTAAAATACCAAACAAAGGCCTTAACTCAGCGGAAGGAATCTTTAAAAAAGGTCTGAGCCAATTAATATCTCCCAACAGCTTTTGAAAATCATTTAAGGTATGGAGGTGATCTCTTCTTATCTCTACCTTTTGGGGCACAATCTTATCTGGGGACACCACAGAGCCCAAGAATTGTCCTGTATCAGAAATTTGGACCTTTTCTGTGGCTATCTGTAAACCCCACTGACTTAAAGTTTTAAGTAGAAAAGGATATGCCTTTTGTAGCATGGTAAGGTCTTTATGGCACAGGAGGATGTCATCCATGTAAAGGAGCAAAATTAAAGAGGGGAATTGTTCCCTCACTGGCAAAAGAGCTTCTTGCACATAAAGTTGGCACATTGTAGGACTATTGGACATTCCCTGTGGTAAGACCTTCCATTGATACCTCTTATCAGGTTCCATGTGATTAATAGAGGGGATGGTAAAGGCAAGTCTGGGCCTATCCCTTGGACACAAAGGTATAGAAAAGAAACAATCTTTAATATCTATAATAATTAAATTCCAGCCACGTGGTAAGGCGGAAAGTACAGGGAGACCCCTCTGTACTGGGCCAAATAAGTTCATTTGCTCATTAATGGCTCTGAGGTCATGGAGCAGTCTCCACTTTCCTGACTTTTTCTTAATTACAAAAATTGGAGTATTCCAAGGTGAGGTAGAGGGTTCAATATGGCCTAGTTTTAATTGTTCCTCTACCAGTTGAATCACAGCTTCTAGTTTTTCAGAGGATAGGGGCCATTGAGGAACCCACACTGGGTCCCCTGTTTTCCATGGTATGGGCCGTACTGCCCCAATGGCCACTAAGGAAAAACCCAGACCCTGTCTGTCTTGGTTTCCATTAGGTGAGATGGGCTCTATCCTTCCCTGTTCTTGATGTCCTAACCCTTTTCCTTCTTTATAACCCATCTTTGCCATGATATTTTTTGCTTTAGTTGAATACCCTCCCGATGGGGCGTTTTCATTGGACAAAATAAGGCCCAAATGCTGCATAATATCCCTTCCCCAGAGGTTAACCGGGAGTGGGAGCACATAAGGTATGAATTTCCCTTGCTGTCCTTCAGAGGATTCCCACGTCAAGGCAACGGAGCTTATAGTGGGACATGATTGATATCCTAGGCCCTGTAATGAATGAGATGACTCTGTGGTGGGCCATGCTTTGGGCCACCAATGTGTAGAGATTATACTTTTATCTGCTCCGGTATCAAGGATGCCTTCAAACTCTTTTCCATTAATCTTAAGGCGGAGCTTAGGTCTATCATTTAAAGATACAACCAAATAGGCAGAATCATTTCCTGAGGAGCCCATTTTCTTTATCTCAGGTCCTGCAGATTTCTCCCTGGTATTATCAGGGAGGAGCAGCAGCTGAGCTATCCTATCTCCTTTACTAATAGAAAAAACGCCTTTAGGGCTTGAGCACAGGACCTGTATTTCAGGGGAATGTTGACAATCCATAACTCCAGGGTGGACTACTAAGCCCTGCAAGGTGAGTGAACCCCGGCCGAGAATAAGGCCCATGGTTCCCGGGGGCAAGGATGGTATAGGCTCCACTGGCACCGGCTGAATACTCATTTGAGGCATTAGTAGGAAGTCGGAGGCGGCACGCAGGTCCACCCTTGTGGGTCTTCCTGGGTCGCCTCTCTGACTGCTTCCTGGGTCCTGACAAACCGGTTCCCATATCTTTGAGGGCCCTGGGACCGAGGGCCCGATGACCCGTTTTTTGGCACATCAGTTGATTGACTATCAGGTGGGGGAAGAATTCTGCCCTTTATATCCCTCACAGAGCGACACTGGTCGGCTCTATGATAACCCTTGCCACACTTAGAGCAAAGAGTGAGAGTCCCTCCCTGTTTATCTGGAGCTCTGCAATCTTTCTTAAAATGCCCAGGCTTTCCGCAGTTAAAACATGTCCTCTGATTATTTCTGCCCATGGAGCGGTTTTGGGATTGAAGGATGGCAGCCGCTAAGCCTGCATTGGTGAGAGGTCCCCCAAGCTCTCGACAGACCCTGAGCCAGTCTTGTAAGCCTTTGTTCTTTCTTGGGGCTATGGCCGCTCGGCACTCCTTTGTGGCTTGCTCATAGATTAGCTGTTCTACCAGAGGCGCGGCTTGCTCTGAATCTCCAAAAATACGCTCTGCTGCCTCTGTCATTCTGGCCACAAAATCTGAGAAGGACTCCTGAGGTCCCTGGACAACTTTTGTTAATTGACCAGTGGTTTCACCTGCTCGGGAGAGCGCCTTCCAGGCCCTAATAGCCGTGGAGGAAACTTGGGCATAAGCTCCCCAATGGTAGTTTGTTTGATCAGCAGAATAAGCTCCCTGACCCGTTAACAAGTCAAAAGTCCAATCTCTCTGCTCTGGAGTCAAAGCAGCTGCGTTTGCTCGGGCCTGCGCTTGTGCAGTTTCATGCCAAAGAGCTCTCCATTCCATATATTTGCCCATACTAGGGAGAGCGGCTTTTACAACCGTTTGCCAGTCGGCAGGAGTTAGTGCCATGCCGGCAAGCCTGTCTAACTGCACCAAGGTAAAATTAGCATTGGTTCCATATTTACGGACCGACTCGGCGAGCTCTTTAATCTGTAAGTATTCTACCGGAGCGTGGACACGCCCACCCTCGGCTCCTTCAAAGACTGGAAATGCCTGTTGTATTTTCCTTTGTTCCTCTCTGGGAATGAATGAGTCTGCGCACTGCCTCTCTGCGCATTGTCTCTCTGCGCAGGGCTGACGCACTACGCAGGGCGGGGGCTCCGCATAGGGCGGACCTTGAAGCCGACTGCCCTGAGGCCAATCAGCAAACTGGCCTTCGCCAGCCGCTTTTGGCTTCCTTAACTGATTAGCTAGCACTTTACCTGGCTGGTACCCTTTTTTCTCATAATGAGCTGCTTCTTCCTCCCAGTCTGTTTCTTCAGAGGAGAATTCATCATCTGATTCAGAGCTACCAAGAGCTGGCTCCCCGAGCCCATCCAGCGATGAGCACAGGCTCCTTTTCCTAGAGACCTCCGCTAATTGATCTTTCTTCTTTTCCCTTTTTCCTCTTTTTCTTCTAATCTCTCTCCAGGTATTCCTACCTAACCTTAACTTTTCCTCGGGTTCAAGACCTTTGGAAAGGCCTGTATACTTATTTTGTGTACCATATTTCCTCTTTGTTCCTACTCTCTCTCCCCACTTTACTTCTGATAGCTTGTCCTGAATTTCCTCTAGAATTTTCAGCCCTATCTTAATCACTTGATAACATGTGAAAAGGAACAAAAGGGCTCCTAACACCAGAAAAAATTCAAGGCCAAACATATTCCACTTTACTTCTGATAGACTGTCTTGAATTTCCTTAGAAAGTTCAAGACCAGACTTACCTCGTAAAGCTGTACTCACTGGTACTCTCGTTCCCCAGCTGAAAAGTTCTGAATTCATACAGTTGAATCCTTCTTAACAGTCTGCTTTACGGGAACCTTTATTACCGCGACCCGCAGTTCTGGTTCTGGAATGAGGGATCTTCCTTGCGCCAGTCCCGAGTTTTTTCTCGTCCCGGAATTCGGCACCAATTGTTATTAAACGCGTTCTCACGCCCGGCCAGGAAGAACACAGCAAACCAGAATCTTCTGCGGCAAAACTTTATTGCTTACATCTTCAGGAGCAAGAGTGTAAGAAGCAAGAGAGAGAGAAAACGAAACCCCGTCCCTATTAAGGAGAATTATCCTTCGCCTAGGACGTGTCACTCCCTGATTGGCTGCAGCCCATCGGCCGAGTTGACGTCACGGGGAAGGCAGAGCACATGGAGTGGAGAACCACCCTCGGCACATGCGCAGATTATTTGTTTACCACTTAGAACACAGCTGTCAGCGCCATCTTGTAACGGCGAATGTGGGCGCGGCTCCCAACAGAGGTGGCTAGGTAGTACTTTAGCTAGGCAGAGAGAATAAGGGAGAAGGGCAGGTCCTGTCAGAGCCATGTTTGCCATGCTTCGACGGGCTCTAGTTTCTTCAATTCTCAGTTCTTTCTAAAAATTAAAAAAAAATTATACATGTATTACAGTGCATTTTGATCCTATACTTTACAGCTCTTGCTTTTATAGAAGCTGATGACAGCCTTTGTGCCTAAGTGAAAGAAAATTAGTGACTACTTATGTATGGTTTTAAGCTTGCTCAAAATTATCAGAGCCTTTTCTTTTCTCTGCCTCTACCCTACCCCACCCTTTGCACTCCATTGGGTTTCTTTGTGTAGCCTTGGCTGTCCTGAAATTCATCTGTAGACCAGGCTGGCTTGGAAATCAGAGATCCACTTGTCCCTGCCTCCAGATAGCGGGATTCCCACTTTTTTTTTTTTTTGGTTTTTTCGAGACAAGGTTTCTCTGTGTAGCCCTGGCTGTCCTGGAACTCACTTTGTAGACCAGGCTGGCCTCAAACTCAGAAATCCGCCTGCCTCTGTCTCCCGAGTGCTGGGATTAAAGGCATGTGCACCACGCCCGGCCCCACCATTTTTTAAAAAATTATTTATTTTGGTGAGAGCTTTATCTTAATGGTTATCTAGGATTTATCTGTGGTTTTTGTTTGTATTTTCCCCAGCATTTCTTCAAGGAAAATTGGTGTTTGTACTTTTTTTTTTTTTTTTAAAGAACAAAGAGATCTACTCGGGGTTGCTAGAGAGATGGCTCAGGGGTTTAGAGTTCTGACTGCTCTACCAGAGGGCCTGGATTTGATTCCCAGCACCAACATGGCAGCTCACAACTTCTGTAACTCCAGTCTCAGGAGATATGACACTTCAAGTATACATACACAGACATAGACACACACACACACACCACACACAGACACATATACAGAGTACTCTAACATATACATACATGCAGGCAAAACATCTCGACACTATATATATACACACACACACATACATATAATATATACATATATATCTATACTGTTTATAGTTATACACACACATATATCCTGCTCAAATCATTTTAGAATTCAGTCAAAGTTCTATCTGCACCTTTCATTTTTTCTTACAATACTAGAATCACTACCTTCTTGGTCTGGATATTTATCTCATACAGTGTTAGATGGTAGTCAGGGAGCAGGAGGAGTATGCTGTTAATTTAATTTATTGTAGGAATGCAATGCCCTCCCTCCCTCTCTCCCTTCTTCCCTCTCTCCCTTCTTCCCTCTCTCCCTTCCTCCCTCCCTCCCTCCCTCCCTCCCTCCCAGTCTGGGACTATGAGAATTAAGCTTAGTGTTTCACATATGCTGGGCAAATAGGAAGGCTGTTTAACCAGTGAAATAAAAGAATAAATAAAAAAGGGAAGAAAAGGAAACATGACTGGTCCTGGGTTTCAGTACCAAATGATTGGGGAAAAAAGGGAAAAGGAAAGGAATATGAGTGTTCCTAGGTATGGTGGAGAGAAAGTTTGTTACAGATTTGTGGGAGAGTGTAGTTAGGCAGGGACACCTGGCCAATCCAGAGTGGACCTGACCAGACTGAGCTGGGCCATGTGAGAAAGGGGGAGGGGAAGAGAGAGGGGAACCAGGTACAGCAGCCAGGAGACCAAAAGTACAAAAAGAGAGAGCCTGTATTCAGAGTGGTTGGATTATATAGGGGAGAGGAGCCCAATCCCCTGAGCTGTAGAGTTCAGGGTAGGCCAGCTAGAAGGACCCTGTAACAAGATGGAGCAAAGGGATTGTTGAGAGAATCTGGGGCAAGGTCTGCTTTGATGTATTAAGTCGGCACCACAGTCATTTGTTCCAGGTTTGAAACCTAACCTCCAGGACTCTTGATTTACCTCAGCAGTCAGTTTCGGATCCTTCTCTGTATGTGTTTACCATTGCATCCTTGGAGTTTTGACTGCTAGTGCTAGTATTTGGACATGCTAGAGATGAGGGCACCCGTCTTCCTCAATTAAAAAAATGCTTCTGGAAGGAGCCTTAGACATCCTGAGTTGATGTCACTTATTGAGGTTTATAAAACTGTTTTTTTTTTTAAGATTTATTTATTTTTATTATATGTAAGTACACTGTAGCTGTCTTCAGACACTCCAGAAGAGGGAGTAAGATCTCATTACGGATGGTTGTGAGCCACCATGTGGTTGCTGGGATTTGAACTTCGGACCTTCGGAGGAGCAGTCGGGTGCTCTTACCCACTGAGCCATCTCACCAGCCCTTGTTACTGTTTTTTGAGATTAGGTTTCACTATGTAGCTTAAGCTGGCCTGAACTGCCTCACTCCCCCATTAAAAGATTACAAGGATGGACCACTACACCCTGATTTTTCTCCCCAGTGCTGGGGTTAGAATATAGGACCTCAAGAATACTAGAAAATGTTCTGCCAAAGACTAACCTACCCTGTGCATTTAGCTTTTTTTTTTTTTAATTTAGCTTTTTTTTAATTTATTTTTTTTATTAGATATTTTCTTTATATACATTTCAAATGCTATCCCGAAAGTTCCCTATACCCTCCCCCCGCCCTGCTCCCCTACCATCCACTCCCGCTTCTTGGCCCTGGCATTCCCCTGTACTGGGGCATATAAAGTTTGCAATACCAAGGGGCCTCTCTTCCCAGTGATGGCTGACTAGGCCATCTTCTGCTACATATGTAGCTAGAGACATGAGCTCTGGGAGTACTGGTTAGTTCATATTGTTGCTCTACCTATAGGGTTGCAGACCCCTTCAGCTCCTTGGGTACTTTCTCTAGCTTCTCCATTGGGGGCCCTGTGTTCCATCTTATAGATGACTGTGAGCATCCACTTCTGTATTTGCCAGGCATTGGCATAGCCTCATAAGAGACAGCTATAACAGGGTCCCTTCAGCAAAATCTTTCTGGCGTATGCAATAGTGTCTCTGTTTGGTTGCTGATTATGGGATGGATCCCCGGGTGGGGTAGTCTCTGGATAGTCCATCCTTTCATCTTAGCTCCAAACTTTGTCTCTGTAACTCCTTTCATGGGTATTTTGTTCCCTATTTTAAGGAGGAATGAAGTATCCACCCTTTGGTCTTCCCTCTTCTTGAGTGTCTTGTGTTTTGCAAATTGTATCTTGGGTGTTCTGTGTTTCTGGGCTAATATCCACTTACCAGTGAGTACATATCTAATGACTTCTTTTGTGATTGGGTTACCTCACTAAGGATATCCTCCAGATACATCCATTTGTCCAAGAATTTCATAAATCCATTGTTTTTAATAGGCATTTAGCGTTCTTGCTACTTAACCAGATTTGTGTGTTTTTGTCACTGGGTCTTTACTTTTCCAGGATTCCATGTCTGATCTTGCTGTTGTTAAAGCAAGAGGTTAATAGTCATCTGTTCAGTGAACTGTGGAGTTGAACTTCAACAAATCAAATGAGGAAAGAGTGAAATTTATGTAAAAAGAGTGAAACTTGTATTAGATTTCCTGGGGAATGACAGTGTCAGAGTTCAGAGACCTTGGCCCATTTATTATGGAAACTCAGAAACTGTTTATCGAGATAACATGATCTCCATAGGGTGTTGAGAGGCCTCTGTTATCAAATGTCTTGTTGGGTTAGAATTGATTTAGCTCTCTGTTGTCCTAGCACCAAACACAGCTAACAATTAAACTGAGCCAGCCCAAAGAATGCCATTTGGTGTGGGCATTCTTTCCTGCCTTGGGAACATGAAAAGAACATTGCCATTTCTTCACACTGCAATCTGGTATGACGTGTCTAGAATCATATGAATTGGCTGGATTTCTCATACTTCCTTCCTCATTGTTCCACAGTTGTCCAGTTGCTATTTCTTAGTTTTTGTGCTGTTTGGGAAAGGATCTCATGTATCCCATGCTGGCCTTGAACTCTTGTATATCCAACTTTGAACCTCCTGCCTTCACCTCCTACGTGTTGGCTTATGCTACTGTGCCCAGGTTACTAAACCTAGTTGGGGTGAAACCCAGGACTTTCCCAGTTGTTAAATCTTACCAACACTTTCTCAATAAGAGATCAACATTTAAGGCAGCATTACGTTTATTTCATATAATATTTTCATGTAAGGTATCTCATTTCAGTCCTCATAGCATATTTGAGAAGGTAAGTAGTTTTTCTTGGCCTGTTTTATGGATGAGGAAACTCAGCTTTCAGGAAATTATGGCTCATACAGTGCCAAGAGCTACTGAATATGGAGGCTTCATCTCTCAAATCAAAATATTTTTATCCCTAAAGTCCGGGCCTTTTATGCAGGGTCAAGCTGCACCTTCCACTCTTGAAGATGAGCTGGGATTCTAATAATTTTTAGCCATAAGTAGAAGTCCAGAGGTAGCTGCAGTATACTGGCAGGTCTACATAGCATGTCCCTCCAATATCAGGTGAAGTGGCAGCTAACCTAGAAAACAGCTTACATCTTCTCTGTACATCCATTTGCTACATGGAATGCAAAACTGGTCCCTTAGTATTTAGTTAATTCTTTTTGGTTTTGTTTTTTGTTTCTGTGTTTTTGTGGGGGTTTTTTGTTTTGCTTTGTTTTGTTTTGTGTGTGTAGGGGAGGGGTGTTGTTATTGTTTCCTGAGACATGTTTTCTTTTTGTAGCTCTGGATGTCCTGGAACTCCCTCTGTAGATCAGGCTGGCATCAGATCCATCCACCTGCCTCTACCTCCTGAGTGCTGGGATTAAAGACATGTGCCACTACCACCCAGCTTAGTTAATTCTTTTAAAAATTATTTTAAGTACTAGGGGAATTTGGTGTGCTTTGTGTGGGTGAATGTAGGCTTGTTTGGGAATTGGTTCACTTACCAACCCACAATGATTTTCAGGCTCATGATCAAAACAATTTTACCCTGTTTATGTGCAATTCTTACAAACGCTAGGTTTTATTTTCCCCCATCCCTCTTGGCTGTTTTGTATTGTTTTCAAATAGGGTCTTGCTATATAGCTCAAACTGGCTTTGGCGTTTCTGGCAGTCCTCCTGTTGCACTTCTCAAGTGCTGTGATAACAGGCATTCACAAATGCTAGATTTTAAATAGCGCTAAAGAGTCCAAGTTACTCTCTATGCTGCCTTCAGGGACTGGGTTTATTATGTTGGCCATTTCCTGGTTCTGGAAAGGTCTGAAAAGCTCACCCAGGAATGCCTAATACTAATTCCATTTCCTAAGGTTGATAGTGTGAATCATTCCACAATGTATGCATGTTTAAAATCATCACATTGTGTACAATAAATATATATAATTATTTGTCAACTAAAACTTTGAAAGTAAAGAGAAAAAAGAACCGGATCTGAAGTTAAAATCAAATCTTATACTGACCAATTTAGACATGGCACCCAATTGCACACCCAACACATAACTTTCATTTAGCTTGTATTTCCAGTGCATTCTGAGTGCACATTGAGAGTCTAAATAACTTTAAATGTCCCACAGTCTTTACATATTCTTAAAATTTCAATCTCTTTAAAATATCCATCTCTTTTAAAAATCCAAAGTCTTTTTAAATTAAAAGTCTCTTAACTGTGGGCATCACTAAAACAGTTTCTTCCTTCAAGAGGGAAAATATCAGGGCACAGTCACAATCAAAAGCAAAAATCAATCTCCAACCGTCCAATGTCTGGGATCCAACTCACGATCTTCTGGGCTCCTCCAAGGGCTTGGGTCACTTCTCCAGCCATGCCCTTTGTAGCACACGCGTCATCCTTTAGGCTCCAGATGCCTCTACTCCACTGCTGCTGCTGCTCTTGGTGGTCATCTCATGGTACTGGCATCTCCAAAACACTGCATGACCCCTTCAGTCCTAGGCCATCAATTGCAACTGAGGCTGCACTTTCACCAATGGCCTTCCATGGCCTCTCACAGTGCTAAGTCTCAGCTGCTCTGCTCAACTCCTTCATGCCTTCAAAACCAGTACCACCTGGGTGACCCTTACACGTTACCAAGTCCAGCCAGAGCACAAGGTACAACTTTGGCTATATCTGGAACGCAGCCACTGTGCTCTCAGAAAACACTTCCCAGAAGATGTCACCTCAATGATGCTGGTCTCTTCTTAATCACCGCTAATTTCTTAGCTCCAGCTAACCAGCATCAATAGTCCCAGTAATGCAAAGTTTTTGCTTTAGTAGTTCTGGTATCTTGTTAATCACAGCTGATTCTTCAGCCCCAGCTAACCAGAACTACAGAATCTTCACAATCAAAACAGCAATGGCCCTGAAAAGAGTCTTTAATTTTCCCTCTGAAATTTCACAAACCAGACCTCCATCTTCTGCAGGACAGGACAAACTTCCTTTTTCCCTCTCTTCTCAAAATCTTTCAGCGCCTCCTGCAGCCTCTCGACGTCCATGGCGCCGCGCAGTCCCTCGCCGCCGGCGCCTCCCTCGGCCGCCGTCCCGGGGGCCGCGGCGCCCGCCCCCGCCCCCCCCGGACGCCCGCCCCCGCCCTCGCACACACTCCGCCACACGCCGGCGACCGGGGAGGGGGGTCCCGAAGGGAGCCGGGGCGGGGGGAAGCGAGAGACGGAGCGAGACGGACAGAGCGAGAACCTCCCCGAGCCGCTACCACCAGCCCTCCAACATGGCGCCCGGTTAAAATGCAGGTTGGAGGCTATGAGGTGTGCTGATAAACTGAGTCTGAGGGAAATCTTCATCTGCTGGGTAGGAAGCTTCTTGTTTAAGTGGAGGTGGTCACATATAGGGCAAGATGGTGCCAGGTCAATATAGGAGTGAACTCTTGAACTGTAGACAGCCATTTCTTTTTTGTGTTCAGTATAGAATGAATATAAGAAGTCTTTATTATTAGATAGGGAATGAACCGTGATATAGTCCTTAGGTTACATTTCTGCTAGGCAGCAGTGCTCTGAATTACCTGGCCTTGTGAAATTTTTGGAGCTAGTCTCCATGAAGGAGAGTTTCTTTGAATAACGTGTTATTTCAGAAAGTCCTGGTGCCTTTGCAATGATTTACCAGGAACACTGTCTTTGAGGTGGATGTTCTAGATTTGCTGGGTAGATCTGTAGGAATCTCTTGCTGGAAGTCTCTGTGATAGGAACTTGCTGCTTCACTCAAATCAGGTATTAGCATGAAAATCATAGCTGATTGAAAAACAGCTGACTGCATGAGAATATAGAGTAGCAGTCAGTTTTTTAAAGGGGAAGGGTGCACAGAAGTGACCTTTCTGGAACTTGTGATTAGCAGAAGGGCCAAGGACTGACTTTCTTGTTGATTAGTTCAGGAAATATCTTAACTAGTTTGCTTATACCATCCAATTCCTATCTCTGGGTTTCCTTCTTACCCTTTCCTTCCTTGTATTTGTCTCTTTCCCTTTTTTTCTCTCTAATAGGATCATGCTACATAAAAGAAACAGCCAGTCGGCTAAGTTGTTCGACAAAAACTATGACTGAAGAGTTTTCCAAATTTCCTATCAGTATTAGTGTACCTATATACTGATGTAATCCATGCTGGGCAAGAACTGTACCTCTGAGCCACAGCAGCCCTGTATGCTGTTAATGTATAGTTGTAGTCAGTGGTTTGGCTTTTTTAATGTGTGTGTGCATGATCACAGCTTAATCAGCTTGCCATAGCTGTGCTAGCATTCCATTGTTTACTGTCCTTTGAGTAACTTAGTGTCCTTGGCTGTTAGGCTGTGTGATTTATTTTCTTTCTTTATAGTGTGACTATCTATATATTATTATTGAACAGATTGCTATGAGCAATTTTTTAAAAAAAGATTTATTTCTTTATTGTATGTAAGTACACTGTAGCTGTCTTCAGACACCAGAAGAGGGAATCAGGTCTCATGACAGATGGCTGTGAGCCACCATGTGGTTGCTGGGATTTGAACTCAGGACCTCTGAAAGAACAGTCAGTGCTCTTAACCATTGAGCCATAACCATTGAGCCATCTCTCTAGCCCAGCTATGAGCAATTTTAAAGAAGTATATCCTAGAGTAAACATGTCAGCAGGGGATTTGGAAATGTATCTTTTCAGAGATTGGAGATAATTGTTACCTCTTAGTGTTACTCTATATGGTCAGTCCCTTGAGGAATGGTGATTAGGTGACAGGAATGGACACAAGTTGTCTCCCTTAGCAGTAGCCTATGATGGTTGAAAGTGATACTGAGCCTTCCCAGGAAGGGAGCTTTCAGACACCTTAAGGACTCAGTATTCTTTAAAGGGGATAAGTAAATTGTACTTGGAGTTTAGAAACCTTAAAATGATAGACAGAAGGCTATTAGTATTATTTTATTATCTTAAAAATACATATTGTAAACTAGATGTGGTGATACATGTGTGTGATCTAGAAGGCTGAAGCAAGGCTGGAGGATTGAGATTGAAAATAATCTTGCCGGGTGGTGGTGGCGGCATACGCCTTTAATCCCAGCACTTGGGAGGCAGAGGCAGGCAGATTTCTTAGTTCGAGGCCAGCCTGGTCTACAGAGTGAGTTCCAGGACAGCCAGGGCTACACAGAGAAACCCTGTTTCAAACAAAACATAAAAATGGAAATTATCTGGGCTAAACTGGGCATAGTGGTGCTCACCTTTAAAGCAGAGGAAAGTGGATCTCTGAGTTCAAGGTCAGGCTGATCTACATAGTTCCAGGATGGCCAGAGCTACATAGTGAGATGACACCCCCCCCCAAAAAAAAAAAGGAAAGAAAGGAAGGAAGGGAGGGAGGGAGAGAGGGAGAGAGGGAGAGAGAGAGAGAGAGGGACAGAGGGAGGGAGAGAGAGAGAGAGAGAGAGAGAGAGAGAGAGAGAGAGAGGAAATAGCATAGCCTGAGCTACATAGCCAGACCCTCTACAGGTCAGGCTATTTTCAGTCTCAAAGTAAGATACATACTGTTGGTATATTTAACTCCTTTCCTCTGCCCCTACCCTTTTATAGGCCTTTTTCCAAGGATAATCTGGAACTCCTGCCCCTACTTCAAAAGTACTAGGATTACAAGCATGTGCCATTATAACTCTTCTTATTCCTTCCCTCCTGCCTGCCTTCCTTCCTCCCCTTCCCTCCTTCTCTCCCTCTTTCCACTACCTAACTACCTAGGCTTAGAGAGTGTTTTGTTTTGTTTAACATCAACAAGGCTTTATAGAAAGTCCAGTATCCTGTGTCCTGGAGCAAAAATAGTTGAAAAGTCAGCAGTAGCCCTTTCTTGGAGCCAGACTTCAGTCTGTTTCACTGGCTGTAAAGACCAAAGTAGGGGCTAGCAGATGGTAAGATTGAAAAGGATGGTTAGTGGGATGGCTTTGGGGAGGGGGGGGGGCAACACACACAAACTAAGTGCTCAGAATATGAAAATGATGAATGGGTACCAATGAAAGCCAACTTTTCCTTTTCCTTTTGTATTTTTAAAAGATGAAAAAGGTTTTGTTGCTTAAGAAAACTACACTCTAGAATGAGCATTTTGTAACAGATAAAACAGGAATTATACTTAGTCACTGCTATCCATTGAATAATTGAGGTACAAGTATCATTTGCAGAACCATTGAAGTGATAAACAGCATTAATATTATTTTACTGTTTTATCTACCTCACCGCATGGTAACCTTTGTGGCTGTGCTCGTCCCTGACATCGCCATGCTGTACTTTGAAAAGCAAGGGATCTGCAATTCTAAGATGTTTAGCTTTGTCTTCAACATCATGGTGCAACCTAGAAGCTCTGGAACACTTTACTGCACTGTACCCTTCTCTCTTAGGAGTAGCCAAGGGCTCTAATCTTGGTACTCTCTTTGCCTTGTTGCTATCTGTCACTGAGAGCGCAGAAGCATTTCTTGTCTGTTAGAGTCCCCAGAGGTGTGGGGCATAGCCTCCTCAATTTTCACTGCTCCGCCCCACATCCCACCTCCTTTTCTGCCTTTTTTTTTTTTTTTTTTTTTTGTGCATTTGGTTTTTTGTGTGTTTATTTGTTTGTTTTTGTGGTCTTAATAAGAGACCAAACCTATTCCATCTTGGGACCAGCCTCCATCTTAGACCAGCCTCCATCTTAAAAAAAAAAAACAAAACAAAAAAAAACCAAAAACCTGAGAACTTGAACTGCAGCAGAATCCAAGTTCCCAAGTTCCAGAAAGGACCCCATGGCTTGTCCTTCGTCCATATCCCAGGGTTACTCCCTAGCTATTTCCTAGCAACAGCTAATCAAAGATTAGTCTGATTGTCTGAGATGTACTTTCAGGCAGTTGGTGATTGTTCACAGTTTTGTTTCAGGACACCCACCTGTCAGCTTACAATAGTTATTCTATTAGATGCCTGCCAGGCTGGATACCCCCTTCCCATCCTACTGTGTCAGGGTTGGGTTGGAGGAGAGCCCAAGCCTGAGCTTGTAATAAAGAGACCCTAATGTGATTTGTGGTCTTTTGGGGTTCATGAACACTTCTGGGCATAACATTAGTAGGTAGCCCTGATGGGCTGGAACTCAACTTATAGACTTGTAAATCCACACTAGTTCTTTGCAAATCCTTAGAAGGCCCATGTAAGAGTCACCCTACAGTTGACAAAGCTTGCCTCAGCCCTTCATGAGGAAATCTGGCAGAGAAGTCTTGTACTACTATCTTTATCATGTTGTTACTTTAATCTGCTGCACCGACATTCCCAACTTTGAACCCTTATGTTGTCCTTCTGGAAGCTACTCTACATTCCATTTTTGATGGCCATCTGCCTTTACATTCTGATGGACAATTCTGTGTACCATAGTTAAGAAGAATGTATGCTTTGGAGTCAAGCGAATGTTGTCTGTACTATGTAATTTTTTTTTTTATTTCACTATCATATTTCATTAAACCTCAATCAGAATACAAGAAGAAGACCTGGTTTATTGGCACATGTCTGTAATCCAGTACTCGGGAGGCTGGGGCATTAAGATTATCACAAATTTAGACATGGTTTCTCTGTGTAGTCTTTACTGTCCTGGAACTTGCTCTGTAGACCAGGCTGGCCTCAAAATCAGAGCTCCATCTGCTTCTGCCTTCCAATTGCTGGGATTAAAAGTGGGTGCCATCACTGCCCGGGCTTTCAAGGGTGTTTTCTACAGTGCTGGACATTTGAACCCAGGGTCTCACACGTCAGGCAAGCACTTTACCCTGAGCTACTTACATTCCTACCTTATGGGCTGTTCTTACACCTAATGGTCTCCCTTGTGGAAAATGCTCGGTAAACAAGTGCTGATTGAGGTAGAAAATTTCTTCTTTTCCTTGGCCCAGTTTGGCTAGATATGGCTCCAGAGTTGGAATTTTTGTCTTTATGAGTGCCTTTCTTAGTTGGTGCTATTGTGTCACACTGCTCATCTAGAAAGTTCTCCATGGGCGCCCCCTTTATATACTGCTAGAGTAGAATAGTCTCCAGGGATGGAGGATGATGCTATCATGTTATGGGATTGTACTTTTCTTGCTGATGAAAGCTCAGCCTTGAAGTAGGCGTGGGAATTAATCAGCTAGTTTATTATTCCACACACCTGGGACAGTTTGCTAGGTGACTTATTTGAAGGTACTCAGGATTGTTGAGTTGTTCTATTCTACAGTGGAGCTGTTAGGCACAGCCTGGCTTAACTAAATTCTTGTCAATACTCTGTTCTCATTCCTTTCATCTGGCAGCCCACACAGGAAAACTAGTAAAATGGAAGCTTTGCATTGCTTACGAAGCTGAGAGCTCCTGAAGCTTTTATCTTTTTTTTAAAAAATGTAGCTTTCTTTTATGTCTTTGGTAGCCTTTTATTTATGTATAAGTTCAAACATGCAGAAAAAAGATAAGCCTAGTGAAGAACTTCTGTATCCCTTTTAGCCAGACTGTCAACACTTTTGCCTTCTTGTTTCACATCCATACATACATCGTAAGTGCTGACAGTAGTTGCAGATAGCATCCCATTTACTTCTGAATGCCAGTGTGTATTACCTAAGAACAAAGCATTATTATAACCCACTGTCCATCTTCAGATTTGTCCATATTCTGAAATGCTCCCCGTAATGGCAGAGCTTTCAGGTGCAGGGCTGTCTCTGTTATGTTGGCTTACATCAGAAAAGGTTACTCAGTCATAAATTCCTTGTGTTTCTACAGGACCAGAGTGAGGGCAGCACAAACTACTCAGCCACAATGTCTTCAGAGGTGGAGACCTCGGAGGGGGTAGATGAGTCAGAGAAGAACTCTATGGCACCAGAAAAGGAAAACCATACCAAGTGAGTGAAAGCAACTGGCTGCTGCATCTCAGGAGGCCTCCGCACCTGTCCTGTCAGTGTGCCTGATTCAGTATGTACTAGGAAATGCTCATCAGCACTGAGCTGTATAGATGTTTGGATACTAGCCCCTGCTGCGCATTGTTCTTAGCTTCTCAGTAGAGTCCTGTCACTGGCTAAGTTATTTCTTATATCTTACTATATTTGCTAATAAACCAGTTATTAGGACATGGGGTGATACAAAATGATCTAAAAAAATTAGTGTGCAGAGACTAGACCACAAGAAAACCAAAATTTTCTCATGCTAACAGATGGAGTTTATAGATTCACAGTCGTCCTTCCTAGGTTCCATTGTACTTATGATGATACTTTTCTTCCATATCCATTTGTTGATGTAACTTTATCCTGAGTAATTCTGTTAAATATAAAACTGGTGGACGCAGTGGATCTCTGAGTTCAAGGCCTTCCTGGTCTACAGAATGAGTTCCAGGACAGTCAGAGTTACACAGAAACCCTGTCTCAAAGATAAAAGAAAAGGGAGGAAGGGAGAGAGGGAGGAGGAAAGGAGAGACAGACAGACAGAGACAGAGAGAGACAGAGAGAGACAGAGAGAGAGAGAGAGAGAGAGAGAGAGAGAGAGAGAGAGAGAGAGAGATATAGAGAAGCCAACTAAGATCTCTGCCTCTCAGCTATCTTCCCACACCTAGGCCCAGCCACAGGAAAGGCAGCTCTTTCCTGGATAGATTGTAAGTTTTGGTTCTTCAGCCACTAGGTGGCTACAGAAGCAAAGCATCGTTCATTTGGGTGCTGACTAACAGATACCAATCCAGGCACTTTTGTGGAGACCATAGTAAACTTCATGTCCACTGAGTTTTTGTGCCAGATTGTCATATCTCGCCCTGTTCTCAGCTCAGTTACTCATGCTGGACTGAAATAGTGTCTGAGCAGCTCCTACTTCCAGTCTCTATCTTGGACCTAAACTGTCTTTTGCCCTTTAGTCCTTTCTGGAGAACTGGAAAGGGCTACTGTCTCACTCAAAGTTCATCCCCCACAGAATGGCAGACCTTTCTGAGCTCCTGAAGGAAGGGACCAAGGAAGCACATGACCGAGCAGAAAATACCCAGTTTGTCAAAGACTTCTTGAAAGGAAACATTAAGAAGGAGCTATTTAAGGTTTGTGTCCCTCAGTCAGATGGGGTTGGGTTCTAACTTTAATAAGGGGTGGGAGGTGGGGTGGCTTTAATCAGCTGAGGAAGTTGCCCTGTAACCACTCTAAGAAAGAAGCTGCTGGGTCTCTGCTACTTTTTCTTGGAGATAGTCTGGCTACATAGTCCATATAGGCCCTAACCCTGGTTCTTCATCCTTACCTTTCTGAGTACTGGGGATGAAAGGTATGTGCCACCATGCCCAGCCATATATTTGATTTCCTAGTGTTAAGCCATGGCTATCCTATCATAAATGGAGTAACAAAAATATATTTGCAAATATTCACTAGAAGCTTCCTAGGTGTATTAAAGTAGTTAAATATATTTTAAAAGGGTCACAGTTGGGTCTTTAGGAACTGGGCAAGTGGCTTGTCTTGAACCATTCTTAAAACGTGGTGATGGTGGTGGTTGGGGGTACTGGAGAGATGGCTCAGAGGTTAAAAGCACTGTCTGCTCTTCCAGAGGTCCTAAGTTCAATTCCCAGCAACCACATGGTGGTTCATAGCCATCTGTAGTGAGATCTGATGCCCTCTTCTGGCATGTAGATAAAGCCCCTATTCATTCATTCATTCATTCATTCATTCATGTGTGTGTGTGTGTGTGTGTGAGAGAGAGAAAGAGAGAAAATGTATATATATATAATCTTAAAAAAATAAAAACATGGTGGGTTCTAGAGTTGCTGGCTTGGCTTATAGCTCTCTTCCACAATCTTCCATCACACTCACAGCTGGCCACCACTGCACTTTACTTCACATACTCAGCCCTTGAGGAGGAAATGGACCGCAACAAGGACCACCCAGCCTTCGCCCCCTTATATTTCCCCACGGAGCTACACCGGAAGGCAGCACTGATCAAGGACATGAAGTATTTCTTTGGTGAAAACTGGGAGGAGCAGGTGAAGTGCTCTGAGGCTGCCCAGAAGTATGTGGATCGGATTCACTATGTAGGGCAAAATGAGCCAGAGCTGCTGGTGGCCCATGCTTATACTCGTTACATGGGGGACCTTTCAGGAGGCCAGGTACTGAAGAAGGTTGCCCAGAGGGCACTAAAACTTCCCAGCACTGGGGAAGGGACCCAATTCTACCTGTTTGAGCATGTGGACAATGCCCAGCAATTCAAGCAGTTCTACCGCGCTAGAATGAATGCCTTGGACCTGAATTTGAAGACCAAAGAGAGGATTGTGGAGGAGGCCAATAAAGCCTTTGAATATAACATGCAGGTATTACTGAGCACTGATCATGGAACCTGATCCATGGATGCATGAGTTTGATTCTTTTAGCAGTAGAGTCAAAGCCAGAGATTTCTTGAGAGGCTATTGGTATCATGACAAATAAGCTCCTACATGCCCTAGAAAAAGGTGAGGGAACCAGTTAGCCATCAGGGAGCATGGTTCCCAGGAGGCCTGGCTTGAGGCCCATAACTAGTGCTGGAAAGGGCAAACCCCCAGCATCTGAAAGGTCTGAAATAGACCTATTTCCCTCTGTCTCACTACAGGATGTCAGGGTTGAGGAATGGGTAGTTTCCTCGTTTTGTAGCAAATATTGATATAAAAAATATTACTTAGTATAGAGCCAAAGTCATTGGGAAGTAGAATAAGTAGGTTTTATAAGTCTCAGGTAGGGCTGATCTTACAGAAACCATTTCTGTCCCTAGTACCTCAGTGTTGGGAGAGGATAGCTGTGGGCACTCAAGTCCTTAGTAGCAGTCACTTGAGCTCTCACTAAGACATGCAGGATAGTGTTCACTTTTCTGGTTTGATGTTCAGCTGGTTTGCAGTCCTCATCAGGTGTATCTGGGCTCTAGCTTCTCCATGGGTCATCTGTAGAGTGTAAATTCTGAGTCTTCTTAGTTTAGGGATGGCCTCTGATGACTTCTGTTCCTCAGATATTCAGTGAACTGGACCAGGCTGGCTCCATGCTAGCAAGAGAAACCCTGGAGGATGGGCTCCCGGTACATGATGGGAAGGGAGATATACGTAAATGCCCCTTTTATGCTGCTCAGCCAGACAAAGGTAGGTTGTGGGTCCTGAACTAACATTTCTGGAGCAGGTATATCAGTGCCTTCCATTGATGCCATGTCTTATGTTGTGTTGCATGCAGGTACACTAGGAGGCAGCAACTGCCCCTTCCAGACAACCGTGGCTGTGCTGAGGAAGCCTAGCCTGCAGCTCATTCTGGCTGCCAGTGTGGCCTTGGTAGCTGGACTCTTGGCCTGGTACTACATGTGAAGGACCTGTCATGTTGTTTGCATCCTACCCCAAGTGACCTGTTCTATCCCCATCTCCACCTCTGCCTAAAACTACCACCTCAGGTGACTTTTTTTTAATGCTGGGTTTGAGAAAACAAGCAACCAATAAAAGCCAGACACTAGAGCCTCTGCCTAACAGCATTTTCTCTGCCAGCCAGATATACACCAGATAAAGGCTGTCACTCTATTAACAGCCAGTGCTCTAGGAATTTTGCCATTTAGGAGGCCTGGGTACATTGCTTTCTTAGCAGTGCTTGGAATGGTCATTGCCATGCTGGGAGTGAGATGCCCATACACACAGGGTTTGTGGGAAAGGGTCATGCCAGCTGATGATGGCTCAGTTTTCTAGGCCTTTTGATAGTCTAAAGAGCTTATTCTGCATAACCGGGATCTCCCTAATAAGTCTATTAGCCTGATGTGTCTCAGCTGACTGGTGTGCCTGCCATAACACTCTAAAAACAAACGCCACACACTTCCCTCCTTCCTGGGATAGGATAGAGTCCCTCAGAAACAGCATACAAATGGACATCCTCTTTCATGGCACTCCTTGCCAACTTCCTAGCACCTTCTATTTCCATGTATTCATGCTAAATACCATAAAGATCCTTAATATCTGCTTGGACCTGTGATTTTTCCTAACTCAAAATCTTTGAGGTTTCTTATTTCAAAAGCACATACTTAGATTTAAACAATGCATGGTCTAAAATAGAAATATGAAGTTAAACATTTTTATTAGTAGGAATCTATTCCTATAAAAGTCTTTGTGTGAAAAAATGGTAGAACAGCAGGGAAACTCAAAGAGACTGAGCCCACCACCTTCACAGTTCAGAAGATTGATTTACCAAGAACTGAGTGCCGAGACTTCAGTGTGTCATCTTCAGACTATCAGGTCTTAGTCCAGTAGTGCTGTCTTGTTTAAGGACGAAAGAGCAATAGCTATAGGTTAAGAAGTTACTAAGCTAAGACGGGGCTCCAGTTCTCAGGTTCTGCAGCCTGGACATCTAATTATGCAAATGGCAGAAACCAATGCCCTGGCCCAGAACAGCTGGGTTTCCCCAGGGCAGGTCTATATATATAAATTCTGGTTTGGTGTAATTGGGTTCTTAAATGTGTTGTTTCCCAGGCCCGGGCTCCTGCCTGCCACTAGACTACCTATAGTCCCACCCTGTCTCTCAGAAAAGAAGGAAGCCAGGCAAGACAGCAGAGGCCCAGGGCAGGGGAGTGAAAGGGCCATTTAATGAAACTACAAACTGCGACCAGGCCACAATTCACAGTGATAGGAGGCCATGCAGTGTGAGAGACCAGGAGAGGGACAGCAGCAGGATACAGCGTCCACACAGGCATATTCACAGACTGTTCAAGAAATGACCAGGTTTGGGTTTATACCCTGGGCACGACTCATGTCCCTAGGATACTCCCACCACTTGTGACTTCTTCCTGGTCCCCAGCCCAGTGCCACAGCTGTTCCTACTGAGGAGCTCCAATATGGAAGCAAGTCAACTATGGCAAAAAGGCTGGCACTTATTCCAGAGACCAATGAACCTACAAGGAGGCACTTCTGATCTGCCATGTCACAAACCACCAGGCAGAAGTTGCACCCCCACATAGCACAGACACAGAAGTAGACAGGACATGGGCATTCATTCCTTCCAGTCCCAGAAAATATAGGGGTTCACAGAGGTGTGGCCAGAAAGGAGCTCTGCACACTGACTGACTCAAAGAAGCTAGGTAAGAACAGGGGCAAGTTCTTCTCGGTTACCAGAGCTTTAAATAGCCCAGGATCCTCTTTGCTTCATACCAGGCAGCTCTTGAGTGTTTCCATACCTGAGAATTCTGAGGTCCAGGGCTGGCAGTCATTATTTCTTTCTTTCCCTATCTTGGTACCCCAGACAAGAAGCCCCACTTAAACCCAGGCCTTAAGACCCTGTCTTGCTTGGGTCTACTTAACTTTAGATGATACTCTGACTTCATTCCAGCAGGTCAGCAACAACTGTGGTTCCAGGTTCTACCCTCAGTGTAGGCCCTAGTCTGGGGACCTGTTAATGCCTCTGGGTGCTTTTGGTCCCAGGAAGAGTAAGGACCAGCCTGGACCTTATACTTATACAGAAAAGGAGAAATGAGGGCCCTAGTAAGAGCCTCTCTAGCTTATCTTCTGAATTGCAAATGTCCAAGCAACACACAAGATTAGTGCCACCCCATGCCACCCACTGGCCCTTGGCCTTAAATCCAACAGAATTGTTGCTGGAAGAGTCGGATGCTCAGGGAAGGGCAAGGTGAGGACAGGATTTCCAGAGTACAGTGGCAGAACTTCCAACCCTAAGTGGGGAGTTGAGGGGATAGTGACCACTGAGCATGGGGAGCAAAGCACATGGGGGCCAGACTAATAGGTAGGGGAGTCCAAGTCTGGCTCTGTTAGCACAAGCGCTTGTATGTGCAGATGTAGGCTTTGCAGCTGGGACATGTGTGCGTCACATCCTTGAAGTCATTGATGAGGCAGGGGATCAAACAGCAGCCCAGGTCACACCTGAATTGAAGACAGAAATAGGCTGAGGCCTGAGACGGCTCAGGCAGCATATAGAGCCCCAGCAGCACCACCATTTACCAGTGCCCCACACCTACCCCATGAAGCAGCAGAAGAAACCCAGCACAAAGTTCATCAGGCCTATCTCGTAGGAGATCTTGGTGGTGATGGCCTGCTGGCAGTGAGGACACACTGTCTGCACTGGTGCGCCTTCAAAGATCTCTCCCTGCAGTACTGTCACCGTGGTGGCTGCCCCTGATGGGACCAATACTGTGGCCGTGTGGCCCCCAGGGCCAGGGTAGGGCCCTGGTGGGTAGGGTCCTGGTGGATAATAGCCCATAGGTGGGTGAGGCCCTGGAGGAGGGTAGAAACCTGGAACAGCACACAGAAAGGTCACTGGCTGGCTGGGAGAACACAGAACATATGATTCCAACACTCAACGCACAACCCACAGCTTCTTGCTGTCTTCCAGAAGAGGGTCAGAGTGTCAGCAGGAAGAGGCCTTGGCTCAAGGTGACCATTTATAATGACCCATTTGATCCCTACCACATTAAGACCAAGACAGATGTGGCAGAGAGCTAGGAGTATATCGCTCTACTCCATTTAACTTCCTTGCCTCTGGCATGCCAAGACTTCTTTTATGCCTGCAAGGATAAGGACTTAAGTAAAAAGAAAGTATCATTCCTCTTATGCATACAAAGCTTTTGCAAGTCAATATTTGAAATACCAAAGACAACCCAACCTAACCCAGATACTGCAGGAACCACACACTTTGGGCCTGAGTGTAGCGCCAGTGAGCTACTGGTGAACAAAGGTCCAGGCCTTCTCTGGGGGCTTCTGTCCTTAGCAGGAAAAAGCTCCCACCTTACCACAGACCTTAGCATGAGCCACTGTAACCTTCCTTGGTGGATGCAAAGTTCCTCCTAGCTGCCATTTTCATTTTATATGGAATGACTGGTGACTTTCCATAGTGAATTTGGGGTCTCAACTCACCTGCAGGCATGTAGGTGCCATCTGCATTCATATGGGGGGGCACAAAGCCAGGCTGAGGCACTGGTTGGCCAGGTGGCTCATAGGGTGGAGGGGCAATGTCAGCAGAAGGCAGTGGCATGCCTGGTGGAGGCTGCATCACAGCTGGTGAGGTTCGGCCTGGATAGAGATGGGCAGAAAGAAGAAGGCTCGGCTTCTGCTCCACACAGAAGCAGGACACTGGATGACCCTGAAGCAGGATTTGAAAAGCCTCAACCACACTTGGAATGGAGAGCTGTGACAGGGATCCCAGAAGGCAAAAGCCAGGAAAGACCCTTAAGACAAGAGCCAATGACAGGGTATAGGCCCAGCAGTCCCATTAATGGACCTTATCCAACCTCTACCAATGATAATTTAACATCCTTACCTGGGGTAAGTGGGGCTCCACTTTTTTCCTCCAGTAGTGGGGCTGTAGGACCTCCTGGATAAGGAGGGGGTGGCTCATTAGACATCTTTGCCTGCTGATACTCCTGGATCTGGAGGAGAAACAAATTTAGCTCCTTGTTTCCATGCAAGGCCAGCACACTAGGTTGTGACCATCTTTCGATGCTCATCAACCCACACACATACATATTTCCTCTGGCTCCTCTCAGGGAGCCTCAGGCTCAAACTCAGCTACCTGAGCTCTTCTACCATTTCCTTTCCTCAAAGGTGTGAGAAGGATCAGGGTTGGTGGATAGATCCAGCAGTACCCTTGGGGTGTCAGCGGCCACTGAGCTCCCTCTGACACTTGGGATGCTCTACCTCTGCCAGGGACAACCCACCAGAGCTACCCTCCTTTATGCTGCTCTATGGTCACCCATATTTTTTTGGAAGCTGGAGGGTAAGGACAGAACTCTTGGTGACAAGGCCCAGCAGTCCTGTCTGAGAACCTAACCCCAGTCACTACCCAAGGAAGCTTGGCACCTACAGTCTCCCAACTCAACTGAGCTATGGGGGACAGACTTTCTACCACAGGCTGCTGCAACATGGTTTGGAAAGGGGTGATTTCTTACCTCAGATTTCTGGTGCAGAGAACAGAAGTAGGTGAGAGTAATTCAGCGGAGGCAGATCTAGGAGGCTATTTCAGGGAAAGAGAGAAAGCAACACCTTTAATCACAGGCTTCCAGGTAAGCTATTTCCCCAATACTCACAGCTTAACCACCCCACTCCCCGAGTGGCACAGCTGCTGAATCCTCTGTGGGCCCACCCTTCTCCATCCTATGGATCCAATTCCCAGGCTTGAAAGGAAGCAAAAAGAGTCAGCCGTGGGTTGGTGTCTGGCACTGGCTTGTCTCCTGTTTTGCTTGGTAGGTATGAAAAGAGTCGGGGGCTGGTGAGATGGCTCAGAGGTTAAGAGCACCGACTGCTCTTCCAGAGGTCCTGAGTTCAATTCCCAGCAACCACATGGTGGCTCACAACCAACTGTAATAAGATCTGACACCCTTTTCTGGTGTGTCTGAAGACAGCTACAGTGTACTTACTTATAATAATAAATAAATCTTAAAAAAAAAAAAAAAGAGTCAGTCAAAGGAAACAATCTGTTTTATTCCTTTCATCAGATGTCCAGAGTACCTGCTATAAGGCATTAGTGGAGAAGCCGACACACTCAGGTCTTACCTTCACTCTATTTAACATAAAAGATTAGTCATTAGTAGCAGTTTGAAGTGGGGACTGCCTTTTGTTAACTGCAAAGCAGTAAGAAATCAAAAAAGTCCAGTACTATGGTATGTTCAATAAAAACGACATTTCTAGCAAAGCCTAGAGCCCTTACAGTAAGTCCAAACATAGAAGTACCAAGCCACTTAAATTTTTTTCCCATTTTGAAGTAGAGTCCCACCACTGTGTAGTCCAGTCTGGCCTTCAACTCTTCATCTTCCTGCCTAGTCTACCATAAGCTAGGATTATAGGCATATACCAGGACAACTTGCTTCCTATGCTTAACAAATCAGGGGCAGGGGCTGAGGGATCAGATCCCAAGCTTTGGGGTCAAATTTGTGGTGATCTGAATAGGAATTGCCCTCATAGACTAGTGTTTGTCCATTGAGAGTAGCACTTATAGGAGATGTGGCCTTGTTGAAGGAAGTGTGTCACTGTGGAGGCAGGCTTAGAGGTCTTATGTGCTCAATCTTAGCCTAATAATGTGGTAGTCTCCTCCTGCTAAAGATCAAGATGTAAAACTTTCAGCTCCTTCTCTTGCACCATGTCTGACTGCATGTCACCATGCTTCTCAGCCTGTCGATAATAGACTAAACCCCTAAAACTGTAAGCTAAACCCAATTAAATGTTTTCCTTTTTAAGAGCTGTGGTCATGGTATCTCTTCACACTAATAAAATCCTAACTATGACAAATTTTAATACAGGTTTGAGAAACTCCAGTCATGATCAATATAGCCTAACATCCTCCATGCCCTTCTGCAGGAAGTTACTGCTTTGCCTGCACACAACTGCAGCTTCAGCCCATCTTTCCTTAGGCAGGCCCACATCTGAGGCTTCCAGGATCCACTACTTCAGATTATAGGACTACTACTCTACAAAGCTACCCTTGCATTTCACAGCCCCAACCTACAGATAATGTCTGAGTTTGAAATGCCATGAGCATTTCATTCAGCTGCTTTGGGTGCTGTGCTGCTTGTTCCAAGTAACCATAATTGAATGGAAACCTGCTGGGTGTCCCAGCAGTGCAGCCCTGCCTGGCTTCCTCTCACTCTGTATGAAGCTCTACCAGAGAGTTGCATACTCTACCTTGGCTTGGCCACACACACCTACCAGACTGAGCTCTTGTTTCTCTGAAGAACTCCAGATAGGAATTTTCACAGGAACAAGGATGTAATTGACATTCTGAGATGCCTACCAAAACTTAAGGAACACTACAGAGCCATGAAACCAAGCAAAACTGCTTTATTCCCCAACCCCGGGCCAGGCCATGTAGACTATGACTCAGCTTCAAGTTAAACAAACAAACAAACAAACAAACAACCCACAATCTTGTAATTTGGGGTCAGCAAAGCACCAGAACTCCTGCTCCCTCAGAGGAGAAAGGATCAGCCTTGTTTCCAGTAAACAGAATAAACAGCAAAGAGATCTGGAGTCAGACAAACCTGGCCTCAAGTCCATGGCGTTAGCATGTCAAAGTCCTTACCTTCTTGTATGAGAAACCTTCCCCAGGCCCAGACAGAACCCAATCTCTAGTACATCTATCGGGAGGAGGTCCTGCTGAGAGGTGTTCTAAAGTTACATCTTGGTGATAGCTACAAAGCTCTATTAACATATTAAAAGCACCAAACATAATTAACAGTGAGAAATCATTCATACAAACAAATTGTTAGGCAATTCAATGTAGTATAAACATCACAGATTATACTAAGACGGCTATAAAAGCACTAAATCTTATGGGATCCTGTTGTATATGCAATTCATCCTTTACCAAAACATTATGTAGCATGTGGCTGTACTCTGAAAAGAATGTGATTCCAAAATAGGACCCTGAAGGCAGTATTGCGTGGTATGATCTTGTCAACCTGGCACACCTGGGAAACAAGACTCTCCAATGAAGAACTGCCTCTGTAAGACTGACCTTCAGTATATTTTCTTGATTGCAAACTGACATAGAAGTGGCCAGCCCACCTTGGGCAGTAATAACCCTGTAAGTCTGGCAGCAAGCCAGTAAGCAGTGCTTTTTGGTTTTGTTTCTTTTTTAAGGTTTCCCCTTGAACTTCTGTCCTGGCTTCCCTTGATGGTGATAGACCTGTAAGCTGTAAACCCCTTCCTCTGCAAGTTGCTTTTGGTTATGGTGTTTTATCACTTCAACAAATTGCTGTTGTGGTTTAAAAAAAAAAAAAAGACACTTGAGATGGAAAGTGAGAAAGAAATGGGGCCTGGACTTTTGGTGTGCCAGGTTCAGTTGCTTTCCTCTTTGGGTCTCTTGCTTCCCAGAGAAGTTTCAAGTACAAGGTCTCAGGGGCCTGAGAACTGTCTCTGGCATTCTGCTTGGCTTTCAACTATTTATTATGCAGTGCAATTGATCTAACGCCAAGGCAGAGCCTGGCAGCCTGTCTGCTGATACAGGGCCCCTTGGAGTGGGGCATATCTCCTGGCCAGCACAGCATTGGGTCTGAAGGCAAACTTAATTCTCTGGTTGAAGCTGTCCAACACACTACAACAGAGGGTAACCAACATACTCCCATGGTCTTTCTATTTCCCAGAGTGCCAGTGAGCAGGCATTCTACCAAGGCCAGGAGAGGAAAGGGGAATTTTGAATCCTGAGACCTATTGGTGCAATCAGACTGGTCAGCTCTGTGCACAAATTCTCACAGGACTGAAGACAAGTACTGAGGGGATGAGGTAAAAGGTGAGTGAGGACAAGGCTCAGAGGGACTTTCTGACATGACTTTTTCCATGTCTACAAGACCAATGGTTCTCCAAACTTTTGTTCTGTGGACTTCTTTATACCAGATTATCAAGGACTTCAAATAGACTATCTCTCAATATGGCATTAGAAAATATCTAAGTACTTAATAAAGAATTTTTAAAAATTCGTTTGGCCATGCAGTGGTGGTGGTGCAAGCCTTTAATCCCAGAACTCAGTAGGCACACATCTCTGTGAGTTCAAGGCCATCTGATCTACAGAACTCAGTAGGCACACATCTCTGTGAGTTCAAGGCCATCTGATCTACAGAACTCAGTAGGCACACATCTCTGTGAGTTCAAGGCCATCTGATCTACAGTTAGTTCCAGGACAGTCAGGCTACACAAAAAAACCCAGTCTCTAAAACACAAAAATAAAAAAATTAGTTCAAGGATAAGGATGTAGCTTGGGGAGAGCAATTTCCTTACATCTGCAAGGTCCTAGGTTCAATCTCCACCATAAATAAATAAATAAAGCAAGCAAGATCACAGTGGCAGATTAAGTTTCCAAAATTCCAATTACTATTAACCAATAGAACAAAATTTAACAGTGGCAACAAACCAATTACACATTTATCTAGGAATGGTGGCTCAGCATTTGGGAGGTTGTGGCAGGAAGACTGCTGTAAACTTGAAGTAAATTGAGCTACAGAGTAAGACAGGCCTCAAAAAATCCAAACCAAGGGTTAAAGAGATGGCTCAGCAGTTAGGAGCACTTATTCAGTTCTCAGCATCCACATAGTAGTTTACAACCATCAAGTTCTAGGGAATCCAATGCCCTCTTCTGATATCCACAGGCACCAGGCACATATGTGATAAACCCGGCCCAACACGCATACACATAATTTTATTTTTTAATCCAAGGCATTGGGCTATGAAGATAACTCAATAAGTTAAAGTGTGTGCTATGCAAGTCTAGGAACCTGAGTTTGATCCTTGGAACCCATAAAAAGTGAAGAACCAACTCACTGAGTTGTCAGTTTACCTCCATTCAAGTACTGCAGTGTACACACCCTCACACAGAAAAGAAATGCAAAGAAGTTATAGCAACATAGAGACAAAAATTGTTTCCCTATGGAATAACTTAGCTTATACTCAACACGGTATCTCTGGATGCCTAAATCACCCGTTTGTTTGTGCTGGTAATTCTTTGGGGAGGTGGGGAGCACAGAAGAAGGAACTTAGGACCTCAAATGTGCACTTTGCCACTGACACCCCCAGAAATTGCATTAAAAAAATAAAGTGTGCTTATGTCTGTTTATCTGTTTGCTAAGGTGTGTTTATGAGTGGTTTTGGAGCCCAGAAGAAAGTGTCAGTCTCTTGAGCTATAGTTATAAGCATTTGTGAGTCACTTGTGGTGGGTGTTGGGATCTGAGCTCTAGTCCTTAGGACTGAGCAGCAAGTGCTCTTAACTGCTGAGCTATCCCTCTAGCCCTCTGACAGTTGTTTTTCTGGGCATGAGGGGAAAAAACAGCTACTTTGAACCATAACTTGAATAAATACAACTGTGTATATGCTTTGCTCCCAGATAGCTATCAATCTTGAGGTTTTCTTGTGTGCCTCACACTTTATCACACAAAATGTTCAAAAGCTATGTACATACACACACACCAAGAATTAATAAAGGTGTGTTTGCTTTGGCAGCACATATACTAAAGTTCAAATGATACAGAGATACCCCCACCCCCTCGCACAGGATGATTCATAAATTCAAGTGACCAGTAGTTTTTTTCTTTGTTAAATTTCTGTAAAATTCTTTATTAGTTGTGTTTAGGTTAATAACCATTTTCTTGTGATAAGACTTTGTGTAAAGCTAATGGAAAAGGTTTTTTACCATACTCATTTTGGTAAGCTCTTGTTGCTATTAACTTTTTAAATCTTTATTGTTTGTGTACATATGCCATGGTGTGTGGAGATCCAAAGAAAACTCTAGAGTCTGTTGTCTCAATCCACCTTTATGTGAGTTCTGGAGTAGAACTCAGGTCATCAGGTCTGTATGCTAAGCATCTTTACCCCCAGAGCGACCTCACTGGCTAGCCATTAACTTTTGACTAATAAAAACATATCTTTAGCTAGATGGTGGTGGTGAATACCTTTGATCCCAGCACTGTGGAGGCAAAGAAAGCAATTCTCTGAGTTTGAGGCCAGCCTGGTCTAAAGAGAGTGTTCCAGGATAGCCAGAGCTACACAGAGAAACACTTGTCTTGAAAGACCAAAACCAATCAGAGAAGCAAAAAAATCTAATCTACCTTTAAACATAAAAAAGAATAAAGTTAATTTTTATTAACTTTATGTGTGTGCTGCTTTGTGTACTGGTAAAGACTGGTGCAGGTCAGTACCCCTGCCCTGATCCAACCCAGGCTCCAGTGCTTTCTTTTCATGTGATTCTGAGGCATCCATGCAAATACTAGTACAATGCAAAGTCAAGGTCTAATATTGGTTTTGCTCTACTAATAAGACAGTCTGGCCGGGTGGTGGTGGTGCACGCCTTTAATCCCAGCACTTGGGAGGCAGAGGCAAGTGGATTTCTGAGTTCGAGGCCAGCCTGGTCTACAAAGTGAGTTCCAGGACAGCCAAGGCTACACAGAGAAACCCTGTCTCGAAAAACAAAACAAAACAAAACAAAAAAGACAGTCTGACCTCCTGCCCTCAGGAACTCTCCTTCCTGGCTGTAGAAGATACCACTGTTATGGAGAGACCCCACTAGACTGAATGCAGGATCAATTGCCTACTGCCAAAGAGACCTAGAGTCTTAGGTTTCCCTAGGGAAATCAGAGCCTGTTGTTCTACCTGAAGAGCACCCCAGGGAGGCACGTGCTACTGTGCAAGCTTTTTACATTAAACAGGCAGTTGGGACAAGGACTCTGCATCAGCCTTAGTAAATCCAGCTCCACCATTATCTGGCTCAACATCAGAGCCTTGGTTAACTCATTTGCCTTCCTCTCAGAATGGAAAAAGGTTACCAGAGGGGGTACAAAATGTCCTCTGCTGGACTGCAGGGGTTGGCCTACAGAACACTGAATAAAAAGAACCTGTTACATAGGCCTGAGGTGATAGTGTACATCTTTACTTGGTAGGCAGAGGCAGGTGGATCTCTGAGTTCCAGGTCAGCCTGGAATACAAAGCAAGTTCCTAAACAGCCAGAGTTCTGCACAGAGAAACCCTGTAAACTGTGCCTCTCCAAAAAAAAAGGAAAAAAAGAAACAAGAAACAAGAGCCTGCTACTTTACTACTTAACAGGAACCAATGCCTCTATCCTGGAGTTATCTGATCATTGACCATGTGATCCTGTGGTCACCCACAATGACCTCATTCAAAGACATATAGACCCTAGTCTGAGCAGCTCACCCCTATGGCATCCATTTCCAAAACAGCAGAGGTCATACATAACCTCTGTGAGAAATCCTCTAGATTGCTCTCCTGTTGGACTGCCCTCTTAAGACATGTGGGGACTTGCCTAGAGCTCCCAAAGTCAACAACACCCCTGGGAAAGCATTCTACCTGGACCCAGAGGCATGCAACTGTGGTGCATATGCTGCAGAGCTGCGTTCCCAGGATCATTTGACTGCCACTGTCCCTTCACAGAGGTGGTCCCCTGTGGCATCCATGGATTATGACACCAGCTGCCTCACATGGGCTCCTCTGTCTCTGGGAATAGGTCTTTGGCATCTGGCCAGGGGGAGGGCACTCTGCTTCACCCATGGCCTCCCATTTGCTGAACAGGGCAGGAGGCCATGCAATGTGATGGGTCATCACAACCAGTGGGCACTACGAACCTCAGTGTATCACTAGGTAAGACTGACCCCTGGGTAACATCACACGGCTGCCCTATCCTAGTTGCCCAAATACCCCAAAAGTATGTGTTAGCACAGGCTCATGTGGTGGACATATGAAGGAAAGCCATGTGGGGAGATCCAGATGGCTGGTGCTGCTCTTGGAACAACTAGCAACCAGGCCAGCATCACAGCTGAGTCAGCACTCATTCCAACTACTCATTGTTCTGGGCTCTAGACCCAGCCCTGTTCAAAGCCCAGAAGGAAGGCTTGGAGGAGACAAAGTCCAACAGGCAAAGGAAATAAAGGAAACAGTGACTAAGGTGGCTGTGCTGGCTGGACAGGACAAAGCCTTGAGGCTTGCAGGAGGACCCAGCTACAGGGATTACTGCTAAGGTCCAAATCTCAGATCTCAAGACACAGCGGGTCAAGGAAGACAGTCCCAGACCGAGGAGATCTCTCTTCTGAGATCTCAGTGGCAGAGTACTTGCTTAGCATCTGTCATGGTTTGAATATGCTTGGCCCAGGGAGTGGCACTATTTGGAGGTGTGCCTTGTTGAAGTAGGTGTGTCACTATGGGCGTGGGCTTTAAGACCCTAGTCCTAGCGGCCTAGAAGCAAGTCTTCTGCTATCAGCCTTCAGATAATGATGTTGAACTCTCAGCTCCTCCTGCCTGGATGCTGCCTTGTTCCTACCTTGATGATAATGGACTCTGAACCTGTAAGCCAGCCCCAATTAAATGTTGTACTTTATAAGACTTGCCTTGGTCATGGTGTCTGTTCAGAGCAGTAAAACCCTGACTAGGACAGCATCCATGAAGCCATAGGTTCAATTTTTTGTAGTGAAAAGTAAAAACTCAGGAGAACTAGAGCTACATAGTAAGATCCTGTCTTAAAAACAACAACAATGGGGGGGGGTGGGAAGAACAAAACCATAAATGTAGCAAAGCCACCTTCCTTTCTTGCCTGTCAATGGTATACTAAGAGCATAGGTCTTCTTGGCACTCTAGTATCAGGATAATGGTTGAGGCCCTAGACAAATTCCTTAGTCTCTGACTTGTTTTGGAAAATGATATTCTTGTGAGGCAGAACTAAACTCCACATGCTGGGCAGAACAGGCTTTACGCAGGTAACAAGTGGTGGTTATTTCAGAAGATGCTTTTAATTGAACTACTGTGTAAAGAAACATCATCCACTCCTAATGAAATCAAGGCTTTGATTATGCCACATTGAAAATAGTGACAGATTGTAAAGAATGACAGCCTCATGAAGTAGGTGGCTCAGACAGCTAGCTGCACCCAAAGCCATCCTTCCTGTGTTTTTCCTTCTGTTATGAAATCAGTGGATTAACGAATTCACTCCTGCCCTAATTACAGTTCCCACGACCATCTGACTAAGCTCTGGCCAATACTGGCCTTAGTGCCTGGGCCATGGAAGGCACGGATGGAAGTCAGCTCAGTCTAGCCCATGGACCCTTCTCTCATTCCTGCTGGCTGGGCTATAGGGCATGGTTACAGCAGTACAGCAACCATGGAGAAATATACTATGTATGAAAGATGGCCATAGAGACTCCAACCACCTCTAACTGTTCCACTGATAGAAATAAACCTGTTTTAGTCAATTATTGGTAAATAACTTCTAATTATTAGAAAACTACATTAAAAACTAGTGTTACTTGGGCCTAAAGGCATACATCTTTCCAGGAAATGAATTATCCAAACATTTCTATTAACTTTCCAATTAAATGGCTTTCTCCAGGTGACAGAATATAGTCTGTTGGGGTAAATGCTTTTTGTTGTTTAAAAACAGACCCCAGCCATATCTAACGATGGTATATAACTATGCTGAATGCAAACTTTCCAGTATGGCTGCTTTAAGGTTACTATGCACTAAGCTCTGTGAATAAGCCTAATACATTCAGTGGTTACCCAGAGTAAACTTTGGTAGAATCACACCTTGGTCTGTTGTTGGGACCATATGAGTGGGTAGACATTATTTATTTATGCCTTCCCAAGGAAAGGAATTTTATCAACAGAAGCTATCATGGGCCTCTACATTGAAATCCTTTCTCAAAAAAATTAAGGGTACCAAAAAGCAAAACAAAAAGGGCACAAAAAAACAAAACAACAACAAAGGGTTAGGGGCTGTAGTTTAGTGTAGAACACTTGCCTAATATGAGCAGGGTTCTGGGTTCAATCTCCAGCACTATATACAAAAAAGAGAGACAACTAGAGGCCCTGGAATGGGGCCACACAATCCTAGCACTCACTTCAGTGTGAACACCTGGCTGCAGAAGCCGTTGCTAATGTATAGGAAATACGGATGGAGCATTTACCATGTTGACATAGATTCCCATCATGGGGACAGAAAGGGAAGGCTCACAGTGAATGCAGATATGCCAATGTCTCAGACCCACACCATCTTCCTCTCCACCAAGGTCTGCACAAATCTGCAGCTAAGTCAGTGTGTAACCAGGCCAGGACTCCTACAGCTGCCCAGAGACAATATACTAGGCAAGAAACAAAGAGAACGCCAGGCATGTTGGTACATACCTTTAATCCCAGCACTCAAGAGGCAGAGACAGGTGGAACTCTAAGTTCAAGACTAGCCTGGTCTACATATATTCAGTCTCAAAGAGAGAGTGGAAGGGAAGAGGCATTGTTCACAAAGTCCATTTGGTTTCAGAGAACCCTGGTGAAGGCTGAACCTGTCTACAACTGTGCTGAGAAGACAGCACAATCCAGTCTGAGAGACCTGCCCAATCAACATCAGCTAGTCTATGAAAGTCTAACTGCAGTCCATCTTCCACCAAGTCCCAGCAGAGGCAAGCCAAGAGGGGCAATGCCACTGCGGGCCCTGACCATTTCTGGCTTGTATCAATGAGGGTACAAGTACAACATGAGAAGGAAGTGAAAAGAGAAGCAGAAGCCAAATCAAGATAAGACTAGTGGTTCCAGCTGGACATTGGTGGCACAGACCTTTAATCCCAGCCCTCGGGAGGCAGAGACAGGCGGATTTCTGAGTTCGAGGCCAGCCTGGTCTACAGAGTGAGTTCCAGGGCAGCCAGAGCTATACAGAGAAACCCTGTCTCAAAAAAACAAAACAAAAAAAAACAAAAAAAAAGACTAGTGGTTCCAAACTTACAAGTAGGTATGACTTCTAGGCCAAGATGAAGACAGTCACTGTGCATTGATGTCCTAATGATTTCTCACCAGTGCTCTTAGCAAACACCTTTCACTCCCCGTGACCTCAAAAGAGGGGCCACAAGGGAGCAGGTTAATTCTCCTTTTCTGAAGGAAAGCTGTGCTTCCAGGTATATTCCACTTTGAGGGCAGCAATTCCCACAAGCAAAGGTATCTATATGTATTGTCTTGATATTCGGCCAAAAGGATGTCTAACTCCAATGCAACTACAAAGTAACTACATTCACACCTCAAAGGATACCTATCTACTTTTAACAAATATGGAAAAATGGTATGGACTAGGATCTAAATACAAGCAGTTAAGAACAGAGTGATCCTCCTTCAGTAGTGTTCTCTGGATAGTGAGATCTTGAGAGGTTTGTTCATACATAAATACAAATGCAGAAGCCTTTTACTTATGTGTAGATTCTAGTTTTTCTATGATGAGCACTAGCTCCTTCTTCAAAATGCTCAAAACTGTTAAATATTATTATTTTTCAAACCAGAATGGTGCCTCAGACTATGAGTGAGTTCTGGCGAAACAGGGGCTTCTGAGAACTCTCCCTCTCAGATGTCACAAGCATCTTTTACTGCATCTTCCTCGGTTTTGTAGAGTAACTCCCACTTCTTTTCTGGATCATAGCCCAGGCAGGGCTTTGGGCACACTGTCAAGTTGGCTAGGTCTTGCATGGAGAGCCAGCAAGTCACTTGAAGGAGGAGGGCAAGCAAGCAACTCCCCCAGGGACACCTGATCCACTAGAGAGTGATGAGGTTACTGCGCTTGAGGCAGGTGATGCTTGGTTCTAAGCCACGAACACAGCCTAGGCTGGTCCTGTGCCCTTGCCCTGCTCTCTGAGCTGTTTCTGTGTTCAAGAGCTTGTTTCTATATATTCTGCTGCTAGCATAGAACACAATGGAAGTCCACATAGGAGAGGAAATGAAGAGCAAAGGATGGAAAAAGGGCTACAGCTGCAGGCACAACCAGAGATAAACAAGTTGTCGGCACCTGTTACAAGGCAGGCCATGGTGACTGAAAGCTAATTTTAGAAACACCACAAGCCTAAAGACCCATCTCTTAAGCCACCAAAATGGAACCTTAGGGGAGAAAAGTCCTGATATCTGCCTGCAGTGAACTGACACAAAACAGACAGCCTCTGGGTTATTTTAACCATTCTTCTGACCAAGGACAACACACAAACCCCTGATGTGCAGTCAAACCATGTAGTCACGACAGTCATAGCCACCAGGTGCAAGTTTTTTGTTTTTAAGATTTTTATTTTTTGCTGGGCAGCAGTAATGCACGCCTTTAATCCTAGCACCTGGGAGGCAGAGGCAGGTAGATTTCTGAGTTCAAGGCCAGCCTGGTCTACAGAGTGAGTTCCAGGACAGCCAGGACTACACAGAGAAACCTGTCTCAAAAAAAAAAAAAAAAAAAAAACGGAAAAAAAAAGATTTTTATTTTTTATGTGTATGCATTTGTGTGTCAGTTCACACCATGAGTGTTCCAGTGCCTGCAGAGGCCAGAGGTAGGCATCAAATCACTGAAAGGAATTACAGATGGTTTTGATCTACCCAGAACTAAACAATCTCTGGGCTCCTTTCTCTCACACAGCTCACTAAGTGCTCACCCTCCAAACTTTCTATCACAAAAATGAGGTGACATCATCTTTAAGATACTGATCTCCCATGTAATAGATCACTTCCTCTATTATTCTAGGGAAATTTCTGCTTGGGGGAAGATAAGCTACAGAGATTTGTCACTGCTAATACTAGATACTTTGTAGAAATCACAGCAATTACTAAAAGAAAAGAAAAGAAAATACCACAAAACATAGCAGACCTGAGCCAGACCTCAACAACTCTTTAAGTTGCTGTCAACTGCTTTTACAAGAGCAATTTAAAAACAAAACACTGTATATGTTAGCATACACTTTTAAAAATGGTATTGAACTCTGTAAATTCAAGGCCAGTTTGCTCCACTTTTCCAGGCAAACCAGGACTATACAGTGAGACACAAAACCTGAGGAATGTGTCTAGTCCAGGGTCATAGTGGGAACTTATCAATAGCCTGCCCTGTGGATCCGTGCACAGATGTCAGCAAAAGCACCCAGGAAGAAACAAAACACAGCAATCGGGGAACAAAACACAGGGAATCAAAGTGGAAGGCAAGGCTACTAGTATTTTATATGCAGTATACTACACAGCAGAAGCTTAAACCAAATTCCTATTACTTGAAGTAGACATGGGACCCTGGAATGTTCACCTATCAGTTGGCACAATAGCTCTGGATTTGGGAAATGGGAATGTGGTCACATTTGGAGTTGTCATTGGCATGTGTACATTTCTCTTCAGATATCTCACCTTTCTGGCTAGAAAAGCATCAGAGATAACTGAATCTGAAGTCTCTGCTAGCGATCATTTGGGTGTCAAGCACTTATTAAGCAGGAGCCATGTAAACTACTGGAAACTATGGCAGAGAGAGCAGAAGCAGCAGGTTGGGGAGTGGGCTCAGGAATGATGTAGCTATTCTGGTTACTAGAGCAGAGCCAGGCCTCAGCTGCCCTGACAAATACCCAACATGCCTGCCCTCCTCCAGCTCTCTTGCCACATGCTCCAAAATGTTCAAAGTACACTGGTTGCCCAGGATGGTGGTCCACGTGTATAAGTATTTGGAAGGTAGAGGCAGGAGGATCAGAAGTTCAGGGCCAGTCTCAACTATATAGAATGTCTGAGGATGTCCTGGGCTGTATCAGACCCTGTCTCGAAAACAGTAACACAGCCAAACATGTGAGTGGGTGGGGTCCTCTGCACTTAAGTTTACATGGATTTCACAGTGCCACGAACAAAAGGCTGAAGTCCTAGGAAAACAGGGCTGGAAAGAAAAAGGGAAAGAAAATGAAATGTCTCCTTGGGCTGGAGTCTCTCTACATTTCTCAAAGCTCACAGGCTATTTATTCAAGGACCTTAAAGGGCAGTGTGACCTCATGAAGTCTTTGTTCTACTAGCTTATTTTAGAACGAATCCAATGACTGTACACTTGAGGATTCAACTCTCCATTCAAAACTGTATTTCGAGGGAAGAATGCATACACCATGGTTCTGTGCCTTCAGAGCTGGTAAGCTCACAGGAAGACAACTGAAATTCAGGCAGTACCTGATTTTATTCAGCCAATAAACACTGTCTGCTATGTGTCAGACACTTTCCAAGGCAACCTGGGTGGGAGACATTTCCCTTAACAGATTGAGGAGAGGAACTATAAACAGAGAGGTACAGTGATGGAGGAATACGAATTAGAGAAGGAGTCCTACAGAGCTTAATTCTACACAGGAAAGGCTTCACTGAACATGGAACATTTCAGCACAGGCAAAGGTGAATTACACAGTATGGGAAGAAGGTTCAAGCAAGAAGTTACATGCAAAGGTCCCCAGAGCAAACTGGGTAGAGGAGATCCTAGGGGTCTCCCACCCTGAGTCCAGGAGGCAGGCAGGAGAGCAGTGGGATAAGTTAGGAAATGGGGAGGAGGTTAAGTTGTCCCAAGTCTCCCTTTGCACTGTGTGTATACCATTATCAAATAGGTGGCGGCTAAAGGGAGAAACCTACAGTACTTGGTACCCCTGGCAGTGCTGGGTATGGTTCCTTTTTGGCCAGTTTGAGGCCACAGAGAAACAGGTCATAGTGTGGCTAATCTCCAGGATGCACAGGTAAATCAGGCATTTATGGAAGCCAAGCTTGACAACACCAAGGACCAAAACTAAGGCTGGATCCTTAAGGGACACAGAACACCCGGGAAATCTGTGAACTGAGAAGGGATCGTTTGAGTTCTTCCCTGAACAGAGCAGGGTTCTTCAGATCTGAACAAGGGCCAGTGAATTCATCATTAGCTAAGTTTACTTTTCTAAGTGAGTATTTATTTATTCAAGAGCCAAGACCCTTGACTCCTTAATTCAGGCAATTCACTGCACCCAAGAGTAATAACTCAATTCACAGTCCCAATACTCAGATAACTATACACCCACCTGGGAACCTGGATCAGAAGAATTTACAGAACAGGACAGTCCTACAACCAGGGCATTAGTTACTTTCAGAAGAGGACCAAACACTGTGCTCAAGAGCCCAGACTAGTACTTGGGGACAGTCTCTCTATAGCTCATAAAATATGTATACTACAGCTTGGCTGACATTCCTAGGCAGGATTTTCCCACCTAGGTTTATTTCTATTTGCCATACCCCAGTCACCAAACGAGATGGGTGAAAGGGGGTCTAAACATTTTTCTTTTTGAAATTACAATTTACTTATTTTGTAATATGTGTGAGCTCATGTGCCATGGTATGTCTGTGGAAGTCAGAGGACAATCTGAGGGAGTTTGTTCTTTTTTTTACGTGTGTCCTGGGGATTACACTTTAAAGTCAAATGCCTTTACCTGCTGAGCAGCATGTCAGCTGCTTTTTTTTTTTTTTTTTTTTTTAAGTGTGCACAGGATTTTGCATCTATGTCTGTGCACTGCATTCATTCAGTGCCTGAGGAAGCAAGAAGAGGTGTCAGATGCCATGGAACTGGGATTACCACAGCTGCTGGGAATTGAGCACACATTCTCTGGAAGAGTAGTCAGTGCTCTTAACTACAGAGCCATTTCTCCAACTCTGAAAATTTAAAACATTTCCTTTCAACCTTGACCAGTATTTTAATTCTGTGGTTAACAAAAACAAAACAAAACAAAACACAAACAAAAAAACCTCACCTCATCTGATGGCAAAGTTTTGAGAGAAAATGTTCAGCCCTATATCCTAAACCTCCTTCAGTCTACTCCAGCCCCACCCACTGTACCTTGCACGTCTCTGAACCATCTGCCTGTACATACCCGCTGAATAAATGAGTCCATGAGATTTGGAATGAAGCTCCCTGGACGCCCTGCTAGTCCTAACACAATGCCCATTATTCTCGCTCCAGAGGCAGAGCACAGCCACATCTGAGGTAGATGTCACTGTCTTCTTTCTGAAAGTGCCTTTATTTATGGCCAATATTCAAAACAAGAAAGAATGCCACTTCTTGAATCACAATCAGCTCCAAGGAGGAATAGTCATAGTGAGGCCAGGAAAGCTCCCACTTCTGTGACCCCCCTTCCCTTTAATCCTGTTATTTTAGGATATGAAGGCCTGCTTTGTTATTATTAGAAATTCTTGCTGCTTCCTCTGCTAGAAGGGCTATTCCTAGGCTACCTCCTAGAGCAGTGGTTCTCAACCTTCCTAATGCTGTGAGCTTTTAATGTAGTACCTCATGTGTAGTGACCCCCCCAACCATAAAATTATGTTTATTGCTACTTCATAACTAATTTTGGTACTGTTATAAATCGAAATGTAAATATCTGTGTTTTCCAATGGTCTTACATGACCCCTGTGAAAGGACTGTTTGATACCCACAGAGTCACGACCCATAGATTCAGAACCACTGTCTTAGGCAGATGCAGATGACAAGTGCAAATCAGCCAAGAAGCAACAATAAATACACAAAGGACACTGTGTCCTTTCCCATTCCCCCAACTCTTAACGTCACTGAACCATAACAACTACTCATCCAGTAGTATAGAATTCTTCTCAAACACCACCCAAACAACCCTGCCACCTTACTACCTACGTCCACTGGGTTTCTTCTAAATCCCAGGCACAGCACACAATTGGATCTGAGTTTAGACTAAATTAACATTTATTGATTATGTGGTTTCTCAGGCACATTCAGAGATTTATTTAAACTGGACACCTTGTAGTTAAGAACTGATAAGCAGCTGGGTGGTGGCAATGGTGTCTTCAATCCCAGCATTCGGGAGGCAGAAGCAGGAGGAGCTGAGTTGGAGGCTAGCTTGGTCTATAGAGCGAGTTCTAGGACAGCCAGAGTTACACAGAGAATCTCAAAAAACCAAAAGGAGGAGAAGGAGGCAGAAGAGGCAGAGGAGCAGAGAGAAAGAGGAGGACAAAGAGGAGAAAGAGGAAGAAAGAAGAAACAACTGACAAGCTAGATCACCCAGTGGACAGACCCATAAAGGATTCTCCGCACAACCATATCAGGAGCATGGTGACAAGAAATATTTTCTTTAAAGAAAATGCACTATAACTGCTTTCAAGGGAAGAATAACAGCGTTTTTTTGAAACCAAACCTCCCCTGCCCATCTTTTGGGTTCAAGCAATCCTTCCACCTCACCCTTCAAAGTAGCCAAGAATGCAAGGATGCACTGCCAGGCTGGGTTTTTAAGACTTCTTTGTGTCCTACAGTTTCTTTTTTATTTTTATTTTTTTCTTTTCTTTTTTTCGAGACAGGGTTTCTCTGTATAGTCCTGGCTGTCCTGGAACTCACTCTGTAGACCAAGTTAACAAAAACAAAACAAAACAAAACACAAACAAAAAACCTCAACTCATCTGATGGCAAAGTTTTGAGAGAAAATGTATGTTCAGCCCTATATCCCAAACCTCCTTCAGTCTACTCCAGCCCCACCCACTGTACCTTGCATGTCTCTGAACTCAGAAATCCGCCTGCCCTGCCTCCCAAGTGCTGGGATTAAAGGAGTGCGCCACCACGCCCGGCTGTCCTACAGTTTCATGTCCTTTCTTTTGTCTACCATGAAGGAATGGGAATCTTCTCGGCACTTAGAGCAGGCACCTGCCATCATCTGGTCTGGGTGCTGTTCTTCACTTAAATGTAGCACATGAGGTCTGGGAAGGGCAATGGCTTGTCCTAAAGCTTCAGAGTTACAAAGAGGAGCCTTCAGTGTGGTCTGCCATCTCAGGAGCCTTCATTGTGATCTGCCATCTAAAGTCTAGGAATACTTGTCCCAGGACCCTATTATCACCAAAGTTGTCTGATGACTCAAAAAAGAGGCATCAGGTAGGTGTAAGGGGCCACAGGCTCAGAACTGTGTGGGTGGTAGTTCTGGGAGGGGAGGTAGTTGTAAGACAGGCTGAGGGCATAGAGCTATAGCCTCTGTAGTGGGATACCTACCCTGCAGCCTCTCCTACAAGACACAGTGCCTCCCAGAAATGAGTCCATTTCTATTGTGTACAATCTACTTCTAAGTTCTCTCACAGGACAAGAAACCTCTCATCCACACTTCCAACACCCACCCCAGGAAAGACCAAGAACTCTGGAGAACTCCATACATGCTATGTCTCACTAGAAGATCTTTTACTTACAAGACAGAGAGTTTCACAGAGCCAGTCTCTTCTCCCTTTCAAATGAAGAGAGTGTGTGACAGACTGGTGTTCATAGCTATGGAGCCAATTACAAAGGCCTGTGGGACTCAAAGCTGTAACTATGAGGTCACCAACTGTGCACTTCAACCCTGTTCTAAAGCTTAAAAAACATCCATGGCACCAGTAGGTTCAAAATGGGCAAGCTTGAAACATACAAAAGAGCCAAGAGAACAAGGCCAAGGACTGAACAAGCAGACAACTCACTTTAATTATTGCCAGCATAATCTGCTGGGACAACCAGGCCTCTGGGACACATTCCATTTTCTCTCTCTCAAAACAGTTTTGTCCCCTGAAGTGTTCTTTACACATTCCCTCTTTCTTCTGGTCAGCTACCTTCTCAACATCCATGTAAAGGTCTTTCCTGGTTCTAAAAACACATCCTATAGAAACCCTCCAAAACCCTTTGGATCGTCAGGACTGGGAGGCAGACTGATTTTCAAATAGCCAAGGGGAAAAAAAAAATCAATAAGCAACAAGATTTCTAAGTCTAGTTAATAATATGTAAGCTTTACTAGGAATGGAAATATACTATTATCTGCATGTACTTTGGCATGAAAATAAAAGACTGAAGGATAAGTACCCAATAAAGATATTAATTGTACATTCTAGGTGGTAGTCCATAGGTGTGCACTGTAAAGTTCAACGGTTTTTGTATGCTTTGAATTTTTCCTAACTAATGTCAAGGTAGAGGAGGTCTTTGAGATAGTGAGTGACCAAAAATATCTTTCTTATTATGAGCAGAGAGCAAGAAGAGCAGACATGTTCACCTCTTTCTTCCCACCCAACTCTGGTCAGCACCAACAAGCTAAGGACCAGAAAGAGCAGTCCTATTTGCCCAGAAAATGCCCTGTTTGGAGTACACTACAAAACTGATATAAAAACTACTGCATGCCCTCTCCCCAAAGTCCCTGATCCTTACTCCCAAGACACAGATTCTCAGTTCCAAGTGTGCATGAGAATTTCTGGAGAGCTTACTAAATGCAGATTTCTGGGCCTTACCCCATAAATACTCAAATCAGATCCTGGGGAATGGGGAAAGTCCAGGTCTTTCTGATACAGAGGATCCTATCCTGATCACTCCATCTTCCTTGACACCTGTTGAGAGGTCCCAGGAGACCCACCTTCTCCAAGGTCCTGGATGGCTTGGGGCTTCGCCAGCCCCTCGCCTTCCTAACGTCCTGCCGGAGCGCCACGTAGAGCCAAGTCTAGACCTGCAAACCGGCGGGGGAAAGAGGGCGAGACGGCCTCCTCCAGGACCGCCAAGGTCACCCGCGGGTCTCTGAGGCTTACCTCAGGGATCCTCCCCGACCGATCGCCGTTCCTCAACCCTCCATACCCCGAGGAAAATGGCTCGTACAGCCGTCGCTTACAGAAAAGTAGAAAGGCGTGATAATCACCCGAGTGGGCTGGCCCTTCTCTGGCTGATATCCCCTGTCTGCAGGCCCAGTTCGCTCGGGGCCCTGGAATGCTAGCCCTCGCAGCCCCGCAGCTGCAGCCACGCCGAAATCAACTGCCCTGATTTTGCGTGGCGTTTCGGAGGGAACGGACTCCACCACGACAACCCAGGCCCGTTTACCTCGAAATCCAGAAGCCTGAGGCCAGAGGGACAGAGATCTGCAGTGGTCCGGCCCGCTGCTCCGAGGAGCCCCTCTACCAGAGGACTCGCAGCACTCACCGCCCCCGCACCGAGAGGACCCTGGAATTTGTAGTCTTTCGGCGCACCCGCAGCATTCCCTGAGGCGGGAGCCTACAGCTCCCGGCACCCACCGCGCGGCGGGTGAGGGCGGAGCTCGGCGGGCTAGGTCACGCGGGCGGAGGGTTTCGAAGCCTAGCCCCCGCCTCGGCGTGTGAGAGGGGTCCCTTCGGAAGCCGCTTGGAAGTCTCAGAGGTGACTCACCGTCAGTTCCAGCCCCTCACCGGCCAAGCGCTGCCGCAGGAAAGGCTGCCTCAGCCCCGTAGCTGTCCAGAGGGAACCGCAAGGCTGTGGAGAAAGGCCCAACCTCCTGGCCTCTCGCCTTAGGGCGGGGCTTCGCGCCTCACGCAATGAGCTTGGATGACGTCAGTGGAGGCCCGTTGCGGGTGGGAGACGAACGAGTGGTAGTTCCCCAGGCCTTTATGATGGGGGGGGGAAAGGCTCGAAAGAAAGATGGTGGTGCTAGCGCTCCCTCAGGCCAGCCAGCCAGGCGTGCTGCGCACCCCAAGAGTTGAGGGAGAGCTACCACCCTTGCCCTAAGCTGCCTGGGCTTTCATGAAGCTGTGAACCACACCAGCTGTCCCTGCCCTCACACAGATTCCACTCTGACAGACAATACACAAATAAGCCACAAAATGACCAGCATCTCAAAGGAAAGCAACAGGATGTCCCAACAGAATTAGAGTGTTGCCTCTGAGTAGGGAAGGTAGGAAAGGCTATGTTGGGATGAGGTGTGAAGTAAAGAAAGAGACTGGCAGTCGTGGCGCACGCCTTTAATCCCAGCCCTCGGGAGGCAGAGGCAGGCAGGTTTCTTAGTTCGAGGCCAGCCTGGTCTACAGAGTGAGTTCCAGGACAGCCAGGGCTATACAGAGAACTCTGTCTCCAAAAAACAAACAACAACAACAACAAAAAAAAACAAAAACAAAAAAAAAAAGAAAGAAAAGAAAGAAGACTGGTATAGATGAACTTTTGAAAGGCACTTTGGCCAGCAAGGTGAAGACTGGAAGACAGCACCAAGGTCATCAATGAAGTTTGGATTTATTGCACATGGAAACTAAAGCTCTCTTCTTTTTCTTTTGTATTTGTGTGTGTGTGAGGCACGCATGTATGTCAAAGGGCAACTTTCAGGAGTCAGGCCTCCTTCCAGCATGTGGGCTTTGGTTCTCACTCAGGTCTTCCAAAATGGCAAAGACCCATGAGCCATCTCACGGATCCTTTTGTATGTTTAGGCAGGGTGTTCCTCTGAGTCTTTCAGGCTCACAACCATCCTCCTACCGCTCAGTCTGTCAAGTGCTGGGATTACAGGCAGGGAGACATCACAATTTGAGGAGTTTTAAGCATTAGAACTACAACTGAGTTTCATTGGTCACGGGTTTTGTACTGCACATTTCATCTGACCAGTAACATATTATTCCAAAATCAATACTTGTATTTTCACGTTTATTCATGGACATATGGATCCTGTGCATTGTTAACTGAGGTTAATTAAGAGCAACCTGTTAACAAAATATTGCATGTATAGTGTTAGTGGTTTTGTTGTTTAAAATGGCCCTAAGGGTAGAGTTGAAGTGCCATCTAGTGTTTCTAAGTAAAACTAGATTTGATGTCCTTTGTGTGAATTATACCCGTTAATGATTAACTTGGAATTACCAGTAATCATCAGTGTAACATTAAAGAAATAAAAGCACTTCCCCTTTGAGTCCTTCAATCAAGAACAAGCTCAGAGTTTTTTGTTTTTGTTTTTTCATTTATTTTATGTATAAGTTCTCTATCTGCATGTACACCTGCATGCCAGAAGAGAGCATTAGATCACATTACAGATGGTTGTTAGCCATCATGTGGTTGCTGGGAATTGAACTCAGGACCGCTGGAAGAGCAGCAATTCCTGAGCCAGTTCTCTAGCTCCACAAGTTTAGGTTTTAATTCTGTACTTCATGCTTCTTGTGCCTTCCGTCCTCTGTTGTCTGAATTTGTGACTGCTTGAAGGCTGTCTTGTGAAGGTTTGTTCCTGTGTTTTTGTGTCTCTGTGTCTGTTGTATGAGCTGTGTGTTTGTCTGTACCTAACAAAGAGTACTCTGTCTTATTGAATAGTACAGAAGACATCATGTGGGTTACAGTTATAGAAAACTTCGACAGTTTTACAAGGCGTTAAGTCACTGGGTCCTCCTGATCCCAACCCACCCAGATAAAAAAACACCATTGTTCAACAACCAATATCTTAGACAATGCTTTCAAACTTTGTTGTAGATTTTAAGAAGTTTCTCTCAACCTCTATTGCTTTCAGCAAATGATACACAAGTATTATCTGGGTAGGAGGCATGGAAGTACACATAATCTAAGATCATAGCTATGAGTTTAGGTTGTAATGTTAATTATTTGAGAAACCCAAGGCAAGTTAAGGATTATTACATTGCATTTTTTGTTTGGTTGGTTGTTTTGTTTTTTTTTTTTTTTTTTTTTTTGAGACAGGGTTTCTCTGTGTAGCCCTGGCTGTCCTGGAACTTATTCTGTAGACCAGGCTGGCCTTGAACTCAGAAATCTGCCTGTCTCTGCCACTGAAGTGCTGGGACTAAAGGCATGTGCCACCATTGCCCAGCACATTGTCCTCTTAAAGACAGTTTAAACAGTTTGAGTTCACAGTAGGATAGCAGCCTTAAGTGCTAAGGTTTTAATTAAGGTATTAACTTTGGCTATGAGGTCCAGCAAAAGTCCCAGACTCTAGAGTGTAAAAGATATTTTCAGAATATTGCATTGCCACAGTGCCTTAGAAAAATGTACTAGATGAGTTTTGTGTAGGCTTGGCTTTAAGTTTAATTAAACAGAACCAGTAATATATGTTAAATAAAGTGTCTTTAAACATAAACACTCAAAAACACCAAAAACCAAGGTTGTATACTGATTAGTTGACAAAAGAAAAATGATGTTGTAGTCTCTGGCTACAACAATTACTAATTATTTGTAGTAATTTGATAGACTATAGCTACCTCAAATTCTAACTATTTGTGATTTGACTGATACTTCATGGCCTCATTCTGACTAATGTGTAAACAATGATTTAGACCAAGGCTAGCATGTAGGAAGCTGGAATGCATGCACATAATGCAATTAAAATTTTTCTACTAACCTTCTTTTAGTAACTGTAACATGACAGGGTGTAGAAAGATAGCTCAGCAGTTAAGAACATATAGTGCTCTTATAGAGGAGCCAATGTCAATTTCAAGTTCAGGTGGCTTATGACTGACTAACTGCTTGCAACTCCAGCTCCAGGAGGTTAACACCTCTGGCCTCCACAGGTGCCCATACTCACATGCATGTGCCCTACATACAATTAAAAATAATAAAAATAATGCAGGGCGGTGGTGGCACACACCTTTAATACCAGCACTTGGGAGGCAGAGGCAGGTGGATTTCTGAGATGGAGGCCAGCCTGGTCTATAGAGTGAGTTCCAGGACAGCCAGGGCTACACAGAGAAAACCTGTCTCAAAAAACCAAATAATAATAATAATAATAATAATAATAATAATAATAATAATGATAATAATAATGGCAGCTTAATGAGATGGATTACTTGCTACCAATCCTGACAACCCAAGTTCAATCCTCAGGACCCACATAATGGAGAGAGAGAAAGCAAAACCCAGTTGATGCATGACCTCTACAGGAGTTCTATGGCACTCCTGCCTCCACACACAAGAAATAAATACTTTAAAACTTTTTATGTATTTACGTAATTATTTATTTATTTGTTTGTTTATTTATTTTGTTTTTTCGAGACCGGGTTTCTCTGTGTAGCTCTGGCTGTCCTGGAACTCATTCTGTAGACCAGTCTGGCCTCGAACTCAGAAATCTGCCTGCCTCTGCCTCCCGAGGGCTGGGATTAAAGGCGTGTGCCACCACCACCTGGCCTAAAACTTTTTAAAACTACAATTTTTTTCAATGCACATTAAAAAGCTGGGTGTAGCTGGGCAGTGGTGGTGCACACCTTTAGTCCCAGCACTCAGGAGGCAGAGGCAGCAAAGTCTCTGAGATGGAGGCCAGCCTGGTTTACAGAGAGAGAGACAGGACAGCCAGGGCTATACAGAGAAACTGTCTTGAAAAGCTAAAAAACAAACACAAAGCTGGGTGCTCCAGCTGGGCCTGGTGGCATAAGCTTTTAATTCCAGTACTCCTGAGGCAGAGGCAGATGGATATCTGAGTTCAAGGCCAGCCTGGTCTACAGAGGGAGTAAGAGCCTAGACTACACGTACTGGATCCCCAGAAACCTAGTCTATAAATGGATCTCAATATCCCTAGTATTACACACACACTTTAAAAGAATTACATATATATATATATATATTTATATATATATATGTATATATATATATATAAAATGAATGGATGAAAGGTGCTAAGGTCCTGTTCCCCAATTGGTCCTTGATTTGTCAGTAAAGAAAGCTGGGGGCCAATTGTTGGACAAAAAGTTCAGGAGGAACTTCTGGGTCTCAGGAGGAAAAGGGAGACTCAAGGACGGAGAAGGGAGTTTTTGCCATGTTTTGGTAGAAGAAGAAGCCAGCAGCCATGTGAGGTTCCAGGAGGAGCTGGGGCCTGTGGCCTCAACTACAGGTGGGTGGTCAGGGATGTTTGGCAGGAGCTAGATGGAACTAGTCACTGAAGTTTAAGGCAGGTGGGAGGAGCAAAGATAAAAATATTATTAAGGGCACACTTTTCCAGGTGGGAGATAGTAACACCCAGCAATTGTGCCAAAAAGGAAGTTGTAAAGGAACAAACTGTGTGTGTGTGTTTTATCCACAGATTCAAGGTAATTTGGGAGAGGGCTGGTAGCACCAGTAACCTCCTGGAGCAAAAGGCTGTAGCTAAAAACTATACCCAACAAATACAGTTAAATTACTGTTTCACTATTTAATCAATATAAAGATACCAATGAAACATTTTACTTTTCTTCACAGTGTCTTTGAAAGCTACACTGTATTTTATTCTTACAACATATCTAAATTTAGACCTGCTACATTTCAAGAGCTACCACATGTGGTTTGCGGCTGCTCTATTGGATAGCACTGATTTAGATAGAACATTTATTTATTTACTCATTCAATCTAGCAAGGCCTTGTAGCCCTGGAAATACACAAAATGGAGGAAGGCCAAGCTCTGTTCTCAAACACATTGTCCAGCTGGAAAGCCTGGTATAGTAGCTTATTTTGGAAATGACAAAGTACTTTGAGACAGCTAGGTATGGTGGTGTATATAATCACAGCACTCAGGAGGCTGAGGCAGGATTGCCATGCATCTGAGACCAGCCTGTGCTACATACCAAAACCCTGTCCTTTTTCTCTTCCTCTCTTCTTCTTCTTCTTTCTTTCTTTTTCTTTCTTTCTTTCTTTCTTTCTTTCTTTCTTTCTTTCTTTCTTTCTTTCTTTCTTTCATTTTTTAGTTTTTCAAGACAGGGTTTCTCTCTGTATCCCTGGATATCCAGGTACCCACTCTGTAGACCTGGCTGGCCTCAAACTCATAGAGTTGCACCTGCCTCTGCCTGCCAAGTGCTGGGATGAAAGGTACAAACCATCACCGCCTGGTGTAAAACCCTGTCTTTAAAAACGTGGGGGGAACTGGGGAAATAGTTTAGTCAACAAAGTTCTTGTTAAACAAACATGAGAACTCACTTAAATATCCATGGGTCCTATGTACTTTTATTTTTTTATTTTTTTGGTTTTTTGAGACAGGGTTTCTCTGTGTAGCCCTGGCTGTCCTGGAACTCACTCTGTAGCCAGGCTGGCCTCGAACTCAGAAATCTGCCTGCCTCTGCCTCCCAAGTGCTGGGATTAAAGGCATGCGCCACCACACCCGGCTCCTATGTGCTTTTAGTCCTAGTTTGGAAGCCAGACACAGATCCCTTAGACGTGTGGGCCCCAGCCTCGCATAATCTGCAAGCTCATGAAAGATCCTGTCTCATAAAACAAGGTGGAAGTTCGTGAGGAATGACACCGAATATTGACCTCTTGTCTTCACACACATTCACACACATGTATGTACATATCCAAACACATAAATACAGATACACTAAAAGGAACAGGGCTAGGAGTTCACTCAGTTGCTAAAGTCTTGCCTTACAAGCAGTCACCACCACCCACAGAAGAGGTCTGATCTGGTGACCCATGCTTATAATCCCAGCACCGAGGAGGTGGAGCTTTCTGGCCAATTAGGCGAGCCTGCCTGGCAAGATGCAAGCCAATGAGACACTGTCTCAGAAAACAAGATAGATGGCTCCTAACAATATCCAAAGTTGTCCTCTAACCTCCACACCTACACACATTAATATGTACCTACATACACATGCCCATGAGCCCACACAAACACTCTACTATCAACTGAAGTAGAAACCTAAGGGTTCTTTAGAAAGTCAGTTAGATGGTGTTTTGTTGGGGCGAACACATGAAGGAATGTTTTCCTAAAACAGACACAGGAGAGAGGATGTTCTGTTAAAGCAAGCACGTGAAAAGACAATAAAAGATTCGCTACTAATGACACACATATATTGGTCCACCTTACTTTGCATAGTTGAGCTATATTTGTCAAGAAACCATAGAGAGAAACACACCAAAAAACTTCTGGTGGTGTACTGCAGTTTGTTTCTGCTTCCAAAGCCTTGGGCTGATTGGATACACATACTGAGTCAAGACCCTTTCTGAGGCAAGACACATGGAGAACACATGATATTTAGAAGTTATAAATAGGACTCCATGAGTAATAGACAGATCTTGGCTTGCTGGTACAGCTAGCTGTACAATGCATGTGGGTCTCACATCTTTGCTGATCTTTACTTTCCTGAGAGAGGTGCAGCTGAGAGCTTTTCCTGGTATTCTGTCGGTCCCTCCTGCTGACTCAAGCCGAGGATGAAGTGGAAACTTAAGAGTTCTTTGTAAAGTTAGTTGGATGGTGTTTTGCTGAGACAAACATGTGAAGGAATGTTTAGCTGAAGTGGCCACAGGTGTAAAAGACTAAGGCAGACTCGTGAAGGAACATTTAGCTGAAGCAGACACAGGAGAGAAGATGTGCTGCTAAAGCAAACGTGAAAGGTGTTTGCCAGTGGATCCAGTTACAAGGAAGGTTAAAGCATTTAAGAACCATCATTAAAATTAAGAGAAAAAAGTTACAATCAACAAAAGTGCTGTGAGATTTTAGGAGTACCAAACTAAAGAAGCCTTTAGAAAGGAGGCAGCAGTAAGCACTGGATGTCTGGTTTCTTTTGTTGGTTTGTTGTTGTTTGTTTTTGAGACAAAGTCTCTCTCTTCAGCTCTGACTGTCCTAGAACTAGCTATGTAGACCAGGTTGGCCTCAAACTCACAGAGCTCTGCCTACCTCCACTCAGATTAAGGCCATGGGTCACCACACCCTGAATATGAAATATGACACAAGAAAATCCCTGAGGATGGAAGGGATCAAGAGGGAGAGCAGATTCATGTTGTGAGGCCTTTGCCTCTGAAGTATAAACAGAAGTAAACTGTAGGTAGGAGTGGAGACTCTCATCAGCCACATTTCAGAAAGACAAATTGGAGCTGCCTGCAAGTTCACAGTTTCCTGTTAGTAACCCCTAAAAACAAAAACAAAAACAAAAAACTCACTGAGTCCTGGAGAGAACATTTGTGGTTAAGAGTACTGGCTCCTTGTTGAGGTTTTGTCTATTGTAATGCTAAGTTTGGCCCCCAAAACCTGAAATCTGCATGTAGCCCCTGTGACCCTGCCCTAAGTTATTTCTGATTGGTAAATAAAGATGCCAACAGCCAATGGCTGGGCAGAACAGACATTAGGTTTCCTGGGTTTGGGGTCAGAGAAGGAGAAACCACCATGGGTTTGCTGATCCATAAAAACATGGCCCTGGCCAGGCAGTGGTGGCACACACCTTTAATCCCAGCACTTGGGAGGTAGAGGCAGGCAGATTTCTGAGTTCAAGGCCAGCCTGGTCTACAGAGTGAGTTCCAGGACAGCCAGAGCTACACAGAGAAACCCTGTCTCAGAAACAAAACAAAACAACAACAACAAAAAACATGGCCCTGAGGGCTGGCCAATTATCATGTTTCATCTGGAGTTAAGCCCAGATGAAACATGATAAATATGAAAGACCCACAACGTGAGAACTCTCCCACCTTCTGACTAAGGAGAGGCGACACCCCAAATCACTCACGAGAAACGGTCTTGCTGCAAACTGCAAGAGGACTTTTAATTTAAGAGTGCTCTCGGGCCCACGGTCATACAACACGCAGGGGTAGAGGACCGTGGCACCCCGAGTAGCTGGGTAAGGGGGTATTTAAAGGAAGAAACCACAACTCAAGGAAGTGGGGAGGGCATTGTTGGAAAATACCAAAGATACCAGTTAAGAGTCACAAGGAAGGAAAAAGTCAAAAGAGTCACAAGGAATACCTGGTAATTTTTCAGGTTATCTCTCAAGACAGTTTCCAAGAGCCCCTAACAATAGCACATTTGCATAGCAGGTTCCAGCAATGGTCAGGGTGGGTCAGGGTGACTTTCTTTGAATGAACACTCTTTGAACCCAGGAAGCAGGTGGGTGGAGGAATGTCACTATCTGTTTTATGATTAACATACCTTGGAGCATTGAGTCACAGAGGTCACATTCCCAAGCCTGGGCCTAAAGGCCTAGAATTTTGCTTTTATATTTTTTCAATAAATACTAAGTAGTAATTTGGGCTTATTGATCATAAAGTAGATTCTAACAACATGGAGGCTAAGTATCTTCCCAGTTCTTGTGCTGATTAAGACTTATTAAAAACATAAAGGCTGTGGTTTTTTTGTTTTTGTTTTTGTTTTTAATCTAAGAACTCAATGACTAAGGCATGTTAGAAGGCAGGGTCAGGATTAAATCATTCCTGCAACAGTTCCTCTTGCAGAGGGCCCAGATTCAGTTCCCAGCAACTAAAAGGAGGCCCAAAACCATATGTTACCCAATTCCAGAGGAACCTACACCTCTTCTGACTTACAGTGAACATCTATACATGGTGTTTCATATATCTATATATCTATCTATATCTATCTATGCAGGTAAAACATTTATATGCCTATAAGAAAATGAATAAATCTGAAAAAGAAAACAACAAAAATCATTGACTCAGAAAATTGGACATGGGTACAGTTGTTACTTTAGTCTGTCACGGGCTCCCTTTCACAAAAAGTTTATCATACAACAGAGCCAAAGGGTGTTAAAAGGGTCTCATGCAGTAGAGGCCAAGTAAAACAGATTTTATACACCTTCTAGAACAGTTGCCTATGAAACTTTCCTAACTCTCTAGAGTCTGGTGTAGACCAGAGGTTAGAAAGCAGAGCCAGACAGAGCAGCAGCGCCTGCAGTAAAATCATTAGGAGGTGGGAGGAAGAACTCAAGAGTTGTATGCTGGGGCTGAGAGATGGCTCAGCGGTTAAGAGCACCGACTCATTCTGGAACTCATTCTATAAAGTAGGCTGGCCTCGAACTTGAAGATTTACCTGCCTTTGCCTCTCAAGTACTGGGATGAGAGGTGTGCTCTGCCACATTCCAGCTATTCCATCATTCTTATTAACAGCAGGTAGGATGTAAGTCCATTTTGTCACCGAGCAAACTACCCTCATTATCGTGAGTTCAAATCCCAGCAACCACATGGTGGTTCACAACCAACCGTAATGAGATCTGACACCCTCTTCTGGTGTGTCTGAAGATAGCTACAGTGTACTTAGATATAATAATAAATATATCTTTAAAAAAATTGTAAGCTAGCCTGGGTCCAATGTAGTAAGGCAGAGTAGGGTTCAAGTCTGTGGTGGTTTGAATATGCTTAGCCCAGGAAATGGCACTATTTGGAGGTCTGGACTTGTGGTAGGTGTGACCTTGTTGGAAGAAGTGTTTCATTGTGTGTGTGGGCTTTGAGAGATTCCTCCTAGAAGCCTGGAAGCCAGTTTTCTATTGGCCTTTGAGTAAAGATGTAGACACTCAGCTCCTCCAGCCCCATTTCTGCCTAGACACTGCTATGCTCCTGCCTTGATGATAATGGATTGAACCTCTGAACCTGTAAGCCAGCCCCAATTAAATGTTGTCCTTATAAGAGCTGCCTTGGTCATGGTGTCTGTTCACAGCAGTAAAACCCTAAGACAAGCTCTTAGGTCATTAGACCATTGTGTTGCATTGTTCATGTAACACTAGCTTCTTAGGACTGTTGTAAGCATGGACTGGCTTAATTGGGCTAGTAATTAGTAATTTAGGGTGCACAATAAAGGGTCAACACTTTATACAATCTTAGCTGTTACTTGTTAGATAATGAGGGCAGTTTGCTCGGTCACAAAATGGACTTACATTCTACCTGCTGTTAATAAGAATGATGGAATAGCTGGAGAACACACCTTTCATCCCAGTACTTGGGAGGCAAAGGCAGGTGTATCTTCAAGTTCAAGGCCAGCCTAGTTTATTGTATGAGTTCCAAGACAGCCAGGGCTACACAGAGAAACCCTGAAAACATACACATACACACACACACACAGAACAAATAAGACTTTTGAAGTGCATGTGCAAATGAAAAGGCAAATGTACCTTCAAAGATTACCACAGTGGGCATGTTTTTAAGTCCAACACTCAGTAGGCAGAGGCAGAGAAATCTGTGTGAGTTGGTCATATGCATAGCAGATTCTAGGCCAGCTACAGTGAAATCCTGTCTCAAACAAACAAACAAACAAACAAACAAACAAAAAGATTAATCATAAACTCAAGAACTCTGCAGTTCTATTCGTAGGAATATTACACAAAGATCTGAGGAAACAGATCCATAAAAAGCTATGTGCACAAGCATGCACAGAATGCTCACATATAATAGAAAGTCAACCCACAGACTCTGACCGAACCATGGTCAATCTCTGGATCCTTCTCCCAACTCAACCTTGACTTTTGGACATCTGCCGCTCTCTCAAAGCTGTCCTGTTTAAGCAGGAAGCCCTCTTATCAGTTAAACCTCCATCCACACTGTCTGACTTGAACCCTCATGCCCCAAGCTGATCAGCTTGCCTGCCTTTAGCAAGAATCTCACTAGGTTTATCCTAGAGTTAACCCTGCCCTCTCTAGAATGCATCAACCAACTGCCACCACTGCTGCCACCACCACCACCAACAACAACAACAACCCCACCCCACATACACTGGATATAAATCCCTGCTTTTCCTTCTTGTAATCAGAACCAAACCTATTTCAATGTTAGCCTGTTGCAACATTTCCTGAATAAAGTCTGTTTTACAAACAACTGCTGCTAGCTGTGTTTTCTTTAACACAATGTGAATGATTGTGAGACTCCCGACTCGCCAGCAAGTAAGACACCACAACAGGATCCTTCTGCACATGTTTATTGGGAGAGCATTACTGTGAAGGTGAAAGACCCTGAGCCCAAAACTGGTGCTGCTTATATAGGCCTAGGAGAGGCGTGTCTACACCTGATTAGTTATGCTTTCAGTACCTCATTTACATTTACATCCCTCAGGCCAGGCCGTGACTCAGCACAAACTCTTATGCACATGTGCACATTGGTTGTTTACCCATATTCATGGGCGTCGGCTTGTTGAAAGCAGCGCAATCTTGTAATGCCGTTTATTGGCTTCCCACATCTCCCCCTTTTTTATTTAATAGAAAAAGGCCTAATCCAGTGATCTAGTCTTGCACTTCCTCAGCACAAAACGATCAAGAAGGATTTAGAAGGGCAAATCATGGTCACCCTACTGCGTGCAATGAGGAAACCTCAGCAGTGTGCAGGGGCTGATCAATGATCGTTGAGTCTCTCTCATCCCAGTGCAATGGATCCATAGATCCGTGGGGTGCAAGAGCAGAGGACTCAGATGCCGACTAATTCTTGAGCATAGATAACCAAACTTCAGGGGAGGCGCAGTTTTCAATGGCTAAAAGTGCTTGAGTTATAATTACCTTGTCACGTTTTTGTTGGGTTCTGAATTTGCAAACCAACCAAAGCATGAATATCAATCCACAGCATATGGCAGCACCAAACAAAATCACTCCCACCCATTCCTTAAAGTAAGAAAATGCAGAGGTAAGCCAAGAGGTAAAGTATCCAAGGGCCACTGGTTCCACTCTGATTCCAATAAGGTTCAGGATCTGTATCTGCAGCTTCGTCTGCAACCTTTCCAGCTCCTGCGACCAGTTCCCCTTCAGATAATTCGATAAATCTGTACTTTTAATAAAAGAATTATTAATATACCTAGTGGGAGTAATGCACACATTCGGGGCTGATGCCACACAACTCATTTGTATGACATCCATCATCTGTTCCATGTTATGTTGTAAACCATCCACTCTTTGATTCACTAACAATAACCCTGAGGCGAGGCGATATGAGAATCCACCCTTTGCAGGGTAAGCAATGCCTCAGATGGTTTTTTTTTTAATATTTATTTATTTAATGTGAGTACACTGTAGCTGACTTCAGACACACAGCAGAAGAGTACATTGGACCCTATTACAGATGGTTGTGAGCCATCATGTGGTTGCTGGGAATTGAACTCAGGACCTCTGGAAGAGCACTCAGTGCTCTTAACCACTGAGCCATCTCTCCAGCCCACCTCAGATGTTTTTTCTGCTACCTGACTTATGGTGTCAGCAGTATTAACTTGACTGGCCATAGCAATTCCTGTGGTAACCGCTGACGCCGTGGACACCACAATGGCAGTAACAATGGCAGCTGTGATTCCAAAATCTCTCTTTTGCTGAACAAGACTCATGATTGGGAACTTTCTGGATCTGCCTCAACAGGCACAGGGACAAAGGTTTGTAGATGTACCACTAAGGCTAAGAAATTGGTTCCATTCCAGCATTGCGTCAAAAAACAAGTGACATTTGTACAATCTAACCAATCTATATTATTTTGAAATTCAGCCAATATAAAGAAAAATGGAGGATTGACACAAACTTCTACTAGAAGAGTAGTCATATTTCTGATAACTCTATTAGATGTTACATTATCTAAATGAGCAGAGGTTTTAGAAAGTGTGGCAGAAACATTCAATATTTCATGAAAGGTTCCAGTCAGCAATGCAAAAGCTGACAAACTGGTACTAGCACCTGCCTCATATTTGCCACCATGGTGGGATAATGCTCTATAGTCTTATTAGGGTATATATGTGGATGTATCCATACTATAGGGCCATCTTGCCATAACACAGGCCAGGCAGCGGGCACTCTGCAACTTATCTCTGGAACATAGATCCTTGGCTTGGGTGTCAGGCTGGGCTCAGGCGTAACTCATGTCCTTGGATGGCATGGGAGTTCAGGAAGAGATAGGGAAGAGGGGACTATAATTCAGCTTTTACAGCCTCAGGTGCCAGGAAGGGAATAGGGAGGAGGGAGTGACAACCGGCTCCTATCACGAGGCCATTTGGCCTGTTAGGGAGATTGTGAAGGGCTCACTTTCTCACGGGATGGTCTCTGACATCTCCCTCTTCTGAATTAAATTTAATAAGGCCACACTTAACTGAGGTGGTCAAATAATTTCCTCATCCTTAGATGAATGGGCATTACCATGGCTGGGGGGGGGGAGTGACCCAATTCCTTCTGTGGGTGCTGTCACAGACCCACACTTGTAGCTCTTGGTATCTTTTGAGGAGGGGAGGCAGAGCCTTAGAAAAGTTCTTCACTTGCAACTGAAACTAGATACCAACCTCCATCCAAATCGGGTTTGTCCCTCAGGGAACTCAGAAACGGTCTATATGGACCTTCCCCTACAATACTTAGTTTGTACCCATGCTGGGCCCATACCGGATTCATATTATCACGAACCAGCATGCACAGTTCTGAGTTCTGTGCAGCTCCCGTAGGAGAATTGTCAACCTCAGACTCAGTAAGGCCTCTACAAGAATTAACCCAATTGGAACACCACAATTTGTGGCTCTTAAGCTATATTAGGAGCTGGAGGTCACCCTTTCTCATCCCTATTGTCTCCAAAGCCTGAGGAACCAAGGGGACCCTGCATTAGCAGCAAGGGTGGAAAATTGGAGGCCAGTCACTGTTTCTACCTCAGTGGGAGGAGAATCTTCCTCGTTTGAGTCCTGGATATCCAGCTGATGGTAGTGAACTGCAACCAGCTTACTTAAAGCAGCTTCAATCTGTGACTTAACAAAACTGGTTAATTTTCTAAAGGCCAAGGGGCCAAAAGACAAAAGCAGAAAAATACCCATGAAAGGTCCCAAAAGGCTGGGAAGCAAGGTGGTGACCCAAGGAGAAGTAGAAAACCAATTTTTATACCAATATTCTTATTTCTCTCTGTTGCGTTTTCTCTCTTCTAAACTAGTTATAACTTTGTCTATGCTATCTTGAACTAAGGCAGTCTTGTCAGAGTAAAAACAACATTTGTTTAATACCTGAAATTTCTGTCTTTGTAGCCTTAATATTTGTTATACCCTGTCTTATTGTAGAGACCATTACTTTTAAGACATTAACCTTTGCCTCCTATTTTTTATCTACAATAAGTTGCTAATATTCTTATGCATATCATTAACAAAATGAGCAGTATGCAGCTGTTGATCTAAAGCTGTGGTAGATATTGAAGTTAAAATTACAATTAAAGCAGTAAGTCTTAAAATTGCTCATTTGACCTTTTCCAAGTTTGCATTCTCGGATTTTTAAACCAAGGATCATTTCCTAAGTCTAACAGGCAGCAAAACATAAGCAGGTCTCTTTAAAAAAAATCATAACAGCAAACTCCTTATCTAAATTAGGATCTACACAATTAGTTAATTGACAACAAATACAATGAATATGAAAAGACTAGTCAAGATTGGTGATCTTAACTCTTAAAATTATCTAACAATATAGCATATAGGTAAGGTACAAAAGCTTTCACAGTTATAGGAGAGTTGGCCTGAATGGCCAAAATCAGTGTCTCTGATGAAATCTTGTTAAATACACTGTAGCAGTCCCTCCACCACACAGGTCATCATTTATAGTTGTCCTCAAATTGACACCAGGTTGGCTGTCCTTGCTGTAGCCCACGGCAGAGATAGGAAATTTCTTCATCTTGTTTGCAAGTGGCTGCTCTCCCTGAGTTCTTTTTCTCTGTGCACTCAACACAGCTTTCTTGTCATCACTGCTAGGGCACTCATGAACTCACAGGTCAGTCTGTCACACGAATCATACTGGAAGTTAGCATGCTTCTGTAGCGTTCTGTGGAAAAACCAGAAACACCGCCCCCTTTTCCCCGTAATAACCTTCTGTTCAAGCTCATGCCATGTGTCAATGAGATCCTTTTCATCTCACCTAGACATGATTATGCCTAGTTTTAAGATACTCTAAGGCATTTATTAAGTTCTTTGGCATCTAAATTTCAAAATTCTTAAAAATAAAAGTATGATTTAAATAATGTGTGTATGATTTAAATAATGTATACAGGGTATAATTTCTTCCCCCCCTTTTTTTTGTTTGTTTTTAAGAAGATAGAATTTTTAAAGTTCTATAATACCTTGTCTTTGATAATTATTAAATTGTTGACAAAACCACTTAAATACTTGACTGTTATAGTCAGTTTTAATATAACATGGACAGTGACTAATTACACTTTCAATTGTTTCTCTTGAAGAGAGATTGTAACTAGAATGCTTGAAAAGTTATTATAGTCACATGTGTATAATTTATTTATTTATTAATCAAAAGTAAGAGAAAGTCCTTAAGTTTTCTCTGTGAATAACTATCTTCTAGGGAAAAACAGCTTGATCAGTATGTCTAAAGCCCAAATAATTATAAGGATCCTGAGTTTGTATCCTTTTAGGAGCTATCTGTAATCTTTATCAGCTAAAGCTTTATGTAAACATCTATAACACAAAAGCAGATCCTGGGAGTCTTTTCCAGGCAACCCAGGACAATTTCTTAACTGCCCAAAAACAATCTTCTTAAAAAAACAGTATTTGGGGCTAGTGAGATGGCTCAGTGGGTAAGAGCACCCGACTGCTCTTCTGAAGGTCCAGAGTTCAAATCCCAGCAACCACATGGTGGCTCACAACCATCCCTAACAAGATCTGACTCCCTCTTCTGGTGTGTCTGAAGACAGCTACAGTGTACTTACATATAATAATAAATAAATCTTTAAAAAAAAAACAGTATTTTTTCTTATAAGTTGCATAAGCAATTGCAAGCTCTGAGATATAATATTGACTATTAATATCCAACTTAAAGTTTGATTGTTCAACATTTTTAAACACCATCTACAGCACACAATTTAATTATCTGTGCTGAAACAGGAGGAAACTTAAAAGAATAAGCATGTGATTCAATTCACATATACTTTTCTCCCATATAAAGGCTGTTTTAAAACACAGTTAATGGGATGCATGCATGCATGAATTTATAGAAGATATACAAGCATGCATAAAAACAATTATTTTAACTATCTTATGATAATGACTATCCATTTTACTTAATATGATGGTATGCAATAGATCAAACATCAATATTCTGCAATAACCAAATTAATGGCTGTTTGGAACAAGGAACAGACACTTGTACATATAAGCAAACTCTGTACACTATAACTTTATATATATAAAGTAGGCAAGCCAAATTGCACTGTCTTGATAAATTTCACAACCTGATTGGCCTTTTATAAACTTTGAATTTAAATTCTATTTAGAACAACATCTGGCTAGGTCTGTAACAAGGCTCTTTCAGCTAAAAGAAAGGGAGGGAGAGCTGAAGTTCCAGGTTTCCCTAGTCACGGTTTGCGAAACAAAAGAAGTGCCACACAAGCCTCGCTGAGGCTGCTCCCCTCCGAGCTCAGCCTCAACCCAAACGCAAACATTTTCTCAATCTGAACATTTTGCTAGAATCCTGGCCCAAAGATTATCCCTATTTTGAAGTATCCTTAAAGACCTGTTTTCTTGGGTTCATTCATGCTGCATGTTGTTTAGAATGACTCTAACCCTGAGTTCCCAATTTTAAGCTAACTTTCTGTTACAAGCAAAAGGCTGCCTGCCCCTTTAAGGGGCAGCCTCAGTAGGGCTTTTTCAGCTGTACTTGACTCTCAGCCACAGTGCAGCTAACTTATCAGTTTCTGCTGTGCAAATTGAGACTGCTTTTTAAACAAGTTAAACTAAATCAAAGGATGGACAGCCAGCAGATAAAGTTTTAACCACTTATATTTTCAACATGAAACACAGAACAACAATCATTCAAACAACAAAACAAAAACAAACATGAATTAACAGACATATGGACAATTTGGTGCACCAAAAACAGACAATAGACAGACAGGGAATAGAACTTGATGTCTCAAAGGGACCCAGATATCCTAACCAGAGCTAAGAATATCTCCATAGGAGCCAGAGAGGAAGCAGGACGTCTCCCATTTTCCTTCTGTCCCTAGGAGAGCTCTGAAATAGCTTATTTTCATTTTTTCTCTTTTCTGCTAAAAGATCCCAAACAGGGGATAACTGCTTTTCTGAAACTTATTTTCTCTCTCTCATGTTCAGACTCTAATTCTTTATCTCCTTCTTCTGGGAATTCTGCCAGAGAAGGGAGAGGAGGCACAGTGGCTGCTTCTGATAGCTACTCCTCTTTCCCTGAGAGCTATCTTTAAACCTTTGATGAAGGCTGCCTCTTTAGTCAAAGTCCTCGAGAGGAGGGTAAACTGACTTAATTTTTTGATCTTCATTCTTTATTTTGTCTTTTGAATTTCTATATTTTGGTTTCTTTTCCTTTTCTCTTTTTATATCTCTTCCTTTACTTATGTTTCTGCGCGCTCATTTTCATTTCTCTCTGTTTCTGACATACTTCCTGGTGCTCCTGAAAAAGTTGCTGCCCTTCCTTAACAGCTGGTTCACATTTCTTGTCCTGGATACAAGCCTTAATCAACTTCCATAACAGCCTTGTTCCTGCTTTAACACAATATCAGGACAAGAAAGAAAACAAGCAACACAACCCCAGCAACAATTACCGGATCTATTCCAAAAGAAAGCATACCTCTCAGAGACATATATTAATTTCTTTTTACTTAACAGTACCACCGTTCCCCAGCTGAAGAGTTCTGAATCCGCGCAGTCCAATCCTTCTCAACAGTCTGTATTGCGGGAACACTTCATTGACTGCTCTTTCCCCGTGACGCAGTTCTGAATCCTCCCTGTAACAGGGGGTCTTTGCTAGTGCCTGAAGATGTTTCTTTTTCCGGGTTTCGGCACCACTTGTGAGACACCCGACTCGACAGCAAGTAAGACACCACAATAGGATCCTTCTGCACACGTTTATTGGGAGAGCATTACTGTGAAGACAAAAGACCCTGAGCCCAAAACTGGTGCTGCTTATATAGGCCTAGGAGAGGCATGTCTATACCTGATTGGTTATGCTTTCAGTACCTCATTTACATTTACATCCCTCGGGCCAGGCCGTGACTCAGCACAAACTCTTATGCACATGTGCACATTGGTTGTTTACCCATATTCATGGGCGTCGGCTTGTTGAAACCAGCGCAATCTTGTAATGCCCTTTATTGGCTTCCCACAAATGATAAATGTATAAACAAGACATTTGCTAGCCACACTATGGAATAATATTCATCCATTAAGAGAAATGTAATCTTGGGCTGGAGAGATGGCTTCATGATTAAGAGCACCAACTACTACTCTTCCAGAGGTCCTGAGTTCAATTCCTAGCAACTACATGGTGGCTCACAACCATCTATAATGGGATCCGATGCCCTCTTCTGGTGTGTCTGAAGACAGCTATGGTGTACTCATAGATACATAAAATAAATTAATTAAAAATGAAATCTCAGTTCTGATATAGGCTACAGCATAAATGAAGCTTGAAAGGACTATTCTGAGTGAAAGAAGTCTTTTACATAACATGTCTATGTTATGGCCCAGAGCACATGTGGTCTGTTTGGTTGGTAGTTTTTAAGATTAATCGTAATAGTTGGACATGGTAGTGCACCCCTTTAATCCCAGCACTCGGGAGGCAGATGCAGGTGGATCACCTTGATGATAATGGACTGAACTTCTGAACCTGTAAGCCAGCCCCAATTAAATGTTGGTTTTTTTATAAGACTTGCCTTGCTCATGGTGTCTGTTCATAGAAGTAAAACCTTAACTAAGACAGAAGTTGGTACTGGAAGTGGGGTATTGCTGTAATAGGCCTGACCATGCTTTTATTTGAAAGAATGTGGATTTTTGGACTTTGGATTTAGAAATCAGTGGAATGCTTTAAATGGTGCTTAATGGGTCATCCTAGTAGGAATATGGAAGATTTTGTTGCTAGGAGTAATTTGAACTGTGTTGACCTGGTCCAAGAGATTTCAAAGGAGAAGAATTTCAGTATGTGGCATAAAGACTGTTTTTGTGGTATTTTGGTGAAGAATGTGGCTACTTTTTACCCTTGTTTGAAAAGTCTGCCTGAGGCTAAGGTGAAGAGACTTGGATTAATTGCATTAATTGCATTGACAAAGGAAGTTTCAAAAAAGCCCAGTAGAGACTTTGTTCTCTGGTTAAGTCTCACAAGAAGAAGTTTGAACAAGCATAGCAAGCTTAGAAAGGCAAAATATAAAATATATGGTTTGAGTATTAAAGGAGTACCAGGAAGTGAAATGGAGCAAAATCTTGTGTTCTAGAAGATGACAGATTAAGGGAGTGGGACCTTGGGGCAAGATTCTACCCAGCTTAATTAGATCCAGGCATGGTGGTACACACCTTTAATCCCATGAGATAATCATGCTGATCTCTGCATTCAAGGTCAATCTACAGAGCAAGAACCAGGATAGCCAAGCTTAGGCAGTGAAGGATTTAGAAAACATAAAGCCAGTGTTAACAAGGGAATCATGTTCTAGATCCTGTAAGCAGCAGAACTTGGCAGCTTCAGCCATGTGGCTCGGGCTCTAGAGTTAAGAATGGAAGGAACTACTGGGACAATTGATGCTGGTTAGCTGGAGCTAAGACATTAGCAATGATTAAGAAGAGACCAGCATCACTGAGTTGAAATCTGGGAGTTGTTTTCTGGGAGCACAAAGAAGCTGTGTTCCAGAGATAGCCAAGGTTGTACCTCATGCTGCGGCTGGACTTGGTAATGTGTAAGAGTCACTCATAGTACTGCTTGTGAAGGAATGAAGGGATCATGGAGAGAAGCTGAGGCTTAGCACTGTGAGAGGCCAGGGAAGGCCATTGGAGAAGGTGAAGCCTCAGCTGTAGTTGATGGCCTAGGACTGAAGGGGTCATGCAAAGGATTTGAGGCTTGGCACCCTGAAAGAGAGCCTATGAGAGGCTATTGGTGAAACCTAGTTGGAGTGGAACACCCCAGTGTATTGGAGATGTCAGTACCATGGGATGATCACCAAGAACAGCAGCCATAGTGGAGTGGATCTACCTGAGCATAGATTGGTAGAGAGGACAGAGATGGAGAAGTGATGCCAGCCCTTAGGAGGAGTCCAAAAGATAAAGTGGAATCCCAGACAATGAAAGAAGCTGTAACATTGAAATTGCCTTGGAGACTCAAAGATGTTAAAGATGCCAGAGCCATGGGATACATGGTGAGGAAAGCTGCTAACAGGGAGTGGAACCAGCCCAGGAGAAAGCAGTTTGTTGCAGTAAACAAAGATGAAAAAGGAGTGGAGATCTGAAGACCACTTTGACATCAGCCATGGAGATGCAGAGTTTGGAGTTTGCCCAGCTGGTTTCCTGCCTTGATTTGGGGATTACAGTTAATTAAGTTGAATGAATCTCAGAAGAGACCTTGAACTTTATACTTTTAACATTGTTGCGACTGCTATAGACTATGAGGACTTTGAAAGTTGAACTAAATGCATTTTGCATTATGCTATGTTTAAGTATGGCCCCCATAGACTCATGTTTTTGAACAAGTCTATGGGGACCAGGGAGTGGAATGTGATGGTTTGTATATCCTTGGACCAGGGAGTGGCACCATCTGAAGGTGTGGCCTTGTTGGAATAGGTGTGACCTGGTTGGAATGGGTGTGTCACTGTGGGTGTGGGTATAAGATCCTCACACTAGTTGCCTGGAAGTCAGTTCTTCCACTAGCAGCCTTTGGATGAAGACATAGAACTCTCAGCTCCTCCTGTACCATGCCTGCCTGGATACTGCCATGCTCTCACCTTGATGATAATGGATTGAACTTCTGAACCTGTAAGCCAGCCCCAATTAAATGTTTTTTTTATAAGACTTGCCTTGGTCATGGTGTCTGTTCACAGCAGTAAAACCCTAACTAAGACATTCTCCATGGATTTTCCAACCAAGGTCAGAAATCCTGTTAGAAGAACAGAAAGAACCTTGAAGAGCTGTGCTTACTCTCCAAAGATCTCCAAACAGCTCAGCTCTCGATAGATAAAAATCTAAAAAAAAAAAAAAAAAGAACTGCTATCACTTTCTGCTAGCTCATCTCATGCAGACCAAAAACCCAGTTTTTTATTTACATATCAATTCAGTTATTTATTCCAGGTTACTTCTTGACCATCTCACAAATCCAAACTTTGAGACCTTAGCCCCTTGACTCTTAGGGAGAGACAGCAAGCAGAAGCAGCTGTCATAAGCAAGAGACTGTAAGATAGCTCGTTTGGACCCTGCCCTGAAGTTACCATGCTGTCCATGCCTGGACCTAAATTTTCACTCTCCAAGGATGACCTTTAACTTAGGAACCTGCCTGACTTTGTATCTTTCTAAAAGGCTGACTCATAGTGCAGCTGCTCCTGTTCCTTTAGACCTGTTTATCCCTTGAGTCCTACTTATACTCTCTCCAAACATCACATGTCCTCTCACGGGTCCTGCCTCAGCAAAACATCATGTGACTCTGCACCACATGACACAACCAGAAATTTTTACTTCGTACCCCCTTTCTGCTTAAAAATTGTCTTTTTCCCTACATTAACAATCTATATAACAGTAAAAATAATTATAAGAACCACAAAACTAAGCTGGGCAGTGCACGCCTTTAGTCCCGCACTTGGGAGGCAGAGGCAGGCAGATTTCTGAGTTCGAGGCCAGCCTGGTCTACAGAGTGAGTTCCAGGACAGCCAGGGCTACACAGAGAAACTCTGTCTCCAAAAACAAAAAAATTCAAACAAAACACACTTGAAAGTTTTTTGGACCCAGAGTCTCTCAGCAGCTGTTGTTCCCTTTTCACCAACTTTAAGAAAATTTAGAGTTAACAAGGCATTATTTATGTTCCTGGTGGTTTTTTACTCTTCCTTTTTTGTTTAATAAGCATCTCTTTAAGATACAATTGGCTCGGCTGGGCGTGGTGGCACACGCCTTTAATCCCAGCACTCGGGAGGCAGAGGCAGGTGGATTTCTGAGTTCAAGACCAGCCTGGTCTACAGAGTTAGTTCCAGGACAGCCAGGGCTACACAGAGAAACCCTGTCTTGAAACAAACAAACAAACAACAACAAAAAGATACAATTGGCTTGGCTCTTTCTGTAACTTCTTGTGAAAGAAAGAAAACTAAATTCAAGGCCTGAGTCAGAGGATTTATTCAAGGCCTAGTCAGAAGTTTTATAGACTTAAAACCATAAAGATAAGAGAGTCGGGCCGACATAAAGGCTGTAAAGTCATCCCAGGAACAAACTAGCCATTAAGATAAGAAAGGCATGCAAGGACAATCTCTGGACAAGCTCAGATGAGTAATGGACCACCTGGTCTGGTCTCCTTCTGATAAAGTTTGAGTTTAACCAGATGCTCTGCCAACAAAGATAAACACCCTCCCTTTAGAGTCACTGTTACATACTTCTTGCTGATGTTTAAACTGCCCAATTGTGTGTAACTGCACCAATCTCCCCTATCACCCCCCCACTCCTTTCCAATATAAACCCCTAACTTTTGAGCCTTAGGGTCGACTCCTCTGTCTCCTGCATGAGATACGTGTCGGCCTGGAGCTCCATCATTAAACTGCCTCGTGTGTTTGCATCAAGACGGTCTCTCGTGATTCTTTGGGTGTGCACCGTCCCGGGAATTGAGTGGGGTCTCCCCACTAGGGTCTTTCTCTTGTTCTGTTGGATTATGTGGTATACCAGTAACGTACTTTATAATATGCAAAGAATTGGTTAATCTTATTGGATACATATGTGGGAGCATTGTCAGTTTTAATTTGTGCTGGTATCCACACAATTGCCATTATTTCCAATAATTGTGTAATTACACAATCAGTCTTCTCAGAACTTAAAGCAGTTGCACATTGAAACCCTGAGTATGTGTCAATGGTATGGTCTATATATATCTTTGTTTTCCAAATTCTGCAAAATGGAAAACATACATCTGCCAGATGTCATTTCTTTTGGTAAACCTGGGGTTACTACCAGCAGGTAATAGAGTTGGTTGATAGAAAACACGCAGGACATTTTTAAAAAATTATTTCTTTGGCTTGTCGCCAAGTGATGGAATTTTTTTCTTTAAACCTTTCCCATTAATATGATGTTTTTCATGAAATTTTGAGGCTTCTAAGACATTTCCTATTAGTAATTGGTCAATTTCATCATTTCCTTGAGCTAATGGACCAGACAAAGCTGTATGAGACTGAATATGAGTGATATGTAATGGATGGTGTCTGCTGACGGTGGCCTGTTGTAATTATATAAATAGCAAAGTTAATTCCGAGTATCAGGTACAAATTCAGCAGTTTCTATATGCAAAACAACTCTTTCTGGATATGAAAAAATAAGTAGTTATGTTAAAAGTTTCAGGATATTCTAATAATCCTATAAGGATTGCATGCAATTCTGATTTTTGAACTGAGGTATATGGACTTTTGAGCACCTTGGTTATTTTATCTGATTTATAACCTGCCATCCCCACCTTGTTAGCATCAGTATAAAATGTTGGTTCCTATGGAATTTATATTCTCTTTACTATACATGGAATAATCCAATGAGTTCTTTTTATGAACTATATACATTTGCTTTTCATATATCTCTTATTAATTTTACCCAAGTAATTATTACAAGCTCTTTGCCAATCTGCATTGATTACCCATAATGACATAATCTCAGCCTTTGTGAAAGGTGCCACGATTTCAGCCAGATCGGTTCCTGACTATTGAAGTAATATTATTCTGCTTGTATAAGTCTCAGAAATCTTTTCTATATGTCTTCATTTTTTTTACTTTGTTTATGAGCTAAGAAAGTCCATTCCATAATGCTATCTTCCCTTTGCATAATGAGCCCAGGAGGAGAATGAGTTGAAGGCAAAAGGACCAAAATACAAGCAAGTTTAGGATCAACTTGATCCACATATGCCTCTTGCAGTCTTTGTTCTACAAAGGTTAACGCTTTTTCTACTTCAGGTGTTACACATCTTGGACTGTTTAAATCTGAATTGTAATGCTTGAATCAAATGACTTAACTCATATGTGCTTATTCCAATTGTAGGCCTCAGCCAGTTATTATTTCCCATTAATTTTTGAAAAATTGTTAAGTGTTTTCAATTGGTCCCTGTAGATCTCTATCTTTTGTGGTTATTTTTATTTGTTTATTGATCTTATGAACCAAATAACCAAGTGAATCTCCTCTTTGTATTTTTTCTGGAGAAATCTGTATTCCCCAGCATGGCAGATTCTTTGAGTTACCTAAAATGTAATTCTCTAAAATGTCATCTGTATAATGATAAATGAGAGATTAAGGGAATTGCTTATGAGTTATTTCTAATGGTTGTTGCACAAGGCACTGACATAAAGTTGGACTACTTTAACATTCTCTGTGGAAAAACCTTCCAGTGGTATCTCTTAAGCGGATGACTACTGTCGAGAAATCAATCTTTCCCCATCCTGCTAAAGTAAGAGTATTGTGAAAAAGCAATCTTTCAAGTCAATTACTATTACAGGCCATTATTTCAGTAACAAAGATGGTAAGGGAAGTCAAAGATGTAAACATTGGTTAAATCTCTTATCATCCTCCATTTTCCTGATTTCTTTTTTACAACACACACAGGGGAACTCCATGGGCTGGTAGACTCTTCTATCTGATGAGCCTCCAGCTGTTCTTGTACCAGTTGTCCAAGTGCCTACATTTCTTCTTTTGTTATGGGCCACTGGTCTTGCCACACAGGTTGGTTTGATGACCATTTTAGGGGCAAGGCTGTTGCTATGTGAACAGTGGCCCCTTTTATAAATTTGGAAATTTGATCCCTGTGATTTCCTGATTTGGGAGCATGAGAACAGCTTGTGATAGTTTTCAATCACCAGTATCAATACCTTCCTCAGGGGCATCTTCCATATCACCTCTAATTGCCTCACTTGCAGTCCCTGCAATTGCCAGGATATTAGTTGGCTTACCCCACTATTGTAAACGATCCCTTCTCCATAGGTTTATGGATATATCAGCCACATAAGGTTTCAACTTCCCTGTTTTCCCTTCTGGTCCCACACAGTGAATCTATTGGACACTTTGTTTTAATTCCTATAAACTGTGTATAAACCTTCTGAAGTGGCCAATTTGGATTCCAAGACATAGGGGAAAGTATACTAACCTCAGCTCATGTATCTATCAAACCTTTTATGTCAGCATTATTCATTTGCACCATTAATTTGTGCCTCTGATCATTGACCATTGTTTGCCAGGAGATGTTTTCCAGTATTCCCCCAAAGGCCCTGTCCTTCCTCCTGGAGTGACCTTGCCCTTAATGCAAGGAAACAACAATAGTTGAGCAATTCTATGCCCTGCATCAATTTGTATCTCCTCACATAATCCATGAATCCAATTTCTTCCTTGCTATCACACAATAAATCCTTGAGAAGTTACCCACTTTTCCCCAAGAATATTCCCACTGTTCCTGAGGGTAAGGACCATACATACCAGTGTTAACTTGTAACATTCAACTTTTGGGGATAGGGGAAGGGGTATGTCTGTGACCAGAATCAAAACTGCACTTCTTTCTCTAGCATGTAAAAGTTCAGAAATACTTAATTTTGATTTTCATTCCTGCTTGGTATCTTCTGGTTGACCAAAGGAAGATGGCTTGTATTGTTTATGGTGGTGTCTAGAGCTGACAAGGCCCTCTGTTTATTTCCTGAGGGCAAGAGGTTACCTCATATGCCCCTCTTGAATTACCAATTCTTTGACCAATGTTTGCCCCTCCATGTGACATGTCAGCTCCTGATTAGCTGCTCACTCATCACCCCACTACTACGCCCCGGTATGGGCAGTGACTTGGCATGAATTTACTCTTGCACCTGCGCACATTACTTGTTTACCAGTTAGGCACAGCGGAGGCTCATGATAGCAATTGCTCGCGGCTCTCCACAGAGATGCCATGTCTGAGAAGAGTGGAGGACAGAGAGGCATCACCACCATGTGAAGGAGCTGGGAGAGCATGGCCTAGAGAGCAGCCAATTCTTAACATAAAATTAGTAAGCAATAACTTGGGATTAACTGCATGGAGGTTAGGAAGCTGCCCAGCTATTATGCTGATTAAGGCATATTAAAATATAAAGGCTCTGTGTGTGTGTGTGTGTGTGTGTGTGTGTGTGCGTGTGTGTTATCTGGGAACGAAAACCATTGAGGAAACCTGCTGCCAAGATTTATTTATTAATTATTTCAACACCCGATGATATTAGCATGATATTAGTATGATGCTCCTGAGAACCAGTGCCAGTTAGCTCTCTTATTCATTCATCTACTGGGGTTCCTCCTGCCTTCAATGATCTGATCTCTCTCTCTCTCTTTCTCTCTCTCTCTCTCTCTCTCTCTCTCTCTCTCTCTCTCTCTTTTACAAAACAGGGTTTCTCTGTGTAGCCCTGGCTGTCCTGGAACTCATTCTGTAGACCAGGCTGGCCTAGAACTCAGAAATCTGCCAGCCTCTGCCTCCCAAGTGCTGGGATTAAAAGCGCCACCACTGCCCGGCCTGATTGCTCTCTTAAATTTAGTATTCATGTTTACAAAGGCCACTATTTCTATCAATGACTGTCTGGTTTCAGGGTCTAAGATAGCTGTATTTACAGCCGAGTCTAATCTCCATAAGAAGTCTATGAATGTGTCTACAGTTCCCTGTATTACCTTCATAAACGAGGTGGATTTTTTTCCCCTGACTCCTCAGTTATACCCTGGGTTCTTAAAGCCACAACATGACATCATTCAATTACACCATCATCAAATCCAATTTGTTTTGTAAGTCAGCATACTGCCCATCACCAGAAGCTGGTCTTTAGTAGCATTTATCTCCCCCGATAATACTGTGTTTTATTTTGTGGCTTCATGCCTCCACCACAATCCCTTCCAATCTTGGGGGATAACCCTATTCTGCGTAGACCAAGCATTTAACATTTCTTTACCAAATGGAGAGTGCAAGCCATACAATATCATGGCCTCTTGAAAATGCTTTAGATCTAGCATTCCTAGTTGGACACCAGGTCTATTCATTACAGGCTAGAGCACCGTCATTAGCAGGCATATGCTGCACAAAGACTGGGAAGGCTGAAGGTGCCTGCGTAGGCCCAAGCAAATTCTCTGGTGGTGCACTTAGCTGAACACTATCCTGTTGTGCCTCCAACATTTCCTGATCCTCCCAGTCTCTAGTCTCACAGAGATGCTCTTGGCACCTGGCAGTAAAGGTATATGGAGCAGGGCAAGGTGGCAGTTTGCCTTCTGGCGTATTTCATTTCACTTTGTCATCATGCAGTACATTCCTGGTCTCAGACACCAAGCCTGAACCCTGATGTTCTCCTCCTGCTGGCTCTTTTTGCTTCCCAAGTACTTCTGCCTCTATTTACAACTCTCTAAGTGCTCAGCCAACTCTGCAATCATCTTGCCCTCCCCCCAGTCTTTTTCAATAGTGTATATATGAAAACCATGAAACAAAACAAAAAAAACAAAAACAAAAACAAAACAAAAACCAACTAACCAACCCACCAACCAACCAACCAAATAACAAACCTTCCAGGAATAAGATAAAAGACCACCTAACAGCCATAGCTGCTATTTTGCCAACCTCCTTAAAGAACATTGCTAACCTCTCATAACCTGACCTTTCCTCTACCACATTTGAAGCAGAATTACTCATTGTACCTAAGCCATGTTGGGTGTCATCTGTAGGCTTAGATTTTTTTAAAACCTACTTTAATAAGGGCTCTCAAACACTTCAACCCCATTCTAGCCCACCATCCAAAGATAGGGGAGAAAAGATGGTAAATAGGACATGGGGATGTGGACCTGTTTAGAAGTAGCTCTTTGAGGGTGATTCCAATTTCCATTTGTCAGGATACCAGCAGTCCAGTTCAGTAGTGTCAAGATATTCTAATTCAAGACTATCACCAACCATGAATCAGCATGAATGGCAGTACTATCCAGCAGAAACTGCCAGGCCTCTGACAAATTGAATTGGCATGAGTCAGAGAAAGCTACCAGGACCAGTCAGAATTCTGGGAGTTCTTTACTGTTGTAAGCCGTCCCGCGGCCTACATGAACCGGGTACACCTGGGAGGCAGGCTGGGGCTGAAAGAGACTAGACTTCGGGAAAAGATAATGAAGCCAAGACAAATGTTCTGATCAAGGCCCACAAGTTTACTAAGAGACCGCGCTTATAAGGGAGAAGGCCCATCCCCCACACCAGTCCATTCTTGGTGCTTTGTAGCCATGCTGCCATGCTGTCAGCAGGAGACTTGCAGTATAGGATGTGCCTCCAGAATATCTAAGGGGCCTCTCAGCAGGTAGCAGTGTCTTGGAGGTGAGCAGCAGCAGGTGACAGAACAATAGAGCCATCTAGGTCCAAAGGCTCCACCCCAGGTGGTCTCATTCTCAGTGGCAACAAGGTTTGCATCATCCAGCTTCAGGCTGGGGGAGGCTACACTCTACCATACCTCTCTCAAGGAAGTGAAAATCAGCAAAGATGTGAGACCAACAAAGAGTTGCAAGGCTAGCTATGCGAGCATCACTGTCCATCGAGCCCTATTTATACTTTCTCCAAACATCACATGTCCTCTCATGGGTCTTGCCTCAGCAAAACATTACATGAGTCTGAATTACATGACACAACCAGAAATGTCCACTTCAGTGATTGATGTGGGAGGACCCAGCTCACTTTAGGTGGTAGCACTCTGGACTGGTAGTCTTGCAGGTTGATCTTTAGAGCAAGCCAGGAAACAGCACTCCTCCATGGCCTTTGCATCGGTTGCTGCCTCCAGGCTCCTCCTCTGTTTGAGTTCCTGCCCTGATGAACAGTGATGTAGAAGTGTGATCGAAATAAACCTTCCCTCCCTACATTGGTTTTGGCCACAGTGTTTCATCATAGCAATAGCAACCCTAAAATAAGCCAGAACTGCTCTTCCATGCTGAGCCATATCTCCAGCCCCAAGAGGCCATACATTACCGGTTCGTTATCAGCTGAGGGCACTGTTAGAAGGCAATAGAAACTCTAGCAGGCAAGGCCTAGTGAGGAGTTAGGTCATTTGAGGGTGTCTAGTAGGTAAGGCCTCCTGAGGAATTAGGTCACTTGAGGGAATCCTGGAAGATGTGTCTTGTTCCTGCTTCCTTATTGGTCTCTGTTCCTGAATACCATGAGGTGAGCAGCTTCTGCTACTCCCTCCACACTATGATGTTCTGCCCTGCCTCTAATCCCACAGTAAGGAGGCTGTGACCATGGACTGAAATGCCTGAAGTTGAGCCAAAAAATATCTCCTAGCTCACCAACTTAATTAGATCAGCTAACCACAGTAACTATGTGTGTGTATATATATGGTTATCATAATATGTTGTTATATATTATATATATACTATATTTCCATATGATGATATTATTATATACTATATAATTTTTGTTAAGGATCTCTTTTTTTTATTTATATGAGTACATTGTAGCTATCTTCAGACACACCAAAAGAGGGCATCAGATCCCATTATAAATTGTTGTGAGACACTATGTGATTGCTGAGAATTGAACTAGTGCCGCAGTCTCTGACCCGCAGAGACAAGAACAACATAGATTGTCGGGTTCACCAGCAGCTTCTTCTTTTACTTGCAGCTTTTTCACTTACAGCTCTCTCCACTTAGGGCAAGGGTAATTCTCCTATACTCACGGCAACTGACCTCATCTTGCTCCACACCACCTCATCCAATCAGAATCACACACACTCCAGGCATGAGCTCAGATCAGTCACAGATAGGCTGACAGATCCGGATCAAGAGGAATAGTCTAACTTGGCAGGCAGCTTACGCATGCAGTTTCACTGCGCATGTTCGGGCAAGGCAGTAAACATGTGGGGTTCACGGGGCCTGGCAATGGACCAGGGCACCATCTTGGCCCATGCAACCGCACCTGCTTCCCGCAAACTAGGACCTCTGGAAGAGCAGTCAGTGCTCTTAACTGCTGACTCATCTCTCTAGCCCCTATAGTTTGTTCTTTTGATTCACTCTTCATCAGGAACTCAAACAGAGGAGGAGCCTGGAGGCAGCACTGTGTAGCTCTGACTGTCCTGGAGCTTGCTTTGTAGACCAGGCTAGCCTCAAACTCAGAGATCCACCTGTCTGTGCCTTCACGCCGGACTCTATTCCTATCTTTTCAATGGTGCTATGATTTTAGGCTTGTGCTACCACACTCAGCTACTAAATTGATTTCCCTCAGTTTTGTCACTGTGAGACCCCGACTTAGAGCGTTTCTCCCTGGAAGGTAAAGCCCCTGGATGTTCCCCAAGCTTGTTTTCCCTGATCTTTAAAAATACAGCTAGAAAGAAGCTCTTTGTTCTCTATAGCCAGCAAAAAGCCTTTTTGTTTCTATACTGTACAACCAGAGATGCCTGCCTTCCTGTGCTGAGGACACAGAGATAAAAATTCAGAAAGAACTCACTCCTCACTCCTGCCTTGTAAATTTCACCAAGGATACCCGGAAGAGAAGAACTCTTCCCAACTCCTCCCAACTCTCCTCCCAACTCCTCAGCTAGCTGTTAAAAGCCCCCTACTGTCACCACTCAGGGTCGAACTTCCCTGCCCTGCACAGCGGAGGGTCTTCGTCCTCAGCTAGCTGATAATAAAACCTCTTGCAGTTTGCATCAGGTATGGTTTTCTCTCAAGATGTTGGGGTGTTGGCCAGCTCATCCCGGGACTTAAGCAGAGGCCCAGCATGGGGGTCTTACATGTGGGGGCTCGTCCGGGATTTGTGGCCTACCCCAGTTCTCAGAGACCCCGCTTGGAGGTAGGATCCTATCTTTGTCTATATCTTTGTCTGCTGGCTGTGTATGAATTCAGTATTCTCGGTTTGCAGTCGTCCGTGCTCATGAGAGCAACAAACTCCCTGTCCGGGATGGAGGGGTGGGTTACTGACAGATGTGTCAGGAGTAACTAACTGGCTGCCACCCTGGGAGATGTCCCAGGAGGTCTGAGGGAGCTCCAGGGATGCCTGGAGGTTTCCCATCGGGGTGCCGGGTGAGAGTGTGCTCACTCGGCCGTCTGATTGGATCCTGGTCTCGGTTATTGTAATCTTTTTGTGTGTATATCTTGTTTGTTTCCCTGTATGTGAGTCTGACGATGGGACAGACTAGTAGCACTCCCCTTGGACTGACTCTCGAGCATTGGACTGAAATTAAGACTAAGACTCATAATCTGTCTGTAGATGTCAGAAAGATTTTGGAGAACTTTCTGCGCAGATGAGGGCAGGGTCTCAACCAGATCAAGTGCCCTACATTCTCATCTGGGAAAATTTAGAGCAGGACCCCCATCCTGGTTGAAGCCTTGGGTTCAGAAGAACAAGCCGGGATCCTGAGTCTTGGCTCTCTGCCACTAGGAGGAAAAAAACTAAGATAAAAACTGCGGGGGCTGAACCGCAGCCCTTGGCTCCTCCCAGGATCTATCCAGAGATAGAAGAACCTCCAGAATGGTGTAACACCCCTCTCCCATATCCCCAACTGGTCCCCTCCCAGATCTCTCAACAGGGTGCTGCTGGAGACGCAGAGGAGGGACCAGCTGCTGGAACCCGAGGCTGGCAAGCTCGGAGTCCAGAGGGACCAGACTCAACCACCATGCTGCCTTTACGTACTTATGGCCCTCCTCCAGTGGACCACAGACAGCTGCAGCTCCTTTAGTTCTGGCCTTTTTCCTCCTCTGATCTCTATAATTGGAAGGCAAACCATGCCCCCTTCTCTGAAAACCCCCCTAGCCTTACTAATCTAATGAAATCTCTCATGTTCTCTCATCAGCCCACTTGGGATGATTGTCAGCAGCTTTTACAGGTTCTTTTCACCACAGAGGAGAAGGAAAGGATTCTGCTGGAGGCAAGAAAGAACATGCTGGGGGCCAATGGACGGCTGGCCGACACAACTTCCGGATGAAATAGATGCAGGTTTCCCTCTGACATGTCCTGACTGGGACCCTAACAGGCCTGAAGGTAGGGAGCGGTTGACAGTTTTCCACCGGGCTCTGGTAGCAGGAATGAGAGGAGCTGGCAGGTGCCCCCCCCCCAATTTGGCCAAGGTAAGAGAGATCCTACAAGAGGAAAAGGAGCCCCCAGCAGTGTCTTTGGAGCACCTCTTAGAAGCATACAGGCATTACAATCCCTTTGACCCTATGTCAGAGGACCAGCAGGCGGCGGTGGCCATGGCTTTCATTGGGCAGTCTGCTTCTGACATTAGGAGAAGGTTACAGCATCTAGAGAGTCTGCAAACATTATCCTTGCAAGATCTGGTTAATGAGGCAGAGAAAGTGTACCATAAGAGAGAGACTGAAAAAGAAAAAAGGAGAAAGAGAAAAGAGAGAGGCTGAGGCAAGAGAAAGTAGACAAGATAGAAGGCAAGAAAGAAATTTAACTAAGATTTTGGCTACATTCGCAGGTGATAGGAAGTTTATAAAAAAGGTAGAGGAAGTAGGCAGAGAAGAAATAAGCAGACAGGGTACATGGGCAACACAGGGCCAAGAAGACCTCAGAACTCCAGAGGACCTTCACAACCACCTCTAGATAAGGACCAATGTGCATACTGTAAAGAAAAGGGACACTGGGCAAGAGACTGTCCCAAGAAAAGACAGATACCAGACCGCCCAAAGTCCTTACCTTAGAGGATGATGACTAGGGGAGTGGGGCTCAGACCCCCTTCCCGAGCCTAGGGTAACCCTAACTGTGGAGGGGACCCCCACGGATTTCCTTGTTGATACCGGAGCAGAGTTTTCAGTCCTGAAAGAGCCACTGAGAAGATTGAGGAACAAGATAGTAATCGGGGCTACTGGTCAGAAACCATACTCTTGGACTAATGATAGGGAAGTTGATTTGGGAAAAAGCCAAGTAACTCATTCCTTCCTGTCATTCCTGAATGCCCCACCCCATTGTTGGGGAGAGACTTACTATCTAAATTAAAAGCCCAAATAAGCTTCTCTTCAGAAGGAACTTCAATCTCTTGGCAAGCCCCTATCTCTATAATTTTAGCTTTAAAATTAGAAAAAAAAGAATATAGATTACATGAGCCTCAAGCCCCATCAAGAAAAGTACTAGAAGGGACCTGGTTAGAGAGAAATCCTCAAGCCTGGGCAGAGACTGGGGGTATGAGAGAGGCAAAGAGGGTGCCCCCCCATCGTTGTGATGCTGAAAACTGGTGCAACTCCTATCGGGGTACGACAATACCCCATGAGCAAAGAGGTCCGAGAGGGCATCAGACCTCATATTCAAAGGCTCTTAGAACTAGGTGTTTTGGTCCCTTGTCAGTCTCCCTGGAATACTCCATTGCTACCAGTTAAAAAGCCAGGCACTAATGTTTATCTGCCAGTACAAGACTTAAGAGAAGTAAACAAAAGAGTACAAGATATTCATCCTACTGTCCCTAACCACTACAACTACTCAATTCTTTCCACCCTGACAGACAATGGTATACGGTACTGGACCTAAAGGACACATTCTTCTGCCTAAAACTACATCCCATGAGTCAGGTAATCTTTGCTTTCAAGTGGAGAGACCCAGATTTGGGACAGGCTGGACAACTAACTTGGATACGTTTGCCTCAAGGATTCAAGAACTCTCCTACTCTCTTTGATGAGGACGTCCACCAGGACTTGGCGCCGTTCAGGTCAGAAAACCCTCAAATTTCTCTCCTTCAGTATGTTGATGACCTGCTTCTTGCTGCCACCACCAAGCAAGAGGACAGACTGGGAACTGAGAAATTACTGGCGGAATTGAGCAAGTTGGGATACAAGGCATCCGCTAAGAAAACTCAGATTTGCCAGACAGAAGTAACCTATTTGGGTTATACTCTCAGGGGAGGGAAACAGTGCCTGACAGAAGCTCGGAAAAAGACTGTGACTCAAATCCCCATCCCAACAACCTCGAAACAGGTGAGGGAATTTCTGGGCACAGCTGGGTTTTGTAGGCTCTGGATCCCAAGCTTTGCCACTCTGGCAGCCCCACTCTACCCCCTTACTAAAGAGACTGGGACTTTCTCATGGACCCCCATACACCAGGAGGTTTTTAAAGAGATTAAAAAGGCCTTGCTTAGTGCACCAGCCCTAGCCCTGCCGGGCTTGACTAAGTCTTTCACTCTCTATGTAGATGAAAGAGCAGGAATAGCGAGAGGGGTCCCTGACCCAAGCTCTGGGGCCATGGAAACGACCTGTGGCCTACTTGTCAAAAAAATTAGACCCAGTGGCCAGTGGGTGGCCATCTTGCTTAAAAGCTATCACTGCTGTGGCACTACTTCTCAAAGATGCTGACAAACTGACTCTAGGTCAACAAACTATAGTAGTAGTCCCCCATGCTTTAGAAAGCATCGTTAGACAACTGCCTGACTAATGTATGACTAATGCTCGCATGACCCATTATCAGAGCCTCTTACTGACTGAGAGAGTGCAGTTTGCACCCCCTGCTGTCCTGAATCCTGCCACCTTGCTGCCAGAAGCCGACAACTCCCTACCAGTACACCAGTGTATGGACATCCTGGCAGAAGAAACAGGAACTATGAAAGACCTCACTGACCAACCATGGCCAGGCTGCCCGAACTGGTACACGGATGGTAGCAGCTTTTTGGTTGAAGGAAAGCACTGTGGGGGCAGCAGTGGTCAATGGAAAACAAACCATCTGGGCCAGCAGCTTGCCTAAAGAGACGACAGCCCAGAGAGCAGAGCTAATCACACTCACCCAAGCCTTGAGGCTGGCAGAAGAGAAGAACATCAATATCTACACAGACAACAGGTATGCTTTCGCCACCGCTCACATACATGGGACAATCTATAGGCAAAGGGGACTACTCACATCTGCTGGGAAAGATATTAAAAATAAAGAAGAAATCTTGAGCCTATTAGAAGCCATACACTTGCCAAAAAAAAAAACAAAAAAACAAAAAAACAACAACAACAAAAAAAAACAAAACCAAAACCCTGGCCATCATACATTGCCCTGGTCACCAGAAAGGTCATGATGCCATAGCAAACGGAAATCAGATGGCTGACTTGGTTGCCAAACAGGTGACCCAAAGAGCTATGATCCTCATAGCTAGAGAGAAAAATAAAGAACTTAAGGACCATTATGAATTCAAAAACACAGGCTTTGACTATACTCCAGAAGATCAGGAACTAACAGGCAAAATACCTGAGATATGTAGGTATACTCCCCAGGGAGTGGCTAAGACCCAAGATGGTCGCTTGGTCCTGCCCACCAGAGAAGGGCAACAATATGTAGCCAATCTACACAGGCTCACACACTTGGGAACTAAGAAGCTCAAAGAAATTGTTAAGAACTCAAACTACTATGTTATAAAACTGTCCGACGTTGTCCAGGAGATTGTTAATAAATGCCAAGCCTGTGCCCTCACCAATGCCGGGCACCACAAGAACACCCCCAGAAGACGGCTAAGAAGTGACCGGCCAGGGGCATACTAGAAAGTAGATTTTACTAAAGTTAAACCAGCCAAGTACGGTAATAAATATCTATTAGGTTTTATAGACACTTTTTCAGGGTGGGTCAAAGCCTTCCCCACTAAGAAGGAGACCACCAATGTCATGGCAAAGAAGATATTAGAGGAAATTTTCCCAAGATTCGGCATCCCTAAGGTACTTTCGTCAGACAATGGTCCCTCCTTCGTTGCCCAGGTAAGCCAAGGGTTAGCCAGACAATTAGGGATAGACTAGAAGTTACATTGTGTTTATAGACCCCAGAATTCAGGACAGGTAGAGCAGGTAAATAGAACATTAAAAGAAACCTTAACTAAATCGACTTTAGAGACCAGCGGAAAAGATTGGACAGCTCTCCTTCCCTTCGCCTTATTCCGAGTACAGAACACCCCAGGAAAATTTAAACTTACACCCTTTGAACTCCTCCGTGGGGGACCGCCCCCCTTAACAGAAGCAGGAGAATGTTTGACCTTGATGTTCCTTTTTTCCCAACCCCTGCTAGCTCGCTTAAAGGCCCTAGAACTGGTCAGAAAAGACCCCTGGGAATTGCTGAAAAAACATACAAACCAGGAACGACCATGGTGCCACATAAATTTCAAATAAGAGATCCTGTCATGGTCCGCGCCACCATTCCAACAACCTTGAACCCAGATGGAAGGGACCCTACTTGGTGCTTCTGACAAGCCCAGCTGCTCCTCTGGCATGTGCCCCGCTCCCCCTCCCGGCCCTGCTGCGGCCCACTGGCCTGGCCTTGCTCACACTCACCAGGCATGGCACAGGAACCTCCTCCCTCCCTCCTACCACTGAGGAGAGACTCTCTAGTCTCATTCGAGGGGCTTCTGAGGCTCTCAATGTTACAAATCCGAAAGTTGCGACCTCATGTTGGCTTTGTTTGACAGCTGGGCCAGAGGTTTAATTTTCCTAGTTCTAAGATTAGAACTATGTACTAGAAGGAGTGGGGAATGTGAGACCCCGACTTAGGACAATTCTCCTCCCAACTCCTCAGCTAGCTGTTAAAAGCCCCCTACTGTCACCACTCAGGGTCGAACTCCCCTGCCCTGCACGGTGGAGGGTCTTTGTCCTCAGCTAGCTAATAATAAAACCTCTTGCAGTTTGCATCAGGTGTGGTTTTCTCTCAAGATGTTGGGGTGTTGGCCAGCTCATCCCAGGACTTGAGCAGAGGCCCAGAATCGGGGTTCTTACATCACAGTAACAGAAATGTGAATAACATAATCCAGAAAAGGCAAAATTACAGACTGAATGATTCGTGGCTTCCTCGGGTTAGACAACTTCACTGCTAACAGATGTAAGTTTTCCATGTAGTTCAGGCTGACCTGGAACACCTTATGTTGCCCTGGGTTGTCTCAAATGTGCCATCCTCCTACATCAGTTTGCCAAACGATGGCATTACAGGAATGTACCAGGCCTACTACCTGTAATGATTTTTTTTTCAGTGCCCAAGACTATACCCAGGGCCTTAACACATACTAAGCAAGCAAACGTTGCACTACTGAGCTAAAGCTTTAACTCTGAGTTTTCTTTCTTTCTTTCTTTCTTTCTTTCTTTCTTTCTTTCTTTCTTTCTTTCTTTCTTTCTTCCTTCCTTCCTTCCTTCCTTCCTTCCTTCCTTCCTTTATCTCTCTCTCTCTCTCTCTCTCTCTGGTTTTTCGAGACAGGGTTTCTCTGTATAGACCTGGCTGTCCTGGAAGTCACTTTGTAGACCAGGCTGGCCTCGAACTCAGAAATCCGCCTGCCTCTGCCTCCCAGGTGCTGGGATTAAAGGTGTGTACCATCATGCCCGGCTCTGAGTTTTCTTTTTATGTTGATAAAAATAATGTTATGAAATTGTGAAAATGGTTACACATACTTGCAAATACACTAAAAGCTATTGAATTGTACAATTTAAATGGGTGGATTGTGTGGTTTGTAAATTACATTGTAACACAGTTGTTACTCCAAGAAATTCACAAAAAATTTAGATCTGTAACAAAATAACAGAATGCCACTCCCCCAAGCCCCATCAAAGGTGCTGCATTTGCACTGCTTACTCTGGCATCTTCATTATCTGTGTCTGAGATCAGGAGCCCACAACTGTGCCAGGGATCATGTTCAGCCTGACAGTGACACTATTTCCTGGGGAACATCAGAACGCAGTTTCTTAATCAGAATATAGTTCTGTTACGTCATTGGCTACTCCTAGCCTCGTGTGCACACGGCAAAGCACACGGCAGAGCCAGCCACCATTTATTTGGTAGTGCAGATTTTAGCATAACTGGGACAGGAGAAATGTCAGAAGCTCAGCACACCTTCGGGACAGGTGCTTGTACACTTAATGGCCCTGCCACCACAAGAGAACTCTTCTGCTCTTGGGTGAAACTTAATCCCCACAGACTGGCCCCCAAGTTCCCAAGCACTTTTAAAAAGTCATTCATGTGCCGGGCGGTGGTGGCGCACGCCTTTAATCCCAGTACTTGGGAGGAAGAGGCAGGTGGATTTTTTAGTTCAAGGCCAGCCTGGTCTACATAGTGAGTTCCAGGATAGCCAGGACTACACAGAGAAACCCTGTCTCAAAAAAACGGAAAAAAAAAGTCATTAATGTAATGTGTGTATGTATGCGGATGCATGCATGCCACAGTATATCTACGAGTTCCTTTCTCTCCTTACACTGTGTGGCTTCTCAAGATCAAACCTAGGTTGTCAGGCTCAACAGCAAGTGCCTTTACCCACTGAGCCCTCTTACTGTCTTACTAGCTCTTCCCAAATATCTGTGATCACCTGCTCGCTCCCAGTTACAGAAACAGCCCTAAGGTAGGAAAATCAGAGCTTAGAAGTTCCAGAGCCAGTTCTCAATACAGTGACACAAAGGACAAATCCCGTGTTGCTTATCTTTGTATGTTAGATCTTTCTAGGCCAGACTTAAAGTTAGACCTGATGAGCCATGTGCAGCTCCAAAGACTCAGGCACCTGATTGTGGCAGGAAGATTGGGAGTTCAAAGAGACCAGCCTGTGTTACATAATGAGACCCTGTCACAGTCAGTCAGTCAATCACCTTGAGTTTACACTGAGACTCCATAAAGCAGAGTGCACTTTGGGCCTGCAGCTGTAGCTCAATGGTAGAGTCCTCATCTAGCAGGTACAAGCACATAGGCTCCATCTCCGGCACTATCCGGTACAGGAAAAGGAAGTCTTGCCAGTCTTGATCATTTTCATAAGCCTCAATTACTAGTGAAGTCAGAACCAAGTGGCTGCCCAGACCACGCCCATGACTGCAGCCTGGGGCCTTTTCCACTCATTGGCCCCAACAGAAGTTCCAGGTTCATTTCACTTGGTGTTTTTCCCAATCTAAGCTAGAAATGATGGGCTACAGCTCTGAAGCAGAGCACTTGTCTGGGAAGGCTCTGGGTTACATTCCTGTCAGCTGGAGCTGAATGGCACCCACAGTATATGAACTGTAGAATGCAGAGGCCTGAGTTGACTAAAGGGTGTTTCGCCTGCAGCTGTATTCACAGGAGCAGACAGTTCGGAGGTACTTACCCTCTGCGCTCTATGCCATCTCTTGCCATCTAGTGAATGAGTTTATATGTCCTTGGCTTGAAAACATCCAACAAAATCATGTACTCATTTTGAAAAACACAACTAATATCATGGAACACTTTGTGCTGGGTACCAAGCCAAGGACTTTGCAAATACACCTTTGTTCATTTCATCAGAGAGCCTAGAAATGTTTACCTCCGTCTCTCGAGCATACATGGAGAAGGGGACGTTGGTGACTGGGGGTGGGGTGGGGTAGGGTAAAGAACATGGCCAGGGCCAGTGCCCTGGAACATCCATGGCTTAGGATTCTAGTCTGAGATAGACCCTACTACTGTAGTACTGCATGAAAATAAACACACAATCGGGAGGAGGTGTTGGACTCAGGCCAGTTCTTGCAAAAATCTGTTTACACCCTGTCCAGGACAGAATTGTTCCCTGAGTTGAACCAGCAATCTTGTGGAACCCACTGTGGCATCAATCATTTGGTGGTTATAAATTCCCAGATGTTTTATTTGTTTTGCCAATAATCCAGCTGAGAGCCTTGCATGTGTCAGATGAGCACCTTCGACACTGAACTTTCCTTTGCCAGCTTGCTCTTGCTGTTTTGAGAAAGTCTGAAGGTATAGCTCAGGCTGATCTTGAATATACTCTGAATGAATCTATCCTCTAACTTGCAATGTTTCTGTCTCTGATTTTCAAGTCCTGGGCTCCTAAGTGGGTTTTACCATACTCATCTACTCCAAGACAGGGATTCCATCAAAATACACACACCTTGTAAATATTCCAGGCTGACTGTACAACCTCCTCTTCACAGTCCCTTCCAAGCCTGAGGGCACTGTAGGGTCTCCCGCTATAGGTTTCCATCCTGCTGGCTTATGAAATTAAACTAAAGGTTAGTTCTCTCCATGTTTTCTACCTTTTTTTTTTTTTTTTTTTTTGAGACAGGATATCTCTATTGTGTAGCTCTGGCTATCCTGGAACTCACTATATATATCATGCTGGCCTCAAACTCAGAGAGGTCTATCTGCCTCTACCTCACAGTACTGGGATTAAAGAAGTGTCCCACCACACCCAGCTCATGTTTGTATGTTTTATAGCAATTGACTCAAGCAATGTGAACTTGATTGAATATTGCTTCTTCTGCCTGTGTTTATAACCGTGAAAGTTGTCCATTGTTGTGGCACAGTTATGAATCTTCCCTCCCATTGCTGTGTCCATTGGGTAACTATGCCACAGGTTTTCTGTTTTAAAATTGTTTATTATGGCCGGGCGTGGTGGCGCACGCCTTTAATCCCAGCACTCATGAGGCAGAGGCAGGCGGATTTCTGAGTTAGAGGCCAGCCTGGTCTACAGAGTGAGTTCCAGGACAGCCAGGGCTACACAGAAAAACCCTGTCTTGAAAAACCAAAAAAAAAAAAAAAAAAGAAAAGAAAATTGTTTGTTATGTTATTAAGCAGGCAGGGGCACAAATGTGCACGAGTGCTGTGGTGCCTGTGGAGGTCAGCAGGATAAGTTTCAGGACTGCTCTCTCCAGTTACCACGTGGCTCCAGAGCCTGAACTCCAGTTGCCAGGCTTGAGTTGTTTCCGCAGCCCAGTTTGTTTTGCTATCCTGGGTATTTCTGGGGATTTTTGATTCTTGTGCTTGGTGTCACAGATGCCCTTCTACATTATATGTGAATATTCCTGTGAATATTCCTGTTGGGCATCCATCTGAGATAAGTAGGATGCCTTCAAGTCCAACACCATGTTTATAGTCACTATACAGAGAGGAGAATACATTTCCAAGAAACAATGAATGAAAGCTAGTTAAGGTCCCCAAACCCTTTCTTTTTAGACTGGGTCATGCACATCCTAGGCTGGCCTCATATTTGCCATGTGGCAACAATGCCCTTGAACTGCTGACATCTTGCCTCTCTCTGCGCCCCCCCCCCCCAACAAACCACATTGGTCATACATCAAGCATCTTCGAGAACACCAAGCATGGTGCTTTGTGTTTCTCAGGTTTTCCCATTAGTGGACAAGCGCAGAGCGTGTCTCTGGCTTTTGTGCCTCCTCCTGAGACTCTCCTGTCCAGCTGCCTTGTCCAACTTTGATACGATAGCTTTTGCTATATCTTATTGTGTTTTATTTTGTTATGTTTGATTGTTATCTCTCAGAAATTTGTTCTTTTCTAATGAGAGACAGAAAAGAAGAGGATGTGGAGCAGAGGGAAAGTAGAGAGGAACTGTGGGAGGAGAGGGAGTGGAAACTGTAATCAGAATATACTGTATGAGAAAAGAATATTTTCAAAAGAACAGTATTATGGAAGGGCTTTGGGTTGGTTTTGGCTTACATTGGAAGGGTCCATCATAGTGGGAAAGTTGGAACCCTCTTGAGAGAGTTTGTACAGGTAAAAGAAGAAACAAAAATAGGCTGGAAGAAACAAACGTTAAGATGGATAAGAAAACATTAAAGAAGGGAGCGCGCAGTGCTAAGCCCCCACTGTAAGCAGTTGGGATGGGTGGAGACTAGAGATAGGCAGTTTTATGTTAGAACTCTGAAAGTGTTTTGAGATAAGTAAACCCGGAGAAAGGGGGTTGAAGGTCAGTATGGGAAAGAGATTTGGGGAAAACTCAGAAGTGAGGTGGAGGCCATTGCTGCTTCAAGGTTTCTTGGGCCGTGGTCAGGAGGCGTGCCCTTGGTTTCTAGGGAAGGGGGAGGTGAGTTTGGCTACTTGAAAAATAAACTTTAAAATATGAGGATTACGGGGTGGGTACACAGCCTTGGACCTGAGCATGTTGCTGGGTTTGCTTTCAGTTTAACTGCTTTCATACTACATTAAGGAGAAGAAAACATTACAGAGAGCAGGGGAGGATATGTGTAGGTTCAGGCAGCCGCGTGGGCTTCAAGCTGCCGCGTGATCTGCCAGAGCCCGGCCCCTAAGTGCAGCCTGCTATGGTCTTGCCCAGGTGGGGGTTGGCAAGTGCACAGAGGACAACCACTTCAGTGGCTGCAGCGCCCTCCTCAGGGCGAGAAGGCTCACACTGTGAATAGTCAGAAGAAGGGAAAATGCTGTCTTATATTTATATTCCTGAATGTAAGGCGTTCAAGGGAGAAAGCTACTGGGCAGGTGCTTCTTCATAAAGTAGCTTGGTCACATCCATCCACACCTGTTTATACTAATGAGTCCTTCTGTTTGGGGGCGTGAGGGGACTACTGCTCTAACCGTCTGGAGTCCCAATAGCTCTGTTTAATCATTCCGGGTGCTACACCCCTGTAATCTCGACAGAATAATTGGGAATTAACTGGGACCCATCTCCTGGGCGGATCGAGCTTCGATATCATGGGTATGGTCAATTATGTGGGCACATCTTGGAAAAGCACAAAGTTTGTGATCAGACTGTTTTCTTTCACTAGTATTGTGAGAAGGAGCTTTGACAATCCTTGCCAAGCTTCAAGGCTCCAATTCCTTAAACCTGTTAAAACTCATTTTGTTTTTGATGGGCATAACAGCTATTATGATCCTTCTTAGACTTGTGGTCTGGTGTTAAGCACTGAACTGCCCCTGGGCTAAGCATGAAGACCCACCCTGAACACCTGAGAGAGAAGAAAGGGGGAAGAGCGGAGGAAGCTCTGAGAGAATGAAGTCCCTAGTAAATGCTGTGGATACGGACACAGCCTTATCAAGACTTAAAGGGAAATGGGGGGGGGGAGCCTTACCCCCCAACGACGAGGCTCAGATGGGACGGCAAAGCCTTCTCTTCTAGTCCACTTGTTTAGAAAATAGCCATTATAGCTTTTTCTCCCAAGGCATTTGTGGCCTGAAGACTGTTCCCCTACCCTTGTTCAGCTGTATGCAATAACCCCACCTTTCTGTTTAGCTCTCTGTAACAAACACCCTGAGCATCCAGACTGATGCGGTCCTTCCATCTGAGAGCCCAACCCATCTGACCCCAGCATTTCCATCTCTCTCTCTCTCTATCTCTCTCTCTCTCTCTCTCTCTCTCTCTCTCTCTCTGTGTGTGTGTGTGTGTGTGTGTGTGTGCTCGCGTGTGCGTTTCATTCCTTGGCTGCCTCTATTTCAAGTCCATCCCTGGAGCTATGTAAGGAGGAAGCACACTAACATTCTTTAAATTAAGATATCACGGGGGTTGGAGAGATGGCTCAGAAGTCAAGAGCACTGACTGCTCTTCCAGGGGTTCTGAGTTCAATTTCCAGCAACCACATGGTGACTCACAACCATCTGTAATGGGGCCTGATGCCCTTTTCTGGTGTGTCTGAAGACAGCTACAGTGTACTTACATATAATAAATAAATCTTTTTTTTTTAATATTAAGATATCACCAGACACAGAAATGGTTCAGACACTGAGAATTTGAGAGAGAGAGAGAGAGAGAGAGAGAGAGATGCCTGTGTACCCAGCCTGGCTCTGAATGGTCAAGCTGTGTTTGTATGGCCCCAGGTGTAACCTATTCCACTTCATTACACTCCCATTGTCTGCCTTTGCCCAGTTGGAGAATGCTCCCTTAAATATTGTAACACATGACTTAGGCCACAGAGACATAGTCCTAAGTTAATAAACTCAGTTCTGTCCTACAGGATCACTTGGAACCACCTGCAGTTGAAATTTGGGGGTACTGTCTCAATGCATCAAGACAAAATGTAGCCTGTGGATGTTTGGCCACCCTTCATAATGCAAGATGGCCAAAAATCCGATACTGGTGACATTGGATGAATATGCCTGACAGAGCTCATTAGTCATATGGACTCACAGCCCATGTGAGGACATGCAGATAGATGTACTTGGTTGCACAGAGAACCAGCAGGCATGTGGGAAGCAGCCTTTGTGGTGGCTGGGGCATAATGTACCTTCAGCTTCCCACTGAAAGATGTGGTGGGTTGTTTAAATATTTTCCAAGAGCTGGTATGAAGAGAACCCAAGCAATGAAATAGGCAAGTCTGAGCATAGCTGATCTGACCGATGGAGGAAGTAGCCAAACAGAGGCCTTTTCCCCTTGGGTGAGGCATTTCTGTCAAGAGAAGTCAAGAGCTCTATGTAACTCAAGTATAAAGGCAGCACTTGAAGTTTTACATCGCTCAGCATAGTGGGGACCCTAAAGGCATTCATTAAAGGGTATGGGGTGGTGAGATTGAGAAAGGGCTCAGTGGGTAAAGTGCTCGCCGTGCAAGAATGTGGATCTGAGTTCAGATCCTTGGCATGTGTGTAAAGGGTCTCCAGCTTGCAGACAGTTTGTCACGGGATGTCAGTCTCCATAACCACAAAAGGCAATGCTCATAAACAGCTCATGTGTCTCCATCACTGCATTCTGGTTTTGTTCTCTCTGGAGCACCCTAAGGCACACTTTAGAAGCCCACAGGTTTTTCTTTCCTCTCTTCTCTCTTCTCTTCTCTTCTCTTTTCTCTTCTCTTCTCTTCTCTTCTCTTCTCTTCTCTTCTCTTCTCTTCTCTTCTCTTCTCTTCTCCTCTCTTCTCTTTCCTCTCCTCTCCTCTTCTCTTCCTTCTCTCTTTCTCTCCCTTCCTTCCTTCCTTTCTTCCTTTCTTACTTTCTTTGTTTTGTTTTTCAAAACAGAGTTTTTCTGTGTAGCCTTGGCTCTCCTGGAGCTCACTCTATAAGTGAGGCTGGCCTCAAACTCAGAGATCTGCCTGCCTCTGCCTCCTGAGTACTAGAATTAAAGGTGTGTGCCACCACCCAGGCGAGCAATGATGCCCAACACTCAAGAGGCTTTATCACCTGGGCTACTGGAATGTACGACACTTGGATACTAGAACATACCTTGACTTTCTTACCTGATCTTCAGGGTGAAGTGCCTGGGTGGCTGGTGGTGTCTTTGACCACATCCAGAAATGAGCTTAATTCTTTAGGCTCTTTTCTTAAAACCTTGGACCTTCTGACTCCAAGAAAACTGTATTCTGTCCTGATTCCAGAGACTTCCAGGGAAACTTCCTTTCCCTCACCTCTCTGTGTCACTTAGAGGCATAAGCCTTATGTAATCAGAGGGCTTGAATGAAAGGCTGCCATTCACTCCTTAAGCACTTGTCAAATATTAATTGAACACCTCCTCTAGCCAGCTCACCTATGAACACCCACCCCACCCTGGGTTCTCGGAAGCATGCCCACTCCACCATGTTCTCTGGCATCCTAGCAACCAGAAGCTCTGGTCTGAGCTCTCACAAGGACAGAGGCCATTCCTTGCTGACCACTGTGACTTGCCACCCCAAGCCTCTCAGGACCTGTTGGTGTAGCAGTTCAGATAATTGAAAGCCGCTACTTGTCCCCAAGGACACCCAGAAGCCTTGCCACATCAACTGACCCCCCGGCAGGATGAGCTTCTCAATCACATTCACCGAGCTGGTCAACGTAGCCATCCCACAGTGTGGGGTCGTGAACTTCAAGGCCCTTCATCTCCTGCTCCAGGGCATCCTGGAGCACATCCAAATCACTGAGCTCAAGAAAGTTCTTTCAGGGGAAGAGGACTTCCTTCAATCCTCACCGGCTGTGTTTATACCCAGGGAGGGAGATGCCCAGCCTGTCATCAACCCAATGAAGAGGCTTAGCAACATCTTTGACCAAGTAGTAGACCGAATCGAAAAGATAGAGTCCAAACTGGCTGAGATGCAGGACATACCCACCACCTCACAGCTGGTAGAGGAGAGCTATGGGGACAAGCGGCCTGCTGAGGAGATGTGGAATAATATCAAGATACAGAAGAGGATAGAGGGCAACGAGAAAGCCACAGAAAAGGTAAACCCCCCTTCTGGAGAAGCACTCTAGACCTTGCCTCCTCCTAGACACCATGTCCCCTCTTCTCCCTTGGGATGGGATATATCCACTTATGGAGAGTAGGCAAGACTTTGTTGAACAAAATTGAGGTTCCAAGCTTTCATCCTTAATTGTATACTGAGGAAAGAAGCCAGATACAACAGACAACATAATTAAAAACCCCGTTGTTGCAAAATACCCTGAATAGGCAAATGTTCACATCTTGAAGGCAGACTGGCAGTTTCCAGGAGACAAGGGAGGGGCACAGGGCACGGCAACCAGTTGGATATGGGGTTTCCTTCTGGAATGATGAAGATGTTTGAAACTCCATCAAAGTGAAGGATGTTGAACTTTGTCTATGGTGTCAACACCACTGAATTGTTTATTTGAATTGTTTATTTGAATTTGGACTGGGGAGATGGCTCAATGGGTAAAGTGTCTGCTATATAAACTTGAGTATGAGTTCAGATTCCCTGAACTCATATAACAGACAGACACAGTAGCCTGTCTCTATAATTCAAGTTCTCCTTCTAAATTTATTCCTTCCCTTTCTTTCTCGTGTGTGTGTGTGTGCGTGTGTGCATGTGTGTGTGTGCATGTGTGTGCGTGTGTGAAGAAACCCTTGGAGGAAAGAAGATGGTATCAGATCTCCCTAAAACTGGAATTATAGCTGGTTGTGAGCCACCCAACCTGAGAGCTGGGACCTGAAGCTAAGACCTTTTTAAGAACAATACAAGCTCTTCATTGCTGAGACATCTTTCTAGGCCTAATTCCAATTCAATTATAATGAGGAGAGAGAGGAAATTTCCCAGAAATCAAGGGCCAGCTAGCCTGTCAATCAGCAGAAATGAGGCTCTGCCTCAAAAAAGGTAGCATGAGAGGACTGACATCTAAGGTGTACTCTGGTTCCTGTATGCACAGCACACAGGTACCCACACTTACAAGCATCATACACAAACACACAAAGATCTTTTTTGTTTGTTGTTTTTAGTTTGATTTTTTTGGGGGCAGGGGTTGGGTGTTGTTGTTGTTATTTCAATACAGGGTTTCTCTGTGTAGTCCTTCCTGTCCTAGAACTCACTCTGTAGATCAGACTAACTTGAAACTCACAGAGATCCACCTGCCTCTGTCTTCTGAATTCTGGGACTAAAGGTATGTGCCACCACTGCCTTGCCTCATACATATGTTTAAATGGTGATTTTGGCTGAGGAAGAAATCAGTTGATAGAATGCTTGCCTACATGTGTGAAACCCTGGGTTGGATCCTTAGCCCCAGATAAAAGCATGTGGTGCTTGCTTGTAAGATTAATGTTTGGGAGATAGAAGCTGGGTCAGAAGCTCAGGGCAAATTCCACACCAGCCTAGGTATATGGGACCCCTGGTCAAATAACAACAATAAAAAATATTGTGTCATGTGACTCTTCAGTTTAAAAAAAAAAAATGAGGCTTCATGGTGGTGGTGCACATCTTTAATCCCAGCACTTGGGAGGCAGAGGCAGATGGGTCTCTTTGAGTTCAAGGCCAGCCTAGTATACAGAGTGAGTTTCAGCACAACCATGGCTACACAAAAATCAATTAATGTGAGGATCTACCATCAGGAAGACACTATAGTGATCATGATAATAGGAGCGTCAACTTGGCAAGAGACACAGATAAAATGAATGAATACAAATCCATGAGAAGTAGCTGTGTAATGGGTAGTTATCCCTATTCTGTAGGTGAGGAGGAGCTATAGTTGATACTCAGAAAAGCTCTACAATTTGCTGGAGGCTCCACAGCCAGTCATACTGAAGCCAGGATGAGTCAGTGCTTGACTCAGATGGGATGTCGTGCTCTAATCCTTCCTACTCTAGGATGTAGTTATAGCCACAAGACCAGTTCAGAAAGAATAAGAAAAGAAAACCAGGGGCTGAAGAGATAAATCAGCAGTTAAGAACATTTGTTGCTCCAGTCTTTGGTGGTGGACACGTTTAATCCCAGCATTCAAGACACAGAAACAGGTGGATCTCTGAGTTTGAAGCCAGCCTGGTCTCCAGAGTGATTTCCAAGACAGCCAGGATATACAGAAAAGCCCTGACTCAAAAAAAAAAAAAAAAAAAGAGGAAAGAAAGATCAAAAATAAAAACAAAAGATAAAACCATTTGCTGTTCTTACAGAGAACCTGGGTTCCCATTTCCCAGATTCACAACCACCCATAACCTCCATTCCAATGCCCTGTTCTAACCTTCTAGGGCACCAGGCATGAACAAACATGCAGGGAAAACCTCTACACATAAAATAAAGTGAATAAATATTTAAACTTTTTTAAATGAAAAGAAAAGAGAAACAAAGCCTTTAAGATGGCTCAGAAGGGGCTGGAGAGGTGGCTCAGTGGTTAGGGGCTGGAGAGATGGCTCAGCGGTTAAGAGCACCGACTGCTCTTCCAGAGGTTCTAAGTTCAATTCCCAGCAACCACATGGTGGCTCAAAACCATCTACAATGGGATCCAAAGCCCTCTTCTGGTGTGACTGAAGAGAGCAATGGTGTACTCATATACATAAAATAAATAAATAAAAATTAAAAAAAAAAGATGGTTCATATGGTAAAGCTGTTTGGCACCAAGCCTCACAACCCAAGGTGAACCCCTGGGACCTACATGGTGGAAGGAGAGAACTGACTCCACAAGTTATCCTCCATGAAGTCTCAGAATCTCATGCACACACAGAGAATAATAATAATAAATGTATTAATATGCAACATCCAGGAGTATTTTCCAACCATTTGGAAAGGTGAAGCAAGAGACACTCAGGTTCAAGGCTAGCCTGAAATATCTATCAAACTCAAGTTTCAAAGGCCAAGGGTCTAGCGCAGTGGTAGTACACTGTCCTAGCAAGCATATAGCCTTACGCTTCATCTCCAGTGAAGAAGGATTCTTGATAGGAGAACTGAACTCTCACCCACTGCTCTAAGAAGGTGCAGCTCCTTTGGAACACAGCTCACACAGGTCTCAAGAGGTGAAACAGAAAGTCACCATGTGACTGTGTTAGCAGCCCCACTCCTGGGTATGAAATCAAAAGAACTAAAACCAGATTCAACCAAACACCTGCACACTGGTATACATAACAGAAGCCACCCAAATGTCTCTGAGCTGAGGGCACTTCTTCACTGACCCCACATCCATCTTGAGTCATGGTCCTTGAGCAGCTCACTCTCCACCACCATTCCATGGTCTGTGAAATGGAGATCAGAGTTCTATCTCCTTCTTGAGCTTCTGGTATGTAGAGGAAGGGTCCTCGACACCAGCTAAGACTAAGTAAATCCTAGGCCTTATGAGACATGGGGTGGAGGAGGTGGGGAGATATAGTTTACACTAAGAAGAAAGATGACATTTTGAGAGCCAGGAGCAAGGCTGCAGGTCCAGACTGAGTGAGGCACTGTGTTCAGGAACTCTTCTCCTCCGGTCTCCACCAGTCTCTGTGCCCTGATGGTTAGAAGAACCCTAGACTAGAGATAGGAAGGGCTCTTCTCACCCCCCAATGTGTGGCAGAGTCATTAGAATTACACCAGTCACCCAGCAAGTCTCAGATGAGAGCCTAAGCTGGGCACCAGCCACAGACAGGCTGCTGTGTCTGACCGAGGGGCTGTGGGTGTTAGTTAAATCTTCAACTCAGGAGTTTGTAGAGATGATTAAGGAAGCAGGCTGCCCTCCTAGCTCAGTGTTGTGCCTCGTGACTTTCCTGGGTTGTGCGCCTGGCCTGTCCCACTTCCTTCTCCCTTTGCTTTCTAGCCAGGAGAACAGTGCTCATTGCATACCATGTGAGCTACACACTGCCCCAGTTAGCACTTTTAAGCTCTATAGTAACCCTACCAGGCATGTGTTTATTAATCCCAGTTTTCAGATGGTGAAGTGGAAGTACAGGTTAACTGAGCCATGTGAGAATAACTCTGCTGGCAGGAAAGGGTGGAGCTTGATAGCTGTTGGTGGATGTTTCTTTATTCCAAGATTGTAGTTGGAATTCACATGAACTGGGCCTAAAGAGACAGCTCAGCCAATAGGATGCCCATCTAGCATGCAGGAAGCTCTGAGTTCTATCCGAGCAACACATAAGCCAGGTATGGAGGCTACATTCCAGTATGTGAGTGATACAGAAAGTTCTGGGGTTCAAGGTCATCCTTGATAAATAGTTCAGGACTGGTCTGGACCACATAAGAGTCCACCTTTAAAAAAAGTTCCCCGCTAACTGTAAATCATACAGTGCCACATTCGAGGTGCTCTGCCTGCGGTTGATATCATCATTCAGAGACTTAGCCGGGGCAGGGAAACAAGGATACAAGGAACACGGGGGCCTGAGGCTGTAGTGTGCTGCAGGGCACAGAAACCCCATCTGGTCAACACAGCCAGGTCTGAAACCAGGCAAGAGCCAAGCAATACAGGAAGAAGTGCCAGTCGTTCTGTGAAGGGGGAGAGGCGGGAGGATCACATGCTCTGGGAGTCCATTTATATAAAGTATCTAGCAGAGGCAAATCTGAAGAGCCAGAGAGAGGATCTGTGGTTTCTAAGCAGCAGCAGCATGAGGAATGACTGCTGATGGTGAAAGAATTCTCTCTCGGGGCAATAAAATGTCTTGAAGTTATAAAAAACTGTGTGTTCAGGAACAGAACAGAGTAGGTATGCCTGGGCATAGGTGGGTCCTGGGCCAGCATCAGCCTTGTTGGGCTTCAAGACATTTCTGGAGACAAGGCTGCCGCTGATAGCCTAGGGCCTCGTGGCAGGACAGGTGGACACAGATGCTGGAAGTGCTAGCCACAGTCTGCCTCCCTGCCTCCAAGTCTTTGACCTTGCCGAGTAAAGGCTTCTAGAACTCTCTCATGCCCTGAGAAGCCGCAGAAGATTGCCTGTTCTGCTCAGGAGAAGCCTGGTGGACAGGATCAGACCTGGCACTGTAACCCTCAGAGGACTGTCAGTACCTATAGGAGTGTTCCGGCCACTAGAACTTGCTGCCAGCGAGCCACTGGATGAGGTTGCCATGGTGCCTGGTGCAAGAACAATGGAGCTGCTTAGGTCAGTGTCTGCCTGAGTGAGGGTGGCAGCTAGATATCACAGAGAGGTTGGGATTGCCTCCGCTGCGCCCTTCCATGCCCTTTCTCTGGGATGCTTGGGTTATCGTATCCTGCCACCCTTAGTAGTCACCCCTTAAAGACAAAAGAAAAGACTGTTGCTGTCAGTACTCACCCCAGAAAAGGCAGAGGATGCCTGAAAAACCAACACAAACACCAGAGGGCCCAAGGCCAGTGCACACTAGTCCCACAACAACTCATTATTAGCAGGGTTAGGCTGTCAGGTTTCTCCATCCCAATACAATTGAGATAGTGGATAGGATCACTCTCTGTGGCTTGAAACTGCCCTGTGCATTGGAGGTACAGACATTGGAAGTGCCACCCTCTTACAGCCACTAAAAACACCTCCAGGTACTGCCAGACACCCACCAACCCAGGTGAGGACTGCTGGGTTAGAAAACCTGGGCTCCAGGCTTGGCATGGGTGGGAGATGCATGTCTGTAACCCCAGGACTGGAGAGGCAGGATTACCTTAACTTCGAGGTCAAGTTGGTGTACGTATCAGGTTCAAGGTGTAACTAGATAGCCAGACCCCTGTCTTAGGAAGAGAGGGAGGATGGAAAGGAGAGATGAAGGGAGAGGGATGGAGAGAAGTCAGGAGGGAAAGAAAGGAAAAAGAAAGAAGAAAACTGCCAGGTGGTAGTGGAGCACACTTTTAATAAAGATGGCCAGATTTCTGTGAGTTCAAGGCCAGCCTGGTCTATCACCAGCCCAACCAGCCCCAGCACTTCCCACACCAGCTCCCTTTAGCAGTTTTCTCCCAGACTGTGGGCTCCTTTTGAGCCCCAGATTCCTCATCTCCCTGAAAAGCTGCCTTTGTTGGTCCCTGTCTGGTTGAGACCCTGATTTTCTTAAAGAATGACTCTGGCACCCAGCTTCAAAGGAGAAAAGAATGGCATTTGCCCTCCCTTTGTCTTTAATGTTGTTCCAAACGGCCTCCCTACCCTTCTCTCCCACAACCAAAGTGTGCCTGTTGTACATCATACAAATTAAAATGACTTTACAATCAGTTTGGATTTGGGGGTTGTATAATATCGCTTAAAGGTGTTGGTTGCAGAGACTCAGGGTTGAAGCTGTTGTTGGAAGAGCACTGAGTGCTTTGGACTGGGTTATTACCCTCCCAGAGTGCTGAGAAGTACTTTTGCTGTTCTTTAGTCTCCATTCCCATCGGTCACAGCTCTGGATGTGTCATGTCAGCCTTAGTGGCTGATTACTCAAGATAATGTTGCTTTGGGTCCCTGTACTCCTTATGGCCTGACAACTCTATAGAGAGGGAGCCATCGCAAGAAAGGACACACCTGACTGCTAGTGCCTGTGCCAGGCTGGGTAGCTTCTGACTTGATTCCCTGTAAATTCAGCTCCATCCAAATCCAGTCTGTGGCCTGAGTGCCTGGGCAGAGGGAGAATTTTCCCCTAAGGTCCTAGAAGCCAAGCTTGTCCAAACTTGTGACTGACTGCTGCTTGAGCCTGTTAGGATTCAAGAATCACTGAAGAGTATACCCCCGACTCAAACAGTATGCAAAAGCACAGAGCATTTATTCAGCTGAACTTCCTGCATGCAGCAGTCTCCCTGTTTGGGAATGGAGACCTCTGGTGGATCTAGCTTTTATTGTCAGTTAGGGGGATTCCAGGGAGGGGGTACATGCCCTTTACCTAGATGATTTAGCTCTATCTCTAGGGGTCTGACTGGTTCTATATAATTGGTTAGGCTCTGGAGACTTCTCAGGGGGTGGCTTACTCATCCTAGCTACCTATTCTTACTTCAGGACAGATGGCAGGGTGTCCTTGGATTGGCTGCCCGCGGCTGTGGTTGACTGACCATGGGTTCCTGGATCCCGGGGTTCTCAATTCTGGGAAACAGAAACTTAGGCCTAGTCTTCCAAACTGCCAGTTTGCAGCCTGTCATGGAGTCAGCCTGGCTCTGGCTAACTCGGTCCTCTCAACCGCAGGGTGTGTCCCAGGCATGAGAGGCAGCAGGTGGGTTATTGGCTATAGGAAAGTGTCCGATGCAGTGTCATAGAACAGACCCTCAGCCGGAATAGAGCCCTGCTTCTGTTTTGAGCCCTTACTCATGGGGCAACCATCTTTTCAGGGTAGTAGTTGTTGTTGGAAGATTTATTGTTGTTTCTTTTTTAGACAGGGTCTCTTATAGCCAAGGCTGGCTTCAAACTTGTTCTGCAGCAGACAATGATCTTGGCCTCTGGGTACTGAGATTTCAGGTGTGGCCCTACCTGGCACTTAGCTGTGTTTGCTGGGAAAAGTTATTCCTGCCTGAGGAATTTGGTCCCCTAGTGGCTCTAAAGGAGAAGGAGAGAGGAAGCAGGACTAGACAGTGGCACCCACATATAGCACAGCTTTCTCTGAAGAACAATTTCCAATCACAAGTGCGTGGGGCCTTAAAACCCATCTCAAGCCTGGTGATGGTGGCACACACATTTAATCCCAGCACTTGGGAGGCAGACATAGGGTTGTCTCTGTGAGTTCAAGTCCAGACTGGTCTACAGAGTGAGTTCCAGAGGACCCTGCCTCAATCCTCAGCACACTCAGGGTGACCACAACTATCTGTAACTCAAGTCCCTGGGAACCTGATGCTCTCTCTGGCCTCTGTGGGGTATCATGTGCACATGCGGAACACAGCCATAAAATGCAGACAAAAGACTCGTACACATAAAATAAATAAAACTATACAAATTAGTTAAATATGAGCCTGTCAGTCTGTCTCCAGGCTGTTAGCTTTATTCTGCTACAGATCTGTACATCTGTCCTCATGACAACACCACACTTCTTTTCTTTTCTATATCGGAGACAGAAGCCAGGGCTTTGTGGATACTGGACTAGTGCTCTGACCCTGACCTCTAGTCCCAGCTCCACCACACTGTGCTCACGACTCTTGTCTTGATATTTGAAATCTGCCAGTACAGGTTTCCTATGTTGCTCTTTAAAATTGCTTTGGCTATTCTGGAGCCATGAGATTCCACAAGAACTGCAAGTTTATCAACTTTTGTGAACTTACCTGATGGGGATCAGATTATATTAGAATGGGTTGGTAGACAAGTTTAGAGAGTGTGGCCATCTTAACAGTACATTCTGGGGCTCGGTGGTTAAGAGCACTGGCTGCCTTTCTTGCTGACCAGGATCCATTCCCAGCATCCAGAAAGCAGCTCACATCTATCTAACTCCAGGCCCAGGGGACCTGATGTCCTCTTCTAGACTCCTAAGGTACCAGATAGTCAGATGATGCACAGAGAAGACTGCAGGCAATGCACCCATAATATGCAAATATAATATAAAAAATGCATTGTGTACATGTATGAAATTATTAAAGGATAAATAAAATTATTTTAAGACAGAATCAGGAGGAGAGGATATATTCTAATTATTTGAGAAATCTTTATTGACCTAACTAACCAGGACATGGATGGAATCCAAGTGTCTAGTGAAAGGACCTCCAAGACCATATTCTCAGCATAGAGGAGATTCATTTGTTCCAGAGAGAAAGAGGTCAGGGAATAGGAGACATAGACAAGAGGGCGGCAGGCTGGGCCTATACACCTGCTGAATTAATTTATTAGTTCTAACCATCGATTTCTCTTTAATTTTTTTTTTAGATTTATCATCTTTTCTGTGTATCAGTATTTTGCTTGTATGTGTGTATGTGTATCACATGTTTGTGTGGTACCAGGAGAGGTCAGAAGTGGAGTTAAGGACAGTTGTGAACGGTCACAGTGGAGGGCCTCTGCAAGGCCAGCAAGCACCTTAAGCACTGATGTACTTCTCCAGCCCCTTCAGCATTTTCTACATGAAAGATAATGTCACCAGCCAAGGCACTTAGTCTAACTTCCTTTTTTGGGGGGTGGGGGGTCAAGACAGGGTTTCTCTGTGTAGCCCTGGCTGTCCTGGAACTCACTTTGTAGACCAGGCTGGCCTCCAACTCAGAAATCCGCCTGCCTCTGCCTCCCGAGTGCTGGGATTAAAGGCATGTGCCACCACTGCCCGGCTTTAACTTCTTTTTCAATCAAATGTTTTTTATTCCTGTCTGTGGCCTAATTATGCTGGCCAGATGCATGGGGTGAGATGGTAACTCTGCCGTTTGGCTAGTCTGTCTGCTGGCTTGCTGCTGCTTGTGGCTTCACACACATGGTGAGCCCTCTGGTACTAAGATCTAGGTCTTCTGGCCCTAGGCTTTATCTAGCTGAGGAAGTTCTAACTACCACCTTTTTTACCATGAAAGTGGGTTGGGGTTTTAATAAATGCTTTTTTTTTTTTTTTTTGGTGACTCAACTGAGATGATGCACTATTGCTTGGTTCGGTTTGTTTGGCTGGTTGCTTTGTTGTTCCAGACAGGATCTCATTTCACAGCTTTGGCTAGCCCAGAACTCACTGTGCAAACCAGGCTGGCCTCGAACTCATAAACACCTGCCTGCTTCTCTCTGCCTCCCAAGTTCTGGAGCTAAAGGCATGAGCTACCACACTCAAATTTATTGCTTTTTAATAGATAGGATTTTTTTTAAACTGGTGTTATATTAAATGACTTTTAGATAAGCAATTGATTGAACCACTGCGATTAATCCAACTTGGCCATGACATACAGTTCTCACATACTGCTTGATTTAATGAGTTAAAATTTCATTGGGATTGTTTGTTTGTTGAGACAAGAACTCTTTATGTTTGCATACATCACTATGAACGGCAGCTAGCTAGTTTCGAGACAGTCTTGCACAGCCCAGGCTGGCCTCAAACCTGTAACTGAGGATGACCTCATACTCCTGCTCCTTTGCCTCTACCGCCTGAGTTTAATAGTTATGGTCATGAGCCGTCGCTACCAGCTGTTCCAATGTCTTAAGATAGAAGATTGCATGGAGATATTTGTTGAGTGACATAGTCATTGGTAACTAAAATAAGTGCCTCTGTGCACACGGCTCCTGTATCCAGTAAGTGCCGATCCATTGCTTTTGTTTGCGGTTGGTACAGTCCCTCTGGATTTCTTTAGGTCACTGCTCTCAGAGAACATCTTTTTCTTTTCTTTTCAACTTATTTATGACTTTGAGTTTGAAATATGTTTCATGCCTGGAAATTTAGCATTCCTGATGCTGAGGCAAAGGAGTTTAAGTTTAAGGCCAGCCTGGGATGCATAACAAATAAATAAATGTGTCTCAAATAAATAAGTAAATAGCTGTGGTGCTCTTGTGCCATGTACCACCCCAGTCAGGTACGGTGGTCCCTGGAATGAGGTTCCTCCGAGCTAGGTGGGTAAGGATTTGGCAGTGACAAGCAGAAATAAACAGAGGCAGTTTGAATCTGAGTGTATTTTGCAGCTCATTCTGTAGACCAGGCTGGCCTCGAACTCAGAAATCTGCCTGCCTCTGCCTCCCAAATGCTGACCCTTTTGAGGTCATTTGCCTCAGTCTGTGGAACTTGTCACAGATCCTACTGGAAATGGTGTGGCCCTCTTGGGCTGATGAGATGCCCCAGTTGGTAATGTGTTTGTCACACAAGCATGAGGATCTAAGTTCTACCCGCCAACCACATCAAAAGCCAGGCATGTGGTTCCCACCTGGAATCCCAGTGCTGGAGATACAGAAGCCAGAGGAAACCTGGGACTGCCGGCCACTCACCCTACACCAATCAGTGATCTGCAGATCCCACTGAAAGCCCTGGTTCAAAAAGTAAGGTGGATGGTGATCTCTGGGGCTCATACACACAGAGATGCACCTACACACGCGTGCACGCGCGCACACACATGCGCACACACGCATGCGCGCGCGCACACACACACACACACACACACACGCATGCACGCACACACACACACACACACGCACGCACGCGCACACACACACACACACACACACACACATGCCCTTTACATAGCATGTAGCTGGATTTTTGTTTTACCATTCTTCATCTTTTACCAGGAAGTTACATCCTTAAAATGTATATAAATTAGAATGTATATAAATTATACATTTGTTCTTTGTGTAACTGTAGAGAAGTACTGGCTTGTGCCATTTTGTTATGTGTGAAATGGCTAATCACACTTCGGGGTGTTTGCACACATGACACATGCACACAGACACACACACACAGAGCGGGGGTAGAGGGAAAGAAGAGGGAGAAGGAACTCTGTTGTGTGCCTTTCCTACCCAGCGCTGCTCTCAGTTCCCCTTGCTGGTCTCTGGGGACATCCACTTTAGGCCTTTCAAGAACCAAGAAGATCCCTTATGTGGCTGTCACCAAAAGCTTCTGATGTGACTTATTCTTTCTACAGCAAGTTTCATGGTTTCCTCCCTTTGTCCTTGTTCAGTTTACCAGGACTCTGCAGGATCTGCTCAACGACCTTCATGTCCTCAAGGGCTCTGTTGAGACTGTTCAGAAGGATGTGGACACGATCAAGTTTATATTTGAAAAGGTAGTCATCGCTCTCCCTTTGCTCTACCAGGAAGGGAGGAGAAAGGTTTAAGCCACCCTAGAAAACTGTTTGCCCTGTCCTCCTGAACTATCTGTGATCCCTCAGGCATCAATAACAGAAACCCACTTCATCCTAACTTAGGAAATATAGCCGGGCGTGGTTGCGCACGCCTTTAATCCCAGCACTCGGGAGGCAGAGGCAGGTGGATTTCTGAGTTCGAGGCCAGCCTGGTCCACAGAGTGAGTTCCAGGACAGCCAGGGCTACACAGAGAAACCCTGTCTCCAAAAACCAAAATAGAAAAAAAGGAAATAGAATTTTTTTTTTTTACTTTGTAAATTGCTTTAAATGGGTGGAAGTGGGGTGGGGAATGGGTGGGGGTGGGGTGTATGTGTTTTAATGTTTTGTGTATGCGCGTTTTGCTCATCTGCATGTCTTTGTGCCATGTATGTGTGGTGCATGCAGAGTTCAGAAGAAGGTGTAGTTACAGATGGTTGGGAGCTGCCATGTATCTGCTGGGAGGCTCAAGGTTGCCCGAGCATTGGGAGACTGCAGGATTCGGGTTCACTAGCTTGCCTTTCACTGGAAGCACTATCCACTCTACAAAGCAGGCCAAGCCTAGCACAGGTGCAGGAGCCCTTACTACTCCATGCCATCAGCTTGAGCACATTGCAGCCTGCCATGGAGCGACACAGAATCCCTGAAGCAAGAGGCAGCAGCCTCTAGACCACAGCAGCTGAAGTCCAGCTGGGGTCACAGAGTGGTACAGCTGGGCCATTTGCCCCAAAGAGAGTGATTTAATGTAGCATTTGGGCCTTGGGCTAAGCTGGGGCTGGGTCAGGACCATGAAACGCTAGAAAGGACAACCTTGGGCCAAGTATGTGTGAGAAATAATTCCTCCTTGACCCATCTCTTGCAGATTCAGTGTTCTCAATGTTAATCTGCTCTGTACCAGGGTACTTTGTAGGCCAGCCTGGCCTCCTGTAGTAGAGACTGGCTTGGAACTGATTCTCCCGCTCCACATCACAGCAAGCATCATCAAGTCTGGTTTTATGCACCACAGGGGATCAAGATGAGAGTTTTGGATATGCTTGGCAGCGTCACCAACTCAGCCACACTGCCATCTCTCCTCTTGAAGATTGTCTTTTTCCCCTATAACATAACATTTTTATTGATTCTCTGCGAACTTCATGTCATGCACCCCCTCACGCTTACTTCCCAGTCCTTCTTCCATGTCTGCTCAGCCACCTTTGTGACCTTGCCCCTCTTGAAGATTCTTAATGAGCTATCCATTCAATGTCCTGAACAATTCAGAGATTGTTAAATACTTTGGAGCCCAACATTTTCCAAACTTTTTTTTTTATGGAACCCCTTTTCTCTCCTGGGAATTCCATCCTTCCATTCCAAACTCTGTTAGCTAATATGGTAAGAAGTAGCCAAGCTGGGACCAGAACCTGTACCCCAGCCTCAGATTCGGTTTCTTGGACAGGTAAACCCACAAAAATTGGAACTTCTCGGTGATGACTTGAAAACACAGAGCCGGAAGTTGGGTGCCCTGCAGCGGGAAGTGGTAAGCTCTTTGGATTCCAGTCTCTTGCCCAGTGCACTAGGGGCTACAGTGAGTTTGGAAGACAGCACATTCCGGGAAGGGTTTCAGCGAGCAGGCAAGTCTCCAAGAGCTATCCCATCCCCCACCGTGCCCTACCCTGCCACCCACTCGCTTTCTCCATCCCACTACACAGGTTACCCTCCAGAACAAGGTTCGAGCTGTCCCTCAACCTGAGGAGATGGTGCTCTGGAGTGGCCTCCATGAGGCCATGTTCAGTCCGGTGAGCGGAAAAGGAAGACTGGGATACGGGGGAGGAGGGGAGAATGGGAGCAGACCAACCAGCTCGGACCCTTCCCCTGCAGGAACAGCAGAAGCTGGAAGTGGAGCCGTCCGGAGTCTGGCAGAGCATGGTCTCTCTGCCAGGGTCTCCTTTGGAGCAGCCTGAGGATGCTGGCTACATCCATATCCCCATCCACAGTGCCACCCCTGTGCCCACCATGGTGCAGTTAGGAACCACAGGAGCCCTCAGAGAGGAGGAGCTCACTCGGGCTGTAGAACTTGCTGACTCCCAGAGGCCAGAGCTGGCTCAGGCCTTTGTGTCTCAGACACAGAGGCTAGAACGGGCTCAGGCCTCTGTGTCTCAGACACAGAGGCTAGAGCGGGCTCAGGCCTCTGTGTCTCAGACACAGAGGCTAGAGCGGGCTCAGGCCTCTGTGTCTCAGACACAGAATCTGAGACAGACTGCCCCTTTCCCTTTCCCTGTCCCTGGTTTTGTGCCTGGGCCTGATTTCATGCCAGTCTATGGGCCTAGACCTGGAATGGCTACCCCAAGCGCATGGGCCTTACCAAGAGGCTTGGCTAGGGGTAACTATTGGCCTATATGGGGTATAGGTCCCTACCAGCCTGGCCAAGGTCCACTTCAGCCTATGGGCCCGATGCCCAGGGTTCCCTTCCCAGCCATGGGAAGTGACATACCATGGACTCAGCCACTGCCACAAGGGACCCAGTGGTACCCAAATATTGAAGAAAGAGGGCCTGAATATGAGGAACAATACCCGGAAGGCTATCAGGAGGAGATGCCCATGGATGAGGCTCCCCAGGAAGAGATGGCTGTGTATGGGGCTCTTGAGGAAGAGATCCCTACGGAAGGGGCTCCCCAGGATGGGATTCCCAAGGGAAGAGCTCGGGAGAGGATTTCCAAGGAAAAGGTCCCCAAGTACAGAACCCCCAAGGAGAGGGTTTCCTATCACAAAGCCTCCAAGGATGTGAGCCCCGAAGACACAGGCACCAAAGATGAGGCTCCTGAAGTCAAAGTTCTCAAAAAGGTGGTCTACAAAGACAGACCTCAGAAGGACAAGGCCCCGGAACCACGCCGTAAGGGCCCTTCATCTGCCATAAAGAAGCTGAGGTCTGCTATTGCCTCAGCTGCAGCAGCTGCGGCTGCCTACGCAGCCCATGCAAACTCAGCTGCCCAGCTTGCCAAAGATGCTGTAAAGGCCATCCAGGACGTTCCTGCAAACCAGCTGGCTGCCAAGGCAGCATTAATTGCATCATCAGGGCCTTTAGGAGCCTTTGCAGATTTCCTGGGTGCAGGATTTGGCCATGGGGCCACTTCCAACACACCCTTCGATGAGGGTGAGTTGGAAGAGTTTCCTGAAGAGTTTGCAGCACCCTTTAACCCCTTCACATCCAAACCAGTCCTGTCCCAGGCCATGATAAGTGCCACGCAGGCTACGAGTCCTGAAGAAAAGAAAAAGGCCGTGCAGTACTCCATGGGTCACATTGCCCAGATGCCCAGCAGACATAACTCCCTGAAAGAAGAGTTTACAAATCTGTCAACCACCTTAAACCAACGCTTAAATTACTTAGGTAGGCCTGGCCAATCTGGAGAGGCTTTGATCCTCCCTGTAGTCACCTCCTCAGGCTTCCTCCACAAACTGTTTTCAAACATTAGCCACTCATTCCTTTGGCTTAAGAACTAGTCAATTTCTCTCCCTCCCTCCCTCCCTTGCTCCCTCCCTCCCTCCCTTCTCCCTCTAACCCTCCCACTGTCTCTCTCTCTCTCCCCCCTCTCTTTCTCTAAGGCAGGGTTTTTCTGGAAGCCCTGGCTGTCCTGGAACTCACTCTGTAGACCAGGCTGGCTTCATACTCAAAGATCTGCCTGCTTTTTCCTCTGAGTGCTAAGATTAAAAGCATGTACTACCATGCTTGGTTCACAAAAGAATTTCTTTTGTGAATTTCTTAAAAACTGTAGTAGAAAATCTATCATTCCCCTTAAGTGGCCCCAGACTTCCTCACGGTCTCCCTTTGGGACATGGCATAAACATGGGAGCTCTCTCCAGTCACGTTCCTCCGTCATTCCTTTTAACAGCTGGTCCCTCTTTTCACTTTCAGCTAACATGGGAAGCTCTGGCGTGCTTGGTAGCACAGTAAATGTTCTGGAAGAAAAGATTATTAACCTCCAGAAGGCCAGGCTGCAGGTCAGTGTCGTGATCACAGAGGGGCTTTTGAGAAAATGGTGGCTTGGCTTGAGCTAGGATCCAGCCTCCTGACTGTCACCCTCCCAGTAAGGCTCTGAAGAAGTGCTTGGGGTGGCACAGCAGCTGCATCTATGCAGAGTTAATCTGAGGACTCTGTTGTCTCTGTCAATAAGTATTTCCTGTGCTGTCAGATGTCAGACTGGTGTACACAGGCCTGGTATCTCTTCTTGGTCTCAGGACCCTTCCACTTGTAGCAATACCAGAAGCAGAGGCCGTGGATGTCACTGTCTCTCCTGTTTAGGAAGAAGAGCTGGAGAGAGTTTGGGGCCACCAGATAGATACGATGAAGAGTCACTACATGGTGCTGGACAGGGCAGTGGAAAGGCTCCAGATTCGCATGGATGACTTGAAGGTTCGGAGGTCTGAAGACCAAGAGGGAGGCACAGGAGAATTGCTCCTTGGGACTACAAGACCATCCTCTAAGGGGCTACAAAATACAGGGGAACTAGACAACATTTTATTCTGCATAAATTATACTTCAATTAAAAATAAATCCCAGGGGCTGGAGAGAGTTAAGAGCACTGGTTCTTGCAGAGTACCTGGCTTTCGGTCCCAACATCCACACGGCAGCTTAAAACTTTAACTCCAAAGCTGGGCAGTGGTGACACACACTTTTAATCCTAGCACTCAGGAGACAGAGACAGTGGATCTCTGTGAGTTTGAGGCCAGGCTGGTCTATAGATCTAGTTCCAGGACAGCTGGGGCTACACAAAGAAACCCTGTCCAAAATCAAACCAAAACCCATACACACAAGCACCTGAGCCTCAGGGGATTTGGTGCCCTCTCCTGGGTCCCATGAGCACCGTGCATTCTGTGGTACTCATTCATACACGCAGCTAAAACATTTATATACATACGTTGTTTTTAAAGAATCACCCATACGTAAAGGGCTTTGACAGTGTCCAATCTTTTTTTTTTTTTTTTGGTTTTTTGAGACAGGGTTTCTCTGTTTAGCCCTGGCTGTCCTGGACCTCACTTTGTAGACCAGGCTGGCCTTGAACTCAGAAATCTGCCTGCCTCTGCCTCCCGAGTGCTGGGATTAAAGGTGTGCGCCACCATGCCTGGTCCTGACAGTGTCCAATCTTGAGAGCCTTTGTGTCATCAACCTGAGAGTAGAAGGACAGATTTAAGGCTTAGTGACATTTGCTGAAGTGGATAAGGGGCTTTCTTGCACCAACAGTTATGTTCATAACATTTTCCCTGAACCAGTTCTTCTTCCCTCGGGGTTGACAAGAGAACCTGGGGCCTCATGCATCCTAGGCAAGCAGGCTAGCGCTGGGCCAGAGAAAGCGACTGAGAGGCCAAACTGGGGGCTTTTTTGCCACACCCACCTCTCTTGTTGGTGACCTTGGAAAACCATCTGGGGACAAGATGGATGTGGTAATGACTTGACGTGAATTACAATTGAGGCTAACTTCAAATAACATAAGAATCCCCAAGTAACCTACTTAAGATATAGATGTATTTATCTTTCACATTAAAAAATTCAAGCAATTGGTTTAGAACTGGTAGGGTGTTTGTTGGTGTTGCAGACACAAGCTCCAGTTTCTAGTTCTTTGTCACCTCTTGGACCATCATGGCTGGTCTCTGATCATTAACTCTTATGTTCAAGCCAGTGGCAACGAGGGTAGGGGATGGACATGAGATGAGGTCGTAAGTGCTTGCCTAGCATCCACAGAACCCTGAGCTCCATCCTCAGCAATACTAGGACACAGGGAGGGTGGGTGAAGAAGGTTAACCATACCCACTGACCACCATTTACATCCCAGTCAGAATAAATGCAAGACAGGCTGAAGACTGCAGTCCTCAACTGAGTAGCTAAGTTGGGAGTTTTTCCTATGGGTGAGGGAGACCAGAAGTGAAGAGAAAAGCCATTGTGAGACCTGAGAGAAAAAGTGATGCTAGGCTCTGGAGGCAAGGGAGGCTCTTCCCAAGCAAGCAAGCAAGCTGCTGTTCCTGTCATGGGGATAGGTTAGTAGGGGACAGGACAGCACTAACAGAGGATTTCGTGAAATTACATGTGGTCTGTGACTAGTGGACCCTCTTGTAGATCAGATAAGGTAAACTGACCTTCAACACCTACGGAAGTGAATCACTAGCCCTGGTCTGTGCTGCTTTGAGGTTGACACCATCTCTGAGGATCAGCTTGTCCCTTGCTCTTGCCCTCTCCTGTTCCTGCTGCCTGTGAGCCTTCTAATAGTCCCACCCACTTCTTGTCCACATGGCAAAGTTGGAAGCAGAGAGTAGATGCTACCCTCGAGGTCACGACAAAGGCTGACTTGCCTGTGTTCTGTTCTTAGATCCTCAAGGCAGAAATCGAAAGGCTGGACCTGGTTAAGGCAGATAAAAATGTGATGGATCTGGAGCTGAATGAAGTAAGCAGAGACCTCCTTCCAGCCCCGATTTCCTCTCCCTGCCAATCCCCAGCCTCTGATTTGCCAACCAAGGGAGCAGAAGCACCCAGGCAGAGGCGGTAGGAGCGCTTGCTCGGCCTTTATTCATTCAGGAAATCCCACTCCTCTCAAAAGTTACCCACCCACTCCTCTTTTCCATGACTGGAGATTGGTGACACTATTGTTTTAAAAATCAGGCGTCGGGTCAGGTGTGGAGACACACGCCGCTTGGGAGGTAGAGGCAGGTAGATTCTGTGACTTTAAGGCCAGCCTAGTCTACAAAATGAGTCCCAGGCTGGCCAGGGCTCCATAGCGAGATCCTGTCTCAAAAAAACAAAACAAAACAAAACAAAACAAAACAATACAAAACAATACAATACAATACAATACAATCAGGTATCAATCAGTCTGGGGATGTAGTGCAACTGGTCTTGTGCCTTCCTGGCATTCATGAAGGCCTGGGTTCAATCCCCAGCACCACATGAACTGTGCATAGTGACAGGGACCCACAATTGTGCATAGTGACAGGGACCCACAATTCTACCACAGAAAGCAGAAGAATCAGAAATTCAAGGTCACCCTGGACTATGGGATACAAGGCCAGTCTGGTATACATGAGACTCTGTATTAAAAAAAAAAATCACATGTCAACTTTCCTGTTGGCTCAGATCCCACAGCTGTGTTTGAGCCAGTATAGACATGAACACTGAACTTAAGCCAAGGCTATACATTCATGACCCTCAGCTAGAGAAACTGACCACAGGGATAAGAGATCTCACCTCCCAGCAGTCTTGCTGCCCTGAATGCCCTCTCCCTAGAAAGCTAACAGGGACGCATTGGCAAGCAAGGCAAACAGAGTGGACTTGGAGACGGTGGCGATGGAGCTGAATGAGATGATTCACAGCATGCTCTTGAAGATCACAAACTATGAGTCTGACTGGAAGAAGGCTCTGAAACATCTCAGGAAGGACCTGAACACTAAGGTGAGCCTGTATTAGTTAGCATTTGCTACTTAACAAAATGTCCCAGAGCTTAGCAATCTCAAAGAGCAAACACTGATAGTTTTGAAGAGCAAGAATTCAGAAGCAGCTTCCCCGGGTGGTTCAGGACCTTTGACTCACAAGGTCAGATAAACGTGTCATTCCCGGCTGTATTATCTGAATGAGCTATACGAAGCCACTTCAAAGACTGTACCCTCATGTGACTGTTGGAAAAATGTTTCAGTTTCTCATTTAATGACTCCTTCTTAGGGCCAATTAAGGGGCCTTATAACATGGCAGCCAACTTCCCCTGACACATACACAGACACATGCACACACAGAGACACACCCAGTGACCCAAGACAGTAAGAAGAATGTACAGTGTTTTGCTACACAACTGTCTAAGTCACTCGCATCATTCTGTATTAGCCTCTTGGCTATACAAGCTGATCCCATTCAATGCCAGGAGACACTGGCTCCAATGGTGAGTCACAGCCACATCTGGAGCCATGTTGGAGGCTGACTTCAAGAATGCTTGGGGTGGTGCAAGAAAATTGGTAGGCTGGGGCTGGAGGTGGCTTTCTCCATGCCTGTCATTTGTTCATTTATCATTCAGTGACTACCTTGGTGTGCCACACCTTGGGAATGTTGACAGAGTCCCAGCCCCTGTGCTCCTTGCTGGGTAAGCAGTGAGCCAAGCAGATGGGGACACTGTCTTTGTGGAGACATGTTCATCAAAGAAAGGATCCAAATGAGTGTAAGGTCACAACCCCATAGCATCCACAGATCAGGCGACCCATGTTTCTCTTGCTGACGTGGAGCTGATTCTAAAGCTGGACTGGTAATGTGACCCAAGCAGGAATTATCATATAACTCACTGTACTTGGGATGTGGGTAGAGTGGTGCACACCTGTAATCCCAGCACTCAGGAGGATTACAAGTTCAAGTCCAGTCTAGGCTACGGAGTCTGGAGGTGAGCTGAGATAATATAGCAACATCTTGTCTTACAGGGAAAACAAATTGGGATCCAGAATAGTCAAATTCTAAAGACAGAAAGTAGGCTAGTGATCGCCAGGGGCTGAGGATTTGGGAAGAAATAGGGGTGACTGGTAATGGAGTTTCTTTGGAGAATGGTGTTCGAAAAGTGGATTGTGAAGTCTGATGTGGAGGTATAAGGCTGCAATTTCAGCCCTTCTGATGCTAAGGCAGGAAGATTGTGGGCTCCAGGCCAGACTCGGCTACATAGTGAAGTAGTGCCTCAAAAGAAATAATCATCTGTCGCCGGGTGTGGTGGCACACGCCTTTAATCCCCAGCACTCGGGAGGCAGAGGCAGGTAGATTTCTGAGTTCGAGGCCAGCCTGGTCTACAGAGTGAGTTTCAAGACAGCCAGGGCAACACAGAGAAACCCTGTCTTGAAAAAAAAAAAAAAACAAAAAAAGAAAAAAGAAAAAAGAAAAGAAAAAGAAAGAAGGAAGGAAGGAAGGGGAGAGAGAGAGAGAGAGAGAGAAGGAAGGAAAGGAAGGAAGGAAGGAAAGGAAGGAAGGAAGGAAGGAAGGAAGAAAGAATCATCCACTCCTAACCAGTCTCGCCCTCAACAGCCATGCTGGGCAGGGGCAGGGAGAGCTGGCCTGGCCCCTTGCAAGCTGCAGAATTGGGTGAGCTAGCCCGGGCAGTACTAGAGAGCTTGCCCTGGTAGTGCAGGAGAGCTGGTGTGCTGACCAGCTCAGCTACCACCCAGGCCCAGACAGAGTTGGCCCCCCCTCAACATTCCCCATCTATGAACTGTGTAACATGTCAAGGGGCCTGTCCTACAGATCCAAATCTGCAGGATCTCCATGACACAGGGCAATAACAGAATATTCCAGAGGAGTCCCATGAAGATTCAGTATTAAAAGTATGGCAGAAGCCAGAGGCCTTGAAACAGACCAGAGACTCATTGGAATTACTATTTGCAAGTACAGATGTGTGGACAGAAGGGTATATATACTGTGGGACACACTGCAGCTTCCACGTTTAGATTTTTTGTTTTGTTATTTATTAATTTTTAATTTTTCTTTAGGGGAGATGAAGACTGTGAAGGTGGAGGGCAGAGATGAGGGGACAGGGAGGTGAATGGGACTGAGCACATGACGTGAAGCGCACAAAAAAACAACCAAAACTCTTTTTTAAAAGAGAAAAAATAAATTTGGCAGACATTGTGGTGCATGCCTTTAATCTTTTAATGTCTTTAATCCCACTTAAGAGATAGAGGCAAATGGATCTGTGCTCTCTCTCTCTCTCTCTCTCTCTCTCTCTCCTGTCTCAGTAATAGTAATATTTGATTGTGATGTTTCCATACTGTATTAGTCAGGGTTCTCTAGAGTCACAGAACTTATGGATAGTCTCTATATAGTAAAGGAATTTATTGATGACTTACAGTCTGCAGTCCAATTCCTGACAATGGTTCAGTAGTAGCTGTGAATGGAAGTCCAAGGATCTAGCAGTTGCTCAGTCCCACACAGCAAGCAGGCGAAGGAGAATCTCCCTTCTTCCAATGTCCTTATGTAGGTCTCCAGCAGAAGGTGTAGCCCAGATTCAAGGTGTGTGTCACCACACCTTTAATCCCAGATGACCTTGAATTTGGAGATCTCCCTGCCTTACTATTCTGGAATCCATAGCCACTATGCCTCAAGACCTCCATGCCAAGATCCAGGTCAGAAACTTCTATCTCCCAGCCTCCAGATTAGGGTCACTGATGAGCCTTCCAATTCTGGATTGTAGTTCATCCCAGATATAGTCAAGTTGACAACCAAGAATAGCCACTACACATACTTTGTGAGTATATTAAAGTGTGGGGAGCGGGTGTGGCGGCAGTCCCAAAGGCGCCAGGGACTGCAGCTAAGTCATATGACTTGCACCTGACTTCCTCATATAAGACACAAACATCTTGAGTGCTGCACAGGTGTACCAGGATACAGGTGAATCCAATTTGGTGGAGATTTGCCCCTGCTGCCCTGATTAGCTGAAGCTGCGTGCCTGGTGAGGTGGCGTGGCCTGCTGTGCGTGGATGGGAACTGAGAGAGAGTATAAAAGAGTGAGAGGCCCAGGGTTCGGGGGAGATATAAAAACAAGGGAGATATAAAAACAAGGGAGATATATAAACAAGGGAGATATAAACAAGGGAGATATATGGAGAAAGAAGAAACAGGACTGAATAAATGTGTGCAGAAGGATCCTGTAGCAGCGTCGTTCTTCCTGGCCTGTTGAGCGCGCGTAACAAGTGGTGCTGAAACCCGGGAAAAGAAACATCTTCAGGCAAGAGCGAAGACCCCCTGCTACAGGGAGGATTCAGAACTGCATCACGAGGAAGGAGCGGTTAATAAAGGTTCCCGTGAAACAGACTGTTGAGAAGGATCTGGCGTGGATTCAGAACTATTCAGCTGGGGAACGGTACTGATGAAGAGAAAGAAGAGAGATGAAGACTGAATGAACTGCTGTTAGAAGGACTGGTGGATGTGTCGTTCTTGCTGGTCGAGAGCGGGCGCGACAATTGGTGGCCCGTACGGGGAACCGACTCCCCCACCGAGTTCAGAACTTTCAGCAGTCAGTGGTTGCCGGCAGGGTAAGTTCACGGTGAGTGAAACTTGCGACCCCAGGAGTTTGGGAAGGACCTCGGATAAAGTAGAGGTGAGCATAAAGTTGCCAGGAAGTAGGCACAAAGTAACCCAGGAGTTTGGGAAGGACCTCGGATAAAATAGAGGCAAGTATAAAGTTGCCAGGAAGCAGGCACAAAGTAAAGATAAGGTTCACGGCTTTGGGACAAGTTAAGGTTCCTGGTTTGGGGACAAGTTAAGGAACTATGATAACCTCAGTGTAGTGATCAATAGATCCTCGCTGTGTAGTTATGCTTTTTTCTCCCATTGACCCTTTGTGGGTAGGTCTGATAGTTTTGGTCTTGTTTGTTCTGATATATGGACTCTGTTACTGTTTGAAACTGTGTGTAGAGACAGTCAAGACAGGTCAGAAAATCCTTATAGAGCAACAAGAAAGTATGTCGGAGGAAGAGAAGGGCTTAAAAAGAAAAAGGAAAAAGAAAGGAGACACAGTGTTATCAGGTGGTCAGGAAGGACGAAACAAAAGAGCCGAGGTGGAGGAGGAAGGCGAATTAGCTTTTGTGCCGCCTCCCTATGCCTCCTCAGCAGCCACCTGTAGGTGGACCTTCTGTCCGGAGATTTGGAGAGGATCGATAGGATCAGGTGTTGACATGGGCGAGAGGGTCTGTGTGTTTCCACAGGACCAGACAGAACCTCTTTGGGTGCTGGAGAGATTGGTGAGACGCTGCAAGAATGAGGCTCCTGATCCAGTTGCCCCTGTGGATGTGGTGGATGATCCCACAAGCACAAACGATGGAGCAGAGATGGGAGATCCTTTCGGTATTCCAGAAGCCGATACCAGCTCGACATGACATTCAAATTTTTCCACGCTTTTTGATCCCTGAATTCCCCTTAAAGAGATAGCCCCGCTGGCCATCTATCCCTTGCTTCAGGGAAGATGAGCGGGGATGAGAGCCCTGGGATGTATGCTTGTTATAGTGTGTGTGTTTTTTGTGTTTGGCACATGTGTTAGGTGCAGAGTGTGCGGCCCGCACTTTCGCCATGGTAGCGTAGGCTTTTGCTGCAGTGGAGGCGGGACAATCTCCTCAGATTCGGTTTGCCGCTCTAAAAGAAATTATGCTGTGTTATGCCGTGGGTTGCGAGGCTAAGCACTGCACAGAGGATAGCTTGCTGTTGGCATCCTGTGGAAGGCATGTCTGATTGCATGAAGGTTCAGTGTCCTAGTTCCCTTCCCCCAGGAAAAACGACACGGGAGCTGGCCAAGACCTCTCTGGGTGATGAGCCTAAGGGATGGTTTTGTGTAGGGCCCCTATGCTTGCACACTGGGGATCAGACCTCTACCTTCACCCATGAGGCTTGCTTGCAGCAATTAAGATCTGGCCATAGATTATCAACATCCTGGCCTTTTGATGCACCTGCCGCAAGCAAAACACAATCTCCCCAGGAGTGGCTTGGCATAATAGAGAGGTAGTCAGTGATAAGACTCCCTGGGCATGTCACCAACCTAAGACAGGGATCAAACCAATGCTGTTTGTCACCCAAGGACGGGTAAGGGGCATGACTACGGGGGGCTATCTACAGACATTCTCTCTGCCAAAAAAGAAAAAAGGGGGAATTGTGGGGAGCGGGTGTGGCGGCAGTCCCAAAGGCGCCAGGGACTGCAGCTAAGTCATATGACTTGCACCTGACTTCCTCATATAAGACACAAACATCTTGAGTGCTGCACAGGTGTACCAGGATACAGGTGAATCCAATTTGGTGGAGATTTGCCCCTGCTGCCCTGATTAGCTGAAGCTGTGTGCCTGGTGAGGTGGCGTGGCCTGCTGTGCGTGGATGGGAACTGAGAGAGAGTATAAAAGAGTGAGAGGCCCAGGGTTCGGGGGAGATATAAAAACAAGGGAGATATAAAAACAAGGGAGATATAAAAACAAGGGAGATATATAAACAAGGGAGATATAAACAAGGGAGATATATGGAGAAAGAAGAAACAGGACTGAATAAATGTGTGCAGAAGGATCCTGTAGCAGCGTCGTTCTTCCTGGCCTGTTGAGCGCGCGTAACATTAAAGGAACTGTCCACTTTACATGCAAACTTTCCATAAATATTTATCAGATGTGTTAAAGTCAGGGCATGGTGTTCACTGGAGAAATAGTTTTCCAGCCTCCAACCCTGCAATTGAGCAGAACAGTGGGTTTGGAGGCAGGAACTGATGTCATTTCTTGCAATGGCCACTGGAAATCTCACCTTGCAACTTCCCTGTGCCAAGAGCACCCACAAAGCCATGAGCCCCTTGATGTCTTTCTCTTATTCTGTGTATGACTTCGCAGGCTGTTCAGGTGAGCTCACTGGCTGTACTTCTGTCTTCCCTGTGATTGGCAGCTAGTCCAGAGCGATCTGAATAGCCTAAAGAAGGACATAGAAGAGGTCTGGAAGGTGGTCCGGAAGCTTCTGCTAGAAGGTCTCCGATTCGACCCTGACAGCGCTGCAGGCTTTAAGAAGTGAGTTCACTGAGGGTGGTACCGCTGATGCTGCTGCCAACAGAGGAAAGCCTAGAATTCTAGATCTCAGACATGGGGATGGGGGCAGGGAGGGAGGGATGGAGCACAGCGCTTCTAGCCTTCTCTTCAGATGAGGAAACTGAGGCTCAGAGAGGGGAAGGGAACCAGGACAAGCCTACACAATTGGCAGACCTATCTGGACAATGAGGCCCAGTGATTCCTGTCCCCAGGCAGGCAGGCTTGCCATCGGGTTACACATACCTCCCTCCGCCAAGGGCATTTTTAAAAAAATAGATGTGATATGCCAGTCTGATGGGAAACCAAAGCGCTCTGTCCCGGGGCCACAGGCACAGACAAAGGGGATTAAGGGACTTTAAGCTCACCTCACTCCCTGCCCAGGGCCCTGTTAACCCCTGGCCACTGACCTCCTTGTCCTCCAGGAAATTGTTCGAGAGGGTAAAGTGCATCTCCTGCGACAGGCCCGTAGAGATGATGACTGGCCCGTGAGTACTGCCGCCAGAGGGCACCTTCCAGGTTTGCAGGGTCCAGCATACAGTGCAGGTCCCGGGTGTGCTTTTCTACTGTAGTCACCTGTAAACACCCTGACACCGGCCTGCAGGCCTCAAGCACATAAAGCTGTCCCATATGCAAATGTACACACCTGCCCATGTATATACCCATCCGTCTACACCATTCTATAGCCACCACCGCCTGTTCCACCTCTGTGGTTCCCTAGATGGGGGAGGTCTGTCCTCTCACCTTTAACGCTGTCAGTGCTTTGTTCCAGAGACTAAGGGAAATTATATAAACATGGAGAAATATTGGAAGGATATGAATGTCCAGGTCTAACCCTGGTCACGAGGCTTGTTCCTTGGTGCCTTCCTGTGTTTTATAAAATGCTAACCAATGTCTCTGTGAGCATGCACCATCGCGGCTTTCCATCTATATGTGAGGACACTTCTCTCTGAGCATGCACCATCGCAGCTTTCCATCTATATGTAAGGACACCTCTCTGTGAGCATGCACCATCGCGGCTTTCCATCTATGTAAGGACACCTCTCTGAGCATGCACCATCACGGCTTTCCATCTATATGTGAGGACACCTCTCTCTGAGCATGCACCATCGCGGCTTTCCATCTATATGTGAGGACACCTCTCTCTGAGCATGCACCATCGCGGCTTTCCATCTATATGTGAGGACACTTCTCTGTGAGCATGCACCATCGCGGCTTTCCATCTATGTAAGGACACCTCTCTGAGCATGCACCATCACGGCTTTCCATCTATGTGAGGACACTTCTCTGTGAGCATGCACCATCGCGGCTTTCCATCTATATGTGAGGACACCTCTGCATGTGTTTAACCACGCAGCTCAGACAGAGAGGTGGAACGGGCCCAGCTCCTTGGAAGGCTGTTCTGAGTTTCCTTGTTTCCTTTTGGAGGCAAAATACACAGGATACAACCTTAGCCATCTGAAGGAAGGTGCCACAGTTATGCGTCCATGACGTACAGCTGCCATGCTCTTGCACACCTGTGCCTTTCACCACACCCCTTCCGAGTAGTGCCTCCCCTCTACGTACCCATAGCTCCTGGCAAACACCTACCTGCAACACATCTCTAGGAGCCCCTTCCTTTGGTTTTCAACTCTATTTACTTACTGACTTATTACTGGAGACAAGGCCTTTCTATATAGCCAAAGATAGCCTTAACCTTGAACTCAGTTTGTACTAATAGTTTAGGCTAACTTTGAACTTGCTACCTTCCTGCCTCAGTCTCCCAAGTGCTGAGATTGTACAGGTGCACCACCACCCCTCGCTTGGTTTTGACTTTCTATCCAGAATGGTGTTTCTATCTTCCCCGAGTTGTCAGAAGTCCTGCAGGTTTTGTTTGTGGGCTGTGAGCTGCAGACATCCAGTTTGGGAGGGGAGGACTCCACTTCCTCTCTCCAGGCCTAGGAGCCTGGGGCCCTCTGCTGGCCATGGGCACCTCTCACAGCTCTGGTTTGCTCTGCCTCTGCAGACAGCTGATCACCATCCGCAACACCCATGGGCTGTCCCGAATAAGGCCAGCCAGTGCCAACAGCTATGAGTATCTGCAGCGGCAGCTGATAAGGTGAGGGTTATGTCCACCCCACTCTCTGGAGAAACTTTCCTTCAATGCAGGCACCAATGAGGGCCCAGGATGCCCGTCTGGGAGGTTGTGGTGTGGCTGATAGGGCAGTGGGAGAGAGGAACCAACATTTGTGTTGGCATCTACTGTGACCTGGAACTTAACTGGGCCCTGTCGCAGAGGCATACTGTGCTAGCTACTCACAAGATGGAGGCAAACGTATCATAAGGGCTTCATAGGCTTCAGAGCAAAACCTGCCTCAAAGTAAAAACGAAAGGGCTGGAGTCATAGCTCAGTGATAGTGTTTTTCTGGCACGCACAGGGCGTTTGCAAATAGGAGGGCTTCTCCTTAAGTCTTATGAGCCCTGGAATCCAGGGTTACCATGCTTGTTTCCTGTGGGTGAATAATTGGAGGAGCCTCTGGGAGCCCTTGCTGAAACTTTGTTGGGTCACAGGGCTTCCTGGGAAAGTACCTTCTATTATCATCCCACTTCACAGTTGAAGAGACTGAGACTCAGACTATATGACCTTCCCAAGACCACAGCCAGTGAGTGGCTGGGGAGTCTTACCTGCTATCGCTTTTCTCACTTAGCCTAGCTAGATGCCATCTCCTTCATCCTTGGGTGGCAGGGGTCCTTCCATGGCCTATGTGAGCTTCCAGGGCCGTTGTGAGCTTCTGGCCAGGGGTGAGGCCGGGGCGGTGGAGTGAACAACTAAGTGGTAGTCAGCACCAGCGTTAGGAAGGAGACCACCTATGCTGGCTCGCACACTGTGCCTGACGGCTGGAGGCCAGGTCAGAGCGTGCATGTGCATGGCAAGGCCAGAGCAGGCCTCCAGCTGTGCTTGGTTCAGGGAAGGGAGTATGGATTATCTCTCCCAGAACTGTCCATGTCTGTACTGGTTCACCACCCCCCAGGCCTGCCTGCCATTCTGCCCATCTTCCTTGATACTATCCAGAGCCCTGTGCAGGTCTCCTCGGTGGTAGAGGGGGGTCTCCATGTGGCTGCTGATCTTCTGCCCTGTCCAGGGAACAACAGCAGCATCTGCATTTCCAGAACTTTGGAGTCCATGAGGAGGGTCAGGGCTTCCAGAAGGACTGGGGTGATGGGCCCCGAAATGAGAACACCTTGAAGCACAAGTCACATGACCTGTCAACACTCTATCCTTATGGGGACCCTGAGCTGATGAACTATGACACTGTGAGTCTGGCTGTGTTCCCCTCCCAGAGGCTGGACTCCAGCATACCCAGTCCCAGATGTGAGATGAAACTCTGATCTTTGGGTACCTTGAGGAAGCTGTGCTCTGGCTCTGGGCATTTGTGTGCATCAAGGAAAGGGGATGGCAATGGAGACCCTGATTTGGGACCTGGGCCATCCCACAGGCTGAGGTGGACATCTTGGGGGTAGATGGAGTTCTGTACAAAGGCCGAATGAGCAGCCAGTTTGGGACTCGGACTGGGGAGAAGGACATTGCAGGTAAGCACTGGTGTTTCCTGGGATTCCCGCTGTGGGACTTGACTGTGCTGGTCAGAACAAGGGGTTGCTGGTGGACTCAGGGCTGGTCTTGCCCTTGGCTGGACACTGGTAAAGACTGGCGGAGGGGGTGGGGATGCTGGGCTGGTAATGAGAGCTGTGCCAGGCAAAGCTGGTCCACAGAGATCAACTAGACAGCTCCTTGAACACCTTCGAAAAAGGAACAGGAGTTAGTTGGTGAAGGGGCAGAGAGGGAGGGATGTGGTCCAGGTTGGGGGAATAGTAGGTTCAAAGGTCCTGTGGTGGGATGGGTAGGAAGAGCTGAATCTTCTTGGAGCATAAACACTAGGGTAAGGGTAAAGAACTGTGAACAGGGCTAGACCCAGGAGGCCAAGGGTCAGACCGGTAAGAGACCCCAACCTTTTTGCACTTTGAATTGGTTGCTATGGTTACCCTGGAGTCTAAGACCTGGAAATTATTGATTTCACCACTGGTTGTATAATAAAGTAATACAAAAACGGAGCTTCTCTGCACACCCTGGAGATGTTTTCCTCTGGGAAGGGGATGTCTAAAGCAGCTCTTATACCAGGAATGACATGGGATCCTTAGGGCATCTAACCCATAGTAGCCCCATGGGCTGCCCATGGACCAGAGCACTGAGTCCAGACATGCAGAGGAGGTAAGATTTGGCTGTACTGCTATGGCAGACTGAGAATACACCCCATGGCAGCTGCCAGAGCTAACCACCACAGCCCAGGGCCCAAAATCGCAGGACAGTTTTTCCAGCTCTGAAGACTGAGATCCTAAGACACAGCGCAGGCAGTTGTGCTCCCCTCAGAGGTGCTAGTCTCCTCTGTCCCAGCCAGGGCCAGGTCACTCCAGCAGCCACTGCTTTCCTCTCTTCTGACTTCCATGAGGACATTTGTCACTGAACTTCAGGTTTAGTGTAACCTAGAGTTATCCTATTTCAAGATCTGAAATAACACCTGCAAAGATCTTTTGTAATAAAGTCACTTCTGTAAGCTCCACAGAATGTACCTTTTAGGAGCCCGCGATGTAATGCACTCACAGGCCCTACCCTATTTCCAAGGAGGTAGAACAGCATCTCCCAGGTCTTTTGCCCTGGCAGAAATTGACTGCTCAGCAACCACATTGCAGATCTGAAAGCAGTATAGCTAATGTTCGATGAGCCCCACCTCTGTGCCAACCCCTCCAGAATACTTGCCCATAGCAACCAGGTGAGGCATTTCACAAAAGAACAAGGGAGGTCTGCTTGGGTGAGGCAGTCTCAGGAGAAAAGTGGACCAGTGGGGAGATACTTAATGCCTCCTCCATCACTGAAGACCTTCTACAGGGAGTGAGCAAGGGGCTTTTCTCTCAGTGGATGGTATATAAGAAACAGATTATATAGCAGAACTTGGACTGGGACAAGCTCAAAGGCTTCACCTTGCTTGGAAACCCCCAGGATGAAAAGTCTGGCTTGATGTAGGAGCCAGAACTTTGGACGGGGCTCCAGCTATTTAGATCTTTCCTTCTCAGCTGTGAAAGTTTCATATTACACCATTCCAAACCTGACTGATCGTGTGCGCCCAGGATCCTTACTTGCTCCGGGCTATCCACGTGAGTACCTGACCCACCTGGCACTCTGGCAGACCTCCAGTTTCTCCTGGTCCTTCCCCATCCCTTTCACTGATATCCCAGACCTTACTCCACTCATGACCCCCACTTCCCTTTACCTTTATGTCCGCTTTGCCCACATCTTGGTAGCCACCTTCTGGCTGGCTGGGAGGAGGGGGTGGAGCGGGAGGGGAAGTTATGGGGCCTCCAGTTGTTCTGAGTTTCTTGGCAGGTGCCTGTCCCCAGAGGTCACCTTGGCTGCAGAGGTGGGGCAAATGAAGTCACTTCTAGTTCTGAGCTTCTTGGCCAGGGCTGCCAGGGGTCAGTCTGAGAGGACTTAGTCCTTGAGCTTCTTGGTTCACAGCTCTGGCCCTCTAGAAGCACCTTAATGTTCACAGAGCACCACTTCCTACTGTCTCTCTTCTGGCTTTTTTTTGTTTTTTTTGGTGGTGGTGGGGGTGGGAGGTTCAAGACAGGGTTTCTCTGTGTAGCCCTGGCTGTTCTGGAACTCACTTTGTAGACCAGGCTGGCCTTGAACTCAGAAATCTGCCTGCCTCTGCCTCCCAAGTGCTGGGATTAAAGGCGTGCGCCAAGACCGCCACGACCGCCCCTCTTCTGGTTCTTATCCTTCTGGTTCAGCAGGGTGGTGCTGTTTTTCTTGTCAAAGGCAGAGTAGTTGAGGCTTAGCCCAGACGCCTGTGCCCAAATCCTGACAGCCCCTCCCCAAGGTGCCTCTGTACTCTAGCACCCATCTTGGACTTCTGTGTCTCAGTCACCCTTGAGGAAATGTTTAGGAGCGGAACCAGAGGTGCAGTGGCCAGTCCTGCCGTGGCTTACAATACACCTCCAGTCTCCAGCTTCTGCTCCCTGGCAGGGAGAACTCCATAAAGGGAGAACCCCATGAGGGGAGAACTCCATGAGGGGAGAGAGAACCCCATGAGGGGAGAACCCCATGAGGCCAGCTGCTTCCAGATGTAGGCGCACAGCATGGGTCTTTCCTGCTTCATTTCCAGCCTTGAGCCCCCGCACCAGTATCACCTCTGCCACCACTCTACACTCTGCCACCAACACCACGACGGCACGGCCACCATCCCTGCCACCAGTGCCACAGCTACCACCACTGATCCCTGTCTCAAGGGATACCCAAGAGGCCCCTGGATCTGCCAAGCGTTTGAAATCTCCACGGCTGTAGCACACCAACCCGTGAAACCCAAGCCTGTGACTCAACTACCATTGGGTCCCCTTCACTCAAAGAAAGAGACCCAGAGCCCTGGAACAGATCCAGGAAAGGATGCAGGGATCCTGGATATAGGGGAAGGAAGGTCTGCATAGGGGACCCATGACTCAGTGTTTAACTGTGTATCTAAAATATAAGCCATACAGTCCTTCCTAGCCAACCTTTTCATAGATAACAGAGCTTCGGAGTGAAGTTTTTACAGGGCCAACTGAATTTCTTAAGCAGTTTCCCCAACAGCACAAAGCAGTTCTAAAACAATCCCCTTTGGGTCGGCAGAGTGCTTGCCAGCGGCACAGTCCTGAGTCTGACCCTCTAGCACCATAGAAGCTGGTATGGTGCATACCCTGGTAATACAAGCACTTCAGTGTTAATGGAAGGAGGACCCAGCCAAGATCTGCCTCAGTTACACACTGAGCTCACAGCCTGCCTGGGATGCATGAGACCCTGTGTTAAACAACAAAACATAAATCCCTTTTCTTGGCATTTTGCTTAAGGCATCATTAAGGCCCACTTCTTCCTTGTATCTTCCTTAGAAGCCATTAGTTTTCCCACAGGAAGCAAATTCCACCATGCACTATTTTTATTTCCTGTAATCATTTTTTCCCAGTGACCATTATTATGAATTGAATCGTCTGTGTGAGAGAGGGTGTGCTGTGGTGTAAGCTCGTGTGTGTATGTGGGGTATCCCTGAGCATGTACAGAGGCCACAGAAAGATGATCTACCTTATTCCCTCAAGACTGGTCTCTCACTAAACATGGAACTAGGCGTTTCAGGGACCCTCCTGTCTGCCCTCCACTCTCCAGTACTGGGGTTACAGGTGTAGCCAAGACCACACCCAGCTGCAGCTGCTGCTGCTGCTTTTTTTTTGGTTTTTGGTTTTTTGAGACAGGGTTTCTCTGTATTGCCCTGGCTGTCCTGGAACTCACTCTGTAGACCAGGCTGGCCTCGAACTCAAAAATCCACCTGCCTCTGCCTCCCGAGTGCTGGGATTAAAGGCGTGTGCCACCATGCCCAGCTCACACCCAGCTTCTTACATGGGTTCTAGGAATTTGAACTCAGATCTTCATCTTTATGCAGCAGGCACTCTTACTTTTTGAGCTATTTCTTTGGCTCCGTCTCTGAGATAGGGTCTGGTGTATCCCTGGCTGGCTTAGAACTCACACTACAGCTGAGGGATGACAGTTCAGTGTCTACTACCCGGATGTTGGGTTACAGGCCTGTGCTGCTGCTGTCTGCAGGGCTGGGAATCAAACCAAGGACTTTGACATGTTTGGCATTACATTCTAGCAACTGAGCTACACTTCCCATTTTTGAATTAATTAACCATTTAATTGTTTTTATGTCTTAACTAATCCACAAGACTAGTATAGCACCCTTGGTGTAGTCTAGGACTGCAGGTGCCCTGCAAGGTGGAGTATTCCAAGACTGCTCCAAGCCCAGCAGGTTCACAGCCCATTCAAGAACAGCACGCCCCAGTTCCCAGGTCTCTGTGGTGAGACAAGATGAGACATGATGTGAAATGGAGGTGCAGGTACAACCCAGGCGCTCAAGCTGGGCTAGTCCTCCTACTGGCTGTCCTTGCTCCTCTTAAGTTTACTCACTCCCTCACAGTTCTCCTTTGCCTCCTCTCCTCCCCCTTCTCTGATGATGACAGTTCTACCCCACTTCTCTCTCTCTCTCTTTCTCTCTCTCTCTCTCTCTCTCTCTCTCACACACACACACACACACACACACACACCTCCTGAACACAGGTTCCAGCCCACCTCAGACAGTTCTGGCTGAGTGAGGAGCTGAGGTGGTGGTGGTGGTGGAAGGATGGTGCTTCCTAAGAGCTGGGAGAGGGGATCTTGGTGTGGAGGGAAGAAACCCTTGGCTTGGGAGGCCATCAGTATGTAGGGGTGCTGGGTGCTTCTGTTTCCAACGCTCCCTATGGTCTCTAGGCAATACCAGCTTGATGCCTGAGGCCACCCCCAGCCAACTCACCTTTTCTTTTTGCAATGGTGTCCAAATGGGGCTGGGCCAGTCCCAACACAGGCGACTCATTTATCTTTGCCTGGAGACCCCACCCCCATACCACAGATAAAAATTTTTAGCATTTTCTGGCCAGAATAAAATCTTATTCCTTTGGACTTTAGATGAGGGCTTGTCCTGGAGCTGTCTGCAGGCAGTGGCCTTCTCTTCTTTCCACAAGAGTGGCCTTGATGGTCCCTCCTCTGGCCACTAACAGTGAGGCTCAGCCTCCCAGTGCCCCTATCTAGAACATAAGATGTCTGCAGAGACCAGAAAGCTGTTCACCACCAGAGCAGCCACATTCCCTGAACTGCTTCAGCTCTGTAGACAGATCATGGGGGCTCCATGGGCTCAAAGTCACACAGCTCTGACTCATGCAGAAGGATTGACTGTTGGGTACTGTACTACCCTGTCCTCCACTGCAGAAGGTTTGCTGAGGAAGCGGGGTCTGGGCTATGCCTGTGCACATGTCCCTGGTCCTCAAAGAGGGCCTGCTCTCCCTAACAAAGTCATATCTAAGCCCCTAGCTGGTCATTTCAAAGGGGCCTTCTAAGGGTCCTCTGCAGATCAAAGAACCTTAGTAACCTTCTTAGTAACCTTCTGTAAGAGCTGGTTCTTACAGCCCAGGGAGTGAAGGCCCGTCCTCAGTCCTGCAGCTTGGTGTCCATCCTTCTACTGTGGAACACGCTGTTGGGAGCTCAACTTCAAAGACAGGTCTGGTCCAAAAGTGAAAGGCCTGCAGGCTGGAGGCTGGGAGAAGGTAGCAGTCAGGATTTGTCAGTTGGTATATGGCATCTCAGTATGTCAGCCTTTGCGTTTTAAGATTAAGGTGGTGGCCAGGGACGGTTGAACACACCTGTAATGTTCATACTCAGGAAACAGAGAGTAGGGTATTAGAAGGTAAAGGTATTTATAACTGAGAACACTCTCAAGGCCAGCCTGGGCTACAAAGACCCTGTCTCAAACAATCAACGAGGGACTGGAGCGGTACCTCAGTGGCTAACAGCACCATCTTTCCAAGATCCAGGTTTGATTCCCAGCACACACAGAGTGGTTCACAGCCATCCGTGACTTCAGTCCCAGGGAAACTGAAACCCTCTTCTGGCCTCCAGGTGGCCTTGTGGCACACATCTATACACGCAGGCAAAACATTCAACCACAGTAAACAAAAAAAAAAAAAAAAAAAAAAAAAAAACCCAAAGACTGAGATGGTGGTACACTGGTGGTGGAGGAGAGTTGAACTGCACAGGGGACCAGGCAGCACAAAAGGGGGTGTCTTCTGTAGAGGATAGGGTACCCCTGGGTGTGCTGTTGAAGAGGACGGATCTTTCTCCAGGTCTAAGACCACACACTTGTTAACCTAAAGTGTAAAGTGCTGACAGAATTGACATCTGCATTGGAAAGTGCCACGCCAGTGCTGAAGGCCAAGAGCTGCGAGGTAGAGACTCTGGTGCTGAGTGGAAGAGCCTTTCTGACACCAGACTCCATGCGTGCTGACCCCTAACACACCATGTTGGCTGGCTTTAGGCAGTGAAGTTTCCCTCCTCCCACGGCCACGCTTTATCAGGATCTGGAGAGAGGGACCACAGCTGAGGTTACTGTCACTGCCCCAGGTGTGCAGAGGACTTCTGCCACTGGTCCTCCAGCACCTTGTATGCGGTCACAGACTTGGCTTTGCCATCGTGGGCCAGCTCCACCCTTGTCCATCTCAAGAGGACTCAGCACCTCCCACCACAAAGAAAAAAAAGAAAAAAAGAGGTTTTTTGTTTTGTTTTGTTTTTGGATTTTCGAGACAGGGTTTCTCTGTGTAGCCCTGGCTGTCCTGGAACTCACTTTGTAGACCAGGCTGGCCTCGAACTCAGAAATCTGCCTCTGCCTCTGGAGTGCTGGGATTAAAGATATGCGCCACCACGCCCGGCTCCACAAAGACAGTTTTTAAGGCTCATTTGAGGTACATATTTTCCTAAATACATGTGGTAGGCACACACTGACACCTTTGCAAACATAGGAGCTGGAAATGGCATTCCATCAAAAGATCTTCATTTTAGTCAACTCAGGAGGCCTCTCCAAACCAGGAGACCCCAGTCAAAGGATTCATCTGTCTTCTGCTGGACAGGGACTGCTGTGAAAAGCCCCTTAGAGACATTTAGGACCACAACCAGCATTGGGGACAGTGTGGTTCTCTGGGTTGGGTCATGAATGTATGCTCAGAGAACTCTGGCTGGGCCACTTGACAGACCTGGGGAGGCCAAACAGTATTAGGTGTGGCCTCACATCTAAGATTCTCGAAAGAACAAGTCTTTCTCTGAGACTGTTTGAAGGAGTCCTGGCAGCTACAGAAGGGAGCTTAGACTTGGGTTCGTTGGCCGGTGCCCTCCACCCATCTGTGGCAGGCTTATACTCTGAAGTTGCTGAGTGAAAAGCAAGGTCCCTGACTGAGGCTAGCTAGTCTCAGGACAGCAGTCGGAAATGTATTTAGCCAGTGATATGGAGGGGACCAACCCGGCAGAAGTGGGCCAGGCCATGTCCCTAGTGTGCTGGCCAGCTCCTGCCACTTGTGGGTTTTCCAAGGTAAGTCACATGTGAGACTTCTTACACCAAACCTCTTGACTTTAAAAATGCTGACACAGTTAGCAAACCAGGCAACAGTATGAGCATGTGACAAGTTCTTAAGCCCTTGAGATAACTGCCCTCCTCCAGTCATAGGGAGGGTACAGCCACCAACTGTCAAAGCCATGTTTTCCCTTATTTCTGTATGTCACTATGTCCTTTGGGAATCAGTCACAAAGCTTGAAACATTCTTTAAAACAACTTCATAGATGCAAATAGCATTTTAAGAGTGGAATTGTGGGGCTGGAGAGATGGCTCAGTGGTTAAGAGCACTGTCTGCTCTTCCAGAGGACCTGAGTTCAATTCCCAGCAACCACATGGTGGCTCACAACCATCTGTTATGGGATCTGAAGCCCTCTTCTAGTGTGTCAGAAGACAGCAACAATGTATTCAAATAAAATAAATCTTAAAAAAAAAAGAGTGGAATTGTGAAAAATCACTTAAGACACCAGTCATTTGGGCATGTAGGACATGATCAACTCTAACCGGCTGTTTTTGGTTGGTATTCTGAGACAGGGTCTCCTGTATCTCAGGCTTGCTTTCAACTAAATATGTATCTGAGGATGACCTTGAATTTTTGACGCTCCTGCCTCCACATTCTAGAGTTTAGAAGTTACAGTTGTATGCTCTCATGCCTGGCCTGCTTACGCAGCGGCAGAAATCACAAGCAGGACCTCCTGTATGCTAGGCAAGCACTCTCCCAACTCAGCCCGTCCTAACCCACAAGCTGGCGTGCGTTTGCTGCCCAGGCTGCTGAGAGCTGTTTGAGATGAAGCGCTGCTAAGGATGGCTTACAAGATTTGTCCTTTGCTCTGCAGCCAACCTTCTCTGAACACAAATCGTTGCTTATCTTTTTGCTTCTCAGCTTCCTGGTGGGGGTTAAGCTCTAAGAGGGCCCAGGGTTTGTGTTACTGTCACTAGTCATATCTGATTCTCCCAAGTTAGTCCTGATTCTCTGAGTTGTTCAGACTAGTGCTCCAGCACCCTACCAGCAGGGTTCCAGCATCCTACAAACTCAAGTATCTAAGACCTGCATCCCAGGAGAGTCTTAAAAGGCTGGAAGCTAGGATGTTTGGCAAGCACTTAAAAATGGTTAAAATGACTCACAGACATCCGTGATCACAGCCTTTAGGAGAGGAGTTCAAAGCTCGCCTGAACCATATATTAAGACCCTGCTTCAAAACAAGACCACCTGCAGCACTCAAAATACCATTGTCTTCTAGAAGTTTGGAGATCAGGAGACTGGTGGCTGTGTGCTTATCTGCTGCATCAGAACCACCTGATATTGGGACCTGTATATTTTTAATAACAGCTTTAAAGTGGAATTGACACACCAGAAAGCTCACCTTTTCCAAGTGTGAACGAATGGCTGTTACTTTAGGCAGAGGGGTCACTGCTGTTGACCTGCTATTCCTCCCAGCACTGATATAGAGACCTGGGATCTGTTTAGGCTCGGCAGCTAGGCATGTGAACCATGTGTGTGACTAGCATGGCCATCTAGAGAGGATGTCGGCAGTGTCTACAGTGGGCTTTGATCACCACTACCTGATGGTGCTACCTGACCTGTTGGGCAGGCTTCTAGAACACTGGGCATCACACTGTATATAGGACGGCTCTTACTGTAAGGACATTACATGCCCAGATGTTAACAGTGCTAAGGATAAAAGGTCCCTTCTGCCTTCATGTGTGTAACCACTTGAGACCACCAGGCCCAACTCTCAGGAGCCTCCTCAAATAGGTAGGCTCAATGGCGGCCTCAGTTCCAGCATGTTAGATATCTCAAGGGTACTTCTTAAAACTTCAATGTCAGCCAGGTGGTGGCGCACACCTTTAATCTTAGCACTTGGGAGGCAGAGGCAGGTGAATCTCTGGGTTTGAGGTCAGCCTGGTCTAGAGTGAGTCCCAGGACAGCCAGGGCTACACAGAGACCTTGTTGGGGGTGGGAGAGCAGTGGCAAAAAGTTCACTGTGTATTTAGTAGCTCGATTTTGACTGGGGGGGGGGGGGCGGGGAAGCTTCACACTGAGATTTTATGTACAAAACAAGGTCTAGGGTGATGTTTTCTACTTTGCCATGAGACAACATTTTAAGCAGGGCTGGCATAATCCACCCCAGGCCACCTAGGAGCTGCTGGGCATTTCAAAACTGACATTAGGCCATGTGCTACATCAAACATAGTCCACAGGGCCACCCTGCATGACAGGTGGCCCTGGGATCAGATCCCTGAGGAACAGTTTCCTACCATCCCTGTGGGGAAGCTGTAGAGTAAGACTTGAGCCAAACACACCTTCCTCCTTCCCGCCTCATTCTCTACCTCCAGATAGGTAGGAATCCAGGTTGGTATAGGAACCTAACCAGGCCTTACAGTTGGTGGCTAGGCTAAAGGTTCAGGACAGACAGGACTAAGACCCCTCCATTTCATCAGGAAAGGGGTTAAGTAAGAGGTGAAATTCTGGGAACAAAAGCTAGAAAACTTAGCAGAGAGAGGCTCTGGTAGGCAAGGTGATTTCAGACCATGTAGACAGGACAGTCAGTCAGGAGTGTGGAGCTAGGAGAGAATGGGGAGGCCTATTCAGCTTAGCACCCCCTTCCAGAGCCAGCCAGCAACACCCAGGATATATGAGGCAAGACTACAGAGCCTGGTGGTGGTTTGGAATTCTTTTCTCTTTTGTTAAAAGAGGAGTAGGAAATGGGGACCAGGTACCCCTGGGCTCAGGGGAAGAGGCATGCAGGGAACCTTTGCAGGCAGGAGCTGGGTAGAAGAGTCCTGGAGTTTCCCATAATCCTTTGCAGGAAACAGCAATGCTGGCAGATAAGGAGGTGGAGTGAGACAGAGCCCTTCAGACAACAGGGTGGTGGGCCAAGGGGCTTGGGGCTCACTCTAACATGCAAAGTCCAGCTGCCCCATAAACTAGGTTGCTTTTGAAGAGCGACATACATATAAATACATAAGACACAGCTGCACGCACACATGCGGAGAAGGCTCTGCATTCCCATGGGTAGGGATCTAGGCCTATGGCCCAAGACAGGAGTCAGCCACGTGACTGCCACCAAGTGATTCTCTGAAACACTCCAGGTGGTGGGGCCAGGCAGGTAAGTCTTCGCTGGGATGGCTGCTTGGTCTCCAAGGTGCTGCCCACCAGGCACCCAAGCCACTTGGAGTCAGATCCAGGCGAGCTGGGGGTGCCTGCGCTGTGAACTTGCATGCGTGCGTGCAGCTGTGCGTGCCGGCACAAGACTGCCTGGCTAGAGTCCAGTCTCTCCCCTCCAGGGCTCTGGGGTTTAGAGGTGCAGACAGAGGAGGGGTGAAGGGGCCCACAGAAACATCCTCTCCCCCACCCCACGGGGTTCTGGCCTCCGGGAGGGGGGAGGGGCCTCCCTTATCTCTCTGCCTCCATGGCAGGGTGGGCCCTTGGTTCTGAGGTGGCCTGTTGAGGAGCCAGGGGAGGCCAGTCTGAAGTCGGGGAAGGGGGTGCCGGAGTCCACAGGGGCGGCTGCGGCTGGTGTTGCTGTGGGCCTCCTGGGGGTGAGGCTGCAGTTGGCCAGCTGGGTGTTGCAAAGCTGCCAGTGGCATGGGGGAAGTGCGGTGGGGGTGATGTGGCCGACGTGGCCATTGGGCTGCTGCTGCCGCCACCCCCGTGGAAGCTTTCAGAGGCCTTGAGACGGGAGAACATGGTGAGGGCATCAGGGAAGTTGGGGGGCGTGGCAGGGGTGTTGGCGGGAGTGCACATCTGTGGGGGAGAAAGCACAGATGGAAGGTTGAGCACCCTTCTGGTGGGGCCTTTGCTGCCTCTACAAAGGAGACGTGCCCAGAAGTTACTGGGAGTCACTTGGGCTGCATCTGGCCCCAGTTGGCCCACCACCCAGGGAAGAGTTCACACGAGAAGACATCTAGACAAAGGGTTAGCCTGGCTTCAGGGAGACCACACCACCTGGCACAGCGCCTGCTGTCCCGGCACTGAGGCTTTTCAGCCAGTGGTCAGGATGGCAGTCCTGGCAGACTGCCTGAGGGGGCGGAGCTCCAAGAGCCAGTGTTCGAGACAGTGTTCTCCAGGTTCTGCAGGGCCCAAGTTGCCCACACATTCCTACCTCACTTGAAGAACGCCTTCATTCCAGTGACCATCCTCCTCCACCTTCCTAGGTGTAGCCAGTAAGTTCAGCCTCCCCCTACTTGGACAGGGAGCCACCAGTACTGCCACTTTGGGTTTCCAGGGGACACTTACCATCTGGTGGTGGTGGCTGTAGGGGATGTTGGTCTCCTGGAAAAAGGTGCTGAGGGCTGTCTGCAGAGAGAAAGGCTGTGCTTACCCTCCAAGACCTGTCCAACCATCCCCGAGGGACAGGGTGAACTGAGGTCCAGCAGTGTGTCTGTGACCATCACACAAGGAGGTCTCATGGGACTCCCAGCAGTGAAGACGCTTACAATATCGCTTCCCACCAGTCAGGTAGCTGGGGTCTCATGAACCCTTGCCCCACACCCTAACATTGTCACTGTGGCTTTTCTGGACTCTACTGTGGCCTGGGTCTGTCACCTCAACTGGAGGGGTGTGTGTTGGGAGGAATCCCCACCCTTCTCTGAGTCTCTGTATCATATGTACTGGGGGACTCTCAAAGAGTGAGTCTCAGTGTAGAGGGTGGAGACTTCTTAGCATAACTTCCATCTCTGGAGGGATGTCCCTAACACGAACAGCTAGAGGGTGACCCAGAAACTGAAGACTGCTTCCATGACAGCTTTTGGGACAGCTCCTTAGCCACCTGTTGTTCTGAGCTACAGCCTCTTCAAGCAGAAATAGGGCAAAATAGGGGCATACCATCAAAGCTAGAATTGGTGTCCTCCATTTTACAGACAGGAAAACTGAGGATGAAGTGGCTTAAGACCCTGGGCTAGCACGAGGTGGGAATAGGAACAGAACCCTGAACTGGGACTCTAGGCTAACACTCAGGACTGGCCAAAAAGTGTGGTGAAAGAGGACTTGGTGTAGCTGGGCGTGGTGGCGCACACCTTTAATCCCAGCACTCAGGAGGCAGAGGCAAGTGGATTTCTGAGTTGGAGGCCAGCCTGGTCTACAAAGTGAGTTTCAGGACAGCCAGAGCTGTAGAGAAACCCTGTCTCGAAAAACCAAAAAAAAAAAAAAGAGGACTTGGTGTAAAAGCCTGTGTCACTGGGGAAGGGAGCCCCAGGGTGGCCTCAGGGAACCCAAAGGATAGCGTCTGTACTGACCGTATCCTGCCTTGGCCTGATTCAGGAAAAGAGGAAACTGGATGCTGTTGTGAAAGTGCTGGGTGAGCACGGTTATCAAGTGGGTGAGGGGTCCCCTGGAGCCTGCTAAGCTTCAGCCTAGGCAGTACCACTCCTCACTCCAACCCAGAACAGCAGGAGGCCAGGCCAGCCAGCAGGACTGGGAGCCCCTTGCCTCTGATTTCACACAGAAACCCAGGCTGAGACCAGGCTTGCTCTTTTATTTTTCCAGTATATTCCAATGAATTATTCTGGGAATGCCCTGCTGGTGGTGCCCAACACCAGTGTTCCCAAGCAGTGGAGTGGGGATGAATCTGGGGTCACTCAAGGCCTCCTAGCAGGGGCAGCTGCTCCTCTAGCCCAGGACCCCAACATGACACACCCGTACTGTCCTCCAAAGGGCAGTATAGAGAAGAATCTGGCCAACTACACAGAGGTGTGTGTGTGTGTGTGTCCCCCCCCCCTCCCCGCCTCTGCCCCCATTAGCACCTGAATCTGAGAATGTGACCCAGAAACACTGCCTGGAGTATGCTACCAACCAGGAGGGTGGGGGAGGGCTAACCATGAGGAACCCCTCACACCTAGGCAGATGCCTCAGGTCAAGGGGAGCTCACAGCTTATTCTTCACTTTGTACCCGGTGACAGGGAGACTCTGCAAGCCCAGAGCACAGAGAACTTACCCATGTCAGTCAGCCTGTTTCCAGGCTGCAGGAAGTCCCTGCTCCTCCTGAAGACAGTTTTCCCTAATCTTGGTAGCCATATATCTCAGTCCATCCCCCTCCAGCCTGCGCCACACTGAGAGAGGGGCCGAGTCTTCCACACGGCCCATTTCCCATGAGACACCTGCCTGCCTGCCCAGCCTGGGGCAAGGACCTGCAAGCAGAGCCACTGGGCTCCAGCAACTGCCATGAATGTGGTTTTACAAGTTTTACCACATCCAACCCAAGAGACAACAGGGCAGATTAAGACTGTTGCAGAGCTGAGCAGTAAGGCACTTCCCTGGGGTGGGGCTGCAGGGGGAGGGGACAGAAGGCAGAGCGTTCAGGCCTCAGAGGCTGACAAGCACTGCTACCTCCAGGGGTAAGCAAATCCAGGCTAAAGGAAGAAGCCTTCCCTCTCTTGCATAGGGACATTGGCCTGGAAGTCTAGCAGGGAGTAGATAAACAGATCGAAGGCTTGGTATCCAGAGCTGGAAGGGCTACAGTCTTCCCAGCCTGGGGAGGTTCTGATCCTGCACCAGGAAGTTAAGCCTTGGTCTCCACTTCCTGGCTTTTCCTACTGAAAATGGGATGGTTCCCACTGGGAAGCCAAGCTCTGGGGTCTCCAACTGGGCACAGAATACTAGACTGGCTCTGGTTGTGACTCACACATGTACCCACACAGCTACAAGCCAGAGAGTCTCATCTCGATACCCACAAGTGGTGAATGTGGGGTTTTGAGTTAGAGGAACAGAGGCATCTTAGTAACACAAAAGACTGGGCACATAATCCTACCGGTCAAGAGAAACCTGGGAGTAGATGAGAGCCAGACTGACCTTCCCATCTTCTGTCTAAAATGCCCTAAAATAAGTGAACCGTATACAGTACACCATCCCAAGATACAGGTTCCTTTGTCAGGCCCGAGGATACCCAGGTCTTCATAAGGATCCCGCCCCGGTGACACCTTTGGAGTGGGCTACACACATACAGACTCTCGTAATTTACTCTGAGGATCCAGCACACCACCCATACACTCCATGACGTATATGAACATACACCGCACCATACCCAGCACGATTACCATCAGCAAACCACCACCTATGTACACGCTGCACACACACACCAAACATGACACAAAGGTATCCTGTATCAGACACGCACTCGAGACGGGCTTTGAGTCCGCACACGCGCCCACATGCCCACAACCTTCGATGTGCCCTGCTGACGCCCAAGCGCGGTGCGTGCGTAAATACAAATCCACATGTACGTGTGCGCACTCCCGCAAACCGCCCACCCGGCACACCGACCCTGAGACCGCTCTCTCCAAGCGACTCCGCCTCCGGCACGGCCCTGGGCGTCTTCCAGGCGGCTGTCTCCTCCTCAGCCGTTACCGGGACCGGGGGGGGGGGGGTGTTGGGGGAGGGTATCCAGTCCTGATAGCGGGGTTTCCGGGGCTCTGGCCTGGCGGTCGGTGATGCCCGCAGCCGGCACCCCGGCACGTGTCCACACCGCCCGCGCCCGTCCCCGGTTCCCCTACGCACCTCGAACTGCCAGTGGGCCGCTTGTAGCAGTTGCTTCGCCTGATCGGCCGCACAGCCCGCCGTCAGCACGAACTGGTTGATCATGACCTGGTGTTTGAGCTCGTCCATGTTCACGGACATGGCGCCGCCGTGCAGCCCGCTCCGGCCTCCCTGCGCGCTAGCCTCACGCGTCCACCATTAGCGAGCCGGCCCCGGCTAATACAAATATTTACTGTGCGCTCTGACTCACCGCGCCTCGCTGCCCCGCGGCCGGCGAAGCATGCTGGGATGTGTAGTCCGCGACGCCCCCGCCGAACGGACCGGGAAGGAGCGTGGACGCCCTCTCCCGAGCGATCTCAGTGGGGCGCGCAGCCCGTGCCCCAGGCTGAGAGGCGAAGTTGCGAACCAGGGACCATTGCACAAGCTTGCCTTATCACTGGGCCCTGGAGGTCCTGTGTGCTGCTGTGCTTAGCATCACAATATTAATAGGCGCGCTCTTAGGGGACTCTCTGATAGCTTTGGTCCTACTCCACTGCCCTAGGCTGAAACACTCCTAAAATCCTGAGACTTAGAAAACGCTCGGTATCGCAGAGCATCTGCCTTTCAAGGCGCTGCTAGAAATCACCACCTCCTGGAAGCATTCCAGAGCTCGCAAGGCATCTTTGCCTAACTCTTGGCCAGTCGTGCAGGAAGAGCGTCTTAAAAAAAAAAAAAAAAAAAAAAAAAAAAAAAAAGACAGCCCCTGCTCCGGAGCCTTGGCGTCCCCTTTCTTTCAACTCCCACTTTCCCACGCAAAAGAAAAACTTCCAGCAGCCTGCTGGCAAAAGGACCGCGCGGAGCACGTACAGAAACGGCCACGACTGCCATTCCCACAATGCCCCGGTTTATTTGCATCTTTCTGTCCCAGTGACGTCACCTGAGTGAGGTCGCGACTGTACCAATGGGCCGTCACGGGGTGTTAGGACCTGGCCATATAAGGTAAACAAAGCTGGCCGCCCAATGAGGCGGCGGCGGGGGCGGGCGCATCACGTGGCGTGGGGGCGGGGTCGGGAGCTGGGTGCGTGATTTCGCAGGCGGTGTTTACAGCCCCGCACATGCCACTTCCGGCTGACGTCGCGGTTGGTAGAGTGGCCGGTCGGACGTGGAAGAGTCGCCCAGAAGCTGGGGGGAGGAGAGGGCTGGCGTTGTCTTCTCGGCTGAGAGACGTTGCCCGGGTTCTTTGCTCTCACTGGCCTCACCTTTGACCTGGCCCCCTGTAGAACCAGCCGGGAGGGGAGGCGTTAGGTCCGAAAGCTTCATTATAGCGACACTGCCCCGAGGAAGTAAGCGCAGGCCTCGGAAGCCAACTGCGGGCTCTTGAGACGTTTTGATACACCTGATCCTTTGTTCTCGCTAGGACCGCTGAGGCCGTAAAGGTGTGGGGCCCAGTTGATACCTAGGGAAATGGAGTTCTATCTTGCCCTTCACTCCTAGGGGCTCTCCGATCGGGTGGCTGGAGGAAGATGGGAAGGAGGTGGGACTGAAAGATCCTTAGATAGGAAGAAAAGGAGGAAGAAACGAGGACGGGGAGCTTGGAAGGCTCTGAGTTATAGCTGCGAGTTTAGTTTATGGGTAGCAGCGGGACTAGTGAGTGTCTCCCTTTCTTAGACGTTTTGCCCATCTGTCCACACGAAGTAAGATTTCAGCCTCTTTGCTGCCTTTTGGAGAAACACTCAGCAGTAGTCTTTGCATATCAACAGTACCCCAATTTTTTTGCTTTTGCTGAGAATATGCCTTTATTTCTAGGAAGCATCATGCATGTGCTTTTGTTTGTTTGTTTTCGAGACAGGGTTTCTCTGTGTAGCCCTGGCTGTCCTGGAACTCACTCTGAACTCAGAAATCCGCCTGCCTCTGCCTCCCAAGTGCTGGGATTAAAGGTGTGTGCCACCACGCCCAACTATGCATGTGCATTATTATAGGCAAAACCAGCACACATGGAGATCACAGTAAAAGGCCGCTCTGATTTCACTGTTGCCATGGAGACTGTAACAAAGTCTGAAGGAAGGTGGGTAGGTTGTAGCCAGACAGACCTGGATGGCATTTTTGACTGTTGTTTCTTCGAAGTTCCACTCTTGTGTGGGAACTCTCCTCACTGTGCAGTGTGGGATGGATGAGCATGACAGACCTAGCAAAAGGCCTGGTACTCTGTGTACAAGACTTGGCATGCATCTCTTCTCGAGTCCTGCGTTAGCTACTGTAGGGAGTGTCATTCCCATTTTTATAGTAAGCAAGCTGATGGTGGATTTCCTTATACTTGTGACATTTGGAGCTAAAGAAAAGACCAGGCACCCAGTGAGCCAGCTATATCTTTCAGGCAAAGGAAGCTGAGTATTGGGTCGGGGGATCTTTTGTTCATGGATGTAGGATCACAGACAGGCACACCCTTCTACCTTATCTAGTCACCTCAGTGGCTTGCTCAGCCCAGAGAGAGCTACTGCATGCAGGCCTTGCACTGGCAGAACAAAAAGCTGACAGAAGGGAAGGTCACCCTGCCAGGTGATGAGTTACTCCAGCTAGCTTGTTTTTCCCAGCCGTGGCAGGGAAAGAAAACAACGTTGTTTTCAGCCACTATTTGCTTGGCTGGAGGGTGGACTTTGGATTTTTTAGCAGTCTGGGATGTGCCCTGGGAACAGGGCCAGAAGAGAATGTGAGAGAGAATAGGGCATTTCCAGCCTTCCCTTACCTGAGGTTCAGGTATGATGAGAAATGTCCCCATTCACAGAGCTAGTCAATGGAGGTGTGTTGCTGCTGCTGCTGCTGCTGCTGGTCTGCAGGCACCCTCTCTTCTGTCAGTTGATCTCCGTTGCCTTACTCATCATCTGGCACATAGTAGCTGCACAATAAATATTTGTTGAATAAAATTAATCCATTCAAATGTTGATAGTGGACAAACACAGAAGGATATTGCTGGAGGGGTTTGGAACTCCTGAATTCAAACTCTTTAAGAACACTGTTTAGTGACACTTCTGCTTGGTAAAATACCTGCTGTGCCCAGGTTCTCCATTTTCTTGAGACAACCAGAGCCCTCAGGACTTTTCCCTCTGTATGATCAGGGAAGGCAGGAGACTGAATTCAGAGCACTTTTGCATGTGCGTGCGTGTGTTAAAACATTCATGTAGCATATATACCATGAAATATGCATAAGAGTGTTAGGATTTCACAGGGAGAACTTTTCTTTTTTGATTTTTAAAGACTATACCAGGTTCAGATATCTTTAGCTCATTGATCAAAGAGTTCAACATATTTAAGGTAGGAAAAGTTTTTCCCACCTCACAGTTACAGGGTACCGTCTGCTGTGGCAGAGTAGTCAAGGTGGTGGGAGCTGAAGCAGCTAGTCACATGGCATCCAAAATCAGGAAAATAGGATCAACGCTCCAACTTATTTTATATTTTGTTTTATATTTATTTACTGTGTGTTTATGTGGGTGTGTGAATGCTATGGTGTAAGGGTGGAGTCAATTGCCTTCTACCATCTGGTTCTAGGGATCAGATGCAGGTTCAGTGGCAAGCACCTTTACCTGGTGTGCTCTCAGTGGCCCAGGCATCCCTATTTTATGCTGTCCTGGGTCCCGTTTAAGGAATGCTGCCACTCAGCACAGTTAAGATGTGTCTTTCTACATCAATGAAGACAAGACAGTCCCCACAAGCATGCCTAAGAGAGCAGGACCTATTAGATTGACAATTAGCACTAGCTATCACACCATCTATCAACTGTGTGACTGGAGTAGGGGCACTTTACTTTTATGTCTCCTCTTGTATAAATTGGGGATGAAAATAGAAAATGGCCGGGCGTGGTGGCACACGCCTTTAATCCCAGCACTTGAGAGGCAGAGGCAGGTGGATTTCTGAGTTCGAGGCCAGCCTGGTCTACAGAGTGAGTTCCAGGACAGCCAGGGCTACACAGAGAAACCCTGTCTCGAAAAACCAAAAAAAAAAAAAAAAAAGAAAATGGAACACCAGAGTACTAAGTAAGAGAATATGCATAGATCCCTCAGGCAAGATGACAGCATATGAAAAGTGTTTGGTCCTAAGGTGGGTGTGGTTGTACATACTTACACTCAGCACTTAGAATTATGAGTTAGAGACCAGCCTGAGCTACAGACAGGCATTATGGGGGATGCGAGGAGTGTTTCGCCAATGTAGATCTTTAGGATAGATATGCTCAGGCTACATCAAACACCTGAACTCTTCCTAGTGACATATGGGTCATTTCATTTTAGCTTTCCAGATTCTTGGTGAAATTGAAATTCTGATTGAGATATCCTGGTACAGTTGCAAATGCAAGCTCTGACCCAAATTGTCCGTGGATTCACTTCTCCCATGTATCAGACAAGTTGCCTGTCAAGAGTATGTTGCTATGCAGCTTTGTGGTGGCTGACACACTTGAGCCAGGCAGTCATGGTTCCTCTGCAGCTTAAGTTGGTTGCAATGTGTGCTGTGGTCACAGAGAGGATGGTGGAAGGCTGAAGCTATGTTGTTTCCAGTGACTCTCTTAAATGCAGGGTTCAAGAAGATGTCTCTCCTTCAGGCACAGCTTGTGAGCTAGATGTATTGAAATTGCATCCTTTGTGCAACTCCATAATCAGGCCTTGCTTCCATTAGTCTAGGCACATCTTCATAATAGTCATTAGTGTGTGCTGTCTTATGATTCTAAATATGTTTATGAAGAGATTATGGCTTTTGTTCTCAACTGGTCCATTGTGCTATTTTGAGTTTGAAGAAATTCAGAGATCTCTTACACAGCTACTCTAGGGTAGCATTAGCCAAAGAAGAGCCAAAAGCTCGACTCTTCAGGGATGGAGGAGGGTGCCTGGGTGGGAGGCACAGTGGAGGTGGATGGCGGGCGGTGCAGACAGATTATGCCTTAGACTGTGAATCTCTGCTTCCAGTGTAAGAGGAAAGAGTTTCCAGCCAGGAAATGTAGCTTCTCATCTAACTTCTTGGCTGCCCTCTGCTGCTCCTTAGTTGAACTTTGGAGGACCTCTGGTGTCCTGGAGGGTCCCAACTAGGTCTCAACAACATGGTCTCGAGGGAAGTCTTGTCTCTGGTGAGTGGCACTAGCCCTTTATGGTTTGAATATTATTATATTCAATTACATATATTATTCCATCATTCAGCCATTTTGGCCACCTCCTCACACAGCTTTCAGCCTATCAATTCTTTTTGTTTTGTTTTTTCGAGACAGGGTTTCTCTGTATAGCCCGGGCTGTCCTGGAGCTCACTTTGTAGACCAGGCTGTCCTCGAACTCAGAAATCCGCCTGCCTCTGCCTCCCGAGTAAAGACGTGCGCCACCACGCCAGGCTTCAGCCTATCAATTCTTGATATTTTCTCTCTTCCTTCACCGGACTTTGGAGGATAGCAATAGGCCAAGTTGGCCTGAAAATTGATGTCCTCCGTACCTACGATGCAGCAACTCAGGATGGAGCCCATGATGCACATTTCTGCTGGCCAGCAGAAGAGGTTGGGGTGACGACAGACATGGCCCAGACCAGGCCGCACCGAGGCACACCCACCGCGCGAGGGTATTTTTTTGCTCACTTGAGGTCTTCACTTAAGGCCTATGCTTGTCACCTTATCTACAAGGGACAGGGGGAGGATCTTCAAGGACTTTGCATTCAGGTTTAGTATAGTTTGAACTATGGTGAAGTCACCACCTGATACTTCACTACCTGCTGGTCTCCCTAGCTGCTCTCCTGGAACAGCAGGTTCAAGATGGGAGGCACTTCTAAGAAACTCAACTCCTCTGAGAATCATAAAAACATACCCTGGCATCCTCAAAGCAGTGCGTGTGTGCGCGCGTGCGTGTGTGTGAGAGAAGCCAGGGCATAGCTTGTAAATTAATGTTGCAATCCGTATCCTGATTTTTCTGAACTTGCTTTTAGCATATTATTTGCCGTCTGCCCTGCTTTGTGCCTCAGTTTCCCTATGTGTCAAAGGGGGAGAAATCTGTCTTCTGAAAATTCCGTGTCCATTGTAAATGTTTCTGTGTAGCCCTAGCTGTCCTGGAACTCACTCTGTAGACCAGGCTGGCCTCGAACTCAGAAATCCGCCTGCCTCTGCCTCTGCTGGGATTAAAGGCGTGCGCTACCAAGCCCGGCTTTTTATTTATTTATTTATTTTTTAATGTTTTGACTTCTTGACCAAGGCTCCAAGGCTTGGTGGTTACCCAGTTGTCCTCTGGTTAAAGGTATTCCCTTTGCGGCTGAGGATGGGAGAAGAACCTCGGGAAGTGGGGGAGAGCTACTGTAGAATTGTCGACATTTTCAGACTTGGTTTACATGGGAGACGCTCGAAATTCTGAGGGTGTCTAAATGTAGACAGAAGATGAAGGGACTGAGGCATTCCGGTTTCAGTATCCAGCTGGGCAGCCGAGGTTAGCGTCGTGTGAAGGAGATAACCCCCTTAGCCGGAGCCTCTTGGTTCGACCCACTGTGGCTACTCACGTGAGAGGTGGTGGTGGTGGTGGTGGTGGTGGTGGTGGTGGTGGCAAGCTTGGGAAGCGTAGTACGCAGGCGCATTGGCTGCCTGGCCTGGACTCCATTTCCCCTGGAACTGCGGGGCGGGGGCGGGGGCGGGGCGCCGGGCCTAGGCCGGGGCGGCCGGGGGCGGGGGCTGTGGAGAGGTGCCGCGGCGGCGGCGGCGGTGGCGGCGGTGGGTACGCGTTGGTGCGGCCTGTTTTGGGCCATGTCCGTGTGAGGACGCCGCAGCCGACAACCTCTCCTCTCCGGCTGGCCGGTAGAAACGCGCACCATGGGCTCCATCCTGAGTCGCCGCATCGCGGGCGTAGAGGACATCGACATACAGGCCAACTCGGCCTATCGCTACCCTCCGAAGTCCGGTGAGCTTCCGAGGACGCGGACCGCGGAAGGGGGCTGGAACGGGGACTGGGGACTCCAGGAGGCCCGGGGATCAGACGCGCGAGCGCCCTGCCCTGTCGCGGACCCTCCTCCTGTGCCCCTTCCCGGTACCTGTGGAGTTTGAGGCGTGGCTGCGGCCCTGGCTAGCCCTGCTGGCCGCAGACGCACCTTGCGCGGCCTCTTTTTAACTGGTGACCTTGGGCCACTCACTTTGTGTATGCACCGATACTTGGCATCTCTGGGATCAGACTGCATTGGTAGTGAGGACACCCTCACCACCGACCCGGTGGTGCCGGCTTTGGAGGCATGAAGACCGGCCCTGGATTGTGACAACTCATTAGGATTTGGACCCAGGCTTTCCTCTTCCCGTGCGAGTGAGGGACACTGGTGTTTGACCTAGGGAGGTGATCGATAGGGAGGTGCTGGGTTCCATTGGAGGACAGGATAATGGTTTGAATGGTTAGAGAGAACTACTGACCTTTCCCTCTCATTCAGGGCAGACTCACTGGTAGATTATGGGAGCTGGATGGGGGCAGAGTTGGAACCAGCATCAGATATCAGATGTGGGATCCCAGAGGAGCCTTGCTCCTATTCTCATTCATAGTCTCTGCTCTCTCTCTCTCTCTCTCTCTCTCTCTCTCTCTCTCTGTCTGTCTCTCTCTCTCTCTCTCTCTCTCTGTGTATGTGTTTAAAATAAGGACAGTATGTCATGTAGCCCAGCATGGCTCCAACTCCTTATGAGAGTGACATTGAGCAAACACTGGTCCTCCTGCCTCTACCCTCCCAGTGTTGAGATTTGAAATGTGCACTTTGCCCTGTTTTATGAGGTGCTGGAGACTTGAACTCAGCGCACTGTGCATGGTAGTCAAGCATTATATTAACTTAGTCACATTCTTAGACCAGGCCTTTTTCTAAGACAAAAGTCCTGTTATATAGCTCTGGCTGGCCTGGTACTCAGTTCTCCAGCCTTAGGCTTCTGGTGCTGAGACTACAGGTGTGTCCTGCTACACACAGCAATGCCTGGTGCCTTGTCAGCTACATTTACTTCTACACAACTTCTTGGCGGGGTAGAACGCTGGGCCTTTAGATCCGGTTCTAAGTGTTGAATGTGATGTTTGGTCCTGAGGTGTTTTCAGACCAAGCCGGCCAGATTTCCTGTGTGGCTGAGAAGAGTCTGCCCCCATTAGTTGGACAGCTTATTAAATGTTTCGGGCTGTGCTTCTAGACTTTCTTTGCCCTAGGGATCTGCATTTTAAGCTAATTTTCTTTGGTGTGTTTGATGCCCACTCAAGTTTGAGATAGTATTCTGTTAGTGTGAAGATCTGGGAACTCCCAGGATGAAAGAACAGGAAACTGGCACTATTTAGTGACACTTTTCAGTGAATGGGATGGAATCACATGTCAGTGTAGGGAGACCTGCTTGCCTGTGTGCATTGCTAGTACAGGCTGCAGCTCCAGAGGTTTCCTTGGAGACTTGAAGGACTAGTGTGTGCACATCTGAGACAACAGTTGTTAACCCTCCACTGAGATTCTCCTTGTTTGTCTTCTGCTGAGTGACCTTGATTAAGTTTGCTTATTTGCATCTCAGTTTCCTCTTCTCGGAAAAGGGTGCTTAGAACTACGCCAGGCACATAAGATTTTTCTGTAAATGTTGGCTACTATAACTGCTTCAAAGGTAGCTAGATGATTGGCCCAGACCCTGCCTGTATGTGGCAGTGGTGTGGCAGATACTGGAAAGCTAGCTTCCCTCACCTGGCACCTGAGTACCATTAATGCCCCTTCACTTAGGCAGTTGCATAAAACAACAATGCATGGCCTGTGCACACACTACAAATCCACAGAACTAGGCATTTCCAATTGTTAAGATGTTCCTCTAACCTGGATGGGGTTACTGGCACAGTAACCTGGGATGCCATTCATACATTGCTGAGTTCTGGGCCTGCCTAGTCCAAAGATTTTTGTTTGTTCCGCATGTGTTTGGTGCTGGCAATCGCACCTAGAGAATGCTACTCTGTTTCATACCCTCCTGGATAACAATATAAACAATGTGTCTTTTCGTTTTTCTTCTGTCCTAGTCTTTCACTTACCATGGGGTCCTTAAGATCTTGTGCAGGAAACTGGGGCTGAGAGAAAGGCGAGGAACACTTGAAGGGTACTCCCATGAACTGTTCATCTGTACAAAATTGTAGTTTCAGCCTTCTGCTGGTTTTCTTTATTTGAATTTCAAGGAAAAGTGTGCTAATTTTTGTTGTTGTTTTTTTTAAAGCTACTTTTATTTAGATGGTGGACATCTTTAGTCCTAGCTCTTGGGAGACAGAGATAGGAGGATCTCTGTGAGTTGTAGGCCAGCCTAGTCTACAGGGCTGCATAGTGAGAGATCCTATATTAAAAAAAAAAAAAGTGTTGTTTTTATTTTCTGTTGTATCCACATGTCCTGGGCATGCAGTACCTGTGGGAGGGCATCGGATCCTTTGGACAGACAGTTGGTATTTGCCATGTCAGTACCAGGAACTGAACTTGGGTCAGTTACAAGAGCAAGAAGAACTCATAACTGCTGAGCCATTGTTAGAGCCCAAGCAATTTTTTTAAACAAATTTTTATTAGATGCATTCTTTTTTTTTTTTTTTCCCCCGAGACAGGGTTTCTCTGTGTAGCCCTGGCTATCCTGGCACTCACTTTGTAGACCAGGCTGGCCTCGAACTCAGAAATCCGCCTGCCTCTGCCTCCCGAGTGCTGGGATTAAAGGCGTGTGCCACCACGCCCGCCCGGCTGCATTCATTTTTTGTTTTACATGTGAATGTTTTGTCTGTGTGTGTGTGTGTATGTGTGTGTGTGTGCACTGTATGATGCTTGGTGCCCATATAGGCTAGAAGAAAGTATCTGATCTCTTGGAACTGGAGGGAGCCACCATGTGGTGCTAGGAATTGAACCTGGGTCCTCTGTAAAAGCAGCTGTCTTTAACCACTATCTTTCCAGTTCTCTAAAGTAACGTTGAGCATCTCATGCTGTCCAGTTTTCTTCCTTAAGGAGTTTTATCATGTGCTGTCAACAATGAAAACTTGACTTCAATAATACCTGCTTTGCTTTCATGTCGTTTATTTTACACTTCATAGCTTTGTAGATGTATAATGTGTGCAACATGTGGCTGACCCATTGTAAGCATGAGTGGAGTTTTAGTAAGTGGTAGGGCTGTGCACCACAGCGCCTTCTCGCCCCGAGCTTACTTTGTATGCTTTGCAGTCAGTGCTAGTAGCATGATCAGGGTTCAGCTTTCTGTCTTTGCAATTTTTCTTTTCTGGATATTTCACATAAATGGAATCATACAATCTAGAGCTGTTGTATGTATGGCTGGCTTTTTTTCACTTAAAGCTTTGATTATTTGGAGACTACACCGTCAAGTTAGCTTGGCCTATGCCATGTAGCCCATGCTCACTAGGACTCAGGACCTAGCTTCTCAGTATCTCAGTTTCTGGGATCCCTTCCCTTGAAGTGGGGACTTTCAAGGGAATGTTGAAATGCTTAACATTCCGGGTTCCCTAGTGCATATCTGTAGCACAAAGATGTCTATGCCACCTACAACTATGTCCTCTTCACTAGCCTCCAAGTCTGTGTAGACCAGGCTGGCTTTGAAACTCACGGACACCTGCCTGCCTTTGCTTCCTAGGTTCTGGAATTAATTTAATTTTATATTTATGTGTGTTTTGTCTATATGCATGTCTGTGTACCACATGTCTGTCTGGTGCCTGTGGAGGCCAGGAGAGGGTGGCAGATTCCCTGGAAGTCTTCTAGAAGAGCAGCCAGCTCTTAAATACTTTTAAAAAGTGTTTTAAAGTGATTTGTTTATGTGAATAAGTGTTTTGCTTACATGTGTGTGTAAACCACATGAGTGCCCTGGTACCCTTTGAAGTCAGAACTCGTGTGACCTTTTGGAACTGGAGTTAGAGATTGTCGTGAGCCACTATGTGGTCCTTTGTAAGAGCAGCAAGGACTATCAACTGCTGGACTATCTCTCGAGCTCTTTGGTTTGGAATTTTGTTTTTGATTTCCAACAGAGTTGCTCTGGAGACCATCTGGCTTGGAACTAAATGTGTTGCCCTTGAGGCCTCTCTCATGAACATCCTCTTGCTTCAGCTTCCCTGATGCTGGGATGACAGGACCCACCACACTTGGCCCAGTTTAACAATTTTTTGTTTGTTTGTTCGTTTTGTTTTTTGTTTTTGGTTTTTCGAGACAGGGTTTCTCTGTGTAGCCCTGGCTGTCCTGGAACTCACTTTGTAGACCAGGCTGACCTAGAACTCACAAATCCGCCTGCTTCTGCCTCCCAAGTGCTGGGATTAAAGGCGTGCGCCACCACGCCCAGCTAGTTTAACAGTTTTTAATGTGAATACTAATCTCTTTTGAAGTAATAGTTAAGAACTCTTTGCCTAGCCTAAGCTCACAGATTCTCTCTTTTGGGGGTTGGTGGTGGGGATTGGTGCATGGCAGTGTGTGTGCTTATAAATGTGTGTGGAGGCTCCTTTCCCATCCTCCCTTCCTCCTTTGCTCTCTCTGCCTTGTATACTGGTTCAGGCAGGAGCTCTCACTTGAACCCAGAGCTGGCCAGATTTGACTGTTTTAGCTATTCAGTTGGCTCTGACGTACCCTAAACCTTCTGAGGTTGGAGATGCAGGTGGGTCACTACACTCACCCAGCATTTACAGGTGCTGGGATCCATGCTTTGGTCTTCACATGTGCCTCGCAAACCCTTGACCCTGGGCCATTTTGCAGCCTTCTCCTATTTTTTCTAGTTCAAGTGTGACATCAGAGAATAACAAGTGTGACATCAGAGGATAACAAGTGTGACATCAGAGGATAACAAGTGTGACATCAGAGAATAACTGCTGCTGTTGGTTCTTTACTTACACTATGTGGGTCCTGGGGGTTAAACTCAGGTCATCAAACATGGTGGCAAGTTGAGCCATGTTGCCATTGCATTTCAGATAAAATCCACCCACCCTCTTTCCTTCAAAGTGCCTCTGTTATCTTTCTCAAAACTCAGCTAACCATAAATGTGAAGGGATTTATTTCTGGATGGCATTCTTTCCCTTTGCTTTGTAACACTTTCCCAGTGTTTCTCAACTGAGACAATTTTTGTCCTCCCACCCCCATGCCCCTACACTTCCTGGGGCTTGTATTTGTCAGTGCCTAGAGATAGTTTGTCACAGCTCAGGGTGTGTATGTGTTATTTATCTAATGGATACTCTCACAGGACACTCCCCAAAACAGAATTTGGAGGGTCCAGTGAGCCCTACATGCTAAGGCTGGGAAAGCCTGGTCTACCTAACACTACCAACAGCACGTGATTGATTGATAGACGCTGGATAGGAGCACAGGTTCTCTATTGTAGTTCTTTCTTAAAATTACTTGTGATCCTTTTTATGCCTGTTGCAGGATATTTGATCACATTGTGAATCCCAGGATTGTGTTATTTACTGAAAAGAACCTGTTTCTAGTAGTGGTGTGTCTCAGACACTTTTAATCCTTCTGGCTAGAATACAGATTTACCCTTAGTAGATACCTTTAATCCCAAGGAATGAAGGTAAAGTTAGTTTGTAGAAGGAAGCACCCATGTCTGAAAGGCATGTCTAATTGAGTGACAGGCAAATTGACAAATCAGAGAAAGATTCGACAGACCAAGATATGCCCAACTCTCACAAGAAGAGAGAGGAAAGGAAAGCTATTTAAGAGATAGCAGTGCATAGAGGCAGAAGGCAGTTTTTACCACGATAGTTGTGCAGACACATGTTGCAGAAAGCAAACAAGCTAGACACAGGTAAATAAAGAACGGGCCAGAGAATGAGAAGGAGCCAGAAAATTAGAACATATTGCCAAAGTCAGTTTGTGGCCAACTTTAGCAATTCAGGAGTTGCCGAGAGAAGCCAGATTGAATTAGTTAGCATGGAGAGGCGTTTTGAGCCAAAACAGCTGAGTTGAACTGGCCAGAGCTCAGAAAGAACTAGAAAGGGTGAGCATATTTATTCAGCAGTAAGTCTCAGAGGCTGGAAACATTCTAGGCCTAAATAAGATTGTACGAAGCGCTAGTCCGGGGCTAGGTCAGCAGACTGAGGCAGGAAGCTGCAGAGACAATTACAACAGGAGAATCAAAGTTACTTTTACATATGTCCATAGAAATTTTATAGCTTGTCAGTTTCTACAAAAACAAACAAACAAACAAACAAACAAAGACCCAGTTGGATTTGGGTAGGGATTATGCATCAGTTTAGGGAAAATTGCCATCTCTACACTGATTGCTTACCCATGGACATGATGAATCTAGCTCTTCTGTAATGTATGTGTATGTTTTATCCCTGAGATAGACCCAGTAACACAGGTTGGGCTCAAATTCATTATCCTCCTGCCTTAGCTTTCCAAGATTATAGACATGTTCTGCTATGTCTGGCTCCACATCTATTTAAATCTTTAAGTCTTCTCAGCAGGGGCCTGGTATGGTGATCCATGGCTGTAATTCTAGTACTCTGAAGGCTGAGGCAGGAGGGTTGTCACAAGTTTGGGGTCAGCCTGGGTTACAGAGTGAGTTTCATGGTAGCCTGAGTTACTTGGTAAGACCCTGTTTCCTTTCCCACCCCCTGAAAATCTTACCAATTTGTCCTTTTTTTCTTTTTCTTTTTCTTTTTTTTTTTTTGGTTTTTCAACAGGATTTCTCTGTGTAGCCCTGGCTGTCCTGGAACTCACTTTGTAGACCAGGCTGGCCTCCAACTCAGAAATCCGCCTGCCTCTGCCTCCCAAGTTCTGGGATTAAAGGCGTGCACCACCACACCCGGCTTAATTTGTCCTTTTTTTTTTTTTTTTTTTTTTTAAAGATTTATTTATTCATCATATGTAAGTACATTGTAGCTGTCTTCAGACACTCCAGAAGAGGGAGTCAGATCTCGTTACGGATGGTTGTGAGCCACCATGTGGTTGCTGGGATTTGAACTCTGGACCTTCGGAAGAGCAGTCGGGTGCTCTTACCCACTGAGCCATCTCACCAGCCCCCCCCCCTTTTTTTTTTAAAGATAGCTTTAAAAGTAAGTGGTATTTGCTTCTCTGGTCCAGGGTGATAAAATGGCCGCTTTACTTACAAGTTAATTGTAATGAAAATAGTAGTCACATGGTCACATTGCCTGAGGACACTGAGGCCCAGAAGTGGAAGTGATTCGGTCAGTGTCACATGGCAGGATCCCCTGACTCCCAGTCCTGGTTATGCCGTCTTTCCCCTATGGCCTGTGTCTTACAGTTAGAGTTGCTATGTTAAAACACCATGACCAAAAGCAAGATGAGGAGGAAAGAGTTTATTTGGCTTACACTTCCATAGCCTGACATTGAAGTGGGCCAGGACAGGAACTCACACAGGGCCAGACCCTGAAGGCAGGGGCTGATGCAGAGGCAGTGGAGGGGTGCTGCTTACTGGCTTGCTCAGCCTACTTTCTTATAGAACCCAGGAAAACAATTCCAGGGATGGTACCACCCACAATGGGCTAGGCCTTCCCCTATAAGTCACTAATTAAGAAAATGCAGTATAGACTTGCCTACAGCCTAATCTTGTGAAGTTATTTTCTTAATTGAGGTTTCCCCCTCTCAGACGTCTTTCGTTTTGTCAAGTTGACATAAAACTAACCAGTACAGCCTGCTTGTAAGGGACTTGGTAGCCACAACGCGCCAGCCTTAGGCATTGCAGCTCTTTTCCGCGTTCCCTCTGATTTGGCATTTTATATACAATGTGACCAGGTCAGGTTTGTAGAGCTGTGAACTTTCTGAAGAGTCCTCCTGCGTTGTACCCTTTCTGCTGTGGGTGAAGAGAGTAGGGTGACATAATAGTCCTGTGTGTGTCTCTGGGGATGCCCACTCGCCCTTCCTTTTAGGAAGTGAATCAGACAGGAACTGGGCTGAAGGGAGCCCGAGTCTGGGAACTTTTATGCTTAAATGGAAAGTGTGGGGTCTTTGGGACACAGGAATCTGGTTTTATCACAGGTTTCCCTTCTGGCTTCTGTGGAACCCCAGTCCTTAGGTCCACATGGTGACAGCAGCTGTGAGGATGTCCTGAGTTCAGGATCTGCCTACTCAGAGTCTAACAGCTTGCTCATCAAGCCCTGTCTCACTCCTGTTGATGCAGAGGCACAGCCCTTGTTCATTTCCTCACACAGCCGAGGGCCAAAGCAGGCGTGAAGTCACTAAGCACACACTTAAGTGACTGGCATGTGGAGCTGACTCCCTTGCCCTAAGAAACCACAACATACCAGGTCACTCAAAAAAGAACTAGTGGAGAAGGGGTCAGGGGTCACCTTCCTTCTGGTGGTGTGTGAGTTCCTTTCATCTCTGTGGCTGAGAAGCCCTCCATGGTATGGGTAACCATGCTCTCTTTCCCTGTCTCCATTTACCCAGAGCAGGTGTTCCTCTTTCCTCAGGTATGTGGCAGAGCCACATCCACCTTGTCTTAGATGGGGTTGAGGCTTCTGTAAGAGGCAGAAGTCAAGAACTCTGCCCTGTTGTGTGGGATGTATGTAGTCCAGTGGGAGGCCTTGGTTTCATTCCCACCCACCCACAAAAGTATAAAAGCAAAGTGTAACCTAGCTCCTTGAGTGGCTGAGCAGGAGGTTTGAGCCCATAAATATGAGATCAACTTGGACAACATATTGAGACTCCTATCTCAAGTAAATAGAAAAGGGACCTTTCCCCAGTGGTGAATTCTGCTCTTGCCTAAAAGGCTCTGCTCACCTCTCTTACTAAGGTAGTTAAGACTGAGAGTAAGCCGGGCGTGGTGGCTCACGCCTTTAATCCCAGCACTCAGGAGGTAGAGGCAGGCGGATTTCTGAGTTCCAGGCCAGCCTGGTCTACAAAGTGAGTTCCAGGACAGCCAGGGCTATACAGAGAAAAACCCTGTCTCGAAAAAACAAAAACAAACAAAAGACTGAGAGTACATTACTTAGAGGTCAGTAGGGACCTGGCTCGACTCAGTCTGTGCAAACAAACTGCTCTGGGGTGAGATGCTGCTGTTGTCCTTAAATTTCTTTTTTTTTTTTTAAGATTTATTTATTTATGTATTTATTTATTTATTTATTTATTTATTATATGTAAGCACACTGTAGCTGTCTTCAGACACTCCAGAAGAGGGAGTCAGATCTCGTTACGGATGGTTGTGAGCCACCATGTGGTTGCTGGGATTTGAACTCCGGACCTTTGGAAGAGCAGTCGGGTGCTCTTACCCACTGAGCCATCTCACCAGCCCCTGTCCTTAAATTTCTGCTTCTCTTTGGGCCTGCGTGGAAACCAGGCTCTAATTTCTATCCTGGAGTGTCTTAGTAGAGAGATGCCCATGTGTAGAAGGTGTAGAAGCCAGAGTGGTGGAGAGATAGATGTTCAGGCTCCAGGAGCCAGAGAAACACCAGTTAGACAAAGAGGGTGGAGGGAGGCTCAAACATCCCTTTCCTTGGTTTTGGTACCAGATAATTGAAAATGCAAACCTGACTGGTAGAGGCATGATTGAGGAGGTTTTTACTGTACACATAAGGAGAATTCAGCCAGAGACATCTGGAAAGATCTAGACTGAACTGAAAGGGGAGAGAGAGAGAGGAGAGAAGATCAGAAGCCAGAACAGAGGACCTAGAAAACCAGACCAAATAGCTTGGTTCTATAGGTTTCAGAAACTGGGGGAAGGCAAACAAGGCTGAGGGCCTAAAGAGTCTTCAGGGTGGGAGGGGAGGGTGAGAATCATCTGTTCTGAGTTTCTTTGGGACCTGACGCTTGCTTCTGGCTTGTTTTGTTACTTGGGGATGTTGATGGTTTACCTTCATACCCTTGATGTATTATCCTACTGACCTTTGCATAGAAAACTGTAGAATCATCCCATTTGCCAGCTACCCCAGCATATGCTGTGCTCTCAGCCTCTTCCAGTGCCCAGCAGTTGGGGCCATCCTGCATGTGATGGAAACCTTCACCAGATAAGAGCTATCTAGGCTAAGCTTGTGGAGACACAGCAGCTAAAGTTAGAATCTTTCTTAATCACTCCTGCGCCTAATTTAGCTTGATTTACCATTGTTTTCCCTCTTCCATGCTGGGAGTGGGGAGCTACAGGCAGTCCATCCAGCAAACAGGCTGGGAAACATTGCCACAAGTGTCTTCACTTGCTAGTCCTCGGGGTGTCCTGAGTGAGGCAAGGTGCTGCTAGCTGGGCCTGTTATCTCTAGTTTGCAGATGAGCCAAGATTCCAGCTAGGGGTGACTTCCCTTGTGGCACCAGCCCAGTCAGTACCCCATCCTGTGCCAGGTTACATAAGAGTTTGAACCCTAGAGACTGGGAAGTTCCATGTGGAGCAGAGAGAAGTGCTGGTCTGTGCACGTGTATAGATAGGCACAGTCCAGGGTTCAGAGAACAGATGACTGGGCAAGCGGTGGGGCAGCTGCCTTCACTGCCTCTCATTTGTCAGGAAGTCTGGGGCCTGGGGAGCATTCCTGAGAGCAGCATTCTTTAGGACCTATGATGTTTTGATCTTGCAGGTTGCCCCAGTTGCATCATAGAGCTGGGTTTAGGGGCAGTGTGTCAGTCAGCACACTGGCACAGTCAGTGTAATTTCTTATGCATGGCAGCCACCTTCTTTCTGCCATTCTTTCTCCTTCCTTAGAGTGAGGTAATGATGGAAACCCAGCAAGCTTACATTCCCTCACGTTCCTGAGGAGTTGCTCTGTTTCTTAGGATATGTACACCAAGTGGCTTTGTCACAGCATTTTGCTTGGTGTGGCTGAAGGACAAGGGTACAGGTGGCTAGGAAGGGCATTGCATCACTGTATGACCTGAGTGTAAGACCTCCCTGTGTGCTCAGTTTCCTCTGTAATCAACATTGGACACAGCGCCCTCTGCCTTCCCTCATTTGGTGTGCTAACTGCTAACCGCATAGGCCATCGTGCTGAGATTCCGAGTTGTGCAGGACAGTTGTGCCTTGACAGCGAGCAGCCTCTAGGTGGTTGAGGTTGACCTCACTTGGGAGTCTGAAGCAGGCACAGTCCGTTGGGCAGGAGGAGGGCAAAGTAAATGGGTGGGAGAGGGTGCATAGGGCCAGGCACAGTGATATTTGTTGCACTGGGGGGGTGCCTGGAATATAAGGAAGAGGAAATTAAACTGGTTGGACCCTTTGAATCAGGAGCCTACATTCCTGGGACATGTAGGTCTAGAGTAAATGAAGGTGAGAGCACCCCACCCCCAGATGCAGGGCCTCTGTCCTCATGCTCAGGAGAAAATATGGAATGTTGAGGGTGCTGGGAAAGGCCTTTCTGAGCAAGTGACCTTCAACCCAGTCTGATCAAGGGGCTTATTGGTTTGATTGCAAATGCTTAAGGGTTTAGACCAGCAGTTCTCAATCAGTGGGTCTTAATCCCTTTGTGTGTTGAATTTTCCTTTTACAGGAGTCCAAAAATTAGGTATCCTGCAGATTAAATATTTACATTACAGTTTTGAAGTAGCCACAAAAATAATTTTATATTTGTGGTCACCATAACATGGAGAACTGTGATGCAAGGTTAGGAAGATTGAGAGCCATGGGTCTAGACCAGGAACCTCTTACCTAATCCCAGATTCTCTCTGATAAATTAGATAAAACCATGAAAGAGTGGGTGAGAACTAGCAGTACAGTTGGCTTTGCAAAACACATGGGGTTCTTTCTGTCTCACACCTCCATGCTCCTTTGACTTCCTCTGAGGTTTGTCAACAGGTTTCCTGCGGATCCTTCCAGATCTTTGTCCTTAGCTCCCTGCAGGTCTTTCCTTTCCTTCCTTGTCTCTGAGTGGATGTTGCTCAGTAATCTGTCTTAACCTCTGTTGGTACTTCAGGCTTTGCCCCTCATTCTCAGTCTTTGCTCTTTTTTTTAAAAAAATTAAAGTCGGGCAGTGGTGGTGCACGCCTTTAATCCCAGCACTCGGGAGGCAGAGGCAGGCGGATTTCTGAGTTCGAGGCCAGCCTAGTCTACAAAGTGAGTTCCAGGACAGCCAGGGCTATGCAGAGAAACCCTGTCTTGAAAAACCAATAAATAAATAAATAGATAAATAAATAAATAAAAATTAAGGTTTCCTCCTACCCCCAGACAGGGTTTCTCTGCGTAGCTCTGGTTATCCTGGAACCTCACTCTGTAGAGCAGGCTTGCTTCAGACTCACAGAGGTCCTCCTGCCTCTGCATCCTGACTCCTGAGATTTAAGGTGCTTGCCACCACTGCACACCAGGTAGTGGTGGTGAGCACCTTATTTTTCTTCATTACAATTTATCCATTTGTGTATGTGAGTGTGTGCACATTCAGGGATAACAGGCAAAGGACTCCTTCTACCATGTGAGCCCTAAAAGTCGAGTCCAGTCATCAGGCTTAGTGGCAAGTGGCTTTATCCATCTACCCTGTGTCAGGTCCAAAGGAAACTCTCATGTTCCCTAAATTCCAAAAGGCAGAAGGGACAAGTGGCTCTCTGTGGAGCCAGTTAGCTTGCCAAAGCGCATGCTGGGCTCCCGCTCCCTCAGTGTCACCAGTGCCCACTCCTAGCTCTCCTCATCCCCACGACTGCAGCTGCTGTTTGCTTCTTTGTGGGTTCTTCTCACCCTTGATCAGCTCCTCAGTTTCACCTGTCACTAAATAGAGGAAGAATGACTGGGGGGCGGGGCGGGGCGTAGCCCTGAATCTAATTTTTTCCCTTTTGTTTCTTTGAGCACAGCTACTAACAAACCACAGCCATTGCCCCCTGAGCAACCAACAACTACCCACCACACTTATGGGGCTGTAGCATTTATATACCCTCTGAAGAGCTCCCAGAATTTCAAACATCATACAATCACAGAAACTATCTGCAGTGAGCAAAACCAAGCCCCTTCTAGAACATGAGGCAAATCATAGTCCACTGCTTTGAAGCAGCCCCATATCCCTCACACCTGGATTAAAATGAAAACACTTTCTTGTTGTTGTTTTTTGTTTTGTTTTGTTTTTGTTTTTTGTTTTGTTTTTTCGAGACAGGGTTTCTCTGTATAGCCCTGGCTGCCCTGGAACTCACTTTGTAGACCAGGCTGGCCTCGGACTTAGAAATCCACCTGCCTCTGCCTCCCAAGTGCTGGGATTAAAGGTGTGTGCCACCATGCCCGGCATTCTTGTAATATTTTTAAAGAAGCAAAAATCCTAGAATTCTCACTACATTTATCACCTTCTGTTTTAAGCTATTAATTGTGCTGTGTCTATCAGGAAACTATAAACAGACACATTTTCAGTGAAATAATGACCAAGGTTATTGGGTTATTGACCAAGGTTTTCAGGGCACCTCTTCTGCTCAATTCTAATCTTTTTCTGTTTTGATGGTATCCACAACTTTTCATTTCCTGTGGAAATATAAGCAAATCTGTATCCCAATGCAAAATTTTGGCTGCCTTCCATTCTGATGTTAACACATCCTTATAGGCTGGTTTAATGTTATAGTTTTCTCTATGACCCAGTCATTGTTTCTGGGCTGCTATTTATCCTTTCTCATTACAGTCGGAAAATTTGAAGTTAGCAGAGCACTATGTAGTCTATCCCGGGGAGTCTTTATGCTTCCCTTTTGTTTTATAAGCATTTCCTTTAAGGTGCGATTAGATCCTTCTATAACTGCTTGTTATTTCTTGGCCAGCAAGGGCCAATTGTTTTTGTTATGAGGCCTTGAACTCCCCCTGCCTCCCATTTTGTTTTCTAATGGCAAGAAATTGCCTTAAATCTCTCTTTTGGAACTGTACTCCTCAACCCAGTGGTGGCATGTACAACATCACATACAGACCCCAGGAAGCCAAGCCATTCTTTCTGTTTGAGATTTAGGACAACCATTGCTTTTAGAAATGAGTGGTTCACTTTTGTGGCTCAAAGTACAGTATCTCTTACAGTTATGGCACTAGGTATTTTGAGATCTGAGATCTTTAGCAGCTTGGTCATAGTCTCTTTGCAAATGACTGTATTTCCCACAATTGAAGCACCAGGCATTTTGATATTGGAGACAGCTCTAGGTATAACTATCGTATTAACATGGTACACATTAGAGCTAATATTGGTCATATCCCTTACCCATTCATTCATAGGCACTGCCTGTGCCTTTAATGGTCTGGTAACTTTTTTACATTCAGTATTCAGATTTTCAAACACCAGGGTCTCTATCAACACCTGCCTTGCATCATGGTCTGATACAGCTTTGCTCACAGCTAAGACTAATCTTTGTTTAAAAAAAAAAAATTGGGAGGCAGAGGCAGGCAGATTTCTGAGTTCGAGGCCAGCCTGGTCTACAAAGTGAGTTCCAGGACAGCCAGGGCTACACAGAGAAACCCTGTCTCGAAAAACAAAAAACAAACAAACAAACAAACAAAAAAATAGTGAAGGCTTCTTTAGAGCTTGGTATAATCTGTAAACAAGGCAGATTTTTTCCAGAGTGCCTCAACTTTGTCCCAAGCTCTTAAAGCCACTAAGTGACATAGTAACATCATCAAATCAGATCAATTCTTGAATGTCCGAGTACCTCCATTCACCTAGCAATGGTCTTTGACTGTATTCCTTCCCCTCATTCTATTTCACTGTTCAATATTCATGGCGTCTTCCTCCACCATGTTAACCATTGGGAGTGACTTCAGACCAGCCTCTAGTACAGCTGTTACCAATCCCTTCCAGTCTTGGGGAATAATTCTGTTTTGAATAAAAAGCGAGTGCATCCCATATGAAATCGCAGCCTCTTTAAACCGGCTTAGAGCTATCATTTCTATAGGACTCCATCCGGTCTCATCATAACCTTGTTCCACACCATCAGCAGGCATGTGCTGTAGGACTCCTGGGAAAGCTGATGGTGATCTCATGATCCAGCCGCCCCTCCTCCCACTCTGGCAGCACCGTTGGTTTTAGATTAACCCCTTCTCTCAATTCGAGCAGCATCATCAGATTGTAATTGGGACTGAGCCCTTTTGTTCTTTTCTCTGGTGCTCCTCACTTCCCAAGAGCTTCCACCTCTACCTGCAGCCTCTGCAGTTGCACCACCCACTCTGCAACCTTTTCAGAAGAGAGAGCACAAAGTGACCTTTTTGTTGTTTCTCAGTCACCTCAGTTTCCACCTGCAGTTTTTCCCACTGCTCAGCCAGTCTTTAAAAAATTTGAAACAAGCCGGGCGGTGGCACACGCCTTTAATCCCAGCACTCGGAAGGCAGAGGCAAGTGGATCTCTGAGTTCAAGGCCAGCCTGGTCTACAAAGTGAGTTCCAGGACAGCCAGGGCTATACAGAGAAACCCTGTCTCGGGGGAGGGGGGGGGGGAAATTGAAAAAAATATACAAAGAAAAAGAAAACAAGAAATCTCCTCTGGAAGCAAATCAGGGGATATTCCAGTGATAGCAGCCACAGTAAACTTTTTGCTGGCCTCTTGGAAAAAAAATATTCATTCTTTTGTCCCCTGCTGTTTCCTCTATGGCATTTGAAATCAAAGTTTCCATTTTTATTTTCTTTATCATGTGTTAGGTGCTACAGTCTTTGCTACTTTGTGGGTTCTTTTTCCCACCCTTTCTCCCCCTCTCCATTCCACTCCCTATCACTAACTAGTTAGCAGAGGAAGAAGAATAGAGGGGAAGGAGAAAGAGATCCTTGAATCTAATTTCTTTTTACTTTGAGCAGGACTAGGAACATGAGCGACCAGCAGCCACCCACCAAGCCTATCAAGGGCTGTAGCGTTTACCCTCTGAAGGCTCCCAGAATTACATTTGTCACACAGCTGCAGAAATGATCTGCAGCTGGCAAAAACATGCTAGAGCGTGAGACAAATCACGGTCAGCTCCTATGCAGCAGCCCCTGTCTCCACACCTGAGATTAAAACAGAACTTTTCTTATAATATTTTCTGTGTTTTTAACAAAACCAAATTCCAGGATTCTCACTCTACACTCACAGATTACCCCCAGCTCATGGACTTTCCTCCCTTCAGCTACTCCTTCTTATAACCCCGCTGTTTTGACTGTGCACACTATTTGTTTTTGTTTCCTTTTTTTTTTTTTCTTTTGTCTCTTTCTCAACCACTCTCCCTCTTCTCTCTTATGTCCCCTCATCCTGTGTTCCTTGTCTCTTTGTTCCACTTCTGCTTCTCTCCTGGCCAGGACCAGTCTGCTGCTCGCTCTACTCTGGAGTCCCTCAGATGCCTCTAGCTATTTTCTCTTTTCTCAGATGTACAATAAAAGTCTTCCTTTCCCCTCAACAGTACTATGGAGCAGTCATGTCCTGGGTTTAGGGAGAGAGTGAGTGTGTGAGTGAATTGGTGGAGGACATACGGACATAAAACCCCTGCCCTAGCATGCTAGGCAAATCGATTCCTGCTGAACTACCTCTGCAGCCCAGCATTTGCTAGGTTCTTGTCTTCTTGTTCTTAGTAGGGTTTTTTGTTTTTTGTTTTTCTCTCAAGACAGGGTCTCTCTCTGAAGCCCTAAATGTCCTGACATTCACTCTGTAGACCAGCTTGGCTTCTAACTCACAGAGATCCACCTGTTTGTGCTGTCTGGGTCTGGGGATCAAAGGTGTGCTCTACCACTGCCCAGCTTTCTTATTCTTAATAGTTTTATTGGAACATTACCCATATATCATGATGTCAGTTCCTAAATACAGTTGCTGGTTTCTAGTGTATTCCGTTGTATGGCCATCACAAATAGCTCATTCTAGATAGAACTTGGGTTATCCTGAGATACTATAATCACTGCTCTGACAGACATGCTTTTCCATATCGTACACCTTTGGAAAATTTTGTTTTACAAGTAATATGTTATTTGTAGACTAGTGACAGAGTATAAATAATGAAGCTGTTTACCTCACGACTCACAGTCATTTACTTTCTGAAGTTAATGAAGCCTAAAACTATCCATCCTAAGTCTTTGGAGCCTCTAATAGAGGAGTCACTGGACTGAAGAAGTTGTGGGAAAAAAAATACAGCAAGGGGCAGGGTGTGCTCAACAAGCAGGTTGGTAATGGAGGCTACCGTTTGAAGTGTATGGTCAGAAGAGACCTTGCCTAGAAGTCACAGGAGGCAGATGAAGACAGAGCTCGTGGGGAGGAGTCCCGTAAGCAATGGGAGCAGCAAGGGCAAAGGTCCTGCAGCTGAGCAGGGCTGTGGGTGGGGTGGAGAAAAGGATGGAACTGGGCCTGCTCTGATGGATAAAGAACATTGGAGGTGCCAGGATGTGGGAAAGGCTTGGTAGTGAAGTGTTAGTGTAGAGCCTGTGAGGCAGGAAGACACTGGTGGCCTCGATCAGGGTAGTGACCACTTAGGAGTGCCAAGGTTATGTGCAGGAAGAATCCGTCATTCTGACAAGAGTTTAACAGCTGTACTTGAGGGATGACTTACTGGTTAAGAGCATGTGCCAGTTCCAGGCAGTGGTAGCACACACCTTTAATCCCAGTCGCCAACACTTGAGAGGCAGGGGCAGGTGGATCTGTGAGGCTGAGGCCAGCCTGGTCTACAGAGTGAGTTCCAGGACAGCCAGGGCTATACAGAGAAACACTGTTTTGAAGAACCTATAACTGGCAATTTCAGGGATTCTTTTTTTTTTTTTTTAAGATTTATTTATTTATTTTATGTATATGAGTACACCATTCCTCTCTTCAGACACACTAGAAGAGGGCATCAGACCCCTTTGCAATGGTTGTGAGTACCATGTGGTTGCTGGGATTTAAACTCAGGACCTCTGGAAGAGCAGTCAGTTCTCTTAACCACTGAGCCATCTCTCCAGCCCTCAAGGATTCTTAGGACTGTTAAGCACATTTGTTGGAGGCCAGCCTGGTCGACAGAGCAAGTTCTAGGACAGCTGGGGATACATAGAGAAACCCTGTCTTAAAAAGCTTAAAAAAAAAAAAAAAAAAAAAAAGGAGGACTATGTCTTTTCAATTAGGCCCTAATAAAAAGAATTTGACATCATACAAGAATGCTCAGGAGTCTGGGAACCATCTGGAGACCTTGCACCCGAGGGCTGGCTTGCATATGTCCTACAGGTTAATATGGCTTCCCTACTCCTTACCACAGGACCTTTCCATGGGCTGAGTGCTTGAATGTGCTTAAGTGTGCTTAAGTGCATCTGCCTTGCCCAGAGTCTTGGAAATCATACTCTACCATTTCCACAAGAGCTGCTGATATGTGCTCAGCTCTTTCTGTTTCCTCTTGGGTTCTATTAGAAGTGAGAGCCCTTGAGACTATCATGGAGTCTGACTCCTACACAATGTGATTGTGTTTTAAAGGATGTCCAGTTGTCCCCAGCCAGGCCCCCGTGTCTTGCCTGGGGTTTTGAGGCAGCCAGCCTCTATGCTTATTGCATTTCTCTCAAGCCATCCATATAGACCGAGGCTCCTCTGTAGAGGAGTGCCCAGATGGACAGGTACTCTAATGGAGCTTAGGGTCATGTGTGCTGTCAGGAGGCTTCCTTGTATCCAGTGCCTCTTGCATCTCTTGCTGCCCAGCTAATGCAGTACCAGCCCATCAGAGGAGTCTTAGCACAGGCGAGTGTCCTGCCAGCCATTCATTTGATGTACTGTATGTGTGAGGGTGGACTAGGCTGTTTTACAGCTGCTGATCAAAGTCCTACTCCACTGCTTCATGGTTTAGACTCACTGTTAGATGGATAGAGCATTGAAGCTAAGGCCCAGACATGGTCAGACACCACCAGTGCCTTGGGGTCCTCTCCCTATGAGTGCTCGTAAGTACCAGTGATTTCGTATGTACCAGCAGGGCTGTGTGTGGCTGCAGTGATCTGGGAGGGTGCTCTTCTGCTTGTCTTCGTGGCAGTCATTCTTGTTACTGACTTAAAACCATGACGTCACATGTTTACTGCGGGACAGAGCCAGGGCTTGGTCTTCCTCTCGGACTTCGTGTGGCTTTCTTCTGTTGCCTTCTCAGCGTGTCATTTGAGACATGTTTGTTCTCACAGCTTGTGTTGTGTGTCTCTCCAAACAAGATCTAGGAGTACATTCAGCATGTTCTTCTGACCTAACTAGCATGTATAATTCCACATGTATGTAAGCTCTTCTGCTCCATGCCCCCCACCCCCACCGTGTGTGTGTGTGTGTGTGTGTGTGTGTGTGTGTGTGTGTGTGTGTGTGTGTGTACAGGTCTTTTATGAAGTACTGTCAAGCAATCTATAAAACTCATGGTTTAAACTAGCTGTCATGTTATTCTTTTTGCTTGGCCACAGTTGATTGTCTGGTGCACATGACAGGTTAGTGTTACAGTTGAAGTTAGGCCCTGCTAGCTGCTCCTGCAGTCAGGGCCCCCTGGGTAACAGCTGTTTGGCATTATCTCCTAGGCCCTGACCTGCCTTACTGGCCTTCTCTGATTCTACCGTCACTGGGGCTGTAATTCTCAGGAAAGAAAGTCACAGATTCATATTGAGTGTTCCTGGTTGCTTGAGAGGCTCAGATTTCCCAACAGGACTTTAAGAAGAGCTCTCATGGGCTTAGGAACCCAGGAGTTTTGTTTTGTTTTGGTTTTGGTTTTTGGTTTTTCGAGACAGGGTTTCTCTGTATAGCCCTGACTGTCCTGGAGCTAACTTTGTAGACCAGGCTGGCCTCGAACTCAGAAATCCGCCTGCCTCTGCCTCCCGAGTGCTGGGATTAAAGGCGTGCTCATGAAGCAATGCACACTGTCAACAACCCTGACCTTCGTGGGCTCATGGTTCCCTGGGCTGCTTCTGCTTAGCCCCGGGCTGGAGAGTACTGGGGTGTTGGGAGAGGTCTTGGCTTCTGGTTGTCTTCAGGGCTGTGTGTGCTCAATTCTTTCAACATCGCAAACATTTCATCCTTTTTTCTCAGAGGAGAAATGCAAGTTTAGTATTTTAATTTTTAAAAATTTTAATATATACTTACCCTATATTATGGGCTTGAGTGTTTTCTCTACATGTATGTATGTATGTATACCACATGCATGCCTGGTGCATACAGAGGCTAAAGAGGTAATTGGACCCCTAGACCTGAAGTTAGGGATGGTTGTGAGCACCATGTGGATGCTGGGAACCAAACCCACTCTTGTGCAAGAGCAGCATGTGTTCTTCACCATGAGCCATGTCTTCTGCCCTGCAAGTTTAGGGTTTTAAGTGCTCTGGGGTTGATGTGGAAAACACAGTTTTAGTGCTTGTGAGAAAGAATCCAGACCAACATCAAATTTTAAACTTTGATCATTGTTGATATTAGAACTTTCTGGGGCTCAGATTTGGGAGGCAGGGTACAGTGTGGAGCCAAGAATTGTGTAGGGATGTATGGAGAAGCTATGAAAACTAACCTTTAACCTTCAACTGCTGAATGTTTTTTGGATGCCAGGAGTCAATCTTGCTGGGCTATGCTCCCATTGAAGACTACAAGGAGAATCCTTCCTTCCTCTTTTCTTAGCTCTGGAGGCTCCAGTCCTAGGCACACCTCATTTGGTAGCTGTTTCCCTCCAGTCTGTGCCTGTATCTTCACCCTCTTTCTGTCCTCTGGATGCATCTATATCTAGACCTTCCTCTCTGATACATGTGTCATCACTGAGTTTGGGGTTTCCTTAGTCCACTTGGATTTCGTTGTGATAATCACACCAACAAAGACCCTACCTACTTCCAAGCGTGGGTACAGGGTAGAACTTGAACACGTCTTTGGTGGTTAGGGACTTGGTTTACCTGACTCCTGAGGGCAGTGAACTTCAAATCATCTGTGACTGGGGAGAGGCAGGTTGTAGAGGCCAATGGTGTGCAGCAAACTGGCTGAGGACAGAACTGGGACACGAACCACTTAGGATAAAGCCTTTGGAGACTTGTTGGTTGTTCCCACAGAGCTGTGCTAAGCACTGTGTTCTACGAGTAAACATTTTATTTTTTTTTTAAGCAGGAAACTACTTTGCTTCGCATTTTTTCATGGGAGGAGAGAAATTTGACACTCCCCATCCTGAAGGTTACCTCTTTGGAGAGAACATGGACCTGAACTTCCTGGGCAGTCGTCCAGTCCAGGTGGGTCTTGGAAGGGCTGGCTTGTGGCTGGGGTGAGAGTGGGAAGACTGTCTCTGTCCAGCTGTGAGGATGAGCAGGTTACCCAAGATGGGGCAGAGCAGGCAGCAGCTGAGCAGAGCTGAACGTGGCCATGTGACTTGGACTGTGCCCTGGCACTGCCTCTGAGGAACCAGAGAGTGAGTGAGCACTGGGTCACTGAGGGACAGAGCAGCCATTATTGAATTGATGCCACTAGGGTGCACAAGTTAGAGACTTCATTCTAGGCCTTTTGTGTGAGCAGAGAGAGCAGCCAGATTCTGTGGAACGGTGGAGAAAAACCACGATCCCACAGGGAATGTGAGTGCCTAGAGGACTTCAGTAATTGGCAAAAATAAACACATTTAAGCATAGTTGTCCATTCCTTCAGTATACATTTGGCAACTAGTATATGTCTAGGGATCTCGGGTAGGGGCTGGAAATAGAAGTCAGACGTTTCCCTATATCTTCATAATGAAGAAAATATAGAGTCATCAGTTAAAAGAAAAAAGAGAAAGGAGGAACAGAAGAACAAACAAAGAAGTAATAGCGAAAGGTCCCACTGAAGAGTCCATGGCTGCGCTGAGCTGTGCAGGTTGGGGGAGGAGTGGGAGTGGCCTGTCCTAGGCTCCCAGCATGCAGCACGTCTGCAAGCCGGTTGTAGGGAAGTGAAAGAGGTGGGAGGGTGTATCAGTCAGGGTTCTCTAGAGTTTTGTGTGTGTGTGTGTGTGTGTGTGTGTGTGTGTGTGTGAGAGGGGGGGGGGCGAGGGAGGAGGAGAGAGATAGATTGATTGATTGATTGATTGATTAGAATGACTTACAGGTTTTAGTCTTGCTAATCCAACAATGACTAGCTGTGAAGGGAAAGTCCAAAAATCCTGTAGTTGCTCAGTCCACTAGGTTGGTTGTGTCATCTGGTCTTCAGTCTATACTGGAATTCCAAAGAAGTAGGCTGTAACGGCAGAGGGCATGCCTCTGTCTTCGGGTTACGGCTGTGGTGAAGCACCATAGTCAAAAGCAGTTTGGCGAGGAAAGGATATTTGGCTTACATATCCTGAATCATAGTCCATGGAGGAACCTGGAGGCAGCAGCTGATGCAGAGGCCATGGAGGGTGCTGTTGTACTGGCTTGCTCCTAGTGGCTTGCTCTACCTACTTGCTTGTCTTTTTTTAACTTTAGACTTGTTTTTTTTTTTTTTTTTTTTTTTTTGATGTTTCTATTCTCTCATACATTATTACAACCTGACTACAGTTCTCCCTCCCTCTTCTCCTCCCAGTTCCTCCCCCTTCTCCCCCCATCCCAGTCTATTCCTCCCCTCTTTTCCTTCAGAAAAGGTCAGACCTCCCAGGCATATCAATGAAACATGGCATACAAGTTTGCAATAAGTCTAGGCACCTCCCTACATATTAAGGCTGGAAGATGTAGCTCAGTAGGAGGAAAGGGGTCCCACAGCATCAGTCTGCCTTCTTAGAGAATCCAGCCCACAGTGGGCTAGGCACTCCCATATGATTACTCATGAAAATGTTCCACAGGCCTACAGTCCGAGCTCATGGAGGCATTTTCTCAATTGAAGCTCCCTCCTCTCTGATGACTATAGCTTGTGCTAAATTGACTTAAAACTTGACAACACACATCCTGTGCGTTAGAATCCAGATGGTCAAATGGGCTTCAGTGAGTCCTCAGGAGATGAGAAAGACACCTGATTGGGATGGGTTGTGTGGACGTCTTAGGGTGAAGCAAGTCAGGTAAGGCGAGAAGGAGCAGCAGAGGCTCCCTGTGGGAAGTACTGAAGAAAGCACTGAGGCAGAGGATTCCCGTTGATGGGCTCGGTGTGATGCTGACGAAGTGGACGCCTGCTGGGGAGAGAAACAGCAGTCAGGGAGGAAGTCAGGAGCTTTCAAATGATGGCAAGACAGGGGCCTCTTTAAGGAACACTGAGTTTCACTCTTCAACATGAACATGGCTGCATCCTCAGGCACAGTCAGGCCAGGATCTTTGACATCGTGTCAGTCTAGAGCAGATAGTTAACACAAAATCTTTTTTTTTTGTTGTTTTTTGTTTGTCAAGACAGGGTTTCTCTGTGTAGCCCTGGCTGTCCTGGAACTCACTCTGTAGACCAGGCTGGCCTCGAACTCAGAAATCCACCTGCCTCTGCCTCCTGAGTGCTGGGATTAAAGGCGTGCGCCACCACGTCCAGCCTACACAAAATCTTGATCTGTAGTATCCTGCAGGCCAGGGGCTGGGGTAGGTGGGGTAGGTGTTGTCTTCTCCTACCTGGGAACCAGCATGGTATCTTTCCCTTTTCACATTTGTTGCCTCAGCTTGCAGAGTCTTAATTCCTGTGAGTCTTGTAAAAAAAAAAAAAAATTAAGTTTTAAAAAGAATTATTTATGTGTATATATGAGGCATGTGCATGCAGTACCTTTGGACACCAGAAGATGGCATCACATCCCTGGAACTGGAGATACATGTGGTAGTGATGTGGGTGCTGAGAATAGAAGGCAGACCTTTTGGAAGAGCAGTCAGTGCTCTTACCTGTTGAGCCATCTCTCTAGCCTCTAGATCTTTTCCATTTTTACTTCATTCTGAGATAGGTGGATCCGCCTGGGTTATGATGGCGAGCACATACAGTCTGTCTGCTTTACCGCTTAATGTCCTCCGAGGGGTCTCCTCTAAAGCTCCAGCATACTGTTGCTCGCAGAAGACGTGAACATGTACAACCACAATTTCCTGTCACCAGTTGTATATATTTTTGTTGTTGTTGTTGTTTTTTGTTTTTTGTTTTTGTTTTTTCGAGACAGGGTTTCTCTGTGTAGCCCTGGCTGTCCTGGAACTCACTTTGTAGACCAGGCTGGCCTCCAACTCAGAAATCCGCCTGCCTCTGCCTCCCGAGTGCTGGGATTAAAGGCGTGCGCCACCACGCCCAGCTCGTATGTATTTTTATATAGGGGTATAATTACATGCATATACACATGTATAACAGTGAGTTGTAACCTACTAGAGGAGAATGCCCTAAGGGCCCAACCATGGCCACTTCTGAACACCCTGCATAATGCTGAGGACTGTGGCTAAGTGACCACGTCACTCTGTGTGGGGCCAGACCCAGCCCACATACTGGCCAAGTTTTAGTAAATGAACCCTTCAATCCTGCCTCCTGTTCTCCACTGCATGTGGAGAGTCATCAGTCCAAGAGTGCTCACTTGTATTTTCTCTCCTAGTTTCCCTATGTCACCCCTGCCCCCCATGAGCCAGTGAAGACACTGAGGAGCCTGGTGAACATTCGCAAAGACTCTCTCCGGCTTGTGAGGTAACTCCTTTAGTGCCGCTCTCCTGGGGACCCTGTGTGGTGCAAGGCTTTGGTTTGTCCTTTGGAACGGGCCAGAGGTGTTTCGAGGGCCCAGTCTGTTCTCATATGCATTCAGACTCTGTAGCAAGACCCTGCGCCACTAAATGAGGGGTTTTCCCACCGCAGCAGTCGTGTCTCAGAGTTACCAGCCCTGGTCTGGAAGCCACTAGAGGCCAGGGACTACCTCAGGTTTGCTGCTGTGCATAGGATGGCTCCTGCCTGTTGTTAATGGCATACAAAGCTGCTTGAAACCCAAGACATCCACACCAACAACACTTACCCTTGCTTCTGGGGCAGGAAGTGAGGGGAACAGACTATGGGTTATAGGCCTTACGCCACAGGGAACAGGCCTCCTTCCTTTGCTAGCGAAGCAGACATGTCTAAGCAGCCAACTCTATGCCCAGCAGCTGTGTGGGCAGGCCAGTTCCTGCGGCTGTGGCTCCTTACCTGCCGTCTTCTGCTCACTTTTGGTAGGTACAAAGAAGACGCAGACAGCCCCACGGAGGACGGTGAAAAGCCCCGCGTGCTCTACAGTCTGGAATTCACCTTTGATGCCGATGCCCGTGTGGCTATCACCATCTATTGTCAGGCGGTAGAGGAGCTGGTGAATGGCGTGGCAGTGTGAGTCCCTGGGCAGCACGTGGGGTTCTGCAGGCTCTGCAGCATCCTCACTGTCAGTTCACTCTGCAGCCTCCATTGGGAGCTCGATGCCAGGAGCTTGGGGCAAAGACCAAATACTATGTATTATGTTATATCACAATTCTGATTTTGAACTTTAGGAGATTTTCTTTAAAATATGAGTATTAACACTTTAGGGGTTTGCACCCTGCAACCACAGCATGATCTCAGCAGGGCTGCCTCAGCAAGAAACCCAACCCTGCCCTGAGTGGCTGCACAGATGGGTAGGAGCATGTCTGGGCCCTTCTGACATCGGAGAAGGCCTTAGAGAAGCTCAGATGTGAAATTGGGAGTGAGGAGGACTGTGAGTGCTGTTCAGCTCTGTGCCTGCTTATGTGGTCAGAGTATGTAAAGTCTTATACCAGAGTTTCCTCAGCCGGCAATGAGATTTGGGGAGTTCAGCTGCTTTGGGTACTTTGTGTGAATAGCTGTTCACAGCTAGCTGCTGGCTAAGAAAACTCGAGGCTTTCCTGTAAGACTCAGGACTGGGCACTGGGTCATCAACTGACTCCCTGAGTGGTGCTACACAAGTAGGAAGATGATGACTTCTCACACGTGGTTCTTAGAGGTTCCACTGTGGCCTGAGGTAATGTAACAGCGCTCCAGTGTGTGATGGCTGTCAGTAGGGAGGAGCCAGGTGGCCAGCACAAGCCCTGGGGTGAACTACCAACCTGCTACAGGCAGTATGACCCGTGTGCTGTGCTAGCCTCTCTGGGCTTCCAGTATGATGACAGTTGGGAAGAGCTCCTGTTTCTGAGTTGTCCTGGGAGGAGCTACCATAGCAGATGAGCCCTGGATTCTGGGCAGGTGCTTTGGAGCTGCTCCAGAGGAGGTGAGGGCCTCAGTGCAGTGGGCGGGACCTCAGTGCAGTGGGCGGGACCTCAGTGCAGTGGGCGGGACCTCAGTGCAGTGGGCGGGACCTCAGTGCAGTGGGCGCCCACCCCAGCCCATCCAGATCAACAGTTCTGTTTTGTTCTATGAGATATGTAAGAACAGGGTCCTGCTGCCACCAGATGGGCTAGATAGATGGCCAGCTAAACATGGCTTCTCAGAGATTCTGTCCTGGTAGACGTTTTTCTGAGACCTGCGTGAGGCCTGTTTGCCTTCCAGTTAACTGGCTTGCCTGACACCATCACCAGATCACCAAGTCAGAGAAAGAGGAGGCTCCAGGCCTGAGGTGCTGTGCTTGGGACTCAACACAGCCAGCAGGAATTCTGTGTCCTGAGCTGCAGGACAGGAAGCCCTCCTGTTCCTTTCCTGCCCCCTTAACTTTCTGTGGTTCTGGGGTCCCACAGCATATAATTAAAGGCTAGAGTACTGAGATTCCTGTCTTGGGCTGGCCTTTTCACCACATCCAGGCTGGACCTCCCTGTGGGGCTCCCTCCCACACTGGCACTGACAGTCAGGACAGCAGGGACGTCACCCAGTTTCCCTGGCTCTGAGTGTGGCCTTTGTCCTAGAGACCCAGAGAAGCCCTGGGGCAGTAAGCATGGGTCAGGGTGGGAACAGCGAGGGCCATGGCTTGTATTCATGAATGGGGATACTAGCTCAGCTCTCCGTTTCCTAGTGGTCAGCCTGAGGTATGAGATGCGCTTTTGCATAAGGAGAAGGCTGGTCTTTGAAGCATTGCGGGAACTAGCAAGACAGGAAGGAAGCTAGTCTCTGAGTCACTAGAGCAAAGCTTCAGTGCACCAGCATGGAGGTTCAGGAAACATTATACTCAGGAGGAGGGCAGGACATTTCATAACGTGACTCACATTGAAGCGAAGGCCTCACACTATGTGGAAATGCCTGAGAAGAGAAGCAAGCAGCTATGAAGAAGGGTTGGTACAGGGTGTGCTGCACTGTGATCATTCAGAAAAAGCGAATGCACCAAACACCTAGTGGGCATGTTCTTCCCAACTAGAAGGCAGCAGAGATATCAGGCTGGCATGGGCCCTGGAAGAAATAGCCACTTAGTATGGCTGGGCAGCCTCCGGGTGAGCAGAGCTGGCAGTGGGAGGGAGGCCACTTGGCTGCTTCCTGTTTCTATCTGGGATGGTTGAAGCTTTCAATCCCTATAGAACAAATGGCTGCCAGTTCAGAGGAGTACCAGAGGAGGTGGGAGGTTGGGTGGGGGGCCCATGGCTCCACAGGAGTCAGGTGGCTGCTTTGCTGCTCTCAGGTACAGCTGTAAGAACCCTTCTCTGCAATCTGAGACCGTCCACTACAAGAGAGGCGTTAGCCAGCAGTTCTCCCTGCCTTCTTTCAAGATTGACTTCTCCGAGTGGAAGGATGATGAGGTAACCCTGGGGAACTCGAGTGGTGCACAGACGTACTTGCAGGTCAAACACCCACGCACATATAATGTGAAAATAAAAAAAACAAGCAGCGTCCTCTGGCTCCCTCTGGTGGTGGGAATGTTTCCCCTTCCACTGTCACTTTCCTGGGCTACTCAGAGGGAGCTCTGCAAGAATGGGAATGCGATGGAGCGAGGGGAGGACAGGACCACAGCCACTGGTTCTGTCTGGTTCTGTGCGGAGTTCACCCAGCCCAGCTGCCTCCTTCCAGGATGCGGAGTGTAGCTGAGAAGAGAATGAATGCTTGGAGACCGCTCGGAGCACAAGAGAGCCCAGTGCACCCAGGCTTGCTGCTGGTCTGCTTCCAGCCTTGCATGGGGGTGGGTGGAGCTCTGCTCTTGTAGCTAGCTTACCTGACTAACACCTAAACAAGCAGTTCCTGTATGAGAGGCTCTCCTTGGTCTTAGTTTATGACCTTGTGAGGGCAGCAAACTGCCAACATCAGCATCAGCAGGAGCATTCTGGAGTGGCTTCTCTGAGTGGTGCAGGCTTACACAAGACCACATTTCAGAGCAAGGCAGTAACCCAGGAAGGTCATTTGCTTTCTTATGTCCCAATTTGTGGGAAATGCTGTCCTGGGTGATGATGGTTCCAGTGGTTCCAGTGTCCCTGCCCAACCTGATGCTGTGACTGCCCACATGGCCATCTGCTGCTACCCCCTCTATTGCCTGTATCCTGCTTCCAAACACAAAAGGAATTGTGTAACTCCTTAGTGAGAATACATGGAAATGCGTGTGCTCCCCTGAGATACCAAGAGGGTTCTGGAGACTGGGTAGGCTGTAAAGCTTTGTGACAGGAACAAGCAGGAGCTGAGAGTGTTTCCTGGGATGGCCCACAGGTATGGATCAGGTGAATCCCTGAGTCCTGCTCTGCTCTCCGGTGCAGGGTGAGGGCCAGGGGTTCCAGGACAGTAGGCTTTTGTGGAGAGATTGGGACCTGTTCCATCCCAGGCTGCCGTCTTGGGGTGGGCGAGGATGGAACCATATCTGGGAGAAGGCAGCTGCTGGCCTAGAAAGGGAAGCATGGACCAAGTGGTCTCTGTAGCTCACTGTTGCTCTCATTCCATCTCTGGTGGGGCTTGACCTGGACGCTTTCTCTCTCTCTCTCTCTCTCTCTCTCTCTCTCTCTCTCTCTCTCTCCCTCTCTCTCTTTCTTTCTCTCTTTCTTTCTTCTTCTTTCTTCTCTCTTCTTCTCTATTCTTCTTTCTTCTTTCCTTCTCCTCCTCCTCTTCTTCCTCCTCCTTCTTCTTCTTCTTTTTTTTTTGGTTTTTCAAGACAGAGTTTCTTTGTATAGCCCTGGCTGTCCTGGAACTCACTCTGTAGACCAGGCTGGCCCCGAACTCAGAAATCCGTCTGCCTCTGCCTTCTGAGTGCTGGGATTAAAGACGAGCGCCACCACACCCGGCTAAACTGGATGCTTTTCATCAAGCAATTACATAATAAAATTTCACCCAAAACAGGAGACTGGATGATAGCACTGTTCACAGTGTTCATGTTAAAACTGCCCATTGATCAACAACTTAGACACAGGCAAATACAATGTGGCTTACCCACCACCTAGAATAACTCTGCAGCATAAAAAAGGAATGGAATTGTGGCTGAACTTGGAAAGCATGCTCAATGAAAAAGGTAGGCATAAAGAGATAGACACTAAATGGTCCATCGTAGGAACTGTGTAGAGCAGGCACCCCCTCAGCTATGGAAAGCATGTGAGAGGTCGTCAGGGACTGAAGAGGTGGATCTCAGTTTGGAGAGCCATTCAGGAGCTATGAGGTCTATGTTGTTCAAGGCACTGAATGTCCTTGATCCCGTCTGTCTGCTGCAGCTCAGGCTGACCAACTCACCACCTGATGTCTATGGACCTGACCATATTTGCTTCCTTTCCTTAGCTGAACTTTGACCTGGACCGGGGTGTGTTTCCAGTAGTCATCCAGGCTGTGGTGGACGAAGGGGATGGTGAGCATCCTTGGTCTTTCCTCATCTTCATTTTCAAGTGTGTAGGACCTATGGGGAGGAAGTGGCTTCCTTCTCCCTGAGTCATCAGAGGACCTCCTCTTCTGGGAACAGGGTGTCTGCCATAATACACATACAGCTCTTAGCCGTGCAACAACGTGGGAAGTGGAGTCTGAGATGAGAGCAAAGACTGGAGTGGACTCAGGGCTGTGCCAATGCTGTAGGGAAAGGGAGAAAGTCCCAGCCATGACCTCTCATTGGCCTCCCTCTCTTATCTCACTGCTTTAGTTGTGGAAGTGACTGGCCACGCTCATGTGCTCCTGGCTGCCTTTGAGAAGGTAAGTGCCATCCTGGCCACCACCCTGTAGCCTGGGAACTGGAGCAGGCAGTGGTAAGGCAGAATGTTCTAGAAAAAGGCCAGCCCATTAGGACCCTCAAGAACCTGCCAGCACAGGCTAGGGTGCCTGCATGGAGACCCTTGCCACAGACTAACTTTCCCTCCTCCAGCCACCATCCTTTTCCACCAGCTTCAGTATCCTCAGGTGCCACCAGGCACTGATCGCAGTCTTGCCTGGAGTATGTGTGTTCTTTTCCCCCTGTCCTGCTGGCTGCAGCTTGTAGTCCAGATAGGGATAGGCAGATTTCCAGTCCCACCGGAGGGAGGCCTATCCTGATCCCTCTGAGCAGTTGTTTAATGATATTACTTGTTTCCTGGTAAAAGTAGCCTTTAGCTTGTCATCTCAGAGCTGGCATGACATGAGTTTGCAGTGGAGATGCTCAGTGAACAATGGAGGGGTAGATGAGTATCTGCCACCTACTAGAACAACCCCAGGCCTGTATACATATGTATGTATCCTCGTTTGTCAGAGCTTTGGGTGTTTGTTACATGCCTGCTTGATGTAGTCCCAAAGACTCCATCCTCCCTCAGGCTAAAACAGCACCAGGCTAGAGCCCAGGTTACAAGGACCCCCAACTCATTTTCTGCTGACTCATCTTGAGTCCTGCTGACTTGGGGTTTTTCACCAAGAAATGCTTTCAGTACAGAGCCCATTCCTACTGTGTCTCCGGTCTCTAGACCACTCTGGGATCTGCACAGCTTTGCCAGCCTGCTCTGTAGTAAGCCTTGGAATGCTCTTTTGGACCAGAAGTGCAGTTGACATGAGTGAGCTGGCCCCCACCTCTTGAGCAGCCCGTGTTTGGGCCTTGTTGGGAGAAGTGCTCATAACAAGTTCTGGTGAGATGAATGGAGCCCCTCACGGGTATTCCAGTCAGTGCTTGCAATTTAGAGCTAAGTAAAAACCTTTGTTTTGTAGTAAGACATTCTAGAGATTTCCATAAGTATCCTCTAACTTTACTAGACAACCCTGAGTACTAGTCTTGGTTGACTCAGAGTGTAGTTAGTGTCATTACAAAGCCTCAGCTCTAAACCCTGGATGAATCTTCCCAACTCTGAGAGTCTGCTTCCCTAGATATCACTAAGCACATTTGTTGTAGTGTGAAGTCATTAAAAAACAATCCAGCCGGGCAGTGGTGGCGCACACCTTTAACCCCAGCATTTGGGAGGCAGAGGCAGGCAGATTTTTGAGTTTGAGGCCAGCCTGGTCTACAGAGTGAGTTCTAGGACAGCCAGAGCTACACAGAGAAACCCTGTCTCAAAAAACAAAACAAACAAACAAAAACAATCCAGCAGTTAAGAACACTGACTGCTATTCTCCTGAGTTCAAATCCCAGCAACCACATGGTGGCTCACAACCATCCGTAATGAGATATGATGGATGCTCTCTCCTGGGCTATCTGAAGACAGCTAGAGTGTACTTACATAAAATAAATAAATAAATAAATAAATAAGGCTGGAGAGATGGCTCAGTGGTTAAGAGCACTGATTGCTCTTCCAGAGCTCCTGAGTTCAAATCCCAGCAACCACATGGTGGCTCACAGCCATCTGTAATGGGATCTGATGCCCTCTTCTGGAGTGTCTGAAGACAGCTACAGTGTACTTATATATAATACATGAATAAACCTTTTTTTAAAAAGTTGGATATAGTAAATAAATAAATAAATAAATAATATTTATGGTACCGTCTGGCAGTCTCAGTCTGTTCCCAGGCTAGGACATAGCCTGAGATGGAGAGTGCATGTTTCCCCTTGCCAACGCCTCTCCCACCAACTCTGGCTCTGCCTCTTCAGAGCTCTGAAATCGCTCTCTCGGTCCCCATGGCTAGCTGCTGCCAAATTGCTCCGCACTCCCAAGTTTCCACAGCTAGCTGGGGCTAAACTCTCACCAACCCACGCTCCACTGCATTTACTTTTCCCCTGAAGCTCACCTGAGTTGCCTTGAAATGGAAAACACCAGACAATCTTAGTTTAGAATCAACAGATAACACAGCCACTGGGCGAGGAATCTATCATCCTAAACTCATCAATTATTCTGTGTTAGAAATCTTCCAGTGGCGGATTCTGGTGGATTCTGCCACCCGATCTAAGAGTCCCAGGCCTACATTTTGCCTGCTTTGCTGTCCAAAAGGAAGTACCCTCCTCCTACATTCCCTCTTTCTCTCTCGGACAGAGAAGGCCTGCCTCTTCCTCACCCAGAGATTGTTTGTTTGTTTGTTTGTCATCTTTAGTATCCAATCAATTAATTAGGGGAAAATTCCACTACAATTTGTTTTATTCCATTTTGTTCTTATATTCTTAGCTCTCTGAGTGTGTTTTTTGTCATCTTCCTCACTAAGCCATGACCAAGAACTTTTGTGTATTGACTCTTGCTTCTGGGTGCCAGGAAGTAGCTTGCCAAAATCAGAATGTGGCCGAGTGGCTTCAGCTTGTACATGCTCAGAACCACTCAGGAAAGTTGGGGTCTACAGGGATGTTGGAAGGTGCTCCAGGTACTGTAGAAGGCAGGTATGAGGTTGCAGATGCAGACACTGTGGCCTGGCTCCTGTCTTCAGCCTTTTTTATTTTCAGCCATGAATGTAGGTTGGCCTTCACCTGGCTGGGCGAGAGTGCAGGGTGGGGTCAGTTTGAGATTAACTGTGTCTCTCTCCTGCAGCATGTGGATGGCAGCTTCTCCGTGAAGCCATTAAAGCAGAAGCAAATTGTAAGTGCCAGACATCATGGGCCTTTGGGTTGCAAAACACATACAATGCAGCTTTGAACACATGCCTGGATTTGATGGGATGTTCTTTCTAGACGTGAAGGAGCTGCTTGCCTGAGTCTGCCCTGTTGTGCTCTGGGATATTGGGGGTCTATGTTTTGTATATGGCAGTTACATAGCTACTTGGTATTACAGCAACTTGTGTAGGTCCCCGAGCCCTGCCCAGTTTGAACCATGGTGCACAGATTGCAGTTAGTTCTTGGTGAGAGTTTACTAAATGAGTGGGTGGAGGAACTGCCTCTTGCTTACAAATTACTGGAATAGAGCAGCACCAGGCAAAGACTTGAATAGAGCATGTCAGCATCTGACAGGGGAGGAGTCCCAGGTCAGTGTCTGACAGGGGAGGAGTCCCAGGGTATAGGGGAGATTTGGGATAGCTTTTCTTGGGAATCACGTTTTGTGATCCTACATAGGGCAGTTACTCCATTTGAGACTTTCATTATGAGATTGATTGACAGGTAGAGTCTGTGTTTCAAGGCTGTGACAGCAGTTGTCCTGTGTGTAGCTACCCAGATACCAGAGACCTGTAAAGTTACAGGGTGGGATAGAGTTTATTAGCCTTTAAAGGAGAGGCAGAGTGAGTCCTGCCTGGTAGGTTCAGATCCTAATGATACTAGGTAGGCAGAAGACCCTACTTGTGGTTGGGACACTTGTCTTCTGAAAGCCAGCTAGTAGATTCTGGCTTTCTGGAAGGTTGCCATGGTCCATGAAACTTGGGAACCAGTAACTGGGGGTACTGTGGGACAGGTCAGTATGAGGTCTTAAAGTAAAAAACATGACTGGTTTTATGTCTAAGACTACTAGACGTGACTTCCATGTCTTGTGGAAACAACAGTTATATGGCTTATTTTCTGCTGCCTACAGACAGCAGGTGTAGCCCTCTTGTGAATGACAGAATGGGTCCAAAGTATTTGCTCTCTGGTAATGGAGATGATTGTGGGCAGTTTGGAGCTGGGCCTTCTGGGATGGATGAATGCCTGCATGGATAGATGGATGGATGGATGTATGGATGGATACATGGATACATGGATGGATGCATGGATGGATAGATACATGGATAGATGGATGGATGGTTGGATGCATGAATGGATCAATGCATGCATGTATCGGACCACTGGCCCCATTTTCTACTCCTTGAGTTGCTAACTGAGCTCAGGACAGGGCAGGGTTTCCTGCCTCTTGTTCGGGGCATCTGCCCTCCCTCAGGAGGAGGAATTCAACTAGTCTCACAGACTTTCTAGCCACAGTTTCCCTGGGACCCGTGGCTCTGGAGGTGATCTAGGTACAGAGAAACCCACTAGTGCAGACTGACCAAACCCCAGCACATCTTTCTGCTCTTTAGGTGGACCGGGTCAGCTACCTGCTGCAGGAGATCTACGGCATCGAGAACAAGAACAACCAGGAGACTAAGGTGCGTTCTTGTGGGCAACTTCCTGGGCTCCAGGCTGGCCACATGCCCAGGTTTCCATCTTCCTTTCAGAAGCCTACTCCCTGGCTAACTTGCTAAGGTTTCCGAGGCCCAGAACCCACAAGGTTTGATGGGAAAGAGGCTTTCCCTAGAGGTTTAGGACTTGGGCTCCTCATTTTTCCTTAATTCCTATTTAGCAGTTAAGCCAAGTAGAGTTTTGTGTCTGTGACTGACTACTTGAAAACAGCAGCTGAAGCAAGGACAGTTCATTCACAGATTTCCAAGTGCTCGTCTGCCAGGCAGGGGCAGTGAGATGGAGGAAAGGAGCGCACGTCATGGCAGCCAGGAAAGAGAGACAGGAAGGGCTGGCCAGGCACAAGCTTCCTGGCTCCCCAAGCACTTGCCTTTAGTGGCCTAGTTCCCCTAAAGAGGACCTACTTCCTAGAGTTCCCAGAACTTCCCCTAAGACCCGGGTGTCAAAGCCTCCAACACAGAAACCTTTTAGAGAGACCTCATTCCCCCCAACAACAGCAGAAGACAGCAGTTTGTTTGTTTGTTTTTAATGTTTTGTCCTTTTCCCAGCATGTTTAAATCACTAAACTGTCCTGGCAGCCTGGGTCCAGGAACCTTCTGTCTCTTCTTCCCATCTAGACAGGACACATTTTGGCTTTTTCCTCGTTGGCTGAACCTTCCCTGTCTCCTGGTTCCCACCTTCTCACAGACAGTGAGCTCTCTAGACTGGTAGACAGACAGACAGACATTCCAGACAGTTCTAGAGGCTGTGGGCCTGGGAAATGCAGCAGAATGAAATGGGAACCTGGCTGCTTCTTACATTATTATTTTAAAGATATAATGATGTAAATCAATTTGTGTGAGGGCTAGAACAATTTTTCGTGTGTGTGTGTGTGTGTGTGTGTGTGTGTGTGTGTAAGAGGACAATTTGGGAGGGACAGTTCTTTCTTCCACAATGTGAGTCCTGGTGGATTGAACTCAGGTTGTCAGACTTAGTAGCAAGCATCTTTACTTACTAAGCTGTCTTGGTAGTCCAGCCAGACCCCCTGGTTTTAAAGCCTTTGAAAGTCAGCCTGGTGTGGTAGTATATACCTGTAATCTCAGCAGGCAGAAGGCAGAGGCAGGAGGAAAGAAATCTGCAAGTTTGAGACTAATCCGTAACACATAGTGAATCCCAGATCAGCCAGAGCTGATAAACAAGGCAAGAAGTCAGCGCCAACCTTGATGTAACATCAGGAGAGCAGGAAATGGCCAGATCTGGGAAGGCAGGGCAGTTTGGCCACGGTGAGCCCATTTTGCTCACTTGCATTGACACCAGGGTCACATAGGAGCCATCTGTGCTTTATTTGTTTGTTTGTTTTTAAAGATTTATTTATTTTATGTATGTGAGTACACTGTTTTTCTCTCCAGACATACCAGAAGAGGGCATCAAATCCCATTACAGATAGTTGTTAGCCACCATGTCTTAGCTGGGAATTGAACTCAGGACCTCTGAAAGAGCAGTCAGTGCTCTTAACCACTGAGCTATCTCTCCAGCCCCTATTTGTTTTTAAGATAGAATCTCCTTATGGAGCTCTTACTGTCATAGAACTCACTCTGTAAACCATGCTGGCCACAAGTTTAAACAGATCTACCTGCCTCTGCTTCCTGAGTACTGGAACTAAAGGTGTGTGCCACTACAGCAGGTTAGCAATCTGGTTTCTCTGGCAGCTGCTTGGTAGTGCAGCTGTAGCTCAGTAGCCCTGGATAGTGCAGAGTGCTCACATGTGGCAGTGCTCCAATAAATAGGCTCAGCTACCCAGTTCATGTTTAAGATAGCTCCTTCCTCTCCTTCCAGGTCCTGGTGTGCTTTCTGGAAGCTGATATAAATGAAAGTATTTCCAAGTTAGATCTGCTTAGTGATTTGGCTGAATAGACAGTTCCAGCTGTTGTAAAGACACGGGGTTAAGGGCAGTCCTTCCTTTCTCTGCCGGACTGGAGCTGGGGGAGGCCAGGGTTCGCCCCTGCACGTGAGCCTGCTACTCCCCATGTGGTGCTCCCCCATGGTGCTCGAGGGGCTCCACGTGATCCTGATGCCTCCTACTCCCTTTGCCACAGCTTCTAGGGGTGATGGCACACTTAGACACAGGACTTGCTCTAGGCAGCATCAGGCCCACCTCAGGCTCTTACAAAGCCACTGACACCCATACGTTTGTCTCCACAGCCTTCTGATGATGAGAACAGTGACAACAGCAGTGAGTGTGTGGTGTGCCTGTCAGACCTGCGGGACACACTGATCCTGCCCTGCCGACACCTGTGCCTCTGCACTTCCTGTGCTGACACACTGCGGTACCAGGCCAACAACTGCCCCATCTGCCGGCTGCGTGAGCATACTCAGGGTTCTGATTGTGGAATATGCAGATTTGGGGACTGTTATTCCCTACTGCATGAAACATGGAAACACCATGAGTTTTCATGCAAGGCATGGTTGATCCTTTAGGGAAAGATTAGAAAGAAGATAGAGAAGTGTGGTGACACTTGAACCAAGCAGGTTAAGCTTTGAACAGAATCTGTTGTCAAGGTTACCTAGGAACTATTCTTAAAAACCTTAAAGTGAGGTAAAAGCAGAACACTGTGGTGGGTAGGAAGTTGGCAAGTGATGCTGGGTTGTTGCCCACATTGTAGGCTCTAAGGAAACTCACCCAGGCTCATGGCTAGTAAACCATCAGAAATGGCTTCTGCACTTGGCCTCACTGTCTGCAAGCAGTGTGTGGCAGTGGCTGTCCCTGAGAGTCAAGTGTGCAAGTGTGTGTCCATATAATGTGTGAGTTAGCACTGTGGTCATGAGACAGGCTGTGCACACAGAAAGGGAAAGTACACTGTCTGTCCCGGGCTCCCAGTGACTCGGCTGAGGTGGGCTGGCTGCTCCAGCCGAGGTTTCTGAAGGCCTTGGTACCCACCTGTGATAAAGGAGAGGCACTCTTCTTACATAGAGGGTCCACGGTGACCGGTGGCCAAGATGTGCCGCCCTTTCAGAGCAGTCCTTTCAGCTTGCCCCACTGCAAACCCCCACCCCGATATACACGGTGGCTGGAGCTAGTGAAGCCAAGCACCAGGCCTGGCCTCCTGGGCCACACTGGGACCCAGAAGTCAGCAGGGCTGGAGCAAGTATAGAGCTACGAGTTCTGTCCACAGTGCATGTCCTTCCTTTTCTGGTTGCTATATATCCAAGTACAAGTGGTTGTGGAAGTGAGGCTGTTGTAGGAATCTAGATGAGCAGGGTGCACAGGCTTCGTGTCTGTGCAGTGCTGGAAGCACATGGGGACTAGGAGACAGCCATTGCAGTGAGGGGGTATGTATGCTCAAGATGGCAGCTATGTGTAGGGCTAAGGTTGGAGGGATGGGTAGAAAGGGCCCTGCAGTGGGATTTGGAAAGTAGCAGAACTTAATACAGATGTGAATAGAAGGGCCACTGTCCTGGGGCCTGCTTTCCACAGCACCAGGATACAGGCTGATGGCATACCTTACATGATCCTGATTTATGGCACATTCATGGGCCTCACCTCCCTTCACTGTGTCTTTGGAATGTCACACTGTTCCCTGCCAGGCCACATTTGTGGGCAGAGCTGGCATTCGGAGATGACCTTTGTCTTAATTTGTCCCTTCTGCTACATAACCAGTATCCATCCTGGTTGTCTTTGGTAGTCATCACATGTCCTTGCTCCTGTCCCGCCCTCTGAAGAGCTCACAGGCCGAAGCCTGTAGTATGGAGACCTCTGTGGTCTCCACTGTTTCAGCCTACTGATATGAGTGGCAGCTACAGCTGCTGTTATGTGTAGAGGGGACCTTAGACAGCTGTTGGTCTCTTAGCTGCCCTTAGAAACTGCCAGTTCTCCATCTGCTAAGGATTCCCTCTGCTTCTAATGTGGAACATGTTCCTTGTTTCTTGGCACCGTGAGTGGCAAAGTGTGGTGGATGTGCACAGTCTCTAGTGTCTCCCCTGTCTCTGAAGATGCGTCCTTCTTCACACCTTCTTCTTCCTTCCTGCTATAGCGTTCCGAGCCCTTCTGCAGATCCGGGCTGTGCGGAAGAAGCCAGGGGCCCTGTCTCCCATCTCCTTCAGCCCTGTCTTGGCCCAAAGTGTGGACCACGATGAGCACTCTGTAAGTGCCTTTCATCTTCCTTCTTATCTACATGGCTCCCCACAGCACCCTGCAAGGTCTAATGAAGGATCAAGCAGTGCTGTGCTGCAGGAGCCTGCAGTGTTTGCCACCCTTTCCACCATTACCTTAGGCAGCACCCTTTGCAAGGCCCCTGTATTTACTGTCTGTGGGCTGGCTTCAGCCTCAGCCTGGAGGCGCCCTCTATAGACTGCCTATGTTGACCTTGCTGCAGGCAGGTCAGGAAGGCCTTGTCAATTAAAAGACCTAAAGTGCGAAGCATAAATAACGAGATGAGACACGTGCACAAGTGCCCAGACACATGAGAGTGATTCCTAGAAATGGGTGGGAGTCTGCAGGCAAAGCTCAAGCAGTTGGGGAGTGAGGGAGAGCTGAGCCTTGACTTTCCTTTAGCTCCCATGCACACCTGCCATAGGGACCAGTAGCTGTTGACGGGCTTGCCTCTACTTTAAGAGGAAAGAATAATAAGCTCTGTGGCCTGGAAATCCAGGGACAAAGCCTTTGTTCCCAGAAGACTTGCTTTATTTATTCACAACCAGCAAGATCAGTAGATGTGTTATACTCTCCCACAGTAGACTTCTGAAAACTGGGCCAACACTTTGATTTTGTTCTATTGGGGTTTTTTTGTTGTTGTTGTTGTTTTTTGTTTTGTTTTTGTTGCTTTGGGTTTTTTTTTGTTTTTTGTTTTTTTTGTTTTTAAGACGCATTCTCTCTGTGTATAACCCTGGCTATTCTGGAACTCATTTCTAGGCTACACTGGCCTCAAACTCAAAGATCCACCTGCCTCTGCCTCCCGACTGCTAGGATAAAGGATGTACCTTGGCAGCTGGCCTCTGCCAACATTTAAAAGTCTAGAAGTGTTCCATGAAATGTAGATATTTTTGGCCTCTCTTTCAAACACTGAGGCTTCCTTGAGGCCTCTGGACTAGAGGTGTAGCACTCCTGCCGCAGTGGGGCACCACCCTGCCACACACACAGGACCCCCGCAACAGCTCTGCTGTCTAGCATACTGTGTGGGCTTTGGTTGAGAAACCATACACTCACCAACCGTGCACTTGCTAGTTATAGGAGAAATGGCTCTGAGCTAGGCTGCCCCATGAAGGAGGGGTCTAATGCTGCAGAGGGCTCCACTGGTGCTGTGCGGTGCTGGGCATGTTGGTGGGCTTTGCCCTGGTGGTTGTAGGTCAGAGGGATCCCTTTCTGTTTGTCCTCTTATTCTGAGTGAGCCAATTGCAGAGTAGATGCAACCTTGATTTGTAATTAGCCGGAAGTCTAATCTGCTCTGGGAACCACCTGCCTTTTTCAGGGGTCTGAGAACTTCAGGGGAAGTGTGTGCTTGTTCTCTGCCCTGTCATCCTGTCACTCTGTCAAGGCCATTTCTGTGAAGTACCCACATGAGGCCTCCAGAGAGTCATTAGGTAACGATGAGGCTGACTGGGTAGCCACTCTCATGTCACCTTGGCCAAGACCTCTTCTTCTGGGGAGACTCAGACCATGAGTAGGTTAGGTTGTGGATGAGGACAGATCCAGTACCCTTCCTTTCTGTGTGGGACCCACTGCAGGGCTCCCAGGAACTGTTGCTATGTGCAGGCAGCCTGTGCAGAGCCCTGATGCAGAATTTTGGTTGTGTTAAGTCTACCATAGTTTTAGAGTTCCTGGGTGTGCTTGGAGGCAGAAAGCCAGAGCCTGTCTCACCCTGCTGGTCCCCACGCCATGTGGAGGTAGAAGTTGTAAAACATGTGATTTTTATTTTGACAGTGTCCCTTTAAAAAATCAAAGTCGCACCCTGCCTCCCTGGCCAGCAAGAAACCTAAAAGGGAAACAGTAAGTGTGTTCGGTCATACAGCTCCGTTTTGCCTCAACCCTTAATTTTAAACCAACGAGTGTGGGAGGTCATCTTAACCCAAGCTAATATGTTTAACACACTTTGTCAAATCTGCTCTCCCTAGTCCCGGCATCCCTGCCCAGGAAGGGAGGTTTATGGCACAAGCAAAGCTGAAGGTCTGTTGTTCAGTGTCGGTGCCCGGTGGTAGCCAGCCCCGGCCCAGCCCTTCTTTCCAGCTTTGCTCGCTGTAGCTCCTGACTGCCCTGTTTCCCTTTTGTTTCTTGCTGGCAGTGGAATGGATGTTGACGGTAGCACTGCTCCTTTTGGCACACGGCATTCCCTGCATGCTCGCTCAGCTTGCACCCTGGCTGCCTGTCTCTTGACGTTTGGCTCTTTGGACAGAGGACTCTGGTTTTCTGATATTTTTCCTGCACCCTAGGCAGGCAGAGAGAGCAAAAGTCAGGCAGTGGCCAGAGCCAGTTGAGAGTTAGTGTGCCTGAAGGAAGAAGCTTGGGAAACAGTGCGTTTGTCCTTGATGGAGGGGTGGGCAGGAGGCAAGTCTTCACCTTGAAGTTGAAGGCAGGTGGGAACAGATGAGTGTTAGCCAGAGGGCCAGCATCAGCCTGGTGCATATCACATTTTGCAGGGGTGCTGCCCTGTCCTGTAATTCACAGGGTAGTACTTCCTGTGTGAGCATTAGTGAGCTCTGCCCTTCTCTGCCTTGTGTGTGAGAGCCTGAGGAGAGAGCCCTCTCCAGAGTGCCACGGCCTGCTCGCTGTTCCCTGACCCCTGCCGACCTATATCCTTCTAAGAGAGGCTGCAGTAGAACACCTACCCACACCCCCACTGCCACCCTGCTTGGGATCCCTGGAGGCCATACTTCCCCTAGTCTAGGGCAGCATTGGTTTTCCTGCCTCTGGCATGGCTCTGCTCTGCCTGGCCCTGAGTTCTCCTGTTTTCACTAACCCCTCACACTTTCCACTTCTGCAAGGTGGGAGCAGCAAGCTACGTAGGACCTTGGTAACGATGGGGACAGTGGCTTTTGCAGACCTTAATGATCGCTCTGGACATCTGGGTACTGGGATGTGTGCTGGAGCTGGTGGCCGAGGGAATCCTGAGCAGGCTGGCTTCCATCCTGCAAGGGAGCTTTTGATAAGAGATGGGGCTTGAGTCCTTAGAAGGCGGCATGATCGAGACACAGCCGAGCAGGTCTAGGGAGGAGAATGTCCCATTTCTGGGGTTTCATGGCATGGGCAAGGAGCCTGTCTGGTCCCTCCTCACTTGGCTTTGTTCCCACAGAGTTCTGACAGTATCCCACCTGGCTATGAGCCCATCTCCTTGCTTGAGGCACTCAATGGTCTACGAGCTGTCTCCCCGGCTATCCCATCAGCTCCCCTCTATGAGGAAATCACCTACTCAGGCATCTCGGACGGTCTTTCCCAGGCCAGTTGTCCCCTTGCTGGACTTGATCGAATCATGGAAAGTGGCCTACAGAAGGGCAAGACACAGAGCAAGTCTCCAGACAGGTGAGGCCAATGTCCAACCTCCCTGGTGAGAGCCGGGAGAGCAAGGATGGGGAGGAGGGCCTGCTGTGTGCGCGAGGATTGCGAGGCTTCGCTGTGGCTTCACAGAATGTTACGGTGCATTTTGTTCCTTGATAATTGGGACACCAAAGGCCCAGCAGCAGGTTAGAATCTGCTATAATTGGTCATAGCCAGCTCTGCGCAGAGAAAGTGCTGGGCTGAGGCTCCCAGTGCACACGGGCCACAAGTCACACCAATTGTTTGCTGTCAGTAAATAATTGTACAGGCCTGGGCCATGCATGTCCTTGCCCAGGGAGCTGATCTGAATTTTGGGCAGCTGGTCACTTAAGCATAGCTCACCAAAGAAACAGCAGTGACAGCTGAGGTGTGGGCAGGTAGACCTGTGGTTTTTTATTAGGGTTTCTCTTGCTGTGATTAAACACCATGACCAAAAGCAAGTTGGGGAGGAAAGGGTTATTTGACTTACACTTCTGTGTCTATGGCATGAACTCAAAACAGGGCAGGAAGCTGGAGGTAGGAGCTGATATAGAAGCCATGGAGGGAGCTGCTTCCTGGTTTGCTCTTCATGGCTTGTTCAGCTTGCTCTTTTCATGGCTTGTTCAGCTTGCTTTCTTATAGATCCTAGGAGTACCAGCTAGGGGATGGCACCACTGCAGTGGGCTGGGCCAGCTGGCCCTCCCCCATCAATCATTCACTAAGAAAAATGTGGGGGTGTCCTTAAGCTCTACTCAGATGACTTCAGTTTGTATCGGGTTGACAGTACCAGGCAGGCAGCACACCTTACTACTATGTTGGCTGAGCCACATGTGTGCTCCCTCTCCAGGCTCTGTGCAGCAACTCTGTCCACAGCTTATCTGTTTGTATTGGATGACCCACGGCTTTCAGCCAGTTGAACCTATCTGCTTTTATAGTAGCATGAGAACTTAAATGGGTATTCTTGCTAGGTTGTCCTTTTTCCTTAATCTTATTTTTAGTTAGCATACAAAACAGTGGTAATCACACATCTGTATCATTATTGTGCCACACACCCCATGCTGGTTCCTTTCCTCTCTTTATGTTGTCTCATTTATGTAAACCTTCATTACCCTGTATTGTCACTGCCTCCTCCTGGCCACTTCTCCCCCACATAGTCCCCTTCTGCTTTCTTTTCTTAAAATATTTTTTAAAGATTTATCTATCTATCTATCTATCTATCTATCTATCTATTTAATGTAAATGGGTACACTGAACTGTACTGATGGTTGTGAGCCATTATGTGGTTGCTAGGAATGAAGGTTGCTCACTCTAGTGGGCCCATGCTCCGGTTGCTCCAGTCTAAAGATTTAATTATTATTATATGTAAGTGCTCTGTAGCTGTCTTCAGACACACCAGAAGAGGGTGTCAGATCTCGTTATAGATGGTTGTGAGCCACCATGTGGTTGCTAGGATTTGAACTCAGGACCTTCAGAAGAGCAGTCAGTGCTCTTAACCACTGAGCCATCTCACCAGCCCCCACTTCTGTTTTCATGCCCTACTTATTAAAATCTGGATTCTACAGCATGTGAGGGAGTCTTAGTCTGGGTCCTTTTTTAAAAAACGAATCTCTAGTTCTATCAATTTTCCTGCAAATGACATCAACTAATTTATTTGGTTTGGTTTTTCAGGACAGGGTCTCTCTATGTAGTGCTGGCAATCCTGGAACTCATTCTGTAGACCAGGCTGGCCTCGGGTGCAGAGATCTGCCTGCCTCTGCCTCTGGAGTGCTGACATTAAAGGTGTGTGTCACCACTTTCTGGCAATCTTACTCTTTTTTTTTTTTTTTTTTGGTTTTTCGAGACAGAGTTTCTCTGTATAGCCCTGGCTGTCCTGGAACTCACTCTGTAGACCAGGCTGGCCTCGAACTCAGAAATCCACCTGCCTCTGCCTCCCAAGTGCTGGGATTAAAGGCGTGCGCCACCACATCCAGCTAATCTTACTCTTTTTGATTCTGAGATGCTCTCATGCAACCTCAGCCAGCTGGCCTAGAGCCCTGATTTTCCTGCCTCTCTCTCCCAAGTGCTATACAACTCAGGCTGTATTTCTTCTGTATTCAAGCTGCCTTGAATTCATTGATTGATTGATTAGATGATTGTTTTCTGGAGTACAACTCTGAGGTTCTATGTGCCCTCCATATTGATCTCTTGTCAGAAATGGGTTTTGTGTATCTGTGTGTTTCTGGAGGGCCATGTGCGTGCCAGGCCGGGGTTCTACCACAGAGCTCCAGCTCCATCCTCAGCATCACAAGAGGCTCTGGCACTACATTCCTCAGGCCACGCAAGAGTCAGTTTTGCTCTCTTGGAGACTAGCATGGGATGGCTGCCCAGTCTACTATGCCGACGCCCTCAAGGAGAAAGGTATAGGAAAGGTATGCCTTCTGCAAGCAGCCCAGGCCCCTGTACTCTGTGTTTATGGCAGAACAACTCCAGAGACACAGTCCCCTCTGCGGTTTGCCTGAGGCTCAATGTGTCTCCTAGTGTCAGGCTGTCAGGCCTGTGCTGGTGTCCTTGTGGGGCAGGAGGTTGTTAGACAGGCCCAGCTTTCTGGTTGTTCAGATCTGTGCTGAAGTACACTGCTCCCTAGGGAGCCTCGGTGAGCAGGTTCACTTTTTGAATCTTTGCAGAGACTCACCTCTCCCCCAGAGGCCTCTTCACAGTCCCCAGGAGTATGTGCAAAGGGTGCTGGCCCCTGTGGCTTTTGTAGAACTGCACTCCCATCCAGTTGTCCTACAGCCCTGCTTCCTTCCTCTCCCCAGCACCCTGCGGTCTCCATCATTCCCCATCCATGAGGAGGACGAGGAGAAGCTCTCAGAGGACTCGGATGCTCCTCTCCCACCGAGCGGTGTGGAGCTGGTACTGCGGGAGAGCAGCTCCCCTGAGGTGAGGCCCTGGCCACCTCACCCAGGCCTCCCTCCCTGATCCTGACCTCTCCCCAGCTCTCGAGGCAGTGCCGCACGGATACACAGCCAGACAAGCAGTGTCCCTGACCCGGCTGCGGTGCCTTGTGGTGGAGTCACTTTGAAGCTTATAGGCTCGCCAACATGTGAAGCGTAGCTTCCAGTGACATCTTTGCATCCCTGTGGCATCTGCTGCCCACTGCCCTTAGCTTAGTCTCAGTGATTTGGCCGTTTTGACCCGAGGACATCTGCATCAAAGGCCTTTCCTCTTTGTCTTCTAGAGTTTCGGAACAGAGGAGGGAGATGAGCCGTCCCTAAAGCAAGGTGAGCCACTTCTCCCAGGTCCAACCCTGAGCCCTTGGCAAGCTTTGGGTCCTGGCTAGGGATACACACCTCCCACCCCAACTCATGCCGTCAGGAACCTGGACAATCGATGTGCAGAGATGGTAAGGGCGCTGTGATACAGGACAGCACAGGATGTGCTGGAAGCTCCGCCTGTGTGTGGGAGCCATTTGTTGTGATGGTTTTTGGAATTTCTGGCTGTGTCTTCCTGATGAGTTGAGGGCAGCTGATACCTCCTTACCTCCCTATACTGGAGGGCTTAATGGGTAGCCTAGGAGGCTTGGGGTCCCCCATTCTCCTTGCCGGCCATGTTGGGTGGTAAGGAGCCCCCTCAAGTCTGCCTCTGCTTAGTCCTTGCCATGTTACTGCTGAACAGAAAAGTAAAGCAAGAGTCAGGGCTGGCATCTAGGAGAGGCCCAAGGCCACTTGACTCAGACATGGCTCTAACATGTTTGTTAGAGGCAGTGAGGCCCACAGAATGATATTGTGCCTCCCACCCCCCATGTAACTGCTGCTCTATTGTACCCTACATCCTGCTGAGAGGTCCTCTCATAAGAGGCCCATCTGCGGGAGGCTGACCCTCGGTGTAGTGGGGTGGTACCCTCTAAGAGCCACATGGTCACTTCAGCCTTCCTAGCCTGGCCTTGTAGTTCTATTCTCTGCCTCAGGCAGGGCCTCAGCTTCCCACCTAGGGCCTGGGTTCCTCCCACTATGCCGGCTCTTTACCTAGGCAGAAAAGTATACAGGGATTAGGAATGCGGGTTCAAATTGTTAAGAACTTGGGTGAGGCAAAACTAGGCATGGCCCTCAGGGCTGCTCCAGAAGGCTGCCCTGCAGCTCACCAGCACATGGGGTAATGGGGCCATGCCTGACTGCTCAGCTGAAGGTTTTGAAACAAAAGAAACAAAACTTCTCACCTTATGCATACGCCTGCCATCGTGGTCTATGGAGTTTATGAAGTCAGAGTGGACCACAAGGACCTGTCCCTACCTGAGTGTCCTAATTTCACTTCACTGCCTGCTGCAGGGAGCCGAGTACCCTCTATTGATGATGTCCTGCAAGATGGCAGTCCGCAGCATCATGGTTGCAGCCAGCCAGTCCCTCCTGCTGACATCTACCTACCAGGTAACAGCACTAAGTCTTGTGTTAACATTTGGGCAGAGCCTTCCTCTGTCTCTGAGGGGACAGGAGGAAAAGGACAGGAGGAATCTCTGAGACCTAGTGTACCCTTTCAGAGCCCAGGTCCTCTCTGGCTCTAAACTCTACTCTGCTAATCCCCAGCAGGGGTCAGGCCCAGCTTAGTCTCCCTTCTGGCTTCCTACTGGCCCTAGGGTTCTTACCCACCCTGGTGGACTTTGCCTGAGGAAGACAGGACAAGATGCTTGCAAAAGGACAAAGTCCGTTCTCTGGCTGCTCCCTGCAGGGGCCCCGGGAAGCCAGTCTAGTTCTGTTGAGATTGCATTCTTTCTTCCTCTGTGGTCCTTGCCAGAGAGATGTTTGCCTGGAGCTGACCTAGGCTACTGTCTAGATGCCCAGCAGCACATTCCCAGTCAGGCCAGAGGGCTAAGTGTAGGGTGCATGGTTGGGCCACTGGCAGTGAGCCCGGAGCTTGAGGCTGTTGCTTAGCTCCTCCTCTGTTCTGCTGGGATGAAGTCTGCAGCTTCACACTGGGGGCTCCAAATCTGGGGTAGAAGTGGGTCTCTCAGACGTACAATAGCTCTGGTATTTGGGAATTTGGAAAAACAGCCACTACAACTTCTAAGTACCTACACCTTCTTAAAAGTAGCTACTTAAGGAAACTGCTGCACCCAAATAGCAGGGAAGCTCCTTTGCTCCTGCTTGGCCCTGAGGCCAGCCTTGCTCACGTTTCAGGGCCTCTTGGTATTGGTGGATTGTGACATCCTTTGGCAGAAAGGGCCTCCATCTGCCCCTGTCTTCTGGATGTGAAGTGACCTATATACAGAGGCTGTCAAGGACACAGGGGTCATCAGGTCATCAAGTGTGGGAGAGCAGCTATGGGTTGTCTTAGTAGATCGCTGTGGCCTATCCAACACAAACCCATAGGAGAAGTATGTTTAGAACCAGCACATTCTATAAGGACACAATTCTAGTATGTTCTTGGGAACATCTCAGAGATCGATTGTTATTGTTAATTTGGCTAAGCAGGAAGTCAGGAGAGGTCCCTGGACCTTGAGCCCCAGTAGAGCTTTGCTCATGCAGATGGCCCTAAGGGCACTTTCACTATCCAGCATAGACTATTTATTTAATCCCTGTTGTGGCCTGTACCACATTAGGACTAGCCACAGAGACAACTGTAGGTAGGCAAGGGTCTTAGGCCTTGTTTAAGTCCACTAAGTAAGTGGGAGATAGTCAGCTGTAGAGTTATAGAAGAGGCAGGGTCGTTGCAGAAGAGCTAGTCTTGGCCAGTTCTGCACAGGAACTGCTTCACTCGAAGAACCATTCATTATAGAGGCTTACTCCATTGACAGTAGTCCAGACTGCTATCTCTGCACATCCTGTTGGAGCACCTCTGGAGGGTGGTGGAAGGGTCATGTGGCAGTCCCTGCATGTGTTTCTTCCTCACTTATATAATGGCACTATCTCTTCTGCTGGCTTTTGTCTGAGAAGGCTGCATATCTTTTATCTTTGTAAGGAATATACAGGTAGTTGGTGTCTTTACTTTCTGACAGTAGCAATACTAGCCTCGGGATGTAGCTGAATTCATTGAATTCAGGTCCTCTGCAGATGGAAAGAACAAGACTGGGAGAAATCCATGAAACAGAGGACTCTGCTAGGTTCTTTCCGTGGTCCAGTAGCCTGTAGAGGAGCTATGCCTGTTACTGTCACACATACACACGTCTCTCTCTTGGTTAGAAAGGTGTCCAGGATCTATCCTGGTGGTTCTTGTTGCAGCAGGTGATGTTTGGATAGTCTGTTTCTAGATAGTTCCCACCCCTGACCCTAAAGTTCATGACTTTCTGCTAACTGAGCTCCATCTATCTCTCCCTCCTCTCTGCACAGCCCTGGGTCCTGAGTCGTGCTCTGTTGGTATAGAGGAGTAAGCTGGTACGTGACCTTTCCTCCACACTTTTGGTGGCTTGGCTGGGTAGATCTGCAGAGAAGAGCCCAATCCCCCGAGGGGTGCTTTCTGGATTCAGAGTCCAGAGCCACTGATGGTTGCTGCACTTTTGTGTCTGCCATTCCTGCCATTCCTGACTTTGGAGCCAGAGGGTCTACTACCTGGACAGTTGTCCATCCAGGCTCTTCTAAAGTGATAACATAGGGTCCCTTGAGCAGTAACTCAACTCAGGCTGTGGAGTTACTATCCCTAGTAGGAGGAAGGAGTTGGAGAGTCAGGGAGCCCTAGGAACATGTGCAGCAATGTCCTGGGACCTGCACACAGTAGTCTAACTATAGTTTTAAAAAACAAAATTCAGTACTGGGGATTGAACCTAGGTAGGCACTCTACCATTGAACTATATTCCCAGGCCTCTTTACTTTTTGAGTCAGGGTCTTATTTTACAAAGTCCCCCAGGCTGGCCTTGAACTTGGTCTGAAGCCCAAACATACTTATAATATACATTCTTCCTGCCTCAGCTGTGGTTGTGGCTTTAAGCAGTAGTTCAGATCTGCACCAGTCACGGGAGGCCCTAGATCACCTGCTCCCATCAATGTTTCAGTCTGTTGTGTCCTGGAGGGCTGGAGTGAAGGTTCAGTGGTTAAGAGCACTGGCTCCTCCCCAGAAGACCCTGATTTGATTCCTAGTACCCACATGGCAGCCAACAACCCAGTTCCAAAGGATTGGACACTCTGTTCTGGCCTTTGTGGGCACCAAACATGCAACTTCTGCACAGAGATACATGCAGGCAAGACTCATACTTAAAATGAGAATAAAACATTAAAAAAATAAAATGCCAGACATGGTGGTACATGCCTTCAATCCCAGCACTCAGGAGGCGGAAGCAAGCAGATCTCCTGAGTTCCAGGACATCATGGTCTAGAGAGGGAGTTGTTACAGGATAGATAGCCAGGGCTACACAGAGAAACCCTGTCTCTGGTTTAAAAAACGAAACGAAACAACAAAACAAAAGCCTTTCAATTGCTGTGCAGAGGACATTCGCCACGCCTCCTTCACTTGTCACTGTGTCCTCTGTCCCCTGTCCTGGTATGCAGCTCTCTTGTGGACTGCTCAGCTTTCTGTCTTGAGACCATCATTGCCACTGGGAACCTGTTCATCCTGTCTCTGAAACCTGACACACCACACACACACACACGCACACGTGCACATGCACACACACACACGAACACGTGCACATGCACACACACACACACACACCACACACACATGCACACGTGCGCACACACGCACACACACACACATGCACACGCGCGCACACACGCATACACACGCACGCACACACCACACACACATGCACACGTGCACATGCACACACACACACACCACACACACATGCACACGCGCACACACACACACACACGCGCATACACACGCACGCACACACACCACACATGCACATGCGCGCACACACACACGCATACACACGCACGCACACACACCACACACACATGCACACGCGTGCGCGCACACACACACATGCATACACACGCACACACACACACCACACACACACGCACACGTGCACACACGCATGCACACTCTTAGGGACCAGTGAGGTTGGAGAGAGATGCATGGCCACAGAGTAGCTCAGATTGTTACAGAAGCATCCGTGAAAACTAAGCTGGCAAGCGGGGACTCTTCTTTCTTCTTAAGGTTCTTCCAGAGGGGCTAGCAGCCTTCCCTATTAGGCTTCCCCAGGATGGCACCATCGCAGCCAGGTTCACACAGCCTGTCTGGGAAGTGCCTAGTTGGTGAGACTTCTTGGCGGTAGCCCTCTCCCATGAGCCAGGGAGCCAGGCCTGGTGCTGCTGCTTTGGTTTTAGTCGGTTCATGGTTTCTCAGAACTTGCTGTCCCTCTTGAGCTGCGCTCCTGAAACAACAACACTGCTATTTATGGCTTCTGTGGGAGGAAGGGGAAGCTGTGTTGGGCTTAGGTTGGAACTTCGGTCACAGATGAGGACTGTGTCATAGGTTGCCTTTCCTGAAGCTATAGCTCCTAAAGCAGAGGGTAGAACTGGAGTTGTCTGTGTCTCCAAAACTCCCCCTGGGATAATGCTACACTGCACCATCGTGCTGACATCTGGAACTGAGCAGAGAGGCCTCTGTGGAAGACAGACGGGCCCAGGCCTGCTTCTCTAGTGGAGCTTCTTGTCCAGGCTGCCCAAGTACCAGCTTCTTTGTTCCTCCTGCTCCCTTTCCTGTGCTGGAGTTGGCTGAACTCCAGCTAACCCAGTGTAAAGCTTGTGGCTTGACTTGTACTTCTGAGATCTAGGAAATGTAGTCAAGGATAGGAGACCCAGTGGTCAGTATCCCACAGCTACCCTGTGCGTGCAGCAGCTCTACTGCCTGGTACCGAGGGGTGATCTGTCCCAGGTATGGAGGACAGATGGAACTCACTGGCTAGGACTCAAGGGTCCCTAGGTTTCTATGAGATCACATCTGCTATTCCTGCCAGATGGTATGTACCTGGGTTATGGGGTGGAGGGTGCTAGGTGGTCCTGCCCCTATGAGGTTCTGGTTTGATGAACAGATGCAAGACCACCAGTCAATCATGACCCCTCCTTCCTCTGCTCCCACCTACAGGATGGTCCACCTCCATGGAGACGCCACACAGCCTTGGCACCACCAGCTCCCCCTGGCCTCTGCTGAGTGGCTCTAGTCCTGAGCCTGGAGTTGCTGAGCTGACCCCATTCTGAAAGTCTGGCTTAGCGGGCAACACAGAGCCCTCAGCATCCCAAACATTGCCAGGAGGCTTCCCTGGACCCCAGCGAGACCCTGGCCTCTCTTGTCTGCACGCCTCATGTGGCCACTGGGATTTGAGGGTCCACAGTGAACCTTGATCAAATTGCACAGTGGGTTGTTCCTCCACACACCCTCCTTTTTTTACGGTCAATATATTTGTAAATGGTACAAGATGAAGGACAACAACTGTCTCCATGGGCCACGTGCCCTAGAAGGACTCTCCCCAACTGTCAAAGCTAATGCTTTGAGCACTTAGCAAACCAGCATAAGAGAATCTACCCATGGAATGTTCTGGAAGGTGGGCAGTCCAGGTTACAGTTGATGAAGGAAACAGTGCCTGTCTGCCTCTCATGTGTGACCCCAAGGCAGCCAGGCTGTCACTGCTGCTGTCACAGGCTGACACCTTACAGATGTCCTGACCATGGGTGACCCTCCTCGGAGCGTCCAGATCCCCTCCTGCTCTGCTCTATTACCTACTAGTGGTCCCTGGCAGCTGTGGGCAAGGCCTGGGTAGTCAGACTGTTAACACCACAGTCCTTAGCAGTGGTCAATGTCCAGTTCCCCCGCACAGGTCCTGCTTCACTCACATCCTCACCCGCTGCCAAGGTGGCGGTTTGTGCTTGCAGGGCAGCACTGCCCACCACCTGCCAGGGAGGAGCCTGAGCAGCTTCCATAGCAGATCCGTTGCCAGTTACCTGGCCTGTAAGCTTCTTACTGATTGATTGTCTAAGGCTCCTGTCAGAGCCCACCTAGAAGCAGGCTCCTAGTGATACTTTGTTTCCAAGGCAGAAGTGGCCCATGAGTGGCCCCAGAGCAGAGGTGCCCCAGGCAGTGCAGCTCCCTGGTGGGTTGGTAGAGGGACCTCAGCTTAAGGAACTGCCCTGCCACTCACCCAGGTGACAGCCTGTAGCAGTGCATGGAGACCCCTTTAGGCTCAGGGCTGCTCGAGCTCTGACTCTAACCCTGCTCCTTCCTAGCACAGCTCTGCACATCCATCTCTCTCTCTTGCTGAATGCACATATGTGCACACATGTCAGCATGTGCATGCTCACTCCCCCACTTCTCACCTGCCAACATCCTGGCCTCTGGCCGTGGCACTGGTGCCAGTACTTTGAAAGATGGGGTGCAGCCTACACACTTACCTGTCTCAGACTCACATGTACTATCATCTGATGTACTCTGATTGGCTAGTTTGGGTTCATTTTTACTGTATATTTATAGTAATAAAATCATGCAGCAATATTCTATGTGTGCCTTTGTTCTGGCACAGCACTATGTAGGCAGCAGCATTGTTGGCTTTTGGTGTAGTGACAGGACACTAGAGTGGTTTCTGGCAGAACTCCTGACAGGTTTTGTTGCTGCCTTCATTTGCTTGTGTGAGAGGGGCAGTGAGTGCCCCCTCCAAACATAGACAATGGTTTATTGCTATTTTGTTGCTTGCTGTGTCTGAAACTGGACTTGGAATTTGGCTCACCTCCACTGGGCAATTGATGAATCTTAGCCTCTAGGTGGGCAGGTGGTCCTAGTTCTTATACCCATCCCAACTCCTGTGATGTTTACTGAACATTAATCAATGTGCCAGAGAGGGGCAAAGCATAAGTAAGGCTTAGGTCCCCTGTCACTTGAGCTGGAGTCACTTAGACATTTAAGTTTTTTAAGGCATGATTTCATAGGCAGTGGAGCCACAAGCTCTGGGTGAAGCTCAGGGGAAAACCAGCCCCCTCATGGATGAGGTGGATATTGAGACTTCAGATGCCCTCTCAGGGATGTTCGGGACTGGAGACTGACACGTCTTGATAATCAGTGTACCTACCTGCTTAGGACAACCTGGTCTCCGTGCGGTGCGTCTTGGTAGCTGTAGTTTTCTGGTGGTTGTGGGGTCTCCTCTGCAACTTGGAGGGTGGCGAACTACATAACTCCACCCCCACCCCACCCCGCCTCCGCCAGGGTCTTTCCTGGGTTCAACCCCAGAAGCACAGGACTGGTGGAGGCGGGCTTTATGCACGTGGAAGCACGAGGATTGGGTCTGGTGTTGTGGGCGGGGTCGCGCATGCTCGTTTGGGCAGTGGGCCTGGAGCACATCAAGATGTCGACCACGACGGTTCCGGAGCTGAAACAGATCAGTCGGGAGGAAGCAATGCGCTTGGGGCCCGGCTGGAGTCATTCATGCCACGCCATGCTATACGCCGCCAACCCCGGGCAGCTTTTCGGACGTATCCCCATGCGTTTCTCAGTGCTGGTGAGGAGCTGGGCGGGCAAGCAGGGCGGATACAGGCTTGGGACGCCCAGTGGACCCCACGTCCTGACCAAGCTTACCTTGCAGATGCAGATGCGCTTCGACGGGCTGCTAGGCTTTCCCGGGGGTTTCGTGGACCGGCGCTTCTGGTCGCTGGAGGATGGCTTGAATCGGGTGCTGGGCCTGGGCCTGGGCGGCCTACGCCTTACCGAAGCTGATTACCTGAGTTCACACCTGACTGAGGGTCCACACCGTGTGGTGGCACATCTGTACGCACGGCAGCTGACATTGGAACAACTGCATGCTGTGGAGATCAGCGCTGTGCACTCACGGGACCACGGTCTGGAGGTGGGGCTACTGCCTGGGGCCCGCCCCCATTCCCACTCCTGAGGTTTGGCTCTGGCACCACAGAAGGCACCTTGGGTAACAAGTACCCCTCAGGGTCCTCACCCTGGCTATGCTGGGTGGGAAAAGGGACTTGGGATCTGGATCATGGGCTGTTTTCATTTGCCTTGTCTGCCATTGTCAATCCTGGGAGTGGGGCTTGGGGTCACTGGAAGGGATGAACAGGGCCTGCTTGGGAAATTGAGACCAAAAAGACCGGGTTGCATGCAGTGTTTGGGATTATCTCCTGAGAGGAAATTGGGGGATTTGTAGATTCTGTGGTCTAAGGGGCATGGAGTGAAACCAGGGATCATGGGGGTTGCTGCCAGACAGGGTGGGGAGTGCATAGGATTGACCTTGGAACTTGGAGAGAAGGCACTTTACTGCCACCAGCCTGGCCTGGCCAGACCCTGCCTGGGTCTCCCCTGTTTCTTTGGCAAACTGGTGGCTGACAGGCATCTCTGCCAGGGTCCTGCCTCTACAAGAAGAGCCCAGCCCCACTCATGCCCTCTGTCCCACAGGTCCTGGGCCTTGTACGGGTCCCACTGTACACACAGAAGGATCGAGTAGGCGGCTTTCCTAACTTTCTGAGCAACGCCTTCGTCAGCACTGCCAAATATCAACTTCTATTTGCCCTTAAGGTACTCAACATGATGCCCTCGGAAAAGCTGGCCGAGGCCTTGGCCTCAGCAACAGAGAAGCAGAAGAAGGCTCTAGAAAAGCTGCTCCCGCCCTCATCCTGAGGTGCTTCTTGTGCAGGTCCCTGCCCTCCCTTGGCTGTCTCTGCCCACAGGCCCTGGAATTCCCGAGACGCGTGCCTTCTAGTGTGTTTGCTTTTGCATCCCTTCTGACTGCAAGGGACATGCAGGCAGCTGTTCATCATTACTGTCCCAAGCAGTCCCTGGGACCTAGCTACACTCTCAGGTTGGTCAGTGGGGGTGGGCCTGGGCCTAACTTTTCAAGCTGAAGATGCTCTCACCCATCCCAGGGCTCAAACTGTCCTGTGCGAGTCTGTTCATGACTAGTGGAGTCCCAGCTAGAGCCCATTCTTCGAAGGCAACCACTTGGTTGGAACACAGATCCTGGACTGGTCATGGGTTTTGCCCAACAGAGATGACCCACGTTAGACCAACCCTTCTTTCCCTTAGCCCAGAGCCTGACCCAGCGTGGGGCAAGATGTTTATTTGGGTGCTTGTTGGATTTCTCTGTTAGATTTTGTTCTTGGTGTATGAACTGTGGTTTGGTTTCAGAATGGCTGTGCCCCACATGATTTTGTTTTCCCCATGGGGGCCTCTGTGAAGCTGAGGAAGGAAGAAGACAATAATAAAGCCATTCCTCTGATGCTCATGTTGCTTCTGAGTGCCATGGCCACATCTTTCTGAGGTGTGTGGAGGTTGGGCCCCAGACCACAGCCAGCCTCTGAGGGCAACCAATCTCAGTGGCAGCTTGAATTGAGCTCTTGTGGTGATGGTGGAGCTGAAAGCACAGGCCTAGTGTGCAGAAGGACAACAGAAGTGCCACCATGGGACAGGACCACCACTGCTGGCAGTCCTATAGCCTGGTGCAGAAACACTGGGAAGGCTGTGTGCCAGCTCCACTTTAGGGCTTAGCAACAATCCAAGAGCAGGGGAGAAACCCTGGAGCAAGAGTGACCCCCACAGCTAAGGATACAGAGCAGAAGTAACCACACATGGGTTACTAGGGTCTTCTGGTGTCAGGCAGGAATACATGTCAAGTGATCACAAATGAGCCCCCACCAACTTGCATCTAATTTTTATTTTCAAAGAGTACATTTTCTAGGCACCCCAGACCTTGTCTGTAAGATCAGACCTCAGTATGGCACCTGCATGTGCAGGACACAACCTCTCCATACAGCCCTGCCTGGTCTGGGCCAAAGCTGCCTACCAGCATGGGCCTCTCCACCAGGATCTGGGTGCTGAGCCCTCCATCCTGTCTCAGGGCTGGCCCAAGCTGCCCTAGTGGGGACCGCAGTCCTGTCTTCCTGTCCATAAGCTGCTCCCTGGAATGGTCTTCTATTCCCTGGGCTGCCGCAGCCATCTGCTCACTGCCCTGTCTTGCGTGGCACATAACTTCAGGGTGGATTTATCACCCAACGTCAGAATCTGAATAAATTTGTTTTAAGAGAGAAAGAGAGAGCACTTGATAAGAAGGAACAAGAAGGTTAAGTCCAAGGCACCCATGAGCGCGTAGTGGATACTCTCACCGTCCCTCCTGGCTACGGTTCCCGCCATTTCTTTGCATTCAGCATCTGTAGTTTCTCCAAGCTCTGTGTTACAGAGCATAACGCCTGCCCTAAGGATAGGGCCAATTAGTGAGTGCTCTGTGATGGAGTCTCAGCAGCAGTCTAAAAGGGGAAACTCAGGGCACTATGAATAGGTGACCCTGGGATAAGACTACTTGGGGCTCTGAGCTATCGGGTATGGCCAGCTTTGGGGTCAGGTCTCAGCCTCAGTCCATGGAAGAGGCTCTGGGGAAGGGTGAGGTTAAAGCCTTGGCTACACTCCTAGAGACTTACCCATCTCATGGACACGGTCTTCCAGGGCTCCTGACAACTCAGGGAGGCTCAAGGCCTGCAGGGGAATGGGCCAGCCTTTGGAATCTGTGGTATAGAATGGTGAGTTGGCCACGGGTTTGTCCTCACTGTTGATGCATGAGTGACCGAGCAGCCAAGGTAGGGAAGCCTCTCAGGCTTGTACCCAGCTACTGGTTTAATAGCTGCCACTTAAGGCTCAGCTTAAGAAGATATGAACCCTGAGAGCTGCAGCCACCCAACTCACTAGAGGCCTTAAAGACAGTGTAGTGGGCCATGAGACAATGGCCCTTACACTTGCCACCTACCCCTAAGAGTAATAGCACATCCCTTATCACAAATGGGCATGATCTGGGGACTGGGTTGTCACTGTGACAGATATGCAAAGAGAGCCCACTGGTGAGAACTTAGCTTAGGGATTCCTGCCCACCTGGTCCTAGTCCAGAACCAGGCTATTAGTTTCTTACCTGCTGAGAGAAAGTGTGGGTTTGGAGTACCTTCCCTGGGGGAGTGGTGCTGCCGCAATCGAGCTGACAGCTCAGCTTGACAGGCCCTGCAGGACATAGGACCAAGTGTGATACTGAAGAGGCCCTGCCCCAAACCCAAACCCAAACCCGTGGGGTAAGGGAAATCAAATCAGCCCCAGAGCCAGCCCGAGAAGCCCATACTGTTCAGCTGGAAAGACACGCAGATCCCTAGTCTGCTGTAAGTCAAGCCTGGGTCTGCACTGTGGGACACATCCCCAGAAAGAGGCACTATGGTTCCCCCACCTCTCACCTGCTTAGAGGATGCGAAAGGGACAATGCCCGACAAGTGTGTGTGGGTGTCTACCTGAGTATGTGAGCCCACTTACCGCAGCTGGTCCAGGACAAGGGCAGCATCCTGGGCCAGGGTTTGGGCCTCCTGCAGCTGGGCATGGATGTCCTTTCGGGCACTATCCTGCTCCAGGAGGCAGCTCTCTACTACAGCCCGCAATTCCTGCTCCTGGGATACCTGGCCACGCAGAGCCTCTGCCTCCTCACAGCACTGTAGGCAAATACCAGGCTATAGGGCCCAAGCCAGGAAGCCAAGGCCCATGCTTATTTCCCCAGTCTGTTAGGTGCCTGTCTGCCTCTCTCCAGCCTGTTCTAGGATTTCCTCATTTGGCTCCATCTTGCAGCTTCCAGGTTCTGTGAGCCATTTTCTCTAACTAGCTCTTCCTCCTAAATTCATCTGACTTTTGGCTGTTCCATCTACCTTCAAGTTTCCTGTCTCTAGTGCCCTGCTACAGAGGAGTGACTCTAGATGTCCTCTGCCTCCTGTGTCCACAGCCCACCAGGACTTTCCCACTTACTTTATGCAACTGAATGGCAAGCTCCTGCATCTCAGTCTCCAGCCGGTCAGCATAGGCCAGCTCTAGGGCATCACTAGGTGGGCGGGCACTGCTGTGCCAGCGGGCAATGGCAGAGGTCATTTTCCTTTTGGGCCCAAACAACCTGAGTGGGTAAATCAGGGTGCATGTTACCTTCTGTCATGTGCATGGACCTTGGTACCAACCTGCCACCAAGGCCAGTCACTAGGGAACACCTAACTGAAGAAGGGAGGTTGTAGAAGATCCTAGGGCAGAGAACCAAAACAAGAGTGTCTAAAAAGCCTCCACCATCATTGGCTTCAGGCTTGGACAACTGTGTCTGTGCTCTCAAGGGAGATCTCCAGGAATCTCCCCTCCAGACAAGTGCCGTGGGAGTCACTGCAGGCTTCCGTGAGTGAGTGCAGCCAGCTTAGGCTTAAGCTCAGCTCTACATAGCAGCAGCCATCCCGACACAACATTCAGGAAGCAGGGTAGGCAAGGCAGACCCTGTCCTCCCAGTATCAAGACAGAACTTCTGGTTACTGAGGGCCACTGCTATAAGCCACTCATTCACTCTGCCTGAAGAGGTAGGATTTGGAGATTGGGGGAGTGAGGAGTGCTCTAAGGGCAATACCTCTTATTTCTTCATTTTCCCTGTGTAGGGAGTCAACAACAAAGTCTAGGACACTGAAAGTACCTGCATGCCCAGAACATTGGTGCACTTTGGAAGGTGGGCATGAGAGTTCAGGATCACCCTTGACTACAGAGAAGTGACTTGTCTCAAAGCAACTACAGATGGGAGGAAAGTCATCACTTGTGCCTAGGGAAAGGTACAGGCTCTAAGGGGACCTTCAGGTTTCACCCTCCAACTAGTCCTGTGCACAGAAGCAGCCAACAACAGTAAGTTTAAAAAAAAACAGATCCCTGGAGATCATCTGTCTTCTAAGTCTTGTTTGTCCTCCTCTCTCTGATAATACAGCTGGAAGAAATTCTTGGCCAACAATTTTTCAATCATCTCTTTATTTCCTTACACATTCATTAAAGAGGTTATAGTGCATCTAAATTTTATCAATGAATAAGGAAGTTTTGTATATGTTGGGTGCTGGATGTCTTGTGACAGTTTGTTAGGTAGTAGAACTGCAAAACTGAGCAACAGAAACAAAGCCTCCATTCTTATAGAGTTGCAGTTGAGGGAAAGTTGCTTAACGTAATATTTCACATGCTACTTCACAGCTCATTTGTAGTAGGTTCTGTGAAGCACAAGAAGACCTCACCTTCAGTGATCATAAGATCCTAAGTCTTATGGGGGAAGGGAAAGGCCCTGAGTTCATGAGACTTAACTATCCATTTCAACAACAAAATTAAAAGACAAGAAGTAGAGTATGGTTCATTTACAAGAGAATAAACCACAGAAGTTCCAAAAAAAGCCCTGCAGCAGGTCTGCTAGACAAAGGCCTTGAAACAACCATCTTAAAGATAATCAAAACTAAAAGATGATGTGGAAGTAATACAAAATGGAGAGACAATGGAGAGAAATGTAAAACACAAGCAAAGAAGTAAGGAAACTGAGGAAAAGCCTCCTAAAACAGGCAGAGGCAGCTTTACATAAGCGGACAAAGAACAGAATGATGGAACTGGAACACAACGGAATTCAGTCTGAGGAGTAAGAGAATAAACCCACGAGTAAAGCTCGAGACCACATGGGGCCAGGTCTTTCTTACGAGTGCCTCAGTGATAGGAGGGCAGAGGGTCTGAAGAGCTGGCAGATGGAAACTTCCACTCCTGATCGAATATATGAACATCTGTGAAGCCAAATGAACTCCACAGATGATGAATACCAGGACACATGGCTAAGCTAAAGACTTACAGCACCTTGGAACAACAAAAGAAAAGCAGCTCGTCCCATGCAGGGAGCTTCAGTAAAGTTCTCATTCGAAACTCTGGAAGGCTGCAGCAGCCACAGTGCCAAAGCAAACAGCTGTCACCAAGAATCCTTTACCTGGGAAAACTGTCCTTCCAAAGTGCAGGACAGAGTCAGACATTCCCAGATAGGCAAACACCGAGGAAGCCCTGCTGAAAGCAGGACAACTGCTGCACCAGAGCCACCTAGGGGAGAGCACTTCCAGTGTGAGAGCCACCCATTGAGTCACAGCCAAGTCACAAACTGCAGTTGTGTATATGGAACGTTTTGAGACAAAAGGCATATTACATGGTTTGGATTTCATATTAAAAGATTTATATTCAAGCTTTTGAGAAATAAAAAGCCTGTGCTATAAAATACCAACTCCAGAACTATGAAAGTTATCATGAAAAAAATATTTTAAAATCACAAAAAAAACTGAAAATATCAAAGCTCAAAGGTCCAGCATACAGCAGCAGCGAGGCCATCTTGGAGCCATGTGGGCACAAAGGCTGCTGTCTATACATCCTACCTGCTGGTGTACAGGCTGGAAGAATGGCTGAAATTGGTGGGGTGGGGGAATGCATTAGGGGACTCACGTGATGCCAATTTCCTTCAAATCGCTTTCAGTGAGAGTCAGAAAGATACGCAGGTCTATGTCCTGCTCCTCGAACACTTGCAGGTACTTCAGACACCCGATCTGTTCCAGCAGTGTGGCAAGGTCCTGGGGTAGAAGAGACCACTGGGAGGCCTGGGGACCAGGACGGGAGAACTGGTCTCCTTGGGACGCTGACCCTAAGCTTGACTAGATCCCCCACAATGCCCTTGCAACCTTAGTGCCTCAGGCAGAGAAGGGATGCTGACAGAGCTAAAAGAAAAGAATCCAGGAGGCAACTCAGGCTTAAAGTCCATGTCCTGGGACATTTGATCCCCTCAGGCCCTGCCCAGCCCATTGTCCTGTGGAACTTGGTGCCACAGTTTGAATTTTGAATCCATGTCTGCATGGCCATCCTTGTGCTTATCCTGACTCCACCGGGAGTCATTACCACTGCTTCCAAAATACCATATGAGGGGTGCCTGGTGATAGCACAAGCTTTTCAGACTAGATAACTATCTAGTCTGCTGGCCCTTCGAAGTCAGCTACTGCTGAGCTCAACTGTTCAACCCCAGTAGCTTTTCAACACCACAATTTCCAGTTTCCATTTCTGCCCATGCTTGGTTGCTTAGGATGGAGAGAAAATGTTCCAGGGTTACTTCTCTACCACTTTCCTCAAAGAACCAGCCTTGAGATCCCAGCACATCTAGTAACATGCTGTAGAGCAAGAGGTGCACTATGTTCCAGGTCTAGGCCTGGGAGAGGCTGCAGGCAGAGACAGCCCAGTTTATAGGCTGTTAGGGAGCAGCCCCGCTGTGCATCACACCCTGAGCTGCTGCTCTGAGCATAGAGATGCTGCTTCACTGGGGTGGTCTACAGTGAGGGTGTGGCTGCATTTTTGTTAAGTATATGCTATATGCCATTACTGTGTCCCCAGCTCATGAGCATCCCTAAGCCTAAGGAGACCCAGAGAGCAGGACAGCAAGGGGACAGCCCCTGCCCATGAAAAGAAAAGGAGACCAACCCCACAGCTGGCCTGCCGCTCATCAAAAATCCTTTCTGAGCCCAATCAGTTCCCATGCCTTGTGGAGAAACCAGTACCCTCTCCTCTCAAAAATGCCTGGCTGTCATGTATACACATAAATGAGCCCAAAATCCACATCCCATAGTTACAGAAGTGCCATCTCTTTAAACAGGTTCTCAAATGTTCTCACCTGGGGTCCTGAGTAAGGAGACTTCTCAGTTTGGGGTTCAGACCCTGGAATGGAAGCAGGCCCTGTGCTGGAAGGCCAATGACCATCACTGTTGCCGTGACGACTCTTATTCTTCAAATAACTCCTGGTTTGTTTTCGAACCGAGCTTTTCCGGGCATGATCAGAATCCTGCAGTGAAAGGGGTATGTTGGGAACCAGCCCTTGTCTGGCCCTAAACTTCTGGCCTTCTTCACCCATGGCAAGGGTGAGTTGTGAAATCTATCATGATTTACCTGCAGCTTTGGCCCCCACACTCAAGGTTCAGAGTCCTCCAGGCATTGTGTAGACACACATTAAACATTCACCCATTTTCTACAACACCGGAGGAGGAAGAGGGACCTTTACCTCATTGCTTTCTATGGAGGCTTCACTGCTGAGACCCTGGGCTCTTGCTAGGCCATCACTGCTGCTGCTCCTCCACACAGGCCCAAGACTGGCACAGAAAGTGGGTTCCTCTGGTAATGGAAAACACCTGATGACAGGTCTCACCAGTGAGGCTGCCTGGGTTGTTAGCTCATTCTCAACTGCCTTTTAACACAGCTCAGCACTGTTTGTGTGGCCAACCCCACACTATAGGATACACAGAGCTTGTTTGGGTTTTTTGTTTTTGTTTTTTGGTTGGTTGGTTGGTTTTATTTTTTATTGTGTGCTCATCAATTCCACACCTCTACAGCAGAGCTTGGCATGAGACAGGAACTTGGTAAGGCACTGCCAGGTCATAGCACACGCCTCCTGCTGGGAAGATTGTCAGGAAGCCCTTGGACTGACCCTTTGAGTACTGTGTGCCTCATCAACCTGTGGGACCTCCAGAATCGGGATGCTTGCCGTCACCTGCCCATGGCCAACTCTGGCTTACCTCACAAGAACTGAGGCCTTCTCTATCTCCTCCTCTATGGGAACACAAAAGGATTGGGGTGCATACCCCGGCTGCTGCTGCTACTGCTCTCCACATCCTGTTCATTGATGGGGGAAGTGACGTCTCTGTAGCAGAGGCCCTCGCTTTCCATGGTATTCTCATCACTGCTGGTGAAGGTCACGTAGCCCCGTGGAGGGACTTGCTCTGTGTACAGAATGGGCATGTGAACCCTCAGACATGAATGAAGCTACCACCCCTCTTAAGAGTTTGAGGGTGAAGCAGCCCCACAGCCACATCATCTCCTTGCATAGTAACATGGCCATGCTCCAAGAGAGATGAGCTTGTACATCACGGGACATGAGCGTGGTGGAGACAGAGCTAGCACCCAGGGCAAGGTCAGTCCCCTTAGCACTGCTACTATTTTCTTAGGGACAGAGTGGGAAGTAGCAGGCTGGATCTATAGACTCCTAAACTGAAAGGTTATCTGGGCACATTTATTTTTTTTTTATTTATTTATTTTTTTTAAAGATTTATTTATTTATTTATTTATTTATTTATTTATTATATGCAAGTACACTGTAGCTGTCCTCAGACACTCCAGAAGAGGGAGTCAGATCTCATTACGGATGGTTGTGAGCCACCATGTGGTTGCTGGGATTTGAACTCCTGACCTTTGGAAGAGCAGTCGGGTGCTCTTACCCACTGAGCCATCTCACCAGCCCATCTGGGCACATTTAAAATAAACTCCAAAGCCGGGCGGTGGTGGCGCACGCCTTTAATCCCAGCCCTTGGGAGGCAGAGGCAGGTGGATTTCTGAGTTTGAGGCCAGCCCGGTCTACAAAGTGAGTTCCAGGAAAGCCAGGGCTGGGCTATACAGAGAAGCCCTGTCTCAAAAAGACCAAAAAAAAAAAAAGTAATAATAATAATAATAATAAAATAAACGCCGGACTTAACACGCACATCAAGTATTATATAACTATAGACTTTTTTTCTTTTTCCTTCTTCTTTTTTGTTTGTTTTTTCAGACAGGGTTACACAAAGGAAAGTGAAGGCCAGCCTGATCTACAGAGTGAGTTCCAGCCCAAAAAGGGGGACACAGAGAAACCCGGTCTTGAAAAAACAAACGAAAAAGAAGAAGGAAAAAGAGAAAAAGTCTATAGTTATATAATACTTGATGTGCGTGTTAAGTTTGGAGTTTAGTTATTATTATTATTATTATTACTTTTTTTTTTTTTTTTTTTTTTTGGTCTTTTTGAGACAGGGTTTCTCTGTATAGCCCAGCCCTGGCTTTCCTGGAACTCACTTTGTAGACCGGGCTGGCCTTCAATTCAGAAATCCGCCTGCCTCTGCCTCCCAAATGCTGGGATTAAAGGCGTGTGCCGCCACCGCCCGGCAAACTCTTGTTTTATTGGTTTTTTTGGGTTTTTTTTGTTTTTTGTCTTTTTGAGACAGGGTTTCTCTGTATAGCCCTGACTGTGCTGATACTCACTCTGTAGACCAGGCTGGCCTCGAACTCAGAAATTCGCCTGCCTTTGCCTCCCAAGCGCTGGGATTAAAGGTGTGTGCCACCATGCCGGGCTTCTTCTTTTTTTTACAATGTTAGGGATAGAACCTGAGGCTTTATGTGGTAGGCAAATACTGTACCAGAGCTCCAACCCCAGCCAAAAAAAAATCAGCCTGAATAGAGAGAAAAAGACTCTGACCTAGGGCTGGAGACATGGTTCAGTGATTAAGAGCATTGGCTACTCTTCCAGAGGTCCTGAGTCCAATTCCCAGCAACCACGTGGTGGCTCACAACCATCTGTAATGGGATCTAATGCCCTCTTCTGGTGTGTCTGAAGACAGAGTACTCATACTTAAAATAAATAATATTTTTAAAAAGACTGACTTAGAAATGGACAATGCAGAAAAAGTTCATGTAATCACTGACATATTTGCCCATAGAAAGCAAAAACATGAGATATGGCTCTGTGCCTTCCAGCACTGCAAACAACAAACTCCATGCATGATGGCAGACACCAATAATCCCAGAATTCAGGAGGTAGAGACAGGAGGATTGTGAGTCAGCCGGGGCTTATGGGGTGAAACCCAGAAGGGAAAAGAAAGGACAGGGAGCAGAAACACAGAATGTGTCACATCTGTAGTCCCAGCTACTCAGGACCAGAATGTGGGCAGAGCCAGGACAGGGGCACTAAAATCCTCACACATCACAACTGCTGTGACATCTATTTGACCGGAATATCCAATGAAAAGAAAAAAATCCACAGAATAAAACCAAAGTCTTGAGTTATCAGGGACTCCTGGAGTCTGTCATTAGGTCAATTCTGAGGCTCACTCCTGTGGTATCCAATCCTACTATAGTCTGAGGCCAGGGACCCACATTCCAGGGCAGTCCTGTGCATATCCAGTCTCGGCATGTGATACCAAAGAGCTTTGGGAACCGTGGCTCTCACCATAGGTGGTCTGAGTCTTCCCTCCGAGTCCAATAGCTGTGATCTTGGCCAGGGCACGCGGCCCCTCATGGATACTGAGGCCCTTTTTTCGGCAGGGCCTCTGGCGCTGAGGAACAGGCCAGGACTCATCTGAAGAGCTCAGATCTTCATATTTTTCTGTAGGTCAGACATGAGAATTAAGACATTGGTTCAGTAATGACCTCACGTGCCAGCGCTGAGCTCTCAGGCCATGTGTCTGTGTATGCTTTTTGGAAAAAAAAAAATTTACTCACTGCTTGAACTCCCAGCAGCTCTCCTGCCTCTCCATCCCTAATGCTGGGGTTATGTGTATATGCCACCATACTCAGGTTCATTATGTTCTTAAGGTTTCATCTTTAGTTGAGAGTGTGTGGGTGCAAAAATGCAGGTGCCATGGAGCTAGAAAGAAGGCATTTAGTTCCCTTGGAGCTACAACTACAGGTGTTTGTGCACTGCCTGGGATGTGAGGTGTGGAGCAGCGGCCTGAATTTAGGGCCTCTGCAAAACCTATAGGTTCTCTGAGAAAGCAATACTCTTTTTTTTTTTTTTTTTTTTTTTTGACTTTTCAAGACAGGGTTTCTCTGTGTAACTGTGGCTGTCCTGGAACTCACTTTGTAGACCAGGCTGGCCTCGAACTCGGAAATCCGCCTGCCTCTGCCTCCCGAGTGCTGGGATTAAAGGCGTGCGCCACCACTGCCAGGCGCAATAGATAATCTTAAGTGCTACTGAGTCATCTCTCCAGCCAAATCACCTTAATAGTATTAAATTAGAAAAAAGTGTGTTGGGCTGGTGTATGGTGGTGCATACCATAACCTTAATCCAAATACGTGAGAGGCAGAACCTGTCTCAAAAAAAAGTTTACCAGGACTGGACCTGAATGAAACATTACAACTGGCAGGCCACTGCTCTGAAACCTTCATTAATTTTTTTTTCTTCCCTTTCCTTTTCAAGACAGGGTTTCTCTGTTTAACCCTGACTGTCCTGTAGACTCACTCTGTAGACCAGGCTGGCCTCAAGCCCATAGAGACTCACCTACCTCTGCCTCCCAGAATGCTGGACTTTAAGGCATGAGCTGCCACATCTGGCTTCACTTTCTTAACTTGGTGAAAGGTATACACACCTTCCCACAGCTAACCCCCGGCTGGATTATGGTCTGAAGGAATGATGTGCACAATGTTTAGGCCATCCTAGAAGCACTGGCAACTGGATGAAATCAGACACAAAAGCATGCCAGGCAAAGGGTGAGCTCTGTCTGTATTCTGGCAGCTTGGTAGCACACCTGAAGAAGTGGTAAAGAAACTAACTTGACTAGACAAGATCAGTGTGGAAGTCCAGGGTCTTCGACATAGAAATACCAAGAAGATGGAGCAAACCCTTAAGTCAGAAGTTAAAAGAAAATAACTGTAGTGAACCCATCTACAAGAGCAGTCGTGATGATAAACACTTCAGAATAATCTTGGTTATAGACAAATATATATATGAGGAAAAATGTAACCCTTCCTGAAAGTCCCAAAAGTATTCTGAATACAAAACATGCCCTGTATTCTTAGATGGACAGCTTACACCAGAGAAACAGTGAATTTCCTGTTAGTAAATGTAGTCTCCTGTAGTCTCCTTGATATGTGCTCATTGTTTTTTTGAGACAGGATCTGTGTTCCTAACTGGTTTTGAATTTGCATCCTCCTACTTTGCCTCTCAATCCAAAAATCTGGGATTACAGCTGTACACCACCACATATATCTTTTCTACCATCTTAATTAAAATAACACTTCTTAAGGAGCAAAGTAAGTTGACACTCAGGTTCATACACAACAGTAAGCAATTGCTGTGAAACACTGACAAGTCCTAAACAGTAAAACACACATAAAATAAAAGCCTCTGGTCCCAGGGTGGTGGTGATGGTGGCGGTGCACACCTTTAACCTCAGCACCCGGGAGGCAGAGACAGGCGGATCCTTGTGAGTTCAAGGCCAGCCTGGTCTATAAAGTGAGTTAGAACAGCCAGGGCTGCACAGAGAAGCCTCCCTCTGGCCAAACTGCGCTTTAGGTACACGGGTACAAAGACTGCCTGAATCTAACTCTGCAAAGACGGAGAGTCAACGCGTGATAAATGATAAAGATGCTGTATCTAATCCCATGCCAATCATGCTGAATGATGCTGGCACAACTGTATTGATGAGGGCTTTCCTGGTGCTGTTTGTATTCTGATGTTAATTCTGCTTTCTCAAGAGGGGTTGTCCCCATGAGCTGTGAACATGTACTCAGGTGATCTCCCCATTTTAACTGGTCAATAAAGGCTAGAGCCAATGATTGGGCAGTGGAGGGGAAAGGTGGGACAGGTAGAGGGGAGAACAGAATGAGAGAGGAAGGGAGAGGACAGAAAAAGAGAAGGAGGAAGCCATGATGGAGTAGAACCATGTGGCCAGAAAAAACTGCAAGTAGCAAAGGGTTCCAGAGCTGGCAAGTAAGTTAGTATAGGTGTTAGATCTGCCCAATCTAGGCATATGGCTTATAATTATAATAACTAGATTTTGTGTTTTTTATATGGGCTTATTGGAGTTGGAAATTCCAGCAACACTGTATGAACATTTGGAAAAGAAAACTTGTTCTGACTTCCTACCACACAAGGAAAACAACTATCACTGGATCAGACATGTACCTGTAAAAAATGAAAACTGGAGAGATGGCTCAGCGGTTAAGAGCACTGCCTGCTCTTCCAGAGGTGCTGAGTTCAATTCCCAGCAACCACATGGTGACTCACAACCATCTGTAATGGGATCTGATGTCCTCTTCTGGGGTGTCTGAAGACAGCTACCGTGTACTCATATAAAGGTAAAAGTTACATAGCACAAGACTGTCAAAGCCAAGCACTAAAAGCCAGAGGGGTCTCTTCTGTGAGTGAGGCACATCTCCTTCCCTTCTCCCTTAGGCTCCACAGCCTGTGCTGTGCATGGTATCAGTTGACAGACACTGCTCTCTGTGGTAAGGTCTGTATCTCTCTGGCCCTAGGCCTTGGACCCCAACCTCACCTCCATAGTGGAACTGAAAGAAGGGAAGGCCTGAGAGCAGGGCGGGTAGAGCCTAACCTGAGCAAAGGGTTAGATTAGGGAGAGGCTCCTCTTGTCTCCTAGTTTCCTTACTGCTCAGGGCTGCCTCAACTCCATCAGGACACAGAGACAGACCAGGTACCTGGGCTACGGTAGAGGCTCTTGGGCAGTACAGGTGAGTGAGTTTCCATCAAGGCTACAATCTTCATGTGACCAAACTGCCTGGCTAACATGCAGGCTGTCGCTCCACTGTGGTCTCTTGTGTCCACTTTGACTCCCTAAAAAGGTTCACAAAAGAAGAGTCAGAAACTCATCCAGCTGAGTGGACTGCTGGTCCACAGGGATGAGGAAACAAAGTACATTTATGATCACTGCCCCCAGCCCCCTTTTGAGATACCACTAGGGTGGAGAAGTAGGGGCGAGAAGGTCTGGTAACATTTCTGTCTCCTTTACAACAGGGAAAAGGGCTAGCAAGTGCCTCACCAAGAGTAGTCACCAAGCCATCTTGCAGCTGCAGCCACTCTCCCTCTCCATATGGCAAGGAGACAGAAAGAACCCGGGAAGGACCTACAGCAGAGGCCCCTTCATCCTCGATACCTGCCATGTCTGTCTGCTGATAAAGAACCAGTCATTCAGCCCATTCTCAGAAAGAAGGCTCCATCCTCCCGAACTGAACTTGTTATCTCTTGTCCCTGATTTTCTGAGACAGGATATAGCCAAGGACAACCTTAACTTCCTGCCTCCACCTCCAACTGTTGGTGTTCTAGGTGTGTACCACCACACCTGTTTTATTGAAGCAGGGTCTCACTGTGAGTCTAGGCAGGCCTTGAACTCAAACCCTCCAGCTAGAACAGCCTAGCTGAGATTGCAGTCTAGGGTTACTGAGGTGGGAAGAGCCTTATTCTGAACCTAGCACAATAAATGCCCGCCTTTGAAAGTGTTAGCCAAGCAGTCGAATATCATCGGGGCAGGCTGCCCAGCAAGGCAGAACAAATCACAAGGAATTTAGAAAATAAAAAATGGTCCTGAGGCTCTTCCAGGAATTTAACTTGAGAGATAATAAGGACCAACAGCGTAACTCCAAGCAACACTCTGATCCAGAGGCACTTGCAGTAGGGGTCAGCGGGAGCAAATAAGACCCCTCCCACCACGCCCCAGGGACGAGTGGACGCAGTGCAGGGAGGGAGGGACACTCGACACCTGTGGAGAGAAGAAAAGCACACTATGGGGCAGTGGCTCATGACTATAATCCTAGCACTTATAGTGGAAGCAGGAATATCAGGAAGTCAAGGCCATTTACCATCTAGAAAGGTAGTTATGAGGCCTGCCTGGGCTACATCAGATGCAAACTCCAAAAACCAAACAACAAAAGTAAATTACAAAGCACGCATACTGTTTCCCATTTGGGGTGCTTAAGAAGACTCCTGCTGTAGACAATTCTCAGTCCTCTTGAGTACACACCTGGGAGAAGAGCCGACGGATGCCACAGTAATGCCGGCTGTGCCTAGAGTTACCAGACTGTGTCCTGACAAGTGGTGCCACCTGGAAGTCTGCTGAGGTTCATGTTGGACACTGCCACTAACACTCCATCTCTCCCTTCCTGCCATTCTAGTCACTGCCTGGCTGTCACGGGCCTATGACCCAGCTATTCAGAAAGCTGAAGCAGGAGGATCAAAAGTTCACAGTCCTCCTGGGCTACACAACAAGTTCAATGCCAGTCTGAACAACTTACTATGAGCCTGTCTCAAAATAAAACAAAACCCCTTCACTGGGCTGAGGCTATGTCAGTGATAGAGAGAATACATAGCACATGCAAAGACCTGGGCTTAATCTCCAGCACCAGAAAGAAAGTTAAAATGTGTTTTCAAAATCATTGCAAACACATACATGTGGGTGTCTATTTACTCGGCACTGTACGAGTATCAGAGAAAATGTACTGCCTACAGGGTGAGCGAGATAGCTCAGTGGGTAAAGGCGCCTGCCATCAAGCCTATGGTGATCTGAGCTCAGTTCCCAAAAAACAGACTCCTACAGTCCTCTATTCCACATGCATACATGTGCATACATACAGTATGCTAACTATATAGGTTTCTATGTAAAAGAAACCCCAGTGAGAGTTTATAGCTTCATCAATGATTCCCTTGCTGTGACTAAATTATAAGGTAGTAAATAGTCACTTACGTGATTCAGAAAATACTGCACAATTATCTCATGGCCAGAGGCAGCTGCTTCCATCAAAGGAGTGTATCCATATACAGGCTCCCTGCAAGATCAGATCAGATAGATGGTTAGCAGAGAGGAGTTAGGCAATGAACAAACCAAGCCAAGACCCCTAGATGCAGAGCAGGGCTGCAGGCGCAGGCCCAGGCTCTCGTGCACTTAGAAGTGCTGGGGTGCTGATCTTTGCCTTTCCACCTTGCTGGAGTCATGGTTTCTTGACTACTGGGTATCCCTGTTAATTTGTGGAGATTCAGTCTCTGCCCTCCCACTTCCTGTGTGTGCTTGGACTACAGACACTTGCATGACTGCACCCTACACTTACAACTGTCAGGCTTGTACTTCTGCCCACTAAACCATCTCCTCAGTGTCTATCATGACTTGCATAAGATGTAGTTACTGGGGCTGGAGAGATGGCTCAGCGGTCAGAAGCACTGACTGCTCTTCTGAAGGTCCTGAGTTCAAATCCCAGCAACCACACGGTGGCTCACAACCATCTGTAATGAGATTGGATGCCCTCGTCTGGAGTGCCTGAAGACAGCTACAGTGCACTTACATATAATAAATAAGTATTTAAAAAAAAAGATGTAGTTACTGTAGTCTGATACATATTATGTAACCATCCTCTTCAAAGCAAGTACCAACTGTGCCCCCACCTGATGCTGGCATGGCAAACTCTGGTTCTTGGTACCCACGCTGGGAGACATAATATAATTCTGAATGACTCTAAAAAAGAAAAAAAAAAATGCTACTAATTAAAATTCCCTTGTCTAATGATTTTAAGCTATATTCTGACTTGAGAGATGTTGAGATGTGAAGACTGTTTCTTACAACGGTTGAGAGGCAGGCTTAACATGACTCCTGGCTTCTATTTCTGCAGGGAATGGGGAACAGCGAAGGGGTTTTTGAGAACACAGATGGGCTTATGAGAAACAGTTCATGGACTGCTGAACCCAGAAGATGAGATGTGGGTAGGAGGGAAGAGACATAACCATCTGTGAGCAGTAAAGAAACAGTAGCTGCTCTTAATGTTAGCTTGTTCAGTTAGTACGTTTTTGAGATAGGGTCTACCAGGCTGGCCTCAGAGATCCATCTTTGCCCCCTGGGTGCTGGGATTAAGGGTATGCTCCACCATGCCCGGCAGAAGCTGCTCTTTTGAACATGGTTAACGTGGGGATTAGAATGAGGAGGGAGTGGCTTTGAGAGGGAAGGCAGTAAAGCTTGGTCTTGGGACTGCTAATGAACCACAAGCATTAGTAAAGCTCACGTGGCCTGGCTGACGGCTCCCACCTCAGCCCTTTAGTGTCCTTGTGTGTGTGTGAGGCAGAAGCTGGAAGTAGTGGTGCTTCTTGGGAATCCTCTACCTTTTTCTATTGAGATGCTCTCTTACTAGGACTTAGGGGTCACCGATTGGACTAAGTGACTGGGCTGGCATCTGCCTATTCTTCCTACCAGCCCTGTGGTCCCAAGCATAGATAACCACGACAACCTTTTTACCTGTCCCTGGGGATCAAGCTCAGGTCTTCATGCTTGTGAAGCAAGCACCTTACCAACTGAACTGCCCAGCCCCCCATTTCAGCACCCCAGCAGTTCTGAGTGCATGAGAGCCTGGGCCTGAGCCTGCAGCCCTGCTCTGCATCTAGGGATCTCGGCTTGGTTTGCTCATTGCCTAACTCCTCTCTGCTAACCATCTATCTGATCTCAGAAGCCCAGCCCACCCCTATGAACATTTGGCTGCAACAATCACCTCACGTTGGCATTGGCTCCACTCTCCAGAAGAAATTTGACCATCTGTTGGTGGCCGGCACTGGTACAGTGGAAGAGTGCAGTCCAGCCATGGATGTCTTTCATCTCAAGCTCTGCACCTTGCTTCAAGAGAATAGAGTGAGGGTTATGCCCCAGGTCTCCAGAGAATGTAATCTGGGTGGGTGCTTGGGAGGCATCCACTAGGCCTTCAGTTCGACAAATTTTAAGTCATTACACACACATATATGCACACTGTGGCCTGCAGCACCTCATATCCTGTCAAGGCAACCAGTGAGCACCCGGGTTTTTGGGCCCACTCATAGCTCACCTGGAGCAGAAAGTAGGCAATGCTTTCGTTGCCACAGCTGGAGGCCAGCATCAGTGGAGTCTGTCCTTCCGGGGTTGGCACATTCACACTCACGCCTGCCTCAAGCAGCAAGTGAACAATGGTATCGTGTCCAATGTAGGAGGCATACATCAGCGCTGTCCAACCACCACCATTCTTCTTATTCAAATCTAACTCTCCCCTAAACAAACACAAGTTATGCTAGATATACCCAGCATCTCACATGTGGCTTCATCAGAGAGCCTGGTGCCGGGCCTGGTAGGACAAGCTGCCCTTCCAGAAAGTAGGAGTCACTTGCCTCCATTCATCCCCAGGTAAGTGTTTCCACCCTCTGTCTTACACTCTTGTGATGGTTAATCATGACTGTCAACTTGACAGGGTCTGGAATCAACTAAGAAACATACCTTTGCACAGGTCTGAGGAATTTTCTAGATTGGGTTAATTGATGTGGGAAGAGCCACCCTGAATACAAAAAGCATTCCATGGGCTGTGGTTACAGACTAATAAATAAATTTTAAAAAAGAGAAAGAAACAAGCAAGCAAACAACAAACAAAGAAAAGGAAGAAAAAAAAAAAGGAAAAGTGACTGACATAACCGTCTATTTTAATTTAATGCTCTCATCTACCAATCTTTTTTTGTATCTACAGTGATATCCACCATGATCAAGCAGGGGAGTTAGAAAAATTCTTGCCATTTCTCCCCAGTTACAACAGCCAAGAAGTAGCTAGCTGTCGCCACATAGTAGATTAAGTCTACCTAGCTGGTTAAACACCCTACAGCACAAAGGACCTATCACAGAAAAGACTGACTGGCCTACTTTATTAGTGGGAATGAGGCTGAGACACCAGGCACCTTAACCACCAGGCACCAAATTAATACCCTATCTGCCTTCAGAGCTATGAAGAGTGGCCAAGGAAAGAGAGAGGAACTGAGGATGACACCCTTGCCACGACTTTCCCTTTGTCACTTCACCGTATAGAAAAAACTGTCACCAGAGTACCCTATTTCCTAAGTGCTTTCCGTTATAATTCTGGAAGTGTACTTTTACTGAGAAAAGCAGAGGAGAGGGGCTCTCAGACTGGCTCAGGGATGGTAGTCCCATTCTAGAATAACACCCACTGCCTACTCCAAAGAAGGTGTGTTTAATGCCCAGGCCTTCCCCCTCCCAGTTCTTATCCCCAGTGTGGAATCTGTTGTATGATCAGTGCCTCTTGTGGGATCCATACTAAGCTGATCCAGGCAGCTATTTCCCACACACTAGCAGGTCAAGCCGACTCTGGAATCTGGAACGGCCTGAAGACCTGCCTGGAGAGCTACATGTAGCTACTTCTGGAGTCACCGGAATGACCTGGCACACATGAGTGGCAATTCTACAAAGTGAACAGTAGCAAGTACATCAGCAAAACTAACACACACCATCTTTCAGCCTCTATTCTTGAGACTTCCGGTATCCCTTGGCCCAGCCTGGGCTTCTGTGAGCAAGCCTGCCTCTCAACTGGGCCACCTCCAGTGAGAACACAGATCTCTTCCATCTTCCCCTCTCTGGGCTGCTCTGAGATCATGTTCTTTTAAACAGAACACTCAACATGTAAGAACTTGAGACTCCAAAGATTTACAGCAAGAGTCTTGGGATCCTGTGAGGACATGTGCTAACTACACACCTAGCTGCACATCTCTGAGGCCGCTAGGTAAAGGAATCCTGCAGACTGCTCTAGACTGAGAGCACTCATACTCTACTGGCCAAGGCTGACACATGGCTCTGATGTGCAACCAGAGACCTAGGGCTTTATGAGGCTTTCCTCTGGCTCATCAGGAATTAAGAAGGCACAGAAAGGTCTGGGAGACATCATCTCACCAAGATACTAAATGATCACTGGCAAACCTAAGTATAGAGTGGAGTGGAACACAAGAAAGTAAAGAGACCCTTCTTAAGCAGCACCTTCAGACTACATGGAATAACAGACAGGCTGTGGAACTAAATACACATCTGCATATTGGTAAAGGTGGCAGGTGGGTGGGCAGTGAGGCTAGGAGGCCACCCTTTCACCTCTGTGCTCAAGAACCACAGTGAGCCTGTAGTCACAGGGCCAGAGTGCTGCTATCCATCCTTACTATTGTTTTCTCTGGGGCTTTCTGCAGTCAGAGGAAACCCCCAAATGGTTCTGGTTCAAATACACTACAAGTTAGTGTTTATATCATGTTCTAGGCAGCTTCTTCTCCTCAGAATCAAAGGAGCCTTTTCTCTAGGAGTTAAACACGAGCCATCAAGGACATCTGCAACAAGCAGGCGAGCCTACTTGATATGTATTAAAGACCTTGAGCTCTGCAAGACTGCAGCCTGTTGGGAACTGAAGCCACTGAAATGCTCATTAGAACATGAGGTGAAGGGATGCACCCCAGGCCCTCTTACCGCTGCACACACTCCTTCACCACCTCATGCTGGCCAATGGAGGCAGCTGTGTGAAGATCCAAGGGGACATCCAGCTCCTCTGGGCTGCCCTGGGCACCAAGCCCGTGCCACATGGACAGGCTGCGCTTCAGGAGCTCCGGCTCGCTGGCTTCATCGCTGAGCTCAGACATAGCTGCAGAGGGAGGCCCAGGGGTTAGTTCTTCTTCCCTGTCTGTTCCAAAGAGGAAACACTCCTACCAACGGCAGGCTATCACCTCAGATTCCTAAGAAAATGAAGCCACTAAGGGTGACTTACTTCCTCCTAACATCACCCAGCTGCTGGCAGTTTGAGGCCAGACAGAAGACGAGAACATCTGTGGAGCCATTAACTGTGATGCTGCACCTGCTTCATACCACAGGTTCTACATCAGATTCTCCAGGAGCCAGATGACCTTTCCACTGCTAGTAAAACAGTGCGAGTTGGATTATTTAGCGCTATTTGCTGAATTTGGGTGTACAGCAAAATTTAGCTGTGTCTAGCTTCTCCAGGTCCTAGTTCCCCATTAATGGACATGTATGTCTAAAGGGTTGCTGCTACAGATGCACAGAAGCTGGGTGTAGTGGCATACCTCTGTAATCCCAGCACTGGGAAAGTGGAAGAGAGGCAGGAAGATCATGAATTTAAGGTCAGCCTGGATGACATAACAAGTTTAGGCCAGCATACCTACACAGAGATCCTCTCTCAATAAAAGCAAGGGTGAGGCCCAGAAAGATGGCTCAGGGGTTAGGAGTTTGTATTGCTCTTACAGAGGACCCAAGTTCAGTTCCTTGCACCTATGTTCAGTGGCTTACAACTTCCTATAACTACAGCGCCAGAGGACCCAACACTCCCTCCAGTTTGAAGATCTGCATTCATGTGTGAACATACGACCCACTCCGCCCCCAGATACATGCATACATATCATTTTAAGTCTTCTAAAACAAACCAGGGCAGGAGAGATGGCTTAGCAGTTAAGAGAGTGTACAACTCTTACAGAGGACCCGAGTTCAATTTCCAGCATCCATATGACACAACTCACAGCTGCCGCCAGGGGATTCAATACACTCACATGCACATGTCCATACAGAAACACACATATACATAATTTAAAAAAAAATGTTAGGGGCTGGAGAGATGGCTCAGCGGTTAAGAGCACCAAGTGCTCTTCCGAAGGTCCTGAGTTCAAATCCCAGCAACCACATGGTGGCTCACAACCATCCATAATGAGATCTGATGCCCTCTTCTGGGGCATCTTCTGAACACAGCTAAAATGTACTTACATATAATAAATAAATCTTTGAAAAAAAAAGTTAAGGTTAAAAAAAAAACCATAAAGACCAGGAATGCAGTGCATTTGCATCTCCACAAATCACATGGAAGGCTATATATAGTGATGCCTGACTTAATTATGGCACTTGGGGAGATGGAGACAGGATTGTGAGTTCGAGACCAACCTGGTCTAGAGAGAGTTCCAGGACTACAAGAGTGAAACCCTCTCTCAGAAAGGAAAACAACAAGGTAAAACAACAACAAAACAGCTGGGAACATAGAATTTGTCTCAAAAAAGAAAGGGGGGGAGGGGAAGAGGAGAGAAAGGACGAGTAGGACAGGGGAAAAGAAAACCCTAGCAGACTGCAGAATGCAATCCTGATGTTACTTGAGCAGGAATCCAGCTATGCAACCCTTTTATGTATAACAGATGAACACAGGATGACAGGTGTATGGTTAGGAGTCCTTTCTTCTGGGTAATCCTACTCAAACCAAAGCCTAGCCATTTATCTTCTAACAGATTCTTAAGTCTGGGAGCAATAGGAAGCTAGTACAGGACAGGAAGAGTTCTGAGAGAGGTCAGGTGCCCCTCTGCATAAGGCCTTCAGCCACGAGTCCGAGCCCTACCAAGGCAAAGTCTGTGGGGGTCGGAGGTGAAGGGAGAAGAGATAACGGCAGTTTACAGTGAGTAGAGCCTCAGTTTCACTTTCTGCTCTTACCTGTGCAATGGCCACTGTTTTGTTTTGAGACAAGGTCCCACTGTGTAGCCCTGGATGACTTAGAACTCAATGTGTAGGCCAGACTAAACTTGATGGCACAGATACACTTGTCTTTGCTGAGATTAAAGGCCTGTGCCACATACGTAGATAAATGGTCACTGGTACTAAGCATTGGTGGGGGCCACCTCAGTGATCCCAAGCCACTTTAAGTGGCTGAGTCCTTCCGGGACAATATCGCAGTGCTCTGGCAAGGTTATTACGCTGAGGTTGGAACTGACCCTAACCTGACCCAACAGAGTCAAGAGTAGAACAGCAGGGTGGGAAGACCCGGGCTTTGGCACTGAACCCACCTGGGTCCCATCTCGGGGTCAAGACCACCACAGGAGTGGCCTCAAGGATACAGAGCACCACAATATCCATACTCAAGAGTTCTGGTGAACCCAGAAGGAAGCCCGAAGGAAGTATGACCCAGAAGGTACTAATTCCCTCGAGGCCCTTAAACACTCTAGCATTATCCTGTGTTGGTGAAAGCTGGGCCTGGCAGCACAACTTCCAGACGAGGCAGAAGAGTCAAATCCCAAGCCTGCCTGGGCAACTTAGTGAGACTAAAATATTTTAAAAGTAGAAAGATGGGCTGGAGAGATGGCTCAGCAGTCAAGAGCACTGACTGCTCTTCTGAAGGTCCTGAGTTCAAATCCCAGCAACCACATGGCTCACAATCACCAGACAACTACAGTGTACTTAGATTAAAACAAATATGTTTTTAAAAAGTAGAAAGATTGTTGAGGATCTATCTCAGTGATAAGCACTATATATACACAACTTGCAAGGACATAAGTTTACTTTTAAAAGTTATAAAAAGGACAACATACAACAGTTTGCCAGTCTCACGATGAGTGATGTGTGTGGGCTGGTAAGGTGAAAACAAGGCCTGTATCCTGGAAACACCAGCTTCTCCTGCTGCAAGGCCTGCGCTCAAGTAGCACCTAACCTAGTCTGAACCAACAGAATGGACACGTGCTTCCCCAAACTGGAAACCATAGGCGGATTAGCAGAACCCTGGAAGAACTCACACCTGCAACTCCAGCTCTTGGGGGGCTGAGACAATAGGACCGCCTTTGAGTTCAAGGACAACCTGGGTAACATTAGATGCTTACACTAAAAACATCCAACCCGCCAGCGTAGTGGCACCGGCCTTTAATCTCAGCATCTGGGAGGTAGATCTCAGTGAGTCTGTGGCCAGCCTGGTCTACACAGTGAGACACGCCCACAATCTCAAAAAACCAACACCCCCAAAAAATCGATTCAAGTAAAATAAAAGTTTCTATGTCTTCTGCACCTCTCTCTCTCAGAATTTCAGTTGCAGCCCTGATAAGTTATTCTTAAAATTCTTAAATCTTAGTTTTAAAAAAAATTCTATTCTGGAGGCAACTGTCATTCCTCCAAGAGATCCATGAAGGCCTCGAGGGAGCCCCTGCAGCCCAAATGTACGACGCAGTTCCGACCCTAGCGGTCCCGGCGACTATGCACGACCGCAGGCTCCCGTGTGGCTCAGCAGTCTGGCCGACACCTCGCGTGACCCCTTAGTTTAGCACCACGGCGGCGGGCCCGTGTCCCCAAACCCTGCGACAGGCAAACGCCAGGGCTGCCCACCCGAGCAGACTCAGGGCGCCTTGGGCCCCACCTCTCAGAGGGCCCTGCCGCGGCCCGGCCTACCTTGCAAGGCCTCAGGTTCCCGGGCCACCCTCCAGCGACAGCGGCTCGCCCCTCACCGGCCGACAGCCCTGCGCCCGGCCCACCCCGGAAGTAATCCTCGCACGGCGCAGAGCATCCCGGGAAGGTGACGGACGTTCTGTTATTGACACGCCACAGCAGCCCATGAGATGGCAGATACCGGCCCATTCGCTCGGGAGCCAATCCTGAGGCAGAGAGGCAGGCGGCGAGTCGCCAGGCCGCCGTGGGTGGCCGTACTCAGCACGGGGACAAGGCAAGTGGGCGGGCGGAGCGGCTGAGGCAAGTGGGAGACCGCGGAAACCCACGCGACGATGGGTGGGTCCTGGCTGCGGGTGGCAGGGAATGAGACCCTCCCCTCGGCTCTAGCACGGACTGCCTCGTCCCGCTGCCTTCCAGTTCCCTTGACAACGACGCCTGGCGCGGGGCGGGGCGAGGCGGGGCCAACTGGCTTTGAGGAGAAACACTGAGCCGCTCGGTCTTCTGAGCTCCTCCATGCTCTTTCCTCTGCGGGTCAAGCCTTCCTTCAACCCTCCCCGCCTTGCACACCTAAAGGACGATCAGTCCTGGGCGGCCCCCTTCACTTCGGTGATTCTGTGTCCTACCGCCAAAGCCCCTGGTAGGAAACATCTTTTGGTGCGTATACCAAAAGCGTCTCCACCTGTGGTTCCCAATTCAGGACAGCCAAGCACCCGTCCTTGCTCAAATGCCCTAAGACCCCACTCACTCCTCTGACGCAGCTCTGGTTTGGCACCGTTAGCTGATCTGCTTGGTCCGCTTGCTAGGCCTTCACCCACAATCCTAAAGTCCCTCTGCCCCTGAGGACTGAACGTGTTTTCTTTAGGGTGAGATATAAAAGGTGGAGCTGAGCCAGCGACTGGATTATAGAGACTCATTTGAGTGATGACTAAAAAAAAAAATCTCTTGAATAATGGATCTTAAACCTCTAATTCTAAAGATTATTTTTAATTATATTAATGAATTAGTTTGTATTTTAATTATGTGTATGGGTGTGAAGGTGGGTATGTGTACTCCAGTGCAGATACGAGTGGACGCCAGAGACGGGCTCTCCCTGAGGTTAAAGTTGCAAGTAGTTGTGGTTTTGGAAACTGAATTGTGATCCTCTATGAGAGCAGTAGAGGACACCACCATCTTGTGCACTCATGACTGCACATACCCACACATACAGTCCTGCTACCAAGTGACATAAGTTTGCAGAACCAGAAGGAAATGGGTAGAAACTAGAATTTTTGCGGGTGCATTTTCATCTACAGCTGATCAAGGCTTTGGGAAGGCTACCAATGCTAGTTTCTCCTTGAACACCCAGACACTGCCACCTCACCTTGTGTGCTCCACAGGACTCCTTGATGATGACAGACGGTGTCCTTTGAGTCCTGGCCCCCATGACATCCAAAGACAAAGCAGTGATGTCCTTGCCAGTTTCTCCCTGGGATGCCATCCTTGAGGCTGCCAAAAACCAGCTTCCATCTCTGGATTCAGACTCGTCCCTGGTGAGCAAGAGCTTTCTCCTGGATATTAACTGCCAGCCTGGGCAAGGACAGCTTCGGGCACTCCTCTACAGACCCCACTTTGGTCTATGGACTTTATTTTCACTCATCAGTGTCTGGGATTACTTCTGGGTATCCACTTCTTCCAGGCTTCTCTCTGGGTTTGCCAGAACTCTTGAGTGTGGATATTAGTGCTCTGTATCTCCAAGGCCACTCCTCCTGTGGTCCTAACTCCCAGGTGGACTCGGTACCAAAGCCCTGGACTTCCCACCCTGCTGTTGGACTGCTCTCAACTCTGTTGGGTCCGGTCGGGTCCAGCTCCAAGCTCTGAGAGTGATAACCTTGCCAAGGCCACATGGTATGGTCTGGGAGGGATTCTGCCACTTGAGGTGAGCCGGGGGGTCACTGACAGTATCAGTGGCCATTTATACATGTGAGAGGGATCCATTGTGATCCACTGGTCAGACGCTCAGCACATAGGTTGGCACAGGACATTTCAAGTGAAGAGCAAGGATTCTAGAAGCAAGGTGACTAGTTTGTGCCTCTTCACTACCGTTGTTCAGTGCTGGCTTTAATGCAGTGTCCATTGTATGCATTAATGCAGCATCTGTTGTGTGCATTAACACAGCACATCCATTGTCTAATTAATGCAGCATCCGTTGTGTGCAAGGCTTGCATATGGCCTGTGAAAAACGAAGCCCACATCTCACCAACAGGAGGTATGCTGCCAAGCCTGTTTTCAAATTGGCAGCAGAAAGCAGCACAGAACAAGGCCCTTTGTCGAGAACTGATCTTTCCAGACCTGCTCCTGGGCAGGATGTGCAAAGTATGACTGCCTTTTCCTCTAAAGTGCCCTGGTCTCTCTGCAGTCTGACTGTGAGGAAGAAGAGCTCTTCATCTTTCAGCGGAACGAGCCCGTCCTGATTCCAGACCTGACTGAGGAGCTGGCTGAAGACCCTGTTGGTGTCGATGAGTCAGGGACCTGGGTTACTGCAGGGAGGAGTCCTTCACCTGAGGTCTGTAGGACACTGGCCTTGGGAACTCTGGAGGGGAGGGGAGGGAGGTCGTCCCAAGTCTCATAAGGATTCCACGAGCAGTGGAATGGTTAAACCACTGGTTTTGCCTCTCTTCCTCCCACAAGGACAGCCTGGCCATCGGGTATGTAGCACATGAGCACGCCCTCCCTCAGAACTAGGAGCACATTTGATTTTCTCTCTGATTTCCCACCCTGATCTGTGTTGTTTTCTACCAAGACATTTTATATTGTCTGGCCATTGTCAGAGCTGCATGTCTCAAGTGTCTCTCCATAACCTAGCTAATTCATAGCTGAACTTATGTTCAGCTACTAAGTGATCCAGCAAGGAAAAGAAGGGGTTTGTTCCACAAATACCTGCACAGTGGTGCTTAATGCTACCCTAGTAGGAGATCAGGGAGAATTGGGAAACAAACAGGAAAGGCCACAACACAAGCTCTAGGCGCCTAGTTGCAGGAACTACCAATACCATAGCTATAATCATCTCTCTGCCCCACATCCCTGGGAGAGACCAAGACCTCTATGTAAACTCAAGCAATCATCCAGAGCTGGTGGAACAGGCATGTAATATGAGCTACTTGGAAACTGAGGCAGGAGCATCAGAAGTTAAAGGCAGGGGCTGGACAGGATGATTCAATAATTAAGAGAGCTTGCTGCTCTTGCAGAAGACCCAGGTTTGGTTTCCAGAACTACATGGTAGCTTACAACCACTTTTCACTCCAATTCTAACAGATCAGGCCCCCATCTTTTGGCCTCTGTAGGCTCCAGCACACACATGGTACACATAAACACACGTACATATATATGTACAATTACGACTAATACTGGAGGTGGTGCTACATGCTTTAATCACAGCACTCAGAAGACAAAGGCAGACAGATCTCTGAATTTAAGGACAGCGAGGGCTAGCTGAAACAGAGAAACCCTGTCTCAGAAAAGCTGGTAGGTAGGTAGGTAGGTAGGTAGGTAGGTAGGTAGGTAGGTAGATAGATATTCACATCAGTGGCTTGATGATGAGAATGGTTGCTATCTACTGATCCCACCTGAGGCATTTTATCCTTGGCAACCCCATCCTGTCAGACCTATTAACACTTGTTGACGTTGCTGTGGTGAAACATACTTCCCAATGAAAACACTGTAGAATCCAAAACCCATTTTAAAGGCTAAGCTGGGCTCCAGGACCCACTCAGCTCTGGGTAACCTGTCTCTGCTCAGTTAATCTTAACATCATTGAAGCAAGCTGGATCTGTGAGGGCTGAAGAGGCTCTCCGGACCCGTCTCCACCATCTCCATTGCCTGAAGGCCAGCCCTCAGAGGAGCAAGTGTAGACAACACCCCTTACACTCCGCAGGAGGATCTGGGAGGCCAGCTGGGGCTCTGGCCACTTTAGGTCACTTTTTTGGTTTGTTTGGTTTGGTTTTTAGAGATAGAGTTTCTCTGTTCTGAATGTTCTACTCATTCTGTAGACCAGGCTGGCCTTGAACTCTGAGATCCACCTGCCTCTCTGCTTCCCAAGTGCTGGGATTAAAGGCATGAGCCTCCACCACCCAGCAACACGATTTTTATGAGATGTTTTCTTCCTTTCTGTAAGGATTTCCACCTCCTCTGGGAGAGAAGTGATGGGGAGTGGAACAGTTTAGGAGATAGTGGCAATGACTATATGACTTGACAGACTGCTGAACTCAAGGGTCAAAGTGAGACCTGGCAATGGTGGTGCATGCCTTTAATCCCGACACTCAGGAGACAGGCAGACAGATCTCTGTGAGTTCGAGGCTAGCCTGGTCTACTTCCAGTACATCTAGAGCTATATATAGTAAGAACCTGTCTTGAAAAAAGAAAAAGAAAAAAAAAAGGTCAAAATGGGGCCCATGAAATGGCTTGGTAGGAAAAGGTACTTGCTGCTTAGCCTAACAGCCTGAGTTCCATCCCTGGGACCCACAGAGAAGAAGAGAACCGACTCTCAAAGTTAATCATGCATGTACACTTCCCCAAAAGTATGTCTGCAGGTGTTCATAGAAGGTGCCGTTTCTTCTCTAGCCACTTCTGATTCCTGGGAGATTAGCCACAGAACCCAGAAGTGAATGGATGGTAAGATCAAAGGACTTGGCCCATCAGGAAAGAAGAGACCCTGGCTGGTCCTGCTGTGTCAAGAGCAGCCCAGTCCTTGTGGATGCTGAGGAGGCGCACAGCTGGCTGGAAGGAAACCTTAGAAGCCTGTCTAACCCCAGAGGATCCCTGAGTCCTCCATGGTGTTCCCAGGGAGAAGAAGCCACCTTTCCTTCAGCAGGAGAGCTGGAGACAGAGCCCTCAGATACTGACTGTAGAAATTCTGCGAAGCGCAGAGCCCTCCGCAGGGATAGGAGGAAAAAGAGAGAGAGATCCTTCAGAAAGTGACCCAGGCTGCTCAGAGCCCAGCCTGTGGTGACCAAAGCCAGGCTGCAGAGGTAGGACCCCAGCAAGAAGCAACCTTGGAGCAGTCTCAGGAAGGATGGCCAGTTCTCTCCCTCAAGGTAGGTGTCTGCATGGCCTAGCCTGCCCTCAGGTCCATCCCCACTGCGTGGGCACATTCTTGCCACATTGCTGAGCAGGGAAGCAGCTGCTCAGGACCTAAGGCTGCTCCTGTGACAGTGTGGGATAGACTGGCATGGAGCTCACCCTCAGGGTGAATTAGTGGCCATAGCAAGAGAAGCCAACTCCAGCCTTCTTTAGAGAACACAGAAATGACCCAAGTGTGAATGCTGACTGTCAGTCATGCTAAGACAAGCAGTGCTACAGAAGGGAGGTCCTCAGTGGGCATCTGTCACCTGCCAGGAAGAGCTGTCCAGTCACAGTGTATATTAGCGTGCACTGGCAGGAAGACAGGCTGGGAACAGGAGAGGCCATCCTGTTGAGACACTGCAGCAGAGGAAGGGGTGTGAGGGCCACTGGGAAAGCAGATCTATAGACCACAGCAGGCTTCCTCCATGGCTGAGCTCTTCCTCATTATGGTGGTGCGTAGGCAGCCTGTGGCAAGCACAGCTGCAATCTATGAGGTAACCCTATCTACGGGACAAGAAAGAAACCCGTCCTACTAGCCCTGTTTTCAAAGAGAAGAGTACCATGGTCAGCTATGTAGATGTTGGAAGATGGTCCAGCCTGGCATGGGAAGACCATGCACCTCACCCCTGCATCACTTTAACAGTGTACAGAGTGCAGCACACAGATATGCGTGAATTCTTCATTGCTGTTTACATAAACCAACAATTCCATTCTGTTCACCCTCACGCCTTTAGTTCTTCCTCACCTATAGGGCTGTAGGAGTTTGAAAGGTCTCACATAGGCATGCATCGTAGGTCCCTTGCCTCCTCCCTCTGTCATACCAATGCCTGCAAAGCCATTCGGACCAGGCTCTCCAGTCTAAGCACTGCTTGAACCACCAGGTTCTTTTTCTTTTCTTTTCTTTCTTTCTTTCTTTTTTTTTTTTTTTTTTTTTTTTTGGTTTTTCAAGACAGGGTTTCTCTGTATAGTCCTGGCTGTCCTGGAACTCACTCTGTAGACCAGGCTGGCCTCAAACTCAGAAACCTGCCTGCCTCTGCCTCCAGAGTGCTGGGATTAAAGGCGTGTGCCACCACGCCCGGCAAACCACCAGGTTCTTAAAGTTGCAAAACTTTTCAGACATCTTAAATTGATATGAACCAAGACAGTTTAAAAATTACATGGTGATCTGAGTATAGGGAGGCAGAGACAGGCGGATCTTTTGAGTTTGAGGCCAGCCTGGTCTATGGAGCAAGTACCAGAACAACCAAGACTACACAAAGAAACCCTGTCACACACACACACACACACACACACACACACAATTACATGGAGGGAAAGTGTAAGATGTGCCTCGGTGGTAGGGTACTTACCTTGCATGCACAAAATGGGTGTACACGTGTAAGTCCAGAGCTCGAGAGGGAAAGGTTGAAGGATCAGACATTCAAGGTCATCCTTGGCTACATAGTTCTAGATGAGCCTGGGCTATAATGAGATCATGTCTGGGGAAAAAAAATGGAGCTTCCTCTAGGTTAGCCATCTTTGTGCCCCAAAGTATTGACCCCCCCCCAATAAAAGCCACTTAAGGAAGGAGGTATCAAGAAATGTAGGTCTGACATTAAAGGACTCACTTAGTGTGCAATCAGTCACAACAGAAAGGACATTCATTTGCTAGCTGAACCCAAACTCCAAACACCACTCTAACGTTATGGTGGTTGGAGTCTGGGCTGGGTCTTCCAGGTTGTTGGCCGCTTATCCAAGGAGCTGAAAGCGAAGGCTCACATAGATGTGCAAGGCATCTTTTGAAGCAGGATGACTTTATTGGAGCTCAATAACAGCAGGTAAAAGCTGTGCATTGTCAAGGGCTTCTTTTTTTTTTTTTTTTTTTTTGTATTTCGTCTATTTAAAACTTTTTTCCATTTTTTTAATTAGGTATTTTCTTCATTTACATTTCCAATGCTACCCCAAAAGTCCCCCAAACCCTCCCCCCCCCACGTCTTCATTTTATGCAGTCTAAAGGAAGTGGGGCTGGCTATAAGGGCATAAATTGTATGGTTCTATATTTTGATTGATTTTTTTCCTACTGCACATGTTCCTTTCCCACAATGCATCAGATTTTATCACCTGAATGCCTAGTTATACACAGGCACAAAATTACAGTAAATAGGAGGGTCTCCGTAAAAGGTTATTAGAGACACAGTTTTTTCCTTATGGCCTTAACACTCAAAATTAGTTCAGGCAAGATAGCTCCTTCTCTTCTTCATACCTAGATACATTGGGAACACGTTTGAATAGAAATTGTCTAAATTTGATTGTTAGGGAGTTGAAGGCAAAGATTTGTACAGTCATCCAGAGAGATGGGAATTCCTGTAGTTTGATGTAGGGCAGGGGTGTCAAGGAACTTAGGTTGCTAGGTACAATGTTTGAAGAGTTTGTCTATGTAGTACATGCAAGTGAAGGAACTACACTGCCAAATGTATTGTTATAATGGGGGTGTGGACAATCTAAAACCAAATTGGGGGTGGGGCTCTAAGCTAAACTATTTCCTGTTTGCCCCCTCACTACAATGGATGATGACACCCTCCACTAGCTGCAGCTGATGCGAAGGGGGGGTGGGGCTGCAGGACTTCCTGCAGCCCTGTAATCAGTGTTATCATTTCAGCAACTTGAAAGCTGGGACTTGGATTACATCCTTCAGAGTCTGCCAGGCCGACAAGACAGCCAGGGCAACAGTGCATCCAGAAGTGCATGGTGGTTAGCTGACCGCTGCCAAGACCAAGGTTTGACGTTCAACCCTGAAGCCCAAGCCAGTCCACACAAGCACCTCCTTCCAAGCCTCAGGGACAGGGCTACGAGATGGGCAGGGGCCAGCTGCCCCTTACTACCCTCAGCACACATTTCAACGGGTCTTACAAAGACTTCACTCGTTCACCATACATGTAGCTGCCTGACCTGCCAGGCGTGGTCAGGCCTTCAAAATTGCCCTGCCCGGTGGCTCACCACTTTCCTTCCTCCAGCTTCTTTTCTTCCTTCCCCCTTTCTCTCCTGAGGGAAAGCACAACCTGCCTCTCTCCCCTCAGGCAGCTTTCACACTCCTGGCTCTCTCATTTTACTTGAAAATGAAGGCAGAGGACATCATACTCTCCTGTCCTTGTAGCCTTGCTGTGGGCAGCTCTGTAAAAGGCAGAAGCTCCTCACGTTCTGCCAGCCGAGCCGCACAGGCCCCCAACAGCAGGTGCAAGCACATCTGAGCTGAAGAGCAAAGTCAGGGCCTATTCCAGCCAAAGCTCATAGACTGTTTGAAACAAGACATTTTTTAAAGTTTAATATTATTTTTTCTTGTATGCATGTATGTATATGAAGCATACATATATATGTGTCTGTGCATGTCCAGAAGAGGGCAGCTGATCTCCTGGAACTGGAGTTCCATATAGTTGTGAGCTACCATATGCGTGCTTAGGATTGAGGCCAGGTACTCAGCAAGAGCAGCACGTGCTTTTAATCACTGAGCCATCTCTCCAGCCCTAGCTCTATTTTATGTTTGAGATGAGATCTCACTGTTTAGCCCAGACAGACCTGGAATTTGATGTGTTGAACTCACAAAGATCCGCCTGCCTCTGCTTTCTGAGTGCTGATGTGAAAGACATATATCACCACTGTGTCTTTTGGTTTTGAGACAGGGTCTCACACTGTAACCCAGGCTGGCCTGGAGCGCTTGACAATCCTGTTGAAGACTTCAAAGGTCTGCCACTAATGAGCAAGTGCTGTGCCAGCAGAGCTTCATGATAGGACAAAGCAGTCCTCTGCAAGGACACCCTCAGTGGAGGCTGCTGTGGCAGGAACTAGTCTGTTTTTAAATGTTCATGGCTCTTTAGTCAAGCCATTCCTTTTTATTTAGTTTTATTTAGCTTACTTGAGACATATAGCCCAGGCTGACTCAAACTTATTCTTTTTCTTTCTTTTTTTTTTTTTTTTTTTTTTTTTTTTGAGACAGGGTTTCTCTTGTATATCCCTGGCTGTCCTGGAACTCACTTTGTAGACCAAGCTGGCCTCGAACTCAGAAATCCGCCTACCTCTGCCTCCTGAGTGCTGGGATTAAAGGTGTGCGCCACCACGCCCGGCAACTCAAACTTACTCTACACCTGAAACTGGCTATGAACTCCTGATCTTCTTGCTTCTACCTTCTAAGTGGTGAGATTGCTACTTCTACCAACCAAGCTATTTCATTTGGAAAATTTCTTGTAAACACATACCCAAGGATACTCACGGCTATGTACTTTAAATCTTTGAAAACTTGGAAACAGCCCATATTCAGTAGGGGTCTAGCTAAATCAAGCTCCTCATAGAGTGCCCTCAGCTCACTAACAAACTGTATTCACAGAAAGATGTAGTATGAGCAGGGTAGTGGTGGTGCACTCAGGTGGTGCACAGAGCCAGGCTTTTCTCTGTGAGTTTGAGGGCAGCCTGAGCTACAGAGCAAGTCCCAGGGCTACACAGAGAAACCCTGTTTCAAAAAAAAAAAAAAAGAAGAAGAAGAAAAGAAAAAGAAAGGATAGATAGATAGATAGATAGATGTCTGAGAGGGAGTAGCCTAGAGACAGAGTGCTTGGTATCAATGCACAGGTGCTGGGTTCATTCCCAAGTGTACACACACACACACACACACACACACACACACACACACAATCAGTCAATCTATATGATAAGCCTGCTTGCTACATTTTGAAAGCTGTTTGCCAAGTGGAGCTGGAAGCCTCAGGACAAGCTGGGGTGGGCACATTGGAGCCTGAAGCTCAGCCTCAGAGAGGCAGACCTGAGCTCAGCAGCCCCTCTCCTGGCAATCCCCAGGACACAGCTCTGGACCCTCCCAGGACATGCTCCTGGAACAGCTGGCCCTCCTGTGTGCCACTCAGTCCAGAGTCTGCAACCCTACCTGGAAAGTATCTGCTGACAAGCTCCAAGACACACAAGAACAGGTCGCCGGAATTAGGTGAGACTTCCCAGCAGCCACAGCCATTTCCTTAGAGCCGACCTGCCTCTGGGCCATGCTAGTTGGGCCTATTTAGGCAAATGCTGCATTTTCTGTTTTCTTCATGGTAAAGCAGAGGTTCAGATTGCCGTGCCTTTCTCAATCCATCAATGGCAAAGCTGTGTCTTGTTCCTAATGCTAAAGGTACTTTGTCTTCACTATCTGCGTGACCAGTGGGAACAGGATGGCATAGGAGGATAGAAGGGATGTGGGCAGCAACCTGTCCTAGACATGGAAAGACAGAGTGATGCTGGGGGTGGCAGAGGTGGAAATGGGTCCCCCAAGGCCTGCCTTTCCCACACACTTCTTCCACTGCTGTTAGGAGTCTGGGAGCCTTTTCTGTGAAGTAGTCGGAAGTTCTGCCTGGCAAGCAGAAGGAGCAGACATGGCGAGGCCTGTGCTTTCCAGTATGAAATCCACCAGCTCCATGTGATTACTAAGCACCAGAAATGCGGCTACTGGGCTGCAGACTTTAATTATATGGATCTACTGGGCATGACTAGCTTGACTGCATAAACAGCCACCTGTGCTAAGTGGCCCCCAACTGAACAGAGCAGATGGAGGTTTATGCTAGAGGAGTGAGCTCAGCCTCACACCTGCTTGGCTCTACCACTGTGCCGCAAGCCTCACGAGCCTTCTTTCCACTCTTTTGTTGTTGGGTTTTTTGTTTGTTTTTGTTTTTCAAGACAGGGTTTCTTTGGCTGTTCTAGAACTTGTTCTGCAGACCAGGCTAGCCTTGAACTCACAGAGATCCCCCTGCCTCACCTCCTAACTGCTGGGACTAAAGGTGTGCACCACCCCACAAACCCCAGCCTTCTTTTTACTTTTTACTTTTTTTTTTTAGATTAATTTATTCATTGTATATGAGTGCACTGTAGCTGTCTTCAGACACACCAGAAGAGGGCATCAAATCCCATTACAGATGTTTGTGAGCCACCATGTGGTTGTTGGGAATTGAACTTAGGACCTCCAGAAGTCTGGAAGAGCAGTCAATGCTCTTAACTGCAGCTAAGCTATCTCTTTAGCCTCTTTTTTTTTTTTTTTTTTTTTTTTTTTTTTTTTTTGGTTTTTTGAGACAGGGTTTCTCTGTGTAGCCCTGGCTGTCCTGGAACTCACTCTGTAGACCAGGCTGGCCGTGAACTCAGAAATCCACCTGCCTCTGCCTCCCAAGTGCTGGGACTAAAGGTGTGCGCCACCACGCCCAGCTCTCTAGCCTCTTTTTACTTTTTATAGTCTTTCTAGAAGGCCAAAGAGATGGCCCAGTAGTTGGGGCACTGATTGTTCTTCTAGGGGACACAGGCTTGATTTTCAGCACTCACATAGTGACTCACACTGCTTGCAACTGCAGTTCTGTGAACCTGGTGCCCTACCTGGCCTCCATGAGTACCAGGCATATAAATACTGTATAGAGATATATGCAAGCAAATACTCACATACACTTTAAACTGTATAAACATGTATAAACTGGATGGTAATGGTGCACACCTTTAATCCCAGCGCTTGGGAGGCAGATGCAGGTGGATGTCTATGAGTTAAAGGCTAGCCTGGTCTTCAGAGCAAGTTCCAGAGAAGCCAGGGCTACACAGAGAAACTATGTCTTGAAAAACAAACAAACAAAATATATGTATAAAGTCTTGCTAAGTTGCCCGGGCCTTAAGCTTTCCATCCTCCTGCCTCATTTTCCCAGGCACTTGGGATGACAGGCCTGTCTACCAGCCTAGCTGATGTGTAGCATGTCAGACTTGCCTAATTCTATAGGGTAGTACTGGCCTGTCCTGATGGTGGCTGTGAGCACACATGGGTTGCAGGTGCCCACCAGCACCCAACAGAGACATGGTCAGTAGCCGCTATGAGCACTGTGATGCGACCAGCCATCAGGTGGCAGGGAATCACATAGAAGGGCCGCCCTGCCCTCCCATTGCAGAAATGCTTCAGCAGAGCCTGGCTTTCAAACTGAGCAAATCCAGAAACCAGCAGAGAGTAGGAGGCTGAAGACAGAACCCCCCACCATCTTCATGGACCTGCGGCAGACAGAACCATCAGAACCACCAGAACACCAGTCTCAGGAGAGGTACAAACAGTGCTAGGAACTGTGCCTGCAGGTGGGAAAGGGGAACAGAAGGCAGAGCTCATCTGGGTTGAGCACGTTGTACCTTCCTGTCAGTGCATGGCAGGAAGCCCAGTGCCTCCTTAGCTTTGACTGGCTATCACCCCTCTTGAATTCCCAGGGAGGTCCCTAGGTGAGAGGCAGGCCTGGCAAGGAAGCTGGAGAGCATCCTACAAATCCTTTTTTTTTTTTTTTTCTTCCCAGCTCTGAGCATAGCTCCTCTGACAGTGAGGAGGAGGAAGTGGAGTCAGCAGGCTCAGCACAGGCGACATCTTCCTGGGAACAAAGGTAACTTAGAATCTCTCCCTTACTGTACACTGGGCCCCTACACATGTAAGCTAGCATCTAGTGTGGTGCGAGCGGCTATCATTGTGTTTTATAGCGTGTCATAGGGGAAGCCTGTATGGCCAGGCTTGCTCTACCCAGCTCCCCACCCTGGCAGCTTGCTCCATCTTCTGAAAACAGCTTCCCAGTTTGATTGCCTCTGCCGCTGGTCCCAGCAGAAGTGTAGGGCCAGAGGTTAGCCAAAAGTGAAAAGTTCTAGTTAGTTAAAGAGCAGCATCCAATCAGGGACATACCTGTGGGCCCAGACCATGGTGAATGAGAAATACGGGTCCAAGCTGCCACAGCACTGGGACTGTTAGTGCCCAGGCTGTAGATGATGTACAGACCTCAGATGTAAACTGTGAACATCCCCGGAAAACAGAAGCAGGCAGGTCCTGTGAATTACAGGCCAGCCTGGTCTACAGAGAGAACCTTGTCTTCAAAAACAAAATCAAAAAGCAGTGAGGGCAGGAACTCAAACAGGAGCTGATGCAGAGGCCATAGAGGTGCTGCTGACCGTGTGCTTCCCATGGGCTGGGCCCTCCCCGTCAGTCACTAAGGAAACGCCTTACAGCTGGATTTTACTGAGACTTTTTCTTAGTTAAGGTTCCCCTCTTTTGGATGACTCTAGCGTGTAACAAGTTGTCATAAAACTATCCAGGGCAATACCCGTTACCAAGAGGAGAAGCCACAAGGCATGTCATCTCACATCCTTCCCAGACAGACTGCAGCGGTGCTCAGACACTGCCCTTGCTTTGGAAACTGAAGCTGCTAAGACATTCCTGTTTCAGTGTTGGGAGCTCTGGACATCAGGTGACAGGACTTAGGCTGCTTATTTTCTGTCACAGGTACTGTACTGGGAAGAGTCAGCTTCTTCAGCAGCTGAGGGCGTTTCGGAAGGGGGCTGTTCCACCCCAGCGCTCTGCCAGTGACAGTCCTGGAAGCCAAAAGACTCAGGCCTCAGAAGATACAGCCGGATCACAAACTCGTAGAAAGAAGCACATAAAACCCTGGGCCGAGAAGCAGAATGCCCTAGATCTAGGGGACCCTCTTGGGACACAGCTGCTCCCTGGGTTGGGGCAGCTATAGGCAACTCAGGTAAAAGACCTGAGAAGCAGATTGGGTGGCAGACTTTCTACCACGCAGCCCTGGCGGTCTCTCCAGTATCCTGTTTCTAACAGCCTGGACCTCAGGGGCTGGGACCCTCAGTCTAGACCCCACGCAGCCAGCTCAAGCATAGTTAAACCTTTGTTGTGGTGTTGACAACTGCATCCGGGGCCTCTCCCGATCCCATATTTAAACACATTTATAGTTTCCTATAGAAAATTTCACCAGGTTCCTGGATTCCTGGCATTTCATGTACCCGAGTACATACATACAGATCTGATGGAAAGGGAGCAAAACCAGAAATTTGCTTTCTCTCTCTTTTTAACCGAGACACAAAAGCACACATAGGTTTCAGGCCACTCCAAATCAAAGGCGGCACCAATCTTTGCTGGTCTGAATGGAATACCATACTTCCTGGGAGTTCTAACACTGTGTGAAATGCAGTGGTACCCAGTCTCCCTTCCTGGGTACCCAGTAACAGCTGTGTGATCGGCCAAGTCCTGGTCCTCACGGGACACCTGAGCTTCCTCCACCTGTTACTTTGCAAGCCTGGCCCCACCACCAACACCCCGCAGACTCCATCTTTAGGACTATTTTGTACCTGCTGTCTGAGCCCCTTTGGTTTCCTGCCACCTCATCTCTCAAGTCTGCTCCAGGCTGCTCCATGAAAGAGCAGAGAAACCACTATGGAGGCAGGGTGTGGGTGGTGTGGGAGGGTGCTTGGTATCTAACATGTTTTAGCATTTGGATGGAGGGGTGGTGCTACTGCCAGCTGCCCGGCTGCTAAAGATAAGCAAGAATCTGTGTCAGGCTTTGAGCCACACAAAGATCAGGTCCTATGGCAGGTCACTGGTAGGCAGCATTAAGCCCACATAATCCTGTCCACAAACCCACAGGGGATGCTACCATAGTTCCAATCCCAAGACATGTCCTTTAGAAGCCACATGCAAGTTGGGCCTCTGCCAAGACCACAGGTAGCCTCCCTGTACACGGACTCCAGCCTGCCCTGCCCACGTGCTGAGGTCCCATGCTTGAACTCCAGGGCAGCATGACTCCTCCCTCTGCCCAGCAGCCTTCACTTCATCCACTTAACTGTCAAGAGCAAAGGCATCCACTGTTCCCAAGCCACACTTTCCCAGCTCATAATGTCAGAAAGCTTGCTGAGAATGACTCACAGTGACAGAAAATAAACTCTACTGCAGTTTCAGCTGCGCCTAGGAATCACTGGCTTTCAGGAAAGCTGCAGGGTGGTAGTGGGCAAGCAGATCAGTCCAAAGCCAGATCTCCACTTGGGCAATGTCCATCATTGCCTCAGAAGATCATACAGGAGATCAAAGAGGCCAAGAAAGCAAGTACAAACGATTCTAAAGGTGGGGTCTTGGGGGTTATAAAACTGAGGGTCACTTCATAGGACCGGGTGCAGTGCCATCACGATACACACCTGGTACCCAAAACTCTCAGGTTTCCTCATTAGGAACAAGACCATGAGGTAGAGACAGGATTCCAAACAGAAAGAAGCAGAGGCCCAGTGAACACGGAGGGAAGACAGGCTCCGCATGAGAACCCAAGAAATGGCAAATGCCTATTAGTCCGCTCCCTATGCCACCAGCAGGGACATGAACCTAGACCTGGGCTGCATGGGCAGAGGGGGTCTGGGTCTCTGCTGTTTCCATGTGCACCCCAAAAGGCCTCGAGGCTGGTCCTAGAGAGAAGAATCACACCATACAAAGGGTCATGACAATGGCTATTAAAGAATAAACAATAAGCCTGGGTCATGCGTGGCGGTGAAAGAGCAGAGCAGAAGCAGAACACATGTCAGAATGACACCCTGGGCCAGGGAGAGGGCTCAGCAGGGAAGGCACTAGCTGCTAATTCTGGGAACCTGTGTCTGCTGCCTGAGACCTGTGAGTCCATGGAGACAACCAACAAGCCAGCCTCCAAATAGACATGGTGGCGCACACCTCCTGCACATACATACACATAACATGTTTTTTAAACACGTATTTAGTCATGTGTAACAGACATACTACCTGGATCGAACATCCCAGAACTCCACAGCTTCAAAAACTCTCATGATTTCATTAACTACTAACAAGGTGTCTACTTCAGTACTCAGCCACTTCCCCCAAGCATGGGTGTGGGCTGACCACAGCAGTTCACCTTACAGGTCAGTGAGGCTTGAAGGAGAGGATAAGGCAGCCTGGGTTCCCCACCTCAGGAACAGTTGCTCAACCCCCAGCTTCCTCAGGGGCATGAGCTCTACAGAGCAGCTCTGAGTCTGCAAAGGGAACCTCAAACTCCCCCAATTCTCCACTGACTCCTGAACAAGCCCCACATTGCCCTTTTAGAGTGGCTGAAAGGAGAGGGTGCTGGCTGTGCAGCAGGCTCGGGACAGCTACACAAGCCTCATAGTATAAGTGCCACCAGAGGGCACTGCAGAGGCCCTCAAATCCATGCACAGCCTTAACACTGGGCATGGTGCTACACACCTTTTTTTTTTTAAGGTTTGCCTACAGCCTGATTTTTAAAATATTTTTATTTTATGTTTGTGAATACACCATCACTGTCTTCAGACACACCAGAAGAGGGCATTGGATCCCATTACAGATGGCTGCGAGCCACCATGTGGTTGCTGGGAATTGAACTCAGGACCTCTGGAAGAATAGTCAGTGCTCTTAACCACTGAACCATCTCTCCAGCCCTAGGTGCTGCACAACTTTAATTGCAGCACTTGGAAGGCAGAGGCAGACAAATCTCTTGAGTTAAAGGCCAGCCTGGTCAACAAACTGAGTTCCAGGACAGCTAGGGCCACACAGGGAAGGAGGAGTTATAAAAGGAAGGTGTCATGGGCCTCAACTCAAGGGACATTAACAGCCACCTGCAGCTGGAAATGGGGCGGGGGGGGGGGGAGTGGATTCTCCACCAGGTCCTGTGGAGGCAGCCACCCCTTACCAACATCTTGACTGAACTGTTGGAGGTTTCTGTTAGAGAGGCCACCAGACTATGGAGCCTATAGTGCAGGAGACATATGCTCCCTTCTAGCTCTGTGCCATGGGTACAGTGAAGGTCCTTCTGCAATGTCCTCATGGTGACCACAGGACACAAAGAGGCGGTCCAAAGATATTCCGAGCAGGGTTGCTGTACTGACTGGCAGCATCAGAAGTGTTGGGCCTGGTAGCTTCTGGAGAAGTTTGAGTTGTGGAGAGCATCATGCATTGTGGTCAGGCTCTGGTCTCAGCAGGTCCTGCTCTGTACACTTAGGGCTATGCTGCAGAATGGGTGAAGCACAGTGGCTGGCATAGGTCCGATCTTCCTTGTGCAGCCTATCAGGTGTGGGAAAGATGGCATGGTACTACCTTCAGCAGCCAACTCATCCAACAGCAAGAAAATGCCTATCCAGGAACCTCAGTCCTAGGCCTGACAGCCAGCTCAGACCATGAAAAGAACCACATTGCCTACAACACACCACCGCATGAGACCTAGTGGGCACTACTGTGCCCTGCATTGTGGGTAATGTAGCCTTTGTTTTCTAGGCTGATCCACAGAATGCCTTGTAGTTCAGTTCCTAAGTCACTTACCTAATCTCCATTTCATCCATTCCTGAGTTGGCTAGAACATTTGTGATGGAAGAAACCGTGAAAGTTTGCTATATACTTATTCGTTTTGAGACAGGGTCTTTCTATGTAACCCTGGCTAAACAGCTCAATATGTAGAACAGGCCAATCTAGAACTCACAAAGGTCCCCCTGCCTCTGCCTCATGAGGAATGGGATTAACAGCATACATGTTGACCCCACCCCCACCCCCAAAAGTAGTCTGTGTAAGTCATGCAGACCTCAAACTTGCTATGTTGTCAAGGATAGCCTTGAACTTCTGATCTTGATCTCACAAGTGCTAACAAGCTCTATCATACCCTGTTTGTAGGGTGCTGGGTATCGAACCCAGAGCTTTGTGTCTGCCAGGCAGACATTGTACAAAGCTGCATCTCCAGCCCCACTTCTGTAGTGAGTCCCTGTTATTTTGGACATCCATTACTAAGTCTTGTGGGAAGTACACATTGGTACACTTGTATCACATATACAAAGGAGCATATAAAATTCTGTCAAAGGTGGGCTGGAGAGATGGCTCAGCGGTTAAGAGCACTGACTACTCTTCCGAAGGTCCTGAGTTCAATTCCCAGCAACCACATGGTGGCTCACAACCACCCATAATGAGATCTGACACCCTCTTCTGGAGTGTCTGAAGACAGCTACAGTGTACTTACATATAATAAATAAATAAATCTTTAAAAATAAATTCTGTCAAGGATGGCACTGGAAATAAGTACACAGCAACACGGGGAAGGGAAAAGATAATGTCGGGAAGAGACAATATTAAAGGGCCCCTAAATAATTTTAGCTCTACTTCCAGAAGGGAAGCTTTAACTCTCTCAAGGCTTCCGTAGAATGGACAAATCTTAACTAAGAAATAAGTGTTTGGCTTCCGAAAGGACTCTTGCTAGGGATCATTGTGCAGAGGCTACTGAGGCGGTTGTTGAGGAGACTGTGTGTGCCTGAGAACGGTATACATAGGGCAAGTGGATTGTTCCTGTTCCCAACAGGTAGGTAGCCATTCTCGAGAAGTTGAAAATGCCCCCTTGAGGGTCTCCTTTCCAAAGAGGATTTTTTTTTTTCAAAATAAAACTTCAGAATAAGCTTGGAGCGATGGCCCACGCCTTTCAGCTGTTCCTGGGGATGAGGCAGGAGGATGACTGATCAGCCTGGGTAAAAGAACTTGTCAGCAGCAAAGCAAAAGTGGGAGATATATGCTGATTAGCCATCATCTGTCCAGGAACAGTAGTCTCTCAGGTCAGTTGCCATGAGTCCTCAGTGACCTCCAACCCTGAGAGTCCCTTCACAGATCCTGTTCGGCCTGTTTCTGCTTCCTCTTCCTGAGCTGGGGATGGAAGCCCAGAGACCGAGGCAAGGACCCAGCTCAACTAAAAAAACAATGCTCTGATGATCACCTCCAGAGCTCTTCCCTCCATATATATGATTCAAATGAACATGCTGGAGGCCTAAGCATACAGAACAGCCGTAAACATGCAACTTTATTTATTTATCCACCTTACTTACAATAAAAAACCATGTCTTATTTTCCTTGTGCAACTTTGTGACTCATGATTTTTCCTGATTAGACTGTAATCCTAGCCAAGGCCTGTGCAGCTCAAGAACCACGCTATGATTTCATAAGAAAGTTCCTTAGAATAATTTTGGACAGCGTAATTTCAAAAGCTACTAGAACTGTACATAGCTCCTGTTAAGACTTAAATACGACTCTGCCTTGAGAGTCTCATACTGAGACTTGGGTATGCGGTCTCCCTGAATGCCTTTCTATTAACCCCTGGACTTAAATCTGTTCAAAAACATTTTTGTTTGAAACAGGGTCCCACTACGTAGCCTTGACATTCCTGGAACTCGATGTGTAAAGCAGGCTGTCATTGAACTCAAAGATCCACCTGTCCCTGCTTCCTGAGTGCTGTATTAAAATCCTGCACTACTACATGAGACCTATTTCAAAAGAAAACCCATTCACCTAATTTAGTAAAACTGTGGTTATCTGTACAGGTGAAGAACAGCTACAACTCCGAGTTTTAGGCACCGAAGTAGGGAAGGCATGCAAGAAATCCAGTGAACCTAAACGTTTACTAGACCACTTTGTTCCCAGAACCTCCTAAGCCCTGGTCCTATGTCCTTCACCCTGCCTTTGAGGGTCACCGGCAAGGTGCACACAATAGACAGGATTCCCGGGACTTGACCTCAAGGAACAGAAGGTCTGTTCAGGGAACTTCTGTCTTCAGTAGTTTTTAGCCGAGACCCTCCCTAGCTGTCAAAGTCTTGTGTCCTGCTTGGGGCTCCCTACGCTGAAGTGGTGGGCCCTGGCTGACCCAGCGACCGGACTACATTTCCCAGACTACTGTGCGCACACCTCTGCCTTCAGGAGTAAGCTCTCAGAGCTCCTTGGATTGGGTGGCGCTTCTTCCGAACTTTTTCTGAGAAAGATTCATTCTCCTAGCTGCTGTGTCCCTACGTGAATTTGTGTGTTCTGAGCCTCAGTATCCATATTGATGAATGAGAACGTTCACTCACAATCATTTATTGACCTGTATGTTAAATTGCACACTGCCAGCGGTGGTGGCACAGGCCTCCTAGCACTTGGGAGGGGGAGGCAGGCTGATCATTGAGAGTTTGAGGCCAGCCCGGACTAGAGAGAGAGTTCCAGGACAGCCCAGGCTACACAGAGTGACCCTGTCTCGAAAATCTTAAAAACAAAACAAAAATCAAAAAGCTGCACACTGGCTGAGCTGAGTTGTCACATGCCACTCATGTTGAGAGGTTTTCTGCAATTTCAAAGCCACCCTGGGTTACATTGTGAGACTGTCTCAAAACCCAAAAACAGCACAAATAAAAGCTGCAGGCCAAATGCCCCCTTCTTCTATGTCTTTGTTTTGGCCTAAAGACTAATGTGTTATTTTTGCTGACAAACCTTCAGTTTGTTCTAATTTGTCACAGAACCCAAGGGTTACTAATCCACATGACATAGCCTGTCCTTGGACAGATGGGCTGTTTCCCACCATTTATTATACTGGATAATCTTGAAGGATACTCTTCACACGTGTCTCGCTCTAGAGAACATGCGGCAATGTCTTGGTTAATTTTCAGTTGTCAAAAGTTAGTACTTGGGAGCTGGTGAGATGGCTCAGTGGTTAAGAGTGCCGACTGCTCTTCCGAAGGTCCTGAGTTCAAATCCCAGCAACCACATGGTGGCTCACAACCATCCGTAACAAAATCTGATGCCCTCTTCTGGAGTGTCTGAAGACAGCTACAGTGTACTTACATATAATAAATAAATAAATAAAAATAAATCTTAAAAAAAAAAAAAGTTAGTACTGACATCCAGGAGGTGCCCGACGGGTATGGTGGTAACCTTCGTACAAGAGTGCAGGCCAGCCTGCCCGCTACTACCACCAAGACGGATGGAGTGGGGCTGACACTGTGACCAGCAGTGTTCTGTGTAATACCCATTCCTAGAAACGCAATCACCGAGCCAACGGGAAAGTGCTTTTGAAATGCTTGGCTTTGCCAAGTTGCCTGAAGCCCATCTGCAGCTTCAGAACTATTGTTTTCCTAGTCAATGTCTCAACCTCTGTGTAGCAATATTCCACCTGTGAGATGGTGGTTACAGGTGGTGTGGTCCACTCGAGCCCTCGGGATAGGAGTTCCCTAAGCCTGGAGTCGGCCAAGGGCAGCAATAGAAAGGTAGTTTATATAGCTGTGCGTTATAGCGCACGCCTTTAATCCCAGCACTCTGGAGGCAGAGGCAAGTGGATATCTTTGAATTTGAGGTCAGCCTGGTCTACAGAGTCCTACAAACCTGCCTGCCGCCATCTAGTCTTATGGAGACACTTTCTAAATTAATGTTCCCTCAGATGACTTGGACTTGTGTTAAGTTAGCACATATCAGCACCGAGGGCTTTGTGGAAGGTATTACTTTTTAAAAGATTCACTTTTATTTTATGTACATGGATGTTTTTCCTGCATGTATGTATTTGCACATATGTACGGGGCCCTGAAAGGCCAGAAGAGGGCATCAGATCCTCTGGAACTGGAGTTACACGCATTTGTTAGCCGGTAAATGGGTACTGGGAAGCAAGCCTGGTCCTCTACAAGAGTAACAAGTGCTCTTGGGAAGTGTGGCTTTTGTAGCTGGGATAATACTGCAAACTATGGCCACTGTGTATCTCCCACCCCCATGACTCCCTGCAGATGTGGCGTGTCATCTCAGGTTCTTGGGAGTAGCCCTACCATGTGGGATCCGTGTACCTCAGCAGGTTTCTCTGTCTCTGACTCCTTGCATTCAGTGCTACAGATCAAACTCGTGGCTTTGTGCATGTTAGACAAGTGCTCTGCCACAAGCTGCAGGCAGAGGTCTGACATGCATCTATTTTGTGCATGTTTGCTGTGCATGTGTGCGCGCGCGTGCGTGTGTGTGTGTGTGTGTGTGTGTGTGTGTGTGTGTGTGTAGGTCAGATGTACATGTCAGGTGTCGTCCTCAGTCACTCTCCACCTTGTTGTTTAAGACAGGGCCTCAGTGAACCTGGAGCTCACTGATTGGACTAGAGTGGCTGCCAGGGAGCTCCGTGGATTGATCTCGCTGTCCCTGACCACTGTCCCAAGACTGGAGTGGCAGATGTTTTTACATGGCTTCTGGGGATCCACTCAAATCCTCGTGCTTGTTCAACAAATACCTGACCTACTGAACCCCCTCCCCATCCCAGCCCATCCGTTTCTTAGAGTTCCAGAGAGTTCTGTGCGAGTGTAGGCTCAGCCACAGGCCCTCAGCCCCCACACTCCATCTGGCTGTGTGACTTTTGTTCTCAGTCTACTTCTACAGACTGTGGCAGGCACGTTCTAGGACACACTTTGTCTGAACAAATGTCATGAGGTTGACACTGCCCTCGCTATTGTGCAGGTTTGAGACTGAGGCCAAGGAGTGTCCTTTCTGTCTCTTGGGGGCTTCCCACCAACCACAGTGGTGCATCACACTGGTGGCTCAGATCCAGGGGGGACAAAAGTCAGTCCAACAATGATGCTTGGGCAGGGCAGGGCAGCAACAAGTTTTCATGGCTTACCCTGGGCCAGGAGTGAGAGCTCGACAGCAGACAGAGCCTGCCTGGTAGCCAGGATCCAGTCTGAGGAGTTGGGGGAGGGAAGGAGGTGCAGTATGTAGGGGCGACTGTCATTCTACCTTGGATCTCTGGTCTCTTACTGTTCAAAGAGAAGCAGGTGTAGTGACATGGGCCTGAAATCTCAGCAGCAGGGAGACTGGCAGGAGGACCAGTTATTCAAATATATTAAATGCTGGGCATGGTGGCACATGCCTTTAGTCCTAGCACTCAGGAGGCAGAAACAGATGGATCTCTGTGAGTTTCAGGCCATCCTGGTCTACAAAGGAAGTTCCAGGGTAGTCAGAGCTGCACAGAGAAACTGTCATTAAAAAAAAAAAAGATACATAATTATACATATAGAGCTTTAAATATATACTTAAATATTTTAATTGAATGTAATTAATAAAATTTAATTTTAATTAAAAATTAAACATATAAAATTTAAATATATATTTAAAATATATGTGGGAGGACATATATCTTATCTTCTTAGTAGCAATAGATAAATATATAAAAATGTTTATATATTTACTATATTCTAAGAAAAGTACTGTTCTATTGAACTACTTCCTCAGCCCAAGAATACACACACACACACACAGTAGAGTAAACTCTGTACTACGGCCCAGGATGGCCTCAGCTTGGCTATGCAGTTGGGGAAAAAACTTGACTTTCTTACCCTCCTGTTCTTTCCTCCTGAGTGCTTAGATTACAGATGTGTGCTCTATACCTAACGTCCTGTGGTGATAGAGATCAAACTCGGGGCTTTGGGCACGTCAGCCAAAGCATTCTACCAACTGATCCAAACCCTCAGCCCCAAGGACCATATTCTTGTATCAGACTGGCTCAGAGGACTCGTTTACAAACCCTTTAGTTGTCAAAGCACAGCTTTTTGTACAAAGCAAGTCCAGGTTCACATAGATGCTCTAGGGTGTGTTGGGCGCTGGCTGCTGAGGAGGGAAGGAGCCTAGCAGGTTTGGGCCACGGCCCCTCAGCACTCTTCGTCCTTGGTATCCTTGTTTGCTCGCTTTCGGACCTTTCCCGGTCCAGGGGCCATCAGCTGTCCAGGGGAGACTGGAGCCAGGTTCACCCAGCCTGGCCCCCGGGGCAGCACGTGGCTCTCATTGAGTCTGAGTACCCGGTAGTTCTCGTAGTGTACATTGTGGGTGATGTCCTTCAGGTCCTGGAGATGGGAGCTGAACCAGGGGAGGTAAGTCAGCCTGGGCCACAGTGGTCCCAGGCCCCCTTTGCAGCCACCCGATCGCAGGGGACCCCACACCTCACCGGATGAGCAGATCTCTCAGGAGAAGAAACTCACAGTGCGCCATGTTTTCCACTGCAAGACATGGGCCTAGCACAGCTCTGTACTCTGAGAGTACACAGCTGCTGCATGTTATGGTACCTTCTGGGACCGGCTATTGCCGTGGCTCTCCTGTCTTTTCTCACTTCCTCCTTCTTGGTTCATTCATTCACTCATTCATTTATTCATTGACTCATTCATTTGTGTATTCTTGGGGCTTGGTTCCTACAACTAGTTGCTAAACTAGTGAACCTATCCTTCATTATAGATAATACTATGACCATGACACCAAAGACAAAACTCATTTTTTTTTCTTTTTTTTGAGCCTGGGTTTCATGCAGCCTATGTTGGCCTTAAACTTGATCAGTAGCTGCGGATGACCTTGGACTTCTGATTCTCCTGCCTCCACCTCTCCTATGCTAGGATTATGGATGTTCTAGCCATGCTTGGTTACATATATTTTTAATAATGGTAATAATAAATCAGGGATCTGGCTGCTGTGGTCCAGGCCTGTAAACTCAGCACTGGAGAAGCTGAGGTAGAAGGAAATCCTATTTCCAGGCACATAGTGGGGCTACATTAAGTTTTGCAAGTCATGGTTGCCATCCAGGTTGGGCAGACGCCAGGGGAGGCATGCATAGGATGCCATGCATGTAGGGTATGCCCTGATTTCCAACCCCCTACCCATTGCATGCCTGCAATGTTCCCAAACTTACCTTCGATGATGCCCCATTTGGTCTTCCGGCCCAGGACACATCTCCCATTCACTATGTGCTCTCGGTCAGCCCCGACCACAGCAAAAGGGATCTGCTCCTAAAAGAGAAGAGAAGTGAACCTGAGGTAGGAGATAGGCACATAAAACTAGGAAGTCCCAGGGCTGGGGAGATAGCTCAATGGTCAAGAGTAGTGTCTGATCTTCCAGAGGTCCCGAGTTCAAATCCCTGTACCTACACGGTAGCATACAACTGTCTGAAATTCCAGGCTCAGGGGATCCAACAGCCTCACACGGAAATACATGAAGGCAAAACACCAATACGCATAAAATAAAAATAAATAATTTTTAAAAGCCCTAGGACATCCCAAAACACCAGCTGGAGTTCATAGTACCCTCACTTCCTCTATTAAACAGGTGCATAAATGGTGCTGACAGGACCTGTTCAGCTGATGGTGAAGTGCCTGCAGAGTTAAATGTTAGCAAAGTAGCCCTAGCAAATGGTGGTGTTAGCAACTCCCACATGGATAATACAGTTTTGGAGCCAGGTAGTGGTGGCACATACCCTGGGGGGCGGGGGCAGAGGCAGGCAGATCTCCATGAGTTCGAGGCCAGCCTGGTACACATAGTGAGTTCCAGGACATCCAGGACTATGAAAATAGATCATGGCTCAAAAACAAACCAACCACAAAACAACAAAAATCTTGCATGATAAATAGGCATTTACTTTAAAAGGTACTTTGTGAGTACCTGCAAGCCATGAAACATTGGCACAGGGCATTTTGGGAGAGCTGGTTATCTCCTGAGGATGGAACTCAAGTTGTCAAGTTTGGTAACAAACACATTTATCCACTGAGCCATCTCACCGGCTTTCTCATAAACCTAAAAAGTATAGATCTTTTAAATGTATTATTTTAATTAAAAAATATTTTGTTTGAGACAGAGTCTTGCTGGGACCCTGGTTGTTCTTTAACTTGCTGTATTGATTGACCAGGCTGGACTTGAACCTACAGAGATCTTCCTACCTCTACCTCCAAGAGCTGGGATTAAAGGTGCCCACCACCATGACTGGCTTTGTTTGTTTGTTTGTTTGGTTGTTTTTTTTAATTACATTTATGTATTTATTTTTCAAGATTTAAAAACAGGGGTTGGAAAAGTGGCTTAGTGATTTAAGAGCACATGTTCTTATAGAGGCCCCAAGTTCCATTTCCAGCACCCATATCGGGCACACACACAACTGCCTGAAACTCCAGCTTCAGGGAGCCAACCTTGCTCACCTCTTTGGGTACATACACAGACCACAGGCGTACACATAAATATATAGTAAATAAAAGCAAAAAATAAAGATTCAAAAATATTATTTTAAATTGTGTATATGTGTGCACTTATGTGTGTATGTGAGTCATGTGAGGGGTGTTGACTCCCCTGAGCTGAGTTACAGGTGATACTGAGCTGCTTAACTTGAGTTCTGGGAACAGAACTTGGGTTTCTAGAAGAGCATCCATCCAGTCTCCTAACCTCTGAGACATTTCTCCAGCTGTCCGTCTGTCTGTTTGTCTGTCTGCCTGGAATTGGCTCTTTTCTTCCTCCACGTGGGTTCCAGGAATTGAATTAAAATCACGCAGCTTGATGGAACTAACCATCAATTCTTCTTACCACCACCTATTCTTTGGATTTAAAAAATTTGTTTTCTAGGCCGGGTGTGGTGGCACACGCCTTTAATCCTAGCACTTGGAAGGCAGAGGCAGGCAAATTTCTCAGTTTGAGGCCAGTCTGGTCCGCAAAGTGAGTTCCAGGACAGCCAGGACTATACAGAGAAACCCTGTCTCGAAAAACAAAAAACAAAACAAAACAAAACAAAAATTTGTTTTCTGCCAGTCATGGTGGTGCATGCCTTTAATCCCAACACTCAGAAGCAGGAAGATTCAAAGTAGAAGAGTTTGAGGCCAGCCTGGTCTACAGAGCAAGTTCCAGGACAGCCAGGGCTACACAGAGAAACCCTGTATTGAAAAAAGTAAAAAACAAACAAACCCAAAACAAAAGAAAACAAAATCTGTTTTCTGAGACACTAGCTATCGAATGTATCCCAGGCTGGCCTTGAACTCATGCAGCTAAGGATAAGCTTGAATCTCTGACCCTCCTCTTCCACCTCCAAGCACTAGGTCATAGGATTACAGGCATGCACCACCGTGTCCTTCACCATTAAAAAAATTTGATTTTATTATTATTGTTTGGAATGCTGGAGAATCAAATCACAGCCTCGTGCATAGCAGACACAGGTTGTCCCTCTGTGCTAATTCCCAAGGACCTGGGATATTTCTTTCCTGTGGTGATGGGGACAAAGCCCAGGGCTTCCACACACTCTACAAATATGCCATTTCATTGGCACAGGGGGAAGCCCATTTGTTTTTTTCTCCTCTGTGGCTGCTCTCAGGCCGCAACTGTGGGGTGGAATAATTGCCCCAGAGACTATCTGTTCCACAGAGTCCAAAATCTCACTGTCTGTCCATCCACGCACAGGTTTGCCAGGTCCTATGTGTGGTTACTCACTTGTGCTTGAAAGCAGGCTTTAACCTTGGCAGATCCTCAGTTCTTAGTCCGGTTTTTGAGATAAGGGATCACTATATAGCCCAACCTAACGTAACATGTAATGCAGACTGGCCTTGCATTCACAATCCTCCTGCCTCAGCCTCCTGGGTGCTGGGATTACAGACCTATGTCACCACATCAGGAACTAAGAGTTAAATTTTTGTTTTGTTTTCTTCTGAGGCAGGGTTTCTCTGTAACCCTGGCTATCCTGGAACTCGATCTGACACTATAAAGATGTGTGTCACCACCACTGTCTGGCACATTTGTATTTTTTACTTATTTATTTATTTATGTGTCTGTGTGTGTATATGCATGAACACGTCAGAGGTGTATGTATTGCACCATGTCTGGCTTCCCTTGTATATTTTACGTTTTGGTTGTCTCATACTGTCAAGCAGTAAAGAGTTCTTTATATGTAAGAAGGTATATAAGGATGTATGTAAGAATGGCTCTCCAGGAAGAGCCATGCTGGCAAACACTTTTTTCTATGAGTTGTGTGATAAGAGCCGTTTGCTGCCCAACTTGACTCTGTGGACAGATGAGGAATCTTTACATACACACACACATTTCCTGGATTGCAGAGAGGGATCAATTTTCAGAAGGAAAGGGAAGGTCAAACGCCATTGGTGTCGCTGGCCTTTGGCACTGTCTACAGCATCTTACCCGAATCTTACTGTTGAGAAGTCTGTCATTGACATCCTCGTCGAAACACTTCTGTGGGTACACATCGATGCAGTGAGTTTTCAGGTTTTGCTGGATCTGGGGAACCAAGGATAAAGGACCTCAGCCCACCAACCATTCTGCTCCCTGCCCACTGACCCAGCTCCGCCTTGGGCACCCAGATCACCCTGCTCCTGAAGGCATCTCGTTCTTCAATGGTCAGGCTGTCAGCCCGGGCGATCACCGGCACCACATTCACAGTCCGGCACAGCCGCCTCAGGAACTCAATGTCTAGGGGCCGTAGGCTACAAGATGGTAACAGCAGGGCTCAGGGTGGATGAGTGAGGGAAGAAAGCCAGCCCAAAGCTGCTATCAAGGATCCTTCTCACCATCCCTACCCAACCCAAGTAGCCCTCCCCAAAGCCCGTGGGTCACCTCACCAGTGGCCAGTGGGTGGCACAAAGTACACACAGCAGTGCACACGGGTGTCGGGGATGTGGCGCTGGCGGGTAATCAGGAGCTCCTCTTGTAGATACTGCTCATACTGTTGGTTGATGTAGCTCAGGATAGGGTCCCAGCTGGGGCAAAGACGTCTCCTCAGCGCCACCCCCCAGGACCTACCATCTCCTGGCCTCTGGTGGTCTATCTACATGAGCAGAGACACACAGAGACCTCTGCCTCTCTTCACTGATGTCTAAGCCTTCCTGTTCATAAAGCGAGCACATTACTACCATTTATTGGCTGGGCCTGGTGCAATAGTCCTGTCATCCCATCTCTTCAAGAAACTGAAGTGGGAGGATTATAAGTTCAAAGCCAGACTGGATAATTGAGGGAAACCGAGTCTGAGAATAAAAAAACAAAAAACTGGAGCTGGGATTTCATTAGATGTTTGCTAACACATACCACACCCTCTGTTCACTCTCCAGCACTAACACATGCATATACTAACACACACACACACACACACATATATATATGTATATATATAAGTACACACACACACACACATAATTTGCTTGCTCATTAAATGACAATTGGTCACCAGTATGGTTCAAGACACCACTACTTCTGGTGTCATCGTGTGTGTGTGTGTGTGTGTGTGTGTGTGTGTGTGTGTGTGTACATGTATGTACATGTGTGTGGAGGTCAGAGGTCAATCTTGGCTCTTTTCCTTAGTTGCTCTCCACGAGCTCTCTGTGTAGCCCTGCCCGACTTGGCACTCTCTAGACAAGGTTGTCCTTGAGTTCAGAGAGACCCACCTGCCTTTGTCTCCTGAGCAAGTGATGGGATTAAAGGCAGGTGCCAGCTGGGCATGGTGGTGCATGTTTTAATTCTAGCACTCAGGAGGCAGAGGCAGGTGAATTTTTGTGAGTTTGAGGCCAGCCTGGATTACACAGTGAGTTCTATGACAGCCAGAGCTGTAGGACCAAGTCTCAGAAAGAACTACAAAAGACTTTACCTTGTGTTTCAAGCTAGACTGATTAGCCAACAGAGCCCTAGATCCTTAGGTTTTCAAGACAAGCACTTTACTGAAGGAACCATCTCTCCAGTCACCCAAAAATCTCTTGACTCCTCTGCTGGGTCCTTCGTACTCTGGGTTCTTGTCAGCACAACAGATGTGCTGACTGCCTGACTGCGCTCTTAGAGATCCAGCCCAGGGCCGCACACATGCTGTGGAGGCATTCCAGTGCCAAACTGTAACTCAAAGCGATATGCTCAGCCTGGTTCTCACTGTTTCTTTTGAGATGACAGCCTTGTGGCTCTGGCTGGCCTTGAACTCATGACCCTTCTGTTTCAGTTGGCAGAGTCCAGGGCTTACAGAAGTATGGATTTCTGATGCTTTTATCAAGCACCAACTCTGTACTAGCTAGATTGCTGAGACCTATACATGCTCAACTCACTTCAGTTTTGGAGACTGAGAGGAGTATACTTGCTGTATACAGAAGGAAACAGAGCGGGGTGTTTTTTCACAGACCTTGCAGGAACAGGGGCTGCCCACCCAGGGACTCACCACTTGTCATTGTTGATCTGGTCTCCAAAGCCAGGTGTGTCTGTCACTGTCAGCTTCAGCTTCAATCCCTTCTCCTCGATGACTGCAGAAGGAGAGACATGAAAGACTATGTTCCTGGCTGGGCCCCTGGGGAGTGAGGGGGAAGACAGGGTCACTCACCATGGGTCACAGAGTGCAGCTCCAATGTTTGTGGCATGGGTACATCCAGGTTGGGTTCAGTTGACTGCCATACTTTGGACTTGAACAGTGTGTTCACCATGGTGGACTTGCCTAGCCCACTCTGCCCTAAGATGCAGAACACAGTGGCCACGGTATGTTTGTTAGAATATATATCTCAAACTATTTGTGTGTGTGTGTGTGTGTGTGTGTGTGTGTGTGTGTGTGTGTGTGTGCCTGTGTGCACATGCACCTATGTGTGATGGTTTGAATGAGAATGGCCTCCTTAGGCTCATATTTAAATATTTAGTTTCCGTTTGGAAGGATTAGGAGGTGTGGCCTTATTGGAGGATATAAATCACTGGGCGTGGCCTTTGAGATTTAAAAAGCCCACAGTTAAAAAGTTTACATAGTTACTGGTCTCTGCCCTTGGAAGTCTTCAGAGCAGCTTGCTATGGCTTCCTGCCACGATGACCAGAAACTAACCTTCTTAAACAGTAAACAAGCCCTTTTACTTTTATATCTGCTCAACTCTTGTGCTGTTTAAGGCTTAGTGTAAATATTAAGGTTGTGTGTGCCTTTTATCTGGGAACTGAAAGATCAAGGCGGGGTAGAGACCCCAGATTGGGATTAAAAATCTCTACAACTGCCAGCACTCCGGAGGCAGAGACAGGTGGATTTCTGAGTTCGAGGCCAGCCTGGTCTACAGAGTGAGTTCCAGGACAGTCAGGGCTATACAGAGAAACCCTGTCTTGGAAAAACCAAAACAAAAACCAAAACAAAAAAAAAACCCTCTACAACACAAACAAACAACAACCAAAAACACAAAACAATAACAACTACAAAGTTGCCTTGGTCATGGTGTCTCTTCACAGCAATAGAAGAGTAACAGAGACAGTGTGAATGAGAGTGCATGCATGCATTTATGCATGGGAAGACCAAATTCATCTTTGTGTGTCATTCCTCAGGAGTGGCCCATCTTATTTTTTTGAAACCAGGTTTCTTTCTTTCTTCCTTTCTTTCTTTCTTTCTTTCTTTCTTTCTTTCTTTCTTTCTTTCTTTCTTTCTTTTTTTCAAGACAGGGTTTTTCTGTGTAGCTCTGGCTGTCCTGGAACTCACTTTGTAGACCAAGGCTGGCCTTGAACTCAGAAATCCACCTGCTTCTGCCTCCCAAGTGCTGGGATTCAAGGCATGCGCCACCACTGCCCGGCTGACACCAGGTTTCTTACTGGCACTCAAGAATTGTCCACTGTCTGCCTCTGCACAGCTGGGATGCAAGCAGGTGTCACAGCCTTTGCCTTTTGACATGAATAAGCTCTGCAAGCTCAGGACCCAGCTTTCATCGCTTAAGTGGGAAGAACTTTACTGAGTTATTTATCTCCCTGACTCCTGCTATTTTAGTGCTGGGATGGAACCCACTGCTTACAGATGCTAGCAAGATCTATAGCCTCTGGCTGTTTTTTCCTCTAAAGAGATGTTTATTTTTATGTTACATTTGAGTGCTTTGGATGCATGTCTGTGTATCACATATGTGGAGTGCTCTCAGAGGCAAGAGGGGGACATTGGATCCCCTACAACTCGAATGACAGACACTTGTAAGCTGCCATGTGGGTGATAGAAATTGAACCCAGGTCCTCTGGAAGAACAGCCAGTAACCTTAATTAAGGTTTTCTTATGCCCCTCTCCCCCCTGCCCCCTCCCCCGCAGACAGTGTGTCATGTAGCCTAGGATAGCTTCAAACTGCCCTCTCCCCCCTGCCCCCTCCCCCGCAGACAGTGTGTCATGTAGCCTAGGATAGCTTCAAACTGCCCTCTCCCCCCTGCCCCCTCCCCCGCAGACAGTGTGTCATGTAGCCTAGGATAGCTTCATGTAGCCTAGGATAGCTTCAAACTGGCTCAAGAAGACTTTAACTCTTCCTGACTCCATTCCCTAAATGCTGGGATTAGAGGCATGCTCCACCAGGTCCAGCCTCTCTCTCTCTCTCTCTCTCTCTCTCTCTCTCTCTCTCTCTCTCTCTCACTGTCTCTCTGTCTCTCTGTTTTTTGAGACAGGGTTTCTTTGTGTAGCTCTGGCTGTAGACCAGGCTGGCCTGAGTGCTGGGATTAAAGGTGTGTGTCACCACTGCTCAGATCCCCCCCTCTCTCTTAAACACCTTGTTTTGTTTTGGGGTGTGTGTGTATGTGTATGTATGTATGTGCACACGAGCACATGTATGTGTGTAGATGCACATACAGAGGAATAAGAAGAAAAAAATTTGAGAGTGGGCTGTTCTGCCACTCTGTGGATTCTGAGCCATCTATTGAATCAGGATCAGCACTATGGCAAGGTCATGTGTGGGCGCCGCATCTGGAAGGCCCTTCAACCGTGATTATCCTTGGCTGTGGCAATCCAGTTCTGGCTGATTTTGTATGTAGGGACTCAACATCTCATATATTTAATTTCAGCCCTCCTGTGAGCAGTTGGGTCAGGTGCCCTGCAGATGGGAAGACTGAGTCCGGGACAGGCGAGGTGCCTTCGCTCACCCTCCCCTCTGTGGTTCTGCCTCTGACTCACCTACTACCATGATATTGAACTCAAACCCAGTCTTCATAGCCTTGATCCTCAGCTGGTCTAGCACAGCCTCAATGCCCACAGGACCAAACATCTCATTGGGTGGGGTCCTGGGGCTGGAGGGCCTTGAGGAGCAGGGGGAGGGCGACCGCCTCTCATCCATGGGGCCAAGGGTGCAGTGGTGCCTGCTCCTGGGGAAATTTTGGAGAGAAGTGTTGTGTTGCAATGGCTGGGCTCAGAGGGGTTACTCTGAGTAAACTTCTAAGAAAAGGTCTTATGTGGTGATGGTGCACGCCTTTAATTCCTAAACTCTGGAGAAAGAGGCAAGTGGATCTCTATGAGTTTGAGGCCAGCCTGGTCTACAGAGTGAGTTCCAGGACAGCCAGGGCTACACAGGGAAAACCTGTCTCGAAATAAACAAGCAAACAAAACATAAAAGCAAAGGTCTTATGTAGCCCAGGCTGACCTCCATCCACTCTATAGCGGAAGATAACCACAAGCTAATCCTCCTGTCTCCATCTCCAAGTGCAGGGATAACAGACGCGTACCATCATGCTCTGTTTTGTATTATGCTGGGGAATTGAACCCAGGGCTTCATGCACACTGGAAAACGACTCTATCAATTAAGCTACACCCCAGTCCATCCTGTCCCAAAGACTTTTATACTGTAGTTTCGGCCAATCTGGAACTTCCTATGTAGCTTAGACCAGGACAACCTTGGGTTTGCAGCAATCCTCCTGCCTCAGTTTCCTAAGTGCTGGGATTTTAAATGTTTACCAGCATACCTGGTTGGGAGTTCTCACTTCCAAACCCTGACTGAGGGGACTGTTCCTGGCTATGTTCTATATCCCCTGGTAAGACTGAGAAATTCCCAGGTGGAGGGTTGGGGGGTTGAGTCCCCATCCTGAGATATGTGGGTCTCAGAAATTTACCCTTGTCTCATCCTTACAATAAGATGTCAATGGCCTTCCCACTCAGACCCTAGTATTTATGTATAGACTGGAGTCCTTACAGAGTCACAGTTAAAGGAGAAATGCTATTCATATCCCAACAGGGAACTTGAGGAAGGGGCTCAAAACTAGATCCCTTTCCTCAGGGGACAAAGAACAGGGTTGGAAGAGATGAAGAGACACAGACAGATCTCAAATGAAGGAAACACAACACACACACACACTCACACACAGGTCAGAGGTAGGTTACATGGGCAGAGAAGACAGCCCGGGAGGGAGAAGGGCAGAGGGCAGGGATCGGTGGGGGAGCAGTGGGAGGACACAGAGGAAGAGAACTTGGCTCATGTAGCACCTGGTGGATGAGTCCCTTGGGGGAGCTGGGAGTAGCTGGCAGGCTGCGCTGAGGGGGAGGAGAGGGCTGGCAGTTAGCCACAGAATCCCAGCCTCCTCCCTACTTCCTGTGACCCCCCCCTCAGGCAGGAGGGGCTAAGGCTAGGGTCTTACCTGTTCCTGCTCCCTAAGCCCTTGACCCCAATACCTGGCAAGGAATGACCTTGACCTAATCACACAAGACTTCCAGAGAGACAGGGATCTCGGGCATCCAGTCAACTCCCTCTTCAAGACTCCAAGTTGATAAAAACCAGTTTCCACTTCCCAGTCCATGAGCCTTAGCTTTCTGACCACTGACTAGAAGCTGGCACTGCTATGGGTTAACTAGCACTACCCACTGGGGAGCCCTGGGATGCTAAGTAATCTGTGCCCTATGAAGCTCTGTTTCCATCTCCGGTTAAGAGAAGTTCAAGGTTACCCTGGGAGGAAATGGCAGAGCTGGAGAAGCAGGCAGGCTGTTTCCTCTGTTTCCTGCTTACAGGAAAATGTCCTATACTAGTATACTTCAGATGAGAAGAAGGCATGTGGGACACCCCTGAAATTCCAGCATTTAAGAGGCTGAGGCAGGAGGATTGTGAACTTGAAGCCATCTTCAGCTATACAGCTAGATCCTGTCTCAAAAAAAAAAAAAAAAAAGTTATAAGGCGAGGCTGCAGAGATGGCTGAGTTAGACTGGCTGCTTTGGCAGAGGATCTAAGTTAAATCCCCAACACCCGTACATAACGGCTCACCACTATGTAAAACTCCAGTCCTGGCGTATCTGACAACCTCTTTGGCCTTCTACATGGTGCACAGACAGGCATACAGGCAAAATATACATACACATATAACAACAACAACAACAACAATGATACTAGAGCACCTGTTGCTTTTGCAGAGGACGACGTTTGGTTCCCAGCCCCCATGACAGACCTTCTACAGCCTGTCAGGAGCCATCGAGGAAGAGCTAAAAACTAGCAGGTGATCTTCCTAAGATGCTTCCTCCATGGACTGAAAGTCTATGATGGATTTGCTTCTTTAAGCAAAGCTGAGGGGATTACATCTGAGAAAAGACTTCTGCTATTAATATGCTTTTCCTGTTATTATTAACCATAGCTAACAATCACTAGGTGTTAGCCCACCCTTTTGAGCAGATCTCTGCAGAACAAGGAAGCCTTGTAGTGCTGCTGTATAAATAAATAGATGATTTCCTAAGTCTAAATGATGATCCTATAAGAATTCCTAATATTATATTATATTAGTAATTACTAAAATCTTTTATAACAAGACTGCTATTAAGTCCTTCTTAATGTCAAAACTGCAATGAGAACTCTGATAGTCTTCAAGTATCATCAGTTAATTGCTTCTGAGAGAGCAAACAGGCATCTACAATTTAGAGCACATTCCAAGATATTGTAAAACAATTTACCAAAGTCCATAAAAAGGGAACCAAGGATTTATTATAGGTGCAAGGGTAGAAGATAGTGTATTGACTGGGTTTATGTACACAAATCTTCACTAATAACTTAGCCACAAAAATTATGTTTTTTTTTAACGTTCAGTGAACCTGTTGAGCTTGTGACAGATAATGAATGTTTAGCCAGAATGAATGTTTAGCTCTTAATGGATATGCATGTAAACATTCTCTGTTGTACGATTTATGATTTGAATTTATGTTTGAACTTCTAGTGAGCTTTTGTAAAAAAAAAAAAAAAAAAAAAAGAAAGAAAAAAAAGAAAGAAAAGAAAAGAAAAGGCTGCTTGGAAAAACCATGTGGTCTCTTTTCCTAAAAAGGGATACAAAAGTCTAGGAAAGATTACACTGCCTAGCTTTAGGAGTAAAAGCATTGGGAGTGAAAGCCTCCATCGGGAGCAAGGGCATTGCTGCACCAGGGGCAAGGGCATTGCTGCACTGAGAGCAAGGGCATTGCTGCATTTGGGCAAGAGCATTGCTACATGGGGGCAAGGGCATTACTGCATTGGAGCAGGAGGAGAGAGCAAGATTAGGAGGAGAATGCAGAGTGAAATAACTTAGAACGTATAAGGCAACATAAAAAATTAAGAAAGCAATATAAAGAATGCAGAAGGAAAAAGGAAAAAAGAAGTTATGGAGAGAGCAGAAGGAGTAGGCAGGCTTCTCCTTACCATGGGACAGGTCTTTTCCTAATAGCAAGGCAGGCTTAGTCTTATGAAAGACAACAAGGCTTTCTTCTTACAGACTCGGGTTTAATTCTTTAGCATTAAAAGGATAAAAAATTTTTCTTTCTCTATGCAATAAAGATTAGAGCTTATGTTTTCATCCAGAATGAGTAAATTCTTTCTGCACTGGTGCTTGGTCTTTTGCTCCATATGCACATGTAAGTATGGATGTGTGTGTAAGTATGTAATTGTTAGAATGTATGCAAGTGGGTGTCTTAGTCAGGGTTTCTATTTCTGCACAAACCAAGAAGCAAGTTGGGGAGGAAAGGGTTTATTCAGCTTACATTTCCACATTGCTTTTCATCACCAAAGGAAGTCAGGACTGGAACTCAAGCAGGTCAGGAAGCAGGAGCTGATGCAGAGGCCATGGAAGGATGTTATTTACTGGCTTGCTTCCCCTGGCTTGCTCAGCCTGCTCTCTTATAGAACCAAGACTACCAGCCCAGAGATGGTCCCATCCACAAGAGGCCTCTCCCCCTTTATCACTAATTGAGAAAATGCCTTACAGTTGGATCTCATGGAGGCATTTCCTCACCTGAAGCTCCTTTCTCTGTAATAACTCCAGCTGTGTCAAGTTGACACAAAACCAGTCATTACCCTGTGTCCCAAGTGGTTTAAATGGAGATGTATGAATCTGTATGCATGAATCTGTATATGAATTTATGTGAGTTTATACATATTCATTTGTATAAAAGTTTTTCTTTTTGCAAGTGTGACTCTCTTCTCCAGTTCAATACAAGTTTATTGTGCCAAACCTCCCCTCAGCCAGACAAGGAGAGGCTTCTGGACAAGAAGGAAAGATCCTAACAATTAATCCTTTACTTAGTCCCCTCCCCCCACGCACACACTTATGTAACACATGGTGAAACGTGGTGCCAAATGCCAGAGTTTTCTGGCCTGAAAGGAACTCAGACAGGCAGGTCAGCTATTGCAGCAAACTGACGTAGACTTTTTTTTAAAAGATTTATTTATTTATTTATTTATTTATTTATTATAAATAAGTACATTGTAGCTGTCTTCAGACACTCCAGAAGAGGGAGTCAGATCACATTACGGATGGTTGTGAGACACCATGTGGTTGCTGGGATTCGAACTCAGGACCTTTGGAAGAGCAGTCCGTGCTCTTAACCACTGAGCCACCTCTCCAGCCCCAAAGTGACTTAGACTTAAGACAGGTAAACAATTTAATATTAAACAGCAACCCTAAATATCTCCCAAGACCAAGTCTTGCCCCAAGAATTCTCTTCCCACTCAGAGAACCACAAGAAAGAATTGTCTGGACCCTTCCATCCCCAGCTCACCAGCCAGGCGGCCCAACCAGAGAGCTCCAGGTTTACTGAGAGACCCTTTCTCAAAAAATAAGGTGGGAAAGGACTGTAGAAGATCCAGATATCAGCCTCTTTCCTCCTCACATGTGCACCCATATCCACACACAGATGTGCAGATACGTACAAACATGTACATATACACACTGAAAATATATAAGTAAAATAGCCCCCTGGCCACTCTGCCCTCTTGAATGGGTCAGATACCTCCTCACCACGTTACTTTTAAGACACTGTGTTATATGCCCAGGCTGCTCCATATGTAACCAAAGTGCTAGGATTACAGTGTGTACCACTGCACTCAGCTTTTCTCCCTTAACTGTTTGTTTGTTTGTTTGGTTGTTTTTTTTTCAAGACAGGGTTTCTCTGTGTAGCCCTGGCTGTCCTGTAACTCACTTTGTAGACCAGGCTGGCCTCGAACTCAGAAATCCACCTGCCTCTGCTTCCTGAGTGCTTGGATTAGAGGCGTGGGCCACCACCGCCTGGCTTCTCCCTTAACTTGTACCAAAACTCTAGACATGGTGTGCTTTCTGTAATACAAGCTTTGGTTGAGCTGTTTTAAACGAGAGACTGGATTCTAACACAAAGATTCCATAGCCTCCAGCACGGGTGTTAAGAGTGGCTGGATGTGGGGGCTGGTGAGATGGCTCAGTGGTTAAGAGCACCCAACTGCTCTTACGAAGGTCCAGAGGTCAAATCCCAGCAACCACATGGTGGCTCACAACCATCCGTAACGAGATCTGACTCCCTCTTCTGGAGTGTCTGAAGGCAGCTACAGTGTACTTATTTATAGTAAATAAATAAATCTTAAAAAAAAAAAAAAGAGTGGCTGGATGTAGTCCCTGGACCAGACTGAGACACCTACACAAACCTTAGCGATGGAAGGCTGTGAGAGAGGCGGAGCTTTAGGTTAGGAGTGCCTGAACTCAGGCAGGCTGGCTTCGAACTCAGAAATCTGCCTGCCTCTGCCTCCCAAGTGCTGGGATTAAAGGCGTGCGCCACCATATCCGGCTCGACCATTGGGTTTTAACCCAAGACTTCTAGACTAGTCAGTGGCTCAGCAGGTTAAAGGGTGTGGTATGTTTCAACTGCCAAGATGAAACTCTTGACAAAAGCAAGCTGAGGAGGGAAGGGTTTCTGTGGCTTAAGCTTCCATATCACAGTTCATCATCAAAAGAAACAGAAACTTAAGTGCTACATCCACTCCAGTAGTGACAAGCGCGACAGGCCCCAAAACCTGGGCCTGAGGCAAAAACTTCATGGAAACTCAGTCTCCTGGAATCGTAGCATCCTGTATAATGAATGCTCCAATGTCCTTGCTTTAGTTGGTAAATGGATCTGTGTGCTTTCCCTTAATATTGCTTTATTACAAGTGCTCCTAAGGATTGATTTTTTGACATATAGCTAAGTTAGATTCTAGGCATTCCTTGATCCGACCTTGGGCATGGATAGCTAAGTCACTGCCCTACACAGGAATTTACCATTATCTAGGAAGAAGGAAGTTTGTGATCTAAGGAGGAACCAGAGTAGAGACTTAGAACTATAGATAACTGAGTTACACCCATACACAAACAAGTATTTACAATGGCCTAGAGGGAAGGACAATGGCCTAGAGGGAAGGTGGACTATACTATAGTCTAGAATTGGCACGAAGCCCTTGACCCTGGCTTCTAAGATTAAGTGGACCTTAGGTGGAGCTGTTTTTGATCCCAGTTGTTAACATTAAATTTTATTCCAGTTGATTCCTGCCAGCCCTTAGGTGTTTGCATTCCTCTGTTTTGTGTCAGAATGCAGTAACCTCTTTGTACCTTGCCGATGTATCATCCAACTTCCCTATTTTTTTCTTTTCTTTTAAAGAATGGGTACTATTTATTTATTTATTTATTTATTTATTTATTTATTTATTTATTATATGTAAGTACACTATAGCTGACTTCAGACACTCCAGAAGAGGGAGTCAGATCTCGTTATGGATGGTTGTGAGACACCATATGGTTGCTGGGACTTGAACTCATGACCTTTGGAAGAGCAGTCAGTGCTCTTACCTGCTGAGCCATCTCACCAGCCCCCCTATTTTCTTCTGTATAAAAAGTTTGATGCTCGATTTGACAAATTACATTCAGATTCTACACAATCTCGTGTGTTGCTTCTGTTTGTCATTTGCCGACTCCTTGTCCACCTGCAACCAGAGACCCGTTCCATGTAGATAGGAGACCCAAAAGGGGGATAGTCTGCGGCACTTAAGCAGGGCAGGAACCTGGAGGCAGAAGCAGATGCAGAGTGCATGGAGGGTGCTGCTTACTGGCTTGCTCCTCGTGGCCTCTTCAGCCTGTGTTCTTATAGAACCCAGAACCACCAGCCCAGGATTAAGAAAATGCCCCACAAGCTTACCTACAGCCCATCTATCTATCTAATCTATCTGTCTAATCTACCTACCTACCTACCTACCTACCTATCTATCTATCTATCTATCTATCTATCTATCTATCTATCTACCTATCTATCTATCTAGTTTTTTGAGACAGGGCTTCTTTGTGTGTTCCTGGAACTCGATCTGTCAACCAAGCTGGCCTTGAATTTACAGAGCTGGCCTGCCTCTGCCTCCCGAGTCCTGGGATTAAAGGCGTGCACTGTCACCCGTGTAGAAGGATTTTTTTCAGTTGATGATGCCTTTTCTCTGACGACTCTAGCCGGGTCAGGCTGACATAAAACTAGCCAGCACTAGGTGCTTGTTGCCAGTTGAATTGAAGCTACCTGGGGCTGGAGGTGACTCTGTGACTGAGACCGGCTGGGCGGCGCTTCCAGAGGATTGGGGTTTGATCCCCAGAGCCAACATGGGGGGGTCACAGCCATCTGTGACTCTGGGGGTGCAACTCCCTCCTTTGGCCTCCGAGGGGACTGAATGGACATGGTGCACTGATACAAATGCAGGTAAAACAGTCATAAACATAAAAACATGGAATTGGAAATATCTCAGACTTCTGTTTCGGCTGAGAATGGAATCTGTGACGTCACAAACCAAATCAGTATACTACCCCTGAGCTGTTCTCAGCGCTCAGGCCGCGGTGCTCCTCCGTTCCCTAGCTAGCCTTCCTACCTGTTTCCCGATATTGACTTAGCAAGCCCCAAGGTCTGTATGTCCTAGGGCTTGAAATGTTCTCGGTGAGGGCTCAGGCCTCTATTGCAACTCCTCGCTTTTTCCAGGTGACAGGCATGGATGGGAGTGTGCTAGCACAGCTTTGGACCAAAGACTTCCTGGTGACGACGATGCATGGCTTGTCCTTACAGGCCTTACCCCCAAAGTACTCTCTTAACCTATCCTAGCTCCAGATGGTCTTGCCCTCTTCCTCCCGAGCTCCTCCACTTCTTGCTCGCCTTCAAGACAGCACTGTGCTTTGTGTTAGCTTCAGTCTGGAGTCATCAGAGAGAAGGGAACCTCAACTGAGAAAATGCTTACGTAAGATTGGACTGTAGGCAGACTTGGAGGGCATTTCCCCCCTTTTCTCTAGACAGGCTTTCTCTGTGTAGCCCAGGCTATTCTGGAATTCCCTCTGTAGACCAGGATGGCCTTGAACTCAGAAATCCACCTGCCTCCTGAGTGCTGGAATTAAAGGCATGAGCCACCACTGCCTGCCAGGCATTTTCTTAGTGGTTGATGGGGAAGGCCCAGACCATTGTGGGTGGTGCTCTTCCTGGGTTGTGCTATAAGAAAGCAGGCTGAGGGCTGGAGAGATGGCTCAGTGGTTAAGAGCACTGACTGCTTTTCCGATAGTCCTGAGTTCAAATCCCCAAAACCACATGGTGGCTCACAACCATCTGTAATGTTATCTGATGCCCTCTTCTAGTGTGTCTGAAAACAGCTAAAGTGTACTTATATATAATAAATAAATAAATCTAAAAAAGAAAAGAAAAGAAAAGGCTGAGCAAACCATGAACAAGCCAGAGAGCTGTACTCCTTCATGGCTTCTGCATCAGCTCCTGCCGTTTGAGTCTCTGACTTGGCTTCCCTCAGTGACTGAGATTCAGGGTATGCAAGTCAAATGAGTTGCTTTTGTTTATGGTGTTTCACCACAGCAGTAGTAACACTTACTAGGACAGACATTGGTTCTAGGGACTAAAACCACGATCTAGAGTCAACCTTGCCTTCCGTGTTTTTCTTACCTCCTTGGTCACAATGAAACACAAGCAACTAACATGGCATCCCATCGTTCTGAGAAAATTTCACAGGATCGTGGAATTCCCACATCCTGAGGCTGGGTATGGTCACACACACCTTTAATTCCAGAGGTGGATTTCTATGAGTTCAAGAACATCCTTGTCTACATAGTGAGTTCTAGGACAGTCAGGGCTATGTAGAGAGACAGTTTCTTCAAAATAATTTCAAATAAGACAAGACAAACCAAACCAAACCAACCCCCCAAACCAAGTACCTGAGGAAGAACACTGTTCATGTTCCATCTTACCGACAGGACTACTAAAGCAGACGGTCAGAGGATGTGCCCAAGCTTACACATTGCAGGCTAGAAAAATCTAGAGATAGGCTGAAGAGATGTCTCAGTGGTTAAGAGCACCAACTGTTCTTCCAAAGGCCCTGAGTTCAAATCCCAGCAATCACATGGTGGCTTATAACTATCTGTAATGAGATCTGACACCTTCTTCTGGTGTGTCTGAAGACAGCTACAGTGTACACATAACAATAACTAAATCTTGGGGCCAGAGTGAGCTGGGCCGGAGTGAGCAAGAGGTCCTGAGTTCAATTCCCAGCAACCACATGATGGCTCATGACTATCTGTACAGCTACAGTGTACTCATGTACATAAAATAAGTAAATAAACAAATCTAAAAAATGAAAATCAAGAGCTATCTCTCCTATACACAGCCAAGCCGGTCGGTCTTCACAGGAGTCTGGCCTGTGTACCTCTAAGACTCTGCATGCTTTCTTTGCAGCTGCTGAGCTTGAGGTATGTCCCCGCCATAACAGAAAATCAGTCAATCAAGTGCATCTATGACTTTTATTAGTTGCTTAATGTCACAATGCCCCAGCTTCCTTCCTTCCTCCCTCCCTCCCTCTCTTCCTTCCTTTACTGCACATGTGCATACATCTACACCGACACATGTGACACAGTGTGCACTTGGAGGTGAATGGACAACTTCACAGAGTCCCCTCCATCATGTGGGCTACAAAGATTGATCTACCGGTTGCCCAGCTCATTGGCAGCCACCATTACCTGTTGAGCCATCTTGCTGGCCTCCCCAATCTTTTTTAAAATAGTCTCATGAAATTCAGCCTGACTTCAAACTTATGTAGTTGAGGATAGCCTTGAACTTCTGATCTTTCTTTTTTTAACCTCTAAGTAACGGGATTACGAGAACAGTTTGTGTGGTGCTGATGATCAAACCCAAGGCCTTGAATATTGCAGGCCACCTACCAACTCAGCTATGTGTCCAGCCCCCAGTTTGAACACGTGGAAGAAAAAAATGGGAATAGGGAGGTTATCTCTTTGTAATCACTCTGTGATAAGCCAGGGAAGGTGTGTGCTGTGTCACGGAAGGATCTAACCTTGGATACTCCCCTTTGCTCAGAACATTAAGAGCCACACAAGTAAGAAACTGACATACGGCCACATGTGTCTAGGCCGAGCACAGCATCTAGACTCTCAGCTGCCAAGAATACAGGAACAATGAGATCTGCTTTCACTGGGGAAGGTCAAAGTTCCAAGGGCAAGGACCCCAGGCTCTAATGGATTCTAACCCTCTGGAATGTGAGCCACTATTAAATGCTTTTTTAAAAATAATTTATCTTGGTCATGGTGTTTGGGCACAGTAATAGAAAAATAACTAAGACATCTGGGATACTAAAAATAGGTGAAAACATTCCAGGGTCCAGAGCAACTGTCAGCCCTGTGGCTTTCTTCTCTAGGCCCCTATGGTCAGGTCAGCAGAGACCTGGCGCTTGCCTGGCAGCAGGCCCTGGAGAGGAGGGCGGGGCTGGTTGCTAAGGTTTCAGGTGGTGCGGATCCTGGATCCGGAAGCAGGAAGCAGTGTGAGTTCCTAGGACCTACCTGGCCTGGGGGGGAAGGGGTGCCACTAGAGGCAGGTGGGGGCACTGGAATCAGCTTTGCTGGGGAGAGAGGAGGTAAGGGGGTGGTTGGTTGGGTGGGTCGGGGCTGCCCAGGTCAGGGTCAGTGTGGGGGCCAAAGGTCTAGGGGAGGGAGGGGAGACAAGCAGATGGGGACGGGGTGTGTGTGTGTGGGGAGGAGATAGTGGAGAAAGGAACAGGGAAGGGAGAGATTGCTGGGTCTGGAGCAGGAGGAATAGGGACAGAGGAGGAGGCTGGAGGGCTTACAGAGCAGAAGGCTGAGGAAAACAGGGGGGTCAAGGGTCATCTCAGGGTAGGCTTAGACTGTGTACGGCCAGAAAGAGGCCTGGACTGAGGTGGCCCTTTGGGGGGTGTGGGGCAGGTGGCTGAGATGGGGCTTTCTGATGAGGAGCTGAGGCAGGAGCTGCAGGCCACTGCAGAGGAAGTACTGGGGAGGCTGAGGAGCCGGCAGCTCTTCCAGTCGGAATGGGACGTCGCTGCCTTTGTGGTCTTTCTCACATTTGTGGGTGAGTGCGGCTCCTGATCCAAGGCCCTACCCCGTTGAAGCAGGGGGCCACATCACATCTGGATGCCTCTCTCTGGTCTCCAGGCACTGTGCTGTTGTTGCTGTTGCTGGTCTTTGTCCATTGCTGCTGTTGTTGCTGCTGCAACACCTCCCCCAGGCCCCGGAAGGTGAGCCCCGGGAAGGTGAGAGCCTGGGAAGATGAACCTAGGAAGGGGTGGGCGCTGCGCAGAGAGGAGCTCCCCTCGAAGCCCCCCTCACACCTACGCTGGGCGAGAAGGGCAGGGCAGAGCCTTCTGGTGAGGGTTTTTTCTCTTGCAGGAAAAGCGCAATGGTGTGGATAACTTGGCCCTGGAACCTTAATGCTAACTTGCCCTTGGCATGGGTCCTGCTGGATGACAGTAACAGAGCCAATGTTTGCCAAAGCCCGAGTCTGGACTGTGTTCTAATCCCGCCAGGGGCAGTGTAGTGCCTCACCGCAATGCACTCGTGATTCCCTTGTACACTCCCAACTTCTGCTACCCCTTGGGGCCCGCTCTGCAGCCTGGGCACAGGCTGTGATGCCAACATTCAAGAGGCTGAGGTAGGCCGGGCTTGGTGGAACATGCCTTTAATCTCAGCACTTGGGAGGCAGAGGCAGGTGGATTTCTGAGTTCCAGGATAGCTAGGGCTATACAGAGAAACCCTGTCTAAAAAAAAAAAAAAAAAAAAAAAAAAAAACAAAAAAAGAGGCTGAGGCAGGAGGCAGGATTATGAAGGCCTCGACAGGGAGCACGGAAAGCCATGGATCACCTGGGACTTTCAACTAGTCTCTACTGAGTAGGCAGACAGACAGACAGACAGGCCAGAGTCAAACCTGATTTTTATTTCTTAGAGGTGGGTGGGGTCACAGAACAGATGGTCCCAGTACTGCACCTGATTTACAGGGAGGTTCTTCCGCAGCCCAGGTCCCTCTTCCCTCCTCCACCTCAGAGGTGAGTGCTAACCCCATCCCTCAAGGGCTCCCTAATGGGAGCTGAGAGGGTAGGAGAAGGGAGAGGCCTAGGCTTGGTCCCACCTTAGTCCAAAGGTTCCTGGAGTGTCCAGGAAGGCAGGGTTAGGAGCATGGTCACACCTCAGCTCATCTTCTTGACTGACCCCTCCCCTAATCAAAACACCAAGCCTGCACTCACTTCTCCAGGTGCCTCTCAGGTTCACTGCCATCAGTACCACAGGGAATGAGGAGGGAGAAAAGTGACAGTGACAGGCACTGCATGGGTACGAGTTGTGGGGAGGGGCTACAAGTCAGGGCTACCATCTTGGGGGAGGAGTCAGGCAGGTGCTTGCTCAGAAGGGCCGGGAGCTCCAGTAGCTGGAAAACACAGCGATCTGCAGAGGGTGGGACATGGTCAACAACAGGTCAGTAGGGTGTCCACTGGCTTCAGGGGTGTGGCAAGGGGGATGCTAAGGTTACCGGAGGGGACTGTGTCTGAGAACCGTTGCTGGATGATTGCTGTGTATGGTATCATGGGCTCTATAACTTGGGGGCACTTAGGAAGTGTGAGGAGACCCCTGAATGGCCCTGCTCCCCTGTCCCACATGCCCAGGACACACCTTGTCCTTGAGCTGCTGGCAGAGTTGCAGGGAGACGGTGAAGTATACCAGGGCATCGTTGAGCCAGGGTATCACACATTCTACCTTGTGCACGTGGCTCACCTCGAGACGCTGTGAGCCCCACTCACTGGGGAAGGATGAGAAATGGATCCCTGAGGCTAGGCTTGGACCCAGACCCCAAGAGCAGAGGGAGTAGAAGGGAAGGGGCTCAGCCGGGCGTGGTGGCACACGCCTTTAATCCCAGCACTATGGAGGAAGAGGCAGGCAGATTTCTGAGTTTGAGGCCAGCCTGGTCTACAGAGTGAGTTCCAGGACAGCCAGGGCTATACAGAGACACCCTGTCTCGAAAAACAAAACAAAATAAAAAAAAAAAAAAAAAAAAAAAAAGGGAAGGGGCTCTAGGAGCCCTTTCTGTACACTTACAACATAGCGCCGGGGCTGTGGAGCACTGCGCCTCCGGCCGGGCGGAAGTTCTAAGCAGAAACAGCAGAGTCTGTGAGGTCTAGGTAGAGAGTCCTCAGTAGTGCTGCTGTGGGGGCATCGGAGGTGGGGAGAACTTTACCTTGGTGGAGGTGGGTTGCAGGGCGTGCAGCTGGTATACAGTGAGGCACAGCTTGTTGAGGTTGATGTAGACATTGACCAGCAGGTCAGAGGGTAGGGTAGGTGCAAACATCCGCTGGAGGAGGCAGGAGGGACTTTAGGCTGCACTGCTACAGGGTATGGCATTATGGGGGAGGGGAGGAGCCCAGTCCTATCCCCAGATGCTTCTCCATAGGCTGAGTTACCAGAGGCTCCCCATAATCTCTATGTGCTGGCTGCTAGATTGGACACCACTGGCGGGAAACTGTGTTAACATATTGGGGGACAGGATACAGGCCAAGAACCCAACCCAGAAGCCTGCAGAAAACCACCCAGGCACAGAAATCCCCCTGGCTGGACCTCTCAGTAGAGACTTCTTTCTTGGGGTAGGGGCTGTCTGAGGTACTGACCGTGAGGCCGCTGGCAGCAATCTCCGGCAGGGTGAGGGTGGCTGGGGTAGTGAGCCGGCTTCTGGCTCTAGTCAGTTGCAGCATAACAGCATCCATGAGCTGGGGAGGGGCAGGTGGCCACTGCTACTTTGGTGGCAGCAGCTGGGCTCCCCTGTGTCCCAGCCCAAGCCCCTAGCATCGGCAAGCAACATCTGTAGATTCTGTTGTTGCCAGGTGACCATGGTTCCCATGGTTCCCAGGCCTAATCTACAAGCTTAGCAGATGCTGTAATTCAGGTCATAAGCTAACACATGTGGCCAGATCCCTGAGTCATGGCTGGGAAGGAGCAGCTTCCAAAGAAGCCTGGGACAGGATGCAAGGCGCCGACACGGGAAGAGTACCTTGAGGACCTCCGCTCCTGTCTTGAACTGGTAGCTCTCATCCCGGTTTGCTAGGAGATAAATAGCTTGGCTCACATGGTTCCTGGCATCCTGGATCTGGAAACAGCCCCCCACGCCCCACCCACAGAAACAAAGTCTGTCAGTTTCAGGGAAGCCACATTTCTGGGTCTTGAGCCTGATCCCAGAACATGGGGCCCACTTGAGAGGCTAAGCTCCCAGGAGAAGGTGGTGCCATCTGTGGTCTTGACCACCTCCAAAGCTGGAGTATTTGAACCTGGATGGCCAGGACAATCATGGCAGCCAAGGCATGCTGGCTCTTGCCCCTGTGTAAGTCACTGCTCAAAAGATAAGCCCTAGTACACCCATAAGGTAAGTGTACGAGGCTCAAGGGCAGAAACAAGCGTGCCCAGGTGCCCAGGGAGAGCAAGGAGGGGGACCTGTAAACCAGCTTCAGATCAGGGTGTGTGTGCGTGTGCCCATGTGTGTCACATGGCCTGTGGGTAGGCAGAAAGCTTGTGGTTGATTCACAGTACATGGGAAGCCCCTGTTAAGTGACATTCAAAGGGACCTTCAGCTGTCCTAACATGGCCAGAGTCGCAAAACTAGGGCTGGTTTCACATCCCTAATGTGGAGCAGACTCTGCCCCCCCCTACCCCCAATTCTGCTATATTTGCTGTGGTCGCAAAGTCCCCACTGCAAGACTTGTCCAGGGAGGCCTTGGCTCGGGCCTGCCTTGGGCCGCCCAGGCTGAGTGCTGGACCTCACCTGCTGCAGCTTCCACTGCTTGTCTTCCCGGAAGGCCAAGTGCAACAACTGGTTGTTCCGAGGCATCTTCAGGTTCACATCCTGTGAGCCAGCAATGCAGTGGGGGGATGGCTGAGGCCCTAGGCGCCTCAGCCAGCCAGGAGGGAGATAAAGAGGAATGTCAAGAAATAGGAACTCAGACCCAGGAAGAACCACAAAGTGGTGGTGGTGGTGGTGGTGGGGGGGGGGGCGAGAGAAGCTGAGAAAGGGGAAGAGCTGGACAGGAGGTAGTGGTGTAGTCTGAACCGTGGGGACGGGCTGTCCCCCAGGGCCTTTGAGGCCTTAGATCAGAGGGTGGTGGCTCATTCAACTTTGATGCGGGGCCAGCCTGCCTAGGCTTCCAAAGTTTGTATTTCACAGGGTCCAGATGCCAGGCTGAACTAAGTGTAATGCCATCAGGTTCTTGTCCTTCCCCTCCTGGGATCTAAAGCCTATCTCATGAGGTAGTGTGAGGGTTGCCTGTGACATTACAGACATACAAGGAAACAGGTCAGAGACAACAAGGGTCAGAGCCAGGGTCACAGAGCTAGCTGGTGGCAGAGCTAAGCCATCACCATCCTTGTCACCAGCTGGACTGTTGGGGGACTCACCGCTTGGCTGAGGGCATCCCCTTGCAGAGTCAGAGTCCCTTTCACCTGGTCTGTGCTGTAACACACACGAGTCAGAGGAGCGCCTGCTACTGCTCCCTCCCCTTGCAGGCTGCCCCACCGTACCCTGGGCATTTCCTCCCCCCAGGTGTACACCCCTTCCAAAGGCTCCTGCCCAACCCAGCTCACCCACAGCTGCCCAGGATGAAGTTCTCCTGCTTGGCAGGGCCCTCGGTGCTGGGGCCTGGGAGAGTGAAGCGGAGAGAGGCCTCCTGTGGAAGACAGCGCAGTCCCAACACCTCACCTCAGTCTGGCCAGTGTTCCATTCCAAGGCCTGGATACTTTGCCAGGTTAGCAGGGGAAGGGACGAGGAGGGCAGGCCTGACCTGGCCCCTCTGCCTCTGCCCTACTAAACCTCCAAGATTTTATGAGCTCAGACCCGTTCATTCCAGTCCTGAGTATATCATGAGCAGCCAGGTGGAACACAGAACAGAGAGGCACAGTGCCTAGAAAGCTGGAGTGCTGTGATATGTGTGGGGAGCAGAGTCCCCGAATCAGACAATCAGTAGTCACAGTAACAGGCTTTGCTAGGTTACTGTCCTAGGCATTCTGTGAGATAGTTTATTTATCTTCACAAACAGACGTGTGAGCCTGGTTAGGGTAAGGGAACAGGCTCAGAAATCCGGGTAACTTGGCTGAGATCACTTCAGAGCTCGGATTATCAGTGTTGTTTTGAGACTGTTTTGTTTGAGACAGTGTTTCACAATGGAGCCTAAGGCTGGCTTCTAACTCATGAACCTCTAGCCTCACTCTTCCGAGTGCTGAAATCACAAGCTTTCACCACTACCCTGCTTGCTCACAGATAAATGTCAGTTTCGAAGATAGTTCACACTCAAGACCTGGTGCCCACTGCTTGTGTAATTACATGCCAGCATGTCTGCGTCTGAACTGTACTCTCAGAAGTGGGTATCTGCACGGGTCACGCTCAGCATCTGCTGTGTGCGATTGGCAGGACCCGGTGGATAGGAAGGATGGCAGGCCGGGCGGGACCAGCGGGAGCGTTACCTTGAGGATGTCCTGCAGCTGTCTCAGCACGGCGTGCACCTCAGCGTGCAGTAACCAGCGAAACTCCTCCTCCTGCGGACAGCGCGGCGTCAAACCCATCCCATCCCCGCCGCCGGTCGGCTGGCCGCCCGCCGCCCCCTGCCCGCCGAGCGCGTCCCACCAGTACTGCCCGCTCCGCGGCGCTCGCAGCCATCGCGGTCGCCATCCTCCTAGCCGCGCACCGTCTCTGAGGTCTGTAGTCAGGAGCTTGGCGCGCAACGCCCGCCCCTTTTTCGCCTCCTCCCGTGACCGATTGGCAAATAGGGCACAAGCTCCGCCCTCAAGCCGGCTACGCCTCAAGCGACTGGCTGTAGCTTCTAGTCCTGGCTGGTGAGTGGCTAGACGGATAGGCCACGCCTCGCCTTCTATCCGCCCGCCTCAATCCCTGTTTTTCAGCAGGGACCCGGGCTTTGGCCACCACTGATTGGTCGGCGGGGCCGTCCATCAAGTTATTCCAGTATTGTCCGGCTAGATGGAGCCCGCCCAGGGTTCCACCGGGAAAGAATCAGGTGAGTTGGCTCCTACCTAGGTCCCCCTAGCATTTGGGTACAATGATACAGTTATGGTACCAAGAAATGTTTTATTTTTTTTTCTTGCAGTAGCTTTGTTAATTGCACAAAATCATGTTTTGTTTTTTTGCCATTTAAACATTATCACACAATCCTATTCTGAAAGACAAATGTTCATTAAAAACAAAGTGAAAATAAAAATTCACAACCGTAATCACCTAGATCTGTCATTTCAAGGAAAAGCGGGAGTAGGGGCTTTCTTACAAGCATTTCCACAGTGTCACATTTTCTCCATAAAAGGAAAGGGTTTCAAAATGAAAGGTGAAATAGCTTAAACAGAAATAGTCATAAAAAGGAACTTTACAGAATTGTCAACAATATTAAGACAACATTGACTAACCGGTTTTCTTACAGCATCTTCCCCACCCCCAGCCCCCAGGACCAAGACAGGCTGTGTCCAGACAGAAACTGTTCAGCATCCCAGTGAATGGACAATTGCACTGAACTCCACAAGCATCCCCTGCCCCGTGCCCATGTCCTGAGATCCTTATCCCAGATGGAAAAGTTAAATCGTGGCTTTGAAAATCCAAACTCATGAGGAGGAAGGCTTCCTCGGGTGATTCCTCTCGTGTGACATTCTAAGCCTCTCTGGTCCCCTCTTCAAGGAGAAATGCTTCAAGTCCCAAAAAACCCAGAACTTGGAACCACTGGCAGAAGTAAGGTTCCTCATCAAAAGCCCAGCCTAGGAAATGCTCATCTAGGAAATGCTTATTATTGGTGTTGATCAGGCTGGGGCTGGGTCAAAAGAGGATGGGACAGAAATATCTCCATGGAAGGAAAAGGGGAAGAGGGACATGCAGGGGACCTGTGTAGAGCAGGCTGAACAGGTAGCCCAGCTCAAGAGCCTGGCGTAATGGAAACAGGAAGGAGCCGCCCATACACTTCACTGCTCCCAAGGCCCTTACGGCCCCTTCCCTTGGGCTGGAATGCAAATCCAAATGAAACCTCCTGGGAGGAACAGGCTCAGGACAGAAGACTGTAGACTCTGCTCCCCCTGAAGAGGGGTCTATGTGGCTATGCTGGTCTCTCTTCAGTTCACAGAGACACTCTGGGAGCTGCGGTGTAATGGTAGTGTCTACAGGAAAATCCTCCTCAGCTGGTGATCCACAGAGCCTCCTCAGGGAATCTGTTGGTTCATGATGGCTGAGGGGCCTCTCCTTTCAGGGGCCCAGTGGGGGCCAGTCTCTGTCCTGGGGAAGTTGAAAGCTTCCAGTGCTCCCTGTCAATTCTAGTCCCTCCAGTCTCTTGACCAGAAGGGGGCTAAGCTTGCAAGAACAGCCAGGCAGCAGTTTCTGGGTAGCTTCTATCCTGGGTGTGTGTGTGACAGAGACAGAGAACACAGAGGAACAGAGAGAATCCACAACCTCCTGCTCCAGGGTCAATCAAGGCCCAGCTCAAGAGCTTCTTCACAGCCACCAGGAGAGATAGATCCTCTTATCCCTGGCCAGGGCCTCAGGGAGACAGGGTGCTGCTGTGTACTGTGCTGATGCAAGTTTCAAAGTCTGTATAAAAGGAAATGGAGACAGGTGACTGGTCCAGAGCTAGTCCCAGAACCCTGACCCCACACTGGGAGGGGAGGTCAGAGGGAAGATGGGAGGGTAGATGGGCAGGCAAGGCTTAGTGTATGTAGGCTCGGTACACGGCAGACATATCATTGTCAGACTGGTCCAGTGCCTTGGCTCTTTTGTATACCTGAAAAAAAAAAATAAAAGAGGTAGAGGTTGGTCTCTAGCTACAGAGCTACTATGTGGTAGAGCCCTGATTCCTGGAGCCATTTCCAGATGGTTCTAGCCTGTTGCTTAGCAGGCAGGACCTAGAGCTTGAGATATGTGGGTATGAATACTGGCTTGATGTGGAGCAGATGGCCTAGCCTGTGGGCTTCTGCCACAGCCCCACCTGAAGAAGGAACAGTCACAACCCTCATGGCTCTATTTATACGCAGACATGTGAAGTGCTCAGTGCTGTTAGGAGTCAAGGTGACAGCCCTCAATGCAGTCTTCCGAGGATGTTGTATTATACTCAGGATCACTGTGCCCTTTCTTAAAAAATGGCTGACACCTCCCAACCAACCTTTCCAAAGGCTCCTTTGTGCTCATCAACACAGCAGCTGTGCCCATTGATATACCAGCTATCTCTGTTTTATTACCTTAGAGCCTACATACATTATTTTATTACTTTTGTTTTATTCAGTTATAAAATTTATTTTATTATTTCATGTGTCTGTTTGCCTGCATGTATGTCTGTGCACTATGTGGGTGCCTGGTGCTCTCAGAGGGGTTTGGATCTCCTGGAACTAGAGTTACAGATGTATATGATCTGCCATATGGGTGCTGGAATTTGAACCCCGGCCCTCTGGAAAAGCAGCTGGTTCTCTTAAGTCCTGATCCATCAGCCCCAGGGTTTGGGTTTTATTGTTGAGACAGGGCTTTCCTTACAGCCTACAAGGATCTCATGTTTGTTTGTTCTTCCTTTTATCTTCCCACTATGTAGCCCCAGCTCTCCTGGAATTCACTATATTACATTTGGCTTATTTATTACTATTGTTTTAAAGACAGGGTCTCACTCTGTAGCGCTGGCTGGCTCATTATGTAGACTAGGCTTGCCTCTAACTCACCGGTCAGACTGCACCTGCCTCCTGAGGTTTGGGATTAATGGTGCCATTGATTGTTATGTGTGCGGGTGTTCTGCCAGTGTCTGTGCACACTTTTAACTGCTGAGATTTTCTGCCAGCTCAGCCTCCCCAAACTGTATTTATTATACTCTTTACAGTCTTTACTTGTTTAAAAGCGTCAAGCTTATTTTGTGTTTCCATTAAAATGTAAGTGATGTGAATGAAGATCGGAGGCGCTGCTTGTATCCCAGCATGTTCCAGAACCCAGAGCAGGGTCTAGCAATAGAAGCCATCCAAGACTCTGGGGACTGCATGAAAGCTTGAAAAGAATCAAAGCCATCGTGTGAAAGGCAACAGGGCACCCAGTTTTGCTGAGGTGATGCGCAGCTGAGCAGTCTAAGCAGGGCCACTGTAAAGGAGAACACGCACATTTCTGTCATATCTGTTAATGCTCAAGGAAGGCTGAGCAGCTTTCTAGACTGAACACCAAGAACACCATCACAGGCAGGAACCGATGACCCATCTCTCCAGTCCTAAAAAGTGATTTTAAAAGAGAAGAAATTAAGTGGAAATTAAAATTCTAGCTACTGGGCTGGAGAGATGGCTCAGTGGTTAAGAGCACTGACAACTCTTCCAGAGGTCCTGAGTTCAACTCCCAGCAACCACATGGTGGCTCATAACCATCTGTAATGGGATCCAATGCTCTCTTCTAGTCTGTCTGAAGACAGCTACAGTGTACTCATATATATATAAAATAGTAAAAATAAATCTTAAAAAAAAAAGTTCCAGCTACTTAGGAGACTGATGGGAGAGACATATGTGAGTGCAGGCATGAAGAAGGTGCCAGGACAAGAAAGACTCCTTTTCCAAAAGAAACTTTTCTAATGTGCCCATGTGGTATAACATATTATGGTATGTGAAATGATGTGACTGGAGCAAGCACTGTAATTGGTAAGTAGATACTGAAGATGGATAAAAATGCAAGCCCCATCCATAGGCTGTGTAAACATGACACAACAGGCAGGTAATGCTGGAATACTAGCAGCACTATGGAGATTAAGGCAGGAGGGTTGTGGACTTGAGGACAGTCTGGGCTACCTAATGAGATCCGAGACAGGTGAGCTAAGGAAATGAAGGGCAGGCGGAATTAGAGGAGACTAACAGAGATTCCAGCCACAGCTGGAATCATATGATGCGAATCATTTGTTCATTAACTAAACAACACCAATTATCCATTGCACAAACATCCTGTTTTCAATTTGGGGGGGGGGGGGAGGCAATTAGGAATTGAACCCCAGGGTCTTGTACATGCCAGGTAAGTACTCTACCAAGAAATGTTATCTCCCTCCTTTTTAATCTTTGAGACAGACTCTCACTAAGTTGTGTAGGCTGGCCTTGAACCTTCTACTTCAGCCTTAGTTAGCTAGGGCTACAGTTATATAAGACAATACTTGGCTAGAAAGACTTTCAAGTAATCCAAAGATCACAGAAGAAATCACAAAGAAAATAATAATAAAAATTTACTGTGGTTGAGAAGAAAATGAGCTCTCATGCTCCGGTTATAAGTAGGTCTAGAACTGTTGCGTGTAGGACTCCTCTACCAGAGACTAGATAGAGAAAAAGAATTCAGATCCTAACCTAAAGACAGAACCAGTGCAATTCTATACATGACACTCCTTCCTTCCTTGGCTCAATGTAGTAAGATTAAGTATGAAAAGGTAAGAATCACATCTGTAACCACAGTGCCCAGGACTGATCAGAAGGGTCGGCAAGACCCTGTTCTCAATAAAGTGGGAAGAAAAGAAAGCTAAGAAAGCAAGACAGAAATAACAATGAAATTCAAGGATCGAGGGCCTGGACCACTTGCTGTGAAGTTACCTCATTGGCTGCAGCTGCCATGGGAGTGGGGTGGTTGACTGCATCACCCAATGCAATGGCCAGGCGGAGATCCTTCTGAATGTATTTCAGGTAGAAGTCAGGTTTAAAGTTTCCTTGTAGGATATCTGAGAAGGGAAAGCCATTCATTAGAAGTTTAAAAGATCTACATGAAAATTGCCCGCCGAGTATCAGGCTCACCTCCACCATTTCCTAAGGGCACGGCCCTGTCCTCCCCCATGTCCAAAAGACTCAGGGCCTACTCTGGGGCCTCAAATACCATTTTCACCGTGTCTCTGGGCCTCTTTGGAACGGGGCAAGGAATGACTGGAAAGGGGGCTCTTTAAACAATGAATCATGAAAGGACTCTTTCCTGGATGGTCTGACCCAGCTGCTCAGCTCTAATGAAAATAAAATTGCAAGAATAGTCAAAGGTGACTTACTTTGGCACTTCTGGTCCAGAAAGATGCTGGCCAATTGTCCCTGATTAAGGATGTCCAAGAGTGTCTGCTGTGATTGGCCTGTCACTTGGGCCAGCGTGAGCCCCTCAGCAATGGTGGCCATGAAGCTCCCTTGGACCATGTTCACAATCAGCATCATCTTGGCTGCATTGCCAACTTCACCTGCTCAGGGCAAAGGTCATGTCCCAAGGATTCTACAGACAGGTCATCTCTACCTGCCTTTACCCATGCACCTGGAAAACCTCTTTCATCTGTCCTAGACAGGACTGGCTCTTTTTCCTTCCAGGTACTAATTGTGTCTGGCAAAAGAAGCCTTCTTTTAGGAAGCCTGGTGAGGCCATGTGGGACTGACACTGTCACCAATGTAGCGGCCCCACCTGCAAGCCTTTAGTCCCAACATGGCCAGATAGGTATAGGTAGGTATATTACCTAAAAAGAAGGAGGTCTTTCCCATTGCCTGGAAGCAGCTGCTGCAGTCCTCATACAAGCCCCTGTCTCCGGCTGCTAAGATCACCAACATCCCATCATTGGACAGTTGCTGATTCCCTGAGACTGGTGCTTCCAGAAAGCGTCCCCCTCTGGATACAATCACCTGTAAGGAAAGACAGCTTCTGATTGGTCTTGCTTCTCCAAGGATGGAGGAAGGAACATTTTTGGGGGTCATGGTGTCTCATCATAGAATATGTTAGCATGTTGCTATCAAAAGTCCAAAGCTGAGCTGGGCATGGTGGCGCACGCCTTTAATCCCTAGCACTTGGGAGGCGGAGGCAGGTATCCTCTTTCTGAGTTCGAGGCCAGCCTGGTCTACAAAGTGAGTTCCAGGACAGCCAGGGCTACATAGAGAAACCCTGTCTTGAAAAACCAAAAAAAAGTCCCAAAGCCAACACATGTACCAAAGCCTACTAGTGTAGTGGATTGGACAGGCTATCCTTATACAGACGTTGAGTCACAGAAAGTAAGGGAGGTGGTTTGTGTATATCTTGTTTTCCAGTGTTCTGATTTTCAAAGACCAAGGGGCAAACAGCCATACAGATGCCTGGGCTAAACTCCTGCCCTCTGGACCCTGCCACCCTCAGAATACAAGTGGGCCCATAAGACTGTGAAGAGGACACTATGCTAGACTCAACTGTAGACAGCTGTTTAAGCCAAAAAGGCCACACTGGCAGTCTGGAGGCTTCTCACTGTAGGAGGGCTGACAGCATGGGACCTCCTGTCTACTAGCCTGCAGTGACCTTCCATGGCCGTTCCAACCAGCTGAGGTTCTGAAGGGGGACAGTCAAGAGACTAGTCCCAAGGCTCCCGACGTCCGCTCTAGTGTAACCAAACTGCCCGTACTTGGGTGTGGTCAGCCTGGGTCTTGGGCTCCCACTGAAAAGATGATCCAGAGCCAGCCTACATAAGGCTGCTACCTGGGCCAGCTCGGTGACTGTATCCGCATCCACCGTTGACATGTCCACATAGCACTTCCCGGGGCGGATTCCTTGCAGCACACCGCTGGGGCCCAGCACCAGCTGTGGGGACACAATGAAGAAGCAATAGTCCAGACTTGCAGTTAAGTGCTCAGGATTCCCTGCAGAACACAATCTGCTGGTTTTTTGGAGTTCACTTCCTGATCAGAAGTTAACTATTAAAAATGATAATGAAAGAGCTACTAAATATGTATGAGAGAGAAAAGTAATTTCAGGCAGAGGGATCTCTGTGAGTTCCAGGCTAGTCTGGTCTACTTACATAGCACGTTCCAGGCCAATGAGGGCTACATATGAGATTTCATAATAGGCTGTGGTGGCGCATGCCTTTAAGCACGGCACTCAAGAGTCAGGCGGATCTCTGGCCAGCCTGGTCTACAGACTAAGTTCCCGGGCAGCCAGGGCTACACAGAGAAACCCTGTAGTCAAAAACCAATCAACTAACCAACTAACCAACCAACCAACCCAAAACAAAACAAAACAAAAAATCCCAAAAAAACAAACCAAACCCCAAACCAACCAACCAAAAAACAAAAAGCAAACCAAACCAACCAAAAAGTCATTCCAGAATGTTCCCTTTAATCCTTGTATTCTCTTCCCAAGGTTCAAAAGACAGAACTTCACTACTTATTTTGGAGACTTCTTTGGAGTAGATCACTCACAGTTTAATAGGATCACTACTAAAATTTCTAACACATGCAAATCCAGCAACAGCTAAAATAGGAGTTGGCCTTTGGACAAAAGAAAGGCACACTCAGCTACGAAACAGTCCAGCTCAGTAGAATTCCTGGAGCCAGTTCATAAAAATGTTTAAGCAGACTTCAAGAACCCAGAAGTTCTTTCTTTGAATTAAAGTCTGTATTCAACTTTGACATGTTTCCCAAAAGGAGTTGGCCCACAGATGGGATATCCCCCCACATGCAGACACTCACTCAGTGTGCAGGGGAGAAGGGGAGGAGGCCAGCCAGCTCTCTTGGCTACGACCTGAGATGCAGAGGGAAGGGGGATCCTTACGTCCTTGGCTGCCTTTGGATCCGACACACAGGCAAAAGTGATGTCACAAGTTGAAACGACTTCAGCGGGGGTTCTTCCTAGGCGGGCCCCCTCCTGGATGAACAAATCACACTGCAAAAGTCACAGATCCTAATGTGAGCTGCATGCAATGCACAACAAACATGCCGGACAGGCCAGAGATGTGTATGCCCCTGTCTGATTTCCCAAGGCAGGAGGCTGAGGCTGAAGCCCTGGGACACTAGAGCTGGAGAACCAACCCTTTGAGCTTAAGAGGACAGAGAAGTTTATATAGACTGTCCTGTTTCTGAAGATGAACATGGTGACTAGCTAGAATGATATGATACTTCACACAAGGCCAGTGTCTGCTGAAGGCTGGCATTTGAAAATTAGGATATGAACAGTGGCTATGTCCAGCTCCTCTGTACTAGTAAAACTGTGGCAAACCAGTCTAGTGACCTGAGCTACTGGCACAGAGCAAGGTGGAGCACATGCAGAGGGAGCAGGGTGGGGCTGTGTGGTCCCTTTCTCTTGACTGGTTCCAAATCCTATAGCCAGGTTAAGACTTACGCAGGTCTCAAAGTCCTAACTTATGTTTTTTTGTTTTTGTTTTTTCTGAAATTAATTATCCAGAATACCCTATAAAACAGCTCACTGGTGTTAGTGTACTCCCTCCCTCCCATATTATAAGAGATTATTAGAATAATTTGAGCATACTATTTTTGTGAGTAGGCTTTAAAAAAACAAAACAAAACAAAACAACCCTTTGGTGGTGGTGTTGGATCACTTTAATCCTAGAACTTGGGAGGCAAAGGCAGGTAGAGCTCTGTGAATTTGTGACTACCCTGGTCTACAGAGTGGTTTCCAAGACAGCCAGGGTTTTTTTTTTTTTTTTTTAACTTTTTATGAGTATTTTCAATGCATACGTGTCTGGTGCCCTTGGTGCCCAGAATGTGTTGGAGTTCCTGGCACTGGTAAGCTACAGTGTGGGTTCCAGAACTAAAACCAGACCCTCTGCAAGACCAAACAGTGCCCTAACAACTGAGCCATCTCTCCAGGACCCCTAAAAAGGTTTGCTTCTTTCCAAATTGTATTAACTTTACTGTGTGCATGTGCATGAGTGTGCACACATGAAACAGGAATAATACTGCAGACCCTTCTATGTGGGTTCTGAGATTGGCGGACATTCAATACTGTCCATTTCTTGTTTTGGGAGTGTTATTATCCAATAACTATGGATCTAGAGCTGGGGAGACGGCTCATTGGTTAAGAACACTTGTTGTTTTTCCAAAAGACTTGGGGTTTTATTCCCAGCACTCATATGGGAGGATCCAACACCCTCTTCTGACCTCCATGGGCATCAGGCACACACACAGAATACAGATACACATTTGGGCAAAACATTCATATGTATAAAATATGAAATAAAAATAAAACCTTAAGGCCAGTTGTAGTACTGCATACCTTTAATCCTACCTAGCACTTGGGAGGTCGAAGGTGAATCCTTGTGAGTTCAAGGACAGCCTATAGTGTGAGCTATAGGCAAAGCCAGGGCTATATAGTGAGACCCTGTCTTAAAAACAAAATTTAACAAAATAAGAAATGTTTTAAAAAAGTTATTTATTCATGTATTTTACGTATGAGTAGTTTGTCTTTGTGCACACCAGAAGAAGGAGTTAGATCCCATTACAGAAGGTTGTGAGCCACCACATGGGCACTGGGAATCAAACTCGGGAAGAGTACCTAGTGCTCTTAACTACTGAGCCATCTCTCCAGCCCTATATTTACCTTTTTCTTTAGTGAAGTTTGACTGCTTACAGATGGTCCTGACAAATTTCCTTCTCTGATATTTCTCTGATCAGTCTTTGCTATTCCCCCTTTATTGCCATCTTTATTGGAGTTGTCTAGTCAACTTCTGGAGCTTAGAGTTCTATGGCAGCCATCTTGGAATGAAGTTTTAGGTTTTGTGTCTAGGCTAAATAAGAGAGTTCTCACTGTGTGACTAATCTTTTTATTTTTTTTTTAAAAAGATTTAAAAATTATTTGTGTATATTCATGTTTATACACACATGTGTGGCCTCTTGAGTACATGTATGAGGATGCCAGAGACAAACATCGACTGTCTTCCTAAACTGGCCTCAACTTTAATTAAAAAAAAAAAAATTGTAAATGTCCAGCTTTCAAGTGGCTATCAGGGGATTTGAACTTAGAACCTCAGTGCACAGCAAGCTAGTTAGTCAGACGAGCCATATTCCCAACCTCAATTCTATGTTAGAGAGAACAGAGCTCCACTTAGTACATTTGCTACAAAGAGCAGCAACAGAAGAACCACTTGCCTCCTGCCCTTTAAACATTTATATATTTTATGGATATGAATGTTTGCCTGAATATACATATGTCCACCGTATCTGTACCTGGTACCCTCAAAGGACAGAAGAGCACGTCAGGTCCCTTGAACTAGAGGTATAATGGCTGAGTCTCCATCAGAGTGCTGAGAACTGAACCCTGGTCGTTGACACTATTTAACTACGGAGTTGTTTCTCTAGCCTACCAGGCACCCTCAAAAACATTTTCTTTTTTTTGACAATGTCTAATTCTGTAGCTCAGTTAGCCTTTAACTTGCAAGGTAGCCCAGGCTGGCTTTGTCTCATGCCATGAGCCATCAAAATTCCATTTTACTCTCTCTTTCCTGAGAACTCAATCCATGTTCTTTATTGTTTCAGAAGCACCAGTAGAGCATTTTACTTTGTTGTCATTTTGACAGAGTGTCACTGTATCTACCATACAAGTCAGTCTGGCCTCAAGAGACCCTCTTACCTCAGCCTCCTGAGCAGCTGAGTCTACACTGTATCAGGTCAGAGGACTATTCGAAAACATTTTCTTGCTTTTGCAATTATTTACTGAGTGAGTGATGTGTGTATGTGAATATGTGGGTCAGAGGTTAGAGGACAAATTGCAGAGGGGAAGTTCTGTCCCCATTTCCACAATATGGGTCCTGGTGATCAAACCCGGATGGTTAGACTTGGTGGCAAGTACCTTTACCTACCGTACTATCTCCCCAGTCCTTCTTACTTATTTATTTTTAATGTGTGTGTGTGTGTGTGTGTGTGAGCGCAAGAGCGCACCTCATGAGAGAGAGAGAGAGAGAGAGAGAGAGAGAGAGAGAGAGAGAACGAACCTCATTAGCCCTGGTTGGCTTATAACTTGCTATGTAGACCAACCTGGCCTCCAATGAACTCAGACATCTCCTTGCCTCTGCCTCCCAAGTGCTGGGACCGAAAGCAAGCATTATTATGTCCAGCCAAAAGATCATTTTTATCACCGCCTTAAAAGAAATTCTAAGGCGATTACCAGAGGATTAAATGGCTTTTTCACAGAAGTCTCTTGCCTGGTGCTGGGTACTTTAGAGCTGAGTACTATTGGTTTCTGGCCTCTATGAAGTAGGTGCAGTCACCCTGCAGAATGTCTTACCAAGGAAGAAGGTGAACAGCACACCTGTGACTTGAAGTTGGGCCTGCCTGACTCAATTCTTGGATGCTTTGCTATCTTGTCTATGTTTTCTCATCAAGAAAAAAGGCAGGTAGAGGCGCGTCCATCAAAGGAAAATTTTCTCACATGCCCAGATGCCCTGTCTGCCCTCACCTGCTCCATCCAGACTGCAGTCCTGAGGAGAATGATGGGGCCATCCAGACTGCAGTGCATCTACAGTGCTTAACCTCGGTTCCTAACAGGAGTGCACGGCCTTTGAGCCTACTGCCGATGGGATCCCCAATCATTTTTGTGATCTTGAAAAGCACCTGATTCAGCAGAAATCAAATTTGGGAGTGGAGTTTTCTGAGAAAGAGAACCAAGCCTTGCTCTAGCACTGAGCTATACTCCAGACCCTAAAATATTTTGTTCTGTGTTGTTTTGGGACAGGGTCTTGCTATGTAACCCTAACTAGCCTGGGATTTGCACTGTATATAGGCAGGCCTGCCATAAACTCTAGAGATTTTTTTTCTCTTTTGGCCTCTGCTGGGATCAACGGCATACACCACCACACCCAGCACCTAAGATATTTTTGTTAATATTGTCGTCATTTACCGCCAGTGTCTCCGTTAGTGATCAGCTCTAACTTAAGCCCCGCAGTTATCATTCACAAGCATAGCATATATCTTAAGAGGGAGAACTTTGCTAGTCTCTGCTCCTTCACTCCATGTAAGAACAATACTCTCATTGCCTGTAGCAGTTTCTCTCTCTCTCTCTTTTTTTATTTTTGAGACAGGGTTTCTCTGTATAGCCCTGGCCCTGTAGCAGTTTCTAACTGCAGAATGCCTTGCTGTTCATCTTGCTCATTATGGACTACATCACAGATAAAAGTATGGTGGTTACAAGGACGAAGCTGGGTCTGCATTACATGTTCCATGTAATGGGATTTCCTTCATTTTATAAAAATGGTTATTTCTGTTTGGTACTATTATTTGTATTTGTATTTTTTTAAAAAAAAAAAAAGTTTTTTTTTTTTTTTTTTTTTTTTTTAAAATGTATGTGTATATGTGTGTATGGACACAAGAGCACAGGTACCCAGAAGCCAGAAGAGGAAACTGGATCTGTTGGAGTTACAGGTAGTTATGAGCCACCTGATGTATATGCTGGAAACTGAACTGTAGACCTCTGGAAAAGCAGTCCACTCTTCAATTGCTGAACCATGCTTTTTGTTTTGTTTTGTTTCTTAATAAAACACAGTCTCTCTACATAGTCCTGGCTGTCCTATAACTTGTTTTGCAGACCAGGCTGGCCTTAAACTCGTTGAGGTACACCTGCCTCTGTCTTCTAAGTATTGGGATTAAAGATGTACATGTGCCACCAAGGCAGGTTTGTTTGTACTCCTGAGAAATGGTCTCACTATGGCCTAGACTTCCTATATAACCTAGGCTGGCCTAGAATGCACAGCACTCCTCATGCCTCAACCTCCTAAGTGCTGGAATTATAGGTATGTGTCATCATGTCTGGCTAGACCTTGAGTAGTTTTAAATAGTTACAACTTTATAACAACATCCTACATATCTTTCTGCCTGGACAAAGCTCAGCTCTTGTTTTACTGGGTGCAGAATGTCGAGTAGAGACACAGATGTCTAATACCTTCAGTTACTCCACTTTCCAAGGCCTGATAAACCTCACCCTTGATACTTACTTTCTCTGCAGTCCGGTTCCAGACAGTCACTGTGTGACCCATTTTTAGCAAGTTGGAGACGATGCCACTTCCCATTAAGCCAAGGCCCAAAAATCCTATCCTGAAAGAGAGAGGTTGATTGGTCCAGGTAAAGGCATCCTGCAGCACCAATGACAATTTTTTTAATGGTGTTGGCATCAAACCCAGGGGTGTTTCATGTTAGGTCAATGGTCAACCACGGAGTCATACTCCTTGGCCCAGGACTGTACCTCTTCCTTTCCTAGACGGTCAGTAAGGGTCCCTAAATGCATATGGCCATTAACCATCAAAGCATGACTTCATGGCTCATGGCAAGTCTTCCAATTGTGAGGCCTCCCCTTGCTGCTCTGATAAAAGCATCTGAGCTACAGCTCTTGAATGGCTTCTTGATCAGCAACCCTGTGCACCAGGCTTTCAGACCACCCCAACTCATGCCAAAATGCATAAGTCACAGAGCCAAAGAGCTGAGAGCCAGGCAACCTCCACAATATGAATGCTAGGACTCGTATGTTCCACCCTTTCCTGACATCTGTTCTCCCAGGTTCTCACACTCAACCTACCTATCTACATCCCCGAAAGCACCGTTCCCAACGCCTTCCTTTCTCTGCAGCTGACATGCATATAGCAAATTTTGCCTACCTCAAACTTTCTCTACCTACTCCTTCCTCAAACTGGAGAACTTTGTGGGGCTGCTTGCTACTCCTGTTATCTTTATGCACTCGTACAGAGATCTACATCTTGTCTAAAAGTCTCTTTTCTAGTTCTTGTACATTATGAATATGTATAGGTCAAAAGATAACTTTGAATGTTATTCTTCAGATATTACCACCCTTTTTTTGGAGACAAGGTTCTCACTGGCCTGAAACTTGCAAAGCAGGTGAAGCTGGTTGGCCAGTGAGTCCCAGAGATCTACCTGTCTGTCCCTGCACTGATATCAGATCTGCAGCACCATGCCTAGCTGTTTCATGTGGGAACTGGGAACTGAATTTAGATCCTCACTTATGTGCTTTACTGAAGATTGACTTCAAACTCAATCTTTCTGGGCCTTGTTTTAAGAACTGAGATACAGCCTCACCTTGTAGCTCAGTCTGGCCAGCTATGTAATCAGTGACCTCAACTTAACAGCAATGTTCCTGTGTCAGGCTTCTGAGTGTGAGGACCAGAGTGAAGCATTCCACCCAATTGGTTCTTACATATCTTTATCTCTTTTTTCTATCAGAAATTCCACCTTTTTTTGTTTTCTATTTGGGTTGTCTCTCAGCTCTCTGCAGAATTCCCATGAAGACTCTGTGCAGTCTCTTTGGTTCTTCCCTTTGGTTTTTGGGAATCCAACCTGCAGGCACCCTTGAGAAACTACTCCTTTATTTGGAGGCTTACACTTACAGGGATACCCAGGACTCAACACTCTCTGTTTGAGCACATACAACATCTGAACCAAAGCCACCACCTTCCTCAACAAAACAGGGTTCTTTGACCACTAGGTTCCATGCCTAGACTTCTGCCATTTATAGCTCTTTTGTGTAGTACAGTTTCCTCTAGGAATGTCTACCAAGACAGGGAAATATTCTTTCCTTTTGTGTTTTGGAGAACCCAATAGATCTATGAATGAAGTATCTGGATTTCCATCATGACAAGTGACAGTTCAATAGTCTCTGTGTCAGCGTGGATTAATGTGGATCAGTTGCTTCATGGCTACTTCAAACTCATGTTAAGAGTCAGTTGCTTTGAGAGGCAGTCAAGATCTTGGGTAAGAATATGAGGACTCAAGTCCTTAGCCCTGTGCTGGTCTTGTTTGTAAAACAAATACAATGCTTACTAAGGGATATCTACCTTCTATGTCTGGCCTTCACCCTTTGTTTGAGACGTGGTTGTGCTAAGCAGCCCATGTTAGCCTAAAACTCCTAAACCTTCTCTATCCTGGTGCCTCAAGCGCTGGGATCACAGGTGTACGCTACCATCTCTGGGTTCTAGCTCCCCTTTGATTAGCTCCTATCTTCTGCATACTGCAGAGGGTAGTTCAAGAAGAACTTGTGTAACTAGGGATTTCAACAGTTTGAACTGTCAAAAGACACACTGAGTTTAGTCTGTGAGACAACTGTATGGAAGGTACAAACTAGAATTTATACTTGTTATATTGTTCACAAGATAGTCTCTTATAGACACCCTTTTCACGAAGTGACTGCAGACTCAACAGGCTCGCAATGAAGCAGCAAAGGCAAGGAAGTGTGTGGAAGGTTTGGGGACCATAGTCTAGGCAAGGTGGGAGGTTGACGGCAGGTACATGGGAAAGGCTAGGAGGTGATGAGAGAGAGAGAGAGAGACATACATACAGACAGACAGAGACAGGTAAAGCAAAACAAAGGGTTTTACTCCAAAAACTTTCTAATCTTGAAGTTCCCATCACAGGGTCTACTGAGCTACATTTCCAAGAATGGTCCCAGACTAGCAGTGTCAGCAAAGGCAGTTGTGCTACTTACAAGGACATGAATTCTAAGCCCACACCTTCTATCAACTGAGAAGGACTATCTCAGGCTTGAGGTAGTGCTTAAAAAGACATCATTTTTATGGGGCTCAGAGAACTTCTGAAACAGTTGCTCAGACTTACTGACAATTATGGAGCCAAGTCCTTAGCCTAGTCCCAAGGGATAGACCCTGGGGGGAGATGGCAACTTCCACCTTTGAGAAGTGAAACTGTTCCCAAATTAGTTATCAGTGGCTTAGACAGAGCCCTCAGGGCTTTCTTGGTGCCACCTCCCTAGTGCTCATAGAATCCAGAGCCTCCAGGAGGCCGCTGATCCAAGGTCTTACTTTTTGTCTGTGGGTGTAATGCTGCCATTCACAGCTGTGCTGTCTGCTGCCTGGATGGAGGTGGAACCAGTTTCCTAGGGATAGGAAACACAAATAACTGTTCAGCAATTTGCCCATGATGAGACCACAGGGGAAATAAAAACTACAACAAGGCAGGCAGCCTACATACCTCTTCACATATTTTCAACTTCTTTGTGATTGCCTGGTAACAGACAGCTGGCTAATAAAGAGGGAAGGGGGAAAAAAAAGACCATTTATTAAGTGTAAGAGTTCTACATAGTAATTTCCCAAAATGGTTAGGCCTAAAGTGAGATGGTAACACAGAATATTTCTTTGTCGTATAATTTTATCAAATTCAGAGTAAACACTCATTACCTCAACACTCCACATAGTTCTTCGAAGGTCTCTGATTCTGAGCATCAGAGGTGTCAACTTATATGCCTCGTTTTGGGAGTTGGTCAGAAGAGCCGGGCTGGAAATGAAATCTGCCCACTTTCAAAGCCACCCACTGCAATGGGATCTTTGCAAAGTTTGGCCCAACCTCTGGCCTCACAAACATGAGTAAAGCTTCCTGCTGCAATACAGGGTTGAGAGGCCATGCTGACCACAGGGCCACAGGATGTGGCACCAGGCACATGGGCAAGCTCCCGGGCATGGACAGGCTGTATGCCTAGCTCCTCCCACCCTAGACTCTGAAGGGCAGTGATGATAGCTTAGCAGCACAAGGGCTGAGTTCTAAAGGTTTTGTTTATTCTTAATCTCACTGGCACCTGATTTCCTCATGGGCCCACACTGTCACTCAGCTGGTTGCCATGGCAACATAAACACGTTTGCCTCAAGTGAGCACTCACCTTCTCTGTTTGGCTCAACAGAAAATGATGAAAATGAGGATCTGCATCTTTGACTGGCTGAAATTGAAAGACAAAGACATCAAATGAGCTGTCCACTATTAGTCCCTTCCTCTTGCCTAGAAGAGGGACTCCCTCTTGCTGCATGACTTCTCCAACTAAGTCTCCTTCACAGCTGTCTGGAAACTTCTATTTCTGAACTAAGTCTTTTTTTTTTTTCTTTTTTTTTTCTTTTTCCTGAAACAGGGTTTTTGTGTAGTTCTGGCAGTCCTAAAACTTCACTCTGTAGAACAGGCTGGCCTCAAACTCAGATCTCTGCCTGCCTCTTCCTTCGTCTTTTTTTCTTATTTTTTCAATTTCTGGAACTAGGGACAGAATTTAGGGCCTTGCCCATGGTAGGTAAGTGTTCTACCACTGAGCTCCTCCTCCAAGCCTTCTTTCCAGTTTTTTAAAAAGAGACGCTTTCACTTTATAGGTCTGGTTGGCCTTGAGCACAAAGAGAGCCGCCCACCTTTGCTTCTTTCAGACACCAGAAAAGTGCATTGGATCCCATTACAGATGGTTGTGAGCCACCACATGGTTGCTGGGAATTGAACTCAGGACCTCTGGAAGAGCAGTTGGTGCTCTAAACCACTGAGCCATCTCTCCAGCCCCCACCTTTGCTTTTTGAACTTTGTCTTTTTTTACATTTTATTCTGAGATAATATCTAAGTTACACAGCTGGCCTTCAACTTACTTGGTCACCAGGCAGGCTATTACCCTGTGACCCTCCTACTAGAAGGAGGTGCTCCTTTGCTAGGACTACACGCCTATGTCACCAGCTTAGTTCTGGTCTTTCATAAACCACTGCCATACTAGCTAAGGGAAAAATAGGCTCAAGTACAAAAAGACAGATGTTTCTGCAGGTTGAGATCAATCACTCTAGTAACTGTGTGGACTAATATCACAAAGCTCTCCTGCATTTTAGTACTAAGCATTCACCAGGCATATAGTTGGCCTGGCAATATAAACCACAGCAATTCTAGGACTCTTCTACCTTCAGAGTACTGATCTCCTTGGGTGTGAGGCCAAACCCTTGTAGGTCTTGGCTTTCTGGGGCCAATTCTGATTATAGTCACTATGACTATAGATCTCCACAGCTGTTCATAACTCTGCCTAGCACCAGGTGCAGGCACAGTGAAGCTAGTATGATGTCTCCTCCAATCCCCAAGCTACTCAACATCTGCACTGGTAGCTACATGTCTGCAATCCCAGCACTTGGGTATCTGAGGCAGAAGGATCTTCAGTTTGAGGCCAGCATGGATTACCCTGTCACAAGACAAAATAACCTCTTTTTTAAACCCTCCCCAGGGGGGAAAAAAAAAAAAATCACCTCCCCCTTGGGGTGGGGTGGGGGGAACAACAGAGCATTTATGGAAGACAAGGTGTTTACAGTCAACACAAAAGCAATCCTACCCTAAACAGTGAGAATGATAGCGGGTCTATAATCCCACATATGATGCTAAACAGGCAGACTACCTGGAACCTCAGACCTAAACATGGAGTTTTTTTTAACCTCCAGACTTCCGTAGTTTGTTCCAATAAAACAAAACCAAAAACCAGAAAAGGGAGAAAAGGGAAAGAGGCTCACACAGCATAGCCAGAAAATCTGCTATGCTCTTGTTCTGACATTGTGGACAGTCCTACGAGCAGGAAAGTTCTTTACCTCGGTCGCTGTTGGCTGCCATTTAAATGCAGCCATCGGTCCAGCCATCATCCCCTTTACAGTGCTAGACTCAGGGATGGTGAGGTCCTACAGGAGAAAGGCAGAGAGAGCATCAGCACACTTTGCTTCCCCTTTTGGCCACACTCAACCCTGAACTAAGCTCCTGGCAAGTGCCATGGTCTAAGTGTAAATATAAGCCAACCCAACTACGTGGGAGAAAAAGGGCAACTCGTTCTTGCTGTTTTGTACTAACAAAACCTGCTACTGCACGCATGTCACAAAGAGGTTAATAAGAACGCTGCCAGCAAGACACAGGAAAATACTTTATGGGAATAATAATCACTAACAGTGGGTTGGAGGGAATCTATCTCGTCTTAAAAAACAAAGCAAAAAGATGGCACTGCTGAGGAGACCTGTCCAGATTAAAGCTAGGATGCATGCCAGAGTACACTTGGCGTGTTCTCAAGTGAGCAACTCTATCTGCATGTCTTGTGCCCCATTCCTTTGCACAATGCCGGCCCCTCCTACAACTGTGATAATACCTTATATTCCATCCACCTAAGTGGGATACCAGGGTGAATGCTCATGTGTCCATAGACATTCCACCATTCCTGTGATGAAGTTCCACTTCCCTGGTGCCAGGCTGCCTCCTCTACGGCTTTGCCACCACAAAACCATCTTTCCCTTGTCACTTGTACCAAACTTGCCTCTATACCATCATCACTGTCAGCAGGCAGATGCACACTGAATCTTTAGCTCCCTCTCTGGGCCTAGGCAGTCTAGTCTCTGCAAACTAGCCCAAGTCAGACCTTGTCATATCTTCCCAAAGCCAGCTCCCCACTTCTCACAGTGAAGCTGAACTCTGCTATGGAGCCTTCAGAGAGAGCTCTGTCAGACATTTTACTCCACTTTCATCTTTGCCCGAGTCCTAATTCTGTTCCCTTCCCATCATCAGTACTCCATTCCCCTATCTCAAACACCCCAAACATGAACCTGTCTCAGGACCTCTGTTATTACTCGGGATGGTCTTCCATCATGTCCACTTGACTCAGGTTCACTTCAGGGCACTATGGAAAGGTCTCCTCATCAAAGCAGCTTTATTTGACTTCTCTGTACCTTTTCTCATTTGAAGGTGATGTTGATTACAGTGACGCAAAGGTTTCAATAGTTACCTTAGTACTAATTTACATAGATGGTCTCCTATAACCCCTATTACAATGAAGAACAAATATTGCCTTCCTTTTACAGAAAAGAAAACTGAGGTGCAGAGAGCTCAAGTAGCATTGGCCAATTGTGAGACAGACTAAAAATTAGGTGTTGGTTCACGCCTTTAATCTTTACACTCAGGAGGCAGAGGCAGGCAGACCTCTGTTTGAAGCTAGCCTGGTCTACAGAGCGAGTTCCAGGACAGCAGGGTTATACAGAGAAACCCTATCTTAAAAAATAAAATAAAACAAACAATTCAAACTCCCAGAAATGGTGGCACATATTTTTTATCTTAGTCTCCAGGGAGGCAGACATAGGCATAGATCTTTGAGTTTGAGGTCAGCTTGGTCTTCATAGTTCCAAGCCAGCCAAGGATACAAAGTGAGACTCTGTCTCAAAATATACACCAAACCAAACCAAACCAAACCAAACCAAAATCCAACCAACCAAAAGAAAAAAAATTACATGAAACAACTCAAATTCCAACAACTTAGACCCACACTTGCTACTACAAGTGTGTTCTCCTTGCCTTGCCTGTGTTTTGCCTATTCTAATCCACATTGGGAATCATGCTAGTATGCAGATGAAGCTGAGTATGTATTAGAGAAGTGGGTATCTCTCTTTCTGAGAGGGGTCACATCTGTCTCTTAGGCTTTATCTCTAGATGTGTCCTGCTGCCAAGGGAGCACCTGTCTAATAGTCTAGTAGAGTGCGGCTACAAAGACTGTTCTGCAATTAGATACACCTCTGACACCAGGCTGGTGAATTTTAAGTTGCAGTCAATGAAGTTGGAACAGTGGAGCTCCAGGGATGACAGAATAGAGTTTATAGCTCTTGGTCCAACCCTGATTTACTCTTTTTGGTGTAAGTGTAACATTTTATGAGTGCCACAGGTCTGACACATTTCTGCAGGGATGATCCGAAGCTGAAGCTGTAGTTCTCAGCTTTGAAGTAAGGAAAGGAGAGCCCAGCCAAGACATAGGTGCAGGGCTCCAGGCAAGCTCTCAAAAAGAATTCTAGATATACATTTAGCTTTGTCTGTAGGCAAGCACTTGACACCTCTGAGCTCTAGGTCGGCCTTTTCAGTTATCCTTAGGGGGCAGAAGATTATACTACAACAGAATGGCACTCTGCAGCTAGGAGCCTCTGCTTTCCTGCTGACTTTTGGCCAAATGACAATTGCCATGGCCTGTACTCTGTGAGCTACAGGATAGACGAGGTCAGATACACTGACTGTCATTCCAGTGCCAGGACACTCTACTGAAGCATCAAACACAGGCCCAGTCCAAAAATGCCCCAGAAAGGACCCTGTTAGGGGTTGCTATAAGAATGTTGTTTACCTAGACTGAAACCTGGTTAAAAGTTACTATGCCCCAAATGAACTGCCATGTTGTGGGGTAGATTGCTTCTCATTATCAACTTGAGGAAAGCTTTGAGAGGGCTAGAGAGGAAGTTGTTTCTGTCCAGGAGTCTGTGAGAACCTGCCTGAAGACAGTACTAATTTGGAAGGCAATGTGATACCTGGTGGCTCCAATTTCTTCTCTAGGGAAAACTATATTTTGGCCATCAGGTCACATCCCTTGCAAAGTCCCCTACTCAATGAGGCTGGCAGTTCTCTGAAGTTCCCTACTTACCGAGCATGGTCATAGGAAGACTCTTGCTCTCTTCCTTTTCCTTAGCCTTAGGACAGTGTAAAGAGACCACAGAGGCAGACCAGGCTGCGCTTAGCAAATGATATTCATGTGGAACCTTAAAGTGTTTTAAAAATGTGAATCACATTGGAACATTTAAACTTAGGGAGCTTCACATACAATTCTGCATTTCCGGTCTCTCTCAAGAAAACCAGACTATCTGGCAATAGTTGGCCAGGCACCCCATGGATGGAGTGTAACTGGGCCAGCCCCAAGATGCAGTGAGCTCTTCTGCTCTTTCTGCAAATTCAAGACAGTGTGAGTCGTTTCGTGGCCCGTCCCACAGGTGTTTGACCCCGCCAGTCTTGCTCTGCCCTCTAGTATTTCATCAAGGCTTTATCTCCCCCTGTTCCATCAGCCACCTGGCTTCTCTTTCTTTTATCGTGGTTGCATATCTCCCAGTATGCTCTCACTATTCACAGGCCATCCACTTCCTGAAATCCAAGACCTGTTCTCCAGAACAGATGGCGCCATTTCTTCCTGGTTTCATCTGGCCACACTTACAACCTCATTAGCCCTGACCCTGACCACATACTTTCTTTGCAGTACAGTTTCTGCTCTTGAGCACCTTTCCACATATTTCCAAGACAAGGTCATCTAGTCTCATGCACTAGACTGCTTTTTGCCCTCCAAGATGGCTTCCCAAGTCTATAATTCTAGTACTTTCTGGGTCATGCTTCAAACATATCACACTAAAAAAGATCTGATGGCTAGTTTAATGGTAGAGTGCTTGCCTACCACGCATGAAGTTCTAGGTTCTACCTTTAGTTCCATAAACAAAGTCTACAGCAAACCCCAGATAACCTCTCCAAGCCACAGAAGCACTTCTCTCTTCTAGCTTGCAGCTTCCTTATCCTTTCATCTTTACCTTTCCACATAGCCAGCTGCCAAATCACAGGAAGGCTGCCTCTGACTGCCTCTCCCTGACTCTTTTCAGGAAATGCTACCTCTCATGGGTCTGTCTGTGACTTTGGCTTTCTATTTGGCTTCAGGCCCCTTTCTCTGACCTTGCAATCACTAAGGCCCAGTTCGGCACACTGCCATCTCAACAACCAGCCTAAACAGTTTCCTAAGTACTTTTGCTATCTTGAATTTACCGAATGGTCCTCTGTATCCCAGTGTCAATCTGTCTATACCTCTGTTTGCCCCATCTCTCTACCTGCACAGGGATACTCATGCCAGAATCCTGCCTCACGTGGAGTGCATGCTCACCTCTACAGCATTTTCCCTTCATTCTTGTTAGCCTTGCCCCTGGCCTGAGCAACTCAGGAGACAGCTTTCCGGCCTTCACCATCTGCATCTCTTTCCTATGTCTGTGCATCTTGCTCTCATTCATCTATAGACCATGGGAAGTACTCCACACCCACTAGACGAGCAAGATTATACTTAGAGCATGGCTCTACTTGACACAAAAAAGACACTAGTCCCAGAAGCTACGGCAGTAAGACAAACCTTCTCATCCTTTGGGGGCCGACCCCGCTTCCGGGGACTTTGCTCTTGGGCTCTTTTAAGGCATTTGGAGCCTCTGTCTGCAGAGCCTGAAGTCACCCTCTTCTTTCCTTCTCCCATGTTCTTCTTCACCTTCCCTTCAGACAGGCTAAGCTTGCGTTTCTCATCACCTGAGTTTGGCCTACTTCTCTCCTCACTGGAATTACGCCGATTCTTGTCATCAGCAGAAGTGTGGGATGATGTCTGAAAGTTCAACAATAATAATGATAACCACTACAACAGCCACTACCACCACTGCCATCAACATGGGCCACACAGTTCTCTCTCTCTCTCAGCAGTTCTGTGAACTGTCTTCATAGCCACCCTGAGAAATAGCATCCTTGCTCACCTCTGTTTGTGCTGGAAAGACAGCTTAAAAAAAAAAAAAATCACCTCACTTGTCTACAGCCCCAAAGGTGGCTGAATTCCTAAGATCTCTTCCTGTATTGTGAAGCTGGGCTACTCTTCCGAAAACAACATGCATGACTCAGAAAAGTGAGCCACAGACATAGAGTTCTGGACACAGCTGTTTTCTTGCTAGGCAAATCTCATGGGAAAGGAGCGTGTCTATGACACACACCATCTGCTAGTAACCATGCAAAATCATTGAGCCGATGTTGGAGGGGAACGACTGCAGCCTCTCTCACCTGGTCTTTCCCTTTGGCTCTCCTGAGGAACTCTTCAACAGCATCCACAGCTTGCTGGAACCGTTTACCCTTGTTAATCTTTATCATCTCCTCCTTGTGAGCATGGTAAGGCTTTAGCTGTTCCACTTTGATCCAGGCACTAGTAGAAAACAAACACAGAAAGAGTTTCATCCATACTGCATATGCCAACACATTCCTGAGATCTCACTAGGGGAGGGTTTTTAACACTTGTTTTAGTTGAAAATTAAAAGAGGCATAAACCTTACCAACCATCCATTTCTAACTCTTGAGCCTCAAGTACATTTTCTTGAAATGAACAGAACCACAACAGGCCAGAACTTTCCTCCTGTGAAGTCACTGGATCACACACTGCTGTACTTTCATTCTCATTTATCAGCTTTCCATACCCAACCACACACACCTGCAACTTGCCCAGTGCAGACAAAGCCTGTAGACTGCACGAAGGCCAAGGATGGAAACATCTTCCACCTTTCCTCCCCTCCACCGCTCCAGGCTTTCAATGCATTGCTCTCTCTGGCCTGGCACTCACCATGTAGACCAGGCACTCTTCCTATCTTTGTCTCTTGAGTGCTGGAATTACAAGAGTGTGAACCATCACATTTGACTTAGTCAACTATGTGAGCCAGATTAATGAAATAAAATTTTGTTTTTCAAGACAATGTTTCTCTTTATGTAGCCCTGGCTGACCTGGAACTTACTCTGTAGACCAGGCTGGCCTCAAACTCACAGAATTCCACTTGCCCCTGCTGAGATTAACCATCATAGACCAGCCTTATTTAAAAAAAAAAAAAAAAGCCAGGACTCATGTATCTTTTCTTTTTATTGTGATAGGGTCTCCCTATCACAACAATCAGGCTGGCCTCCAACTATGTGGAGATTTGCCTGCTTCCACTTCCTGAATAATGTAATTAAAGGTGTGTCACAATACCTGGCAAGGACTCAGTGTACAGTAAAATGTCTAGACTCTATGTAGCTGAGGATGACCCTGAACTCCTGAGTCTTTTGCCTCCACCTCCCAAATGCTGGGATCACAGCTATGCATTACAACTCCTGGTATACATGGTGCTGGAGACTAAACTACCTGTCAACGGAGCACTCTACCCCAAACACAGTATCTAAAAGTTTGCTGTTCTTATAAACATTTGCAGCCACTGAGTCTATATCTGTTCGTAAATGATGGTATCCATGGCTACTAAACCATACACACACGTATGTTTTGGGATGAGTGCAGCAGTCACAAAAGAGGCTTTAAATGACATTCTTTTTGAAAGGCAAAATGAACTTCTCTTATTGTTAATTTCAACTGCCAATGTGTAACACCTTAAAGTTAAAAAAAAGCAGTCAGCTGCTAGTTCTGAAGGATCTGGCCTGTTGTGGATCCCGAGCAAGTCTGCTACAGTAGGCTTTCTGTGGCTTTCCTAAATGATGCTCTAGGATCCAAGTGCAAATGAGAACATAATACAGGCTTGGCAAAGTATCAATTAATTTATAAATGTATTTTCCTGTAATACTCATTGGGTCTCACAGCATAACCTTCAAAAAAGCATGGGCCCGGCTAAGGATATAGAAACTGGGTTACAGCAGTAACTGTAAAGCTTCTGTCCTTATAGATGGTTGGAGAATACTCACTCACAACGGCCAAAGTGCTTCTGTCTTTCTTTCTCTCTCTCTCTTTCTTTCTCTCTCTTTCTTTCTTTCTTTCTTTCTTTCTCTCTCTCTTTCTTTCTCTCTCTCTCTCTCTCTCTCTTTCTTTCTTTCTTTCTTTCTTTCTTTCTTTCTTTTTTTTTTGAGTTTTTGAGACAGGGTTTCTCTGTGTGGTCCTGGCTGTCCTGGAACTCACTCTGTAGACCAGGATGGCCTCGAACTCAGAAATTCACCTGTCTCTGCCTCCCGAGTGCTGGGATTAAAGATGTACCCCGACCAAAGTGTTTCTTATCCACCTCCAGCTTTTCACTCTGAGTATTGTGGGAGCAGTTGTGAAGACAGGTCAAGAACAAATGTGGCAGCCCTGGGACACAGCTCAATACAGAACACCGGGGCAGACATGATACCTATAGTGAAGGCAAACAACACACAGGGACAGACAACAGTCTCTGGCACACAGAGCCAACCATACCTATCAGTGGAGAGAGGTATTCTGGTGGCTAGCTCAGCTAGTTTGCAACCTGACATGAGAGCCATGACTCCAATCTATAAGGAAAAACCATGAAATAAAGTACTGACCCCCCTAAATGTTGGTCAGTCTGTCCCTGGGGCCCCAGACACAGCTCCTTTCTCCATTTACAGAATCCTAAGGACAGAAGTGAAGGTAGTGGAGCTGCAGCACTGACTCAGCTCTGAGACCACACCAGTGTCAGGATAAAGTTCAAAGATGGTTCTCAAGGTACACTCTGTCCATCCTCCAAAACTAGGTTAGATGCTCTGCAGGCAGGAGTCCCATTCACCCTTTTTGTCACTGTCATGCCTGCCTCCTACCAACCTCTGACTGACAGAAAAAGCAAAGGTGAGGATGTCTATGGAAGAAATGCCAATTAAGTCAGCCCCCCCCTTTTTTTTTGGCAATGTGCTTTAAACAGATTTCTGATTTCTGCAAGAAGGAAGAACACACACAAAATTCTACTCACTTTCCAGATAGGACTTTGAGAAACTAAACTGAAATCTTTCTTGACACAATGATCTTTGAAATGTTCAAATGAACTAACTGACAATACAAATACAACTTTGAGAAGATAAAAGCAAGAAATGTTAATCTACTAAAAAAACCGACCAGGTGACCTGCCTCAGCAGAAATACAGTCAATAAGATGCGAGCTCTGGCACTGGAGCACACAAGTTGCAGAACCTCTAGAAAGCAAAGCGCACTGGAACCACTTCAGCCATCAGAACAGAACGTGCTCTGTTGTGGCCACAGCGACAAGCCCTGCCTGCTTAGTGACCTGGTGCCTTTAGCTGGGGCTGCAGTGGTACCTCTCATCCTGAAGGACAGCAGTGCAGGCTGGCAGTGAGGGAGTCACCTTACAGCCGTCCTTAGGGGTACAAGGACTGCTTGACAGTGGGTGAAAAGGTGATAAAATGCTCAACTGGCTAACTATTTTACCTTCTTTTAGTTCATATGTATGGATGTCTTGTCTACATGTATGTCGGTACCACTTGTGTGCCTGATACTCTTGGAGGCCAGAAGGTGGTGTCAGATTCCTTAGAACTGGATTTACACAAGGTTGTGAGGTCCTCTGGAAGAGCAGCCAGCTGACTCAATCACTGACCATCTCTCCAGTCCTGGGTCGGGGTAACTCTAACATTTTTTTTTTCCGAGACAGGGTTTCTCTGTATAGCCCTGGCTGTCCTGGAACTCACTCTGTAGACCAGGCTGGCCTCGAACTCAGAAATCCGCCTGCCTCTGCCTCCCGAGTGCTGGAGTAAAGGCGTGCACCACCACCACCTGGCACATTTTAAAAAAATTGTAATTAATAAATAAATTAATGGTGGGGCAGGAAGGTCTAGCTTGGTCTGGAATTCACTAAGTAGACCAGGCTTCAAATGCATAGTGAACTGCCTACCTCTGTCTCTCAAATGCTGCAATTAAAGCTGTGTACTCTATCATAGCTGGCCAAAAAAAAAAAAAAAAAAAAAAAATTCTCTATGTAGCCCCTGCTTTTCTAGAACTTGGTCCATAGAGCAGGATGTCCTTGAACTCAAAAGGTCTGCCTGCCTCCACATCCCAAGTGCTGGGATTAAAGGTGTGTATTGCCACACTAATTTTAATTTTTGGAAGCATGGGTCTCATGTAGCTCAGGTAGACTTCAAACTCCTATGTAACCATGGATGACCATAAACCTTTGATCCTTTTATTTTCACCTTCAAGTGCTAGGATTAGGATTCTATTGTGTATATCACACCTGATTAATATAATGATGGGAACCAAAACTAGAGTATTGTGCATGTTAAGTAAACTCTACCAACTCTGTCAATGGCATTTTAAAGACCTTTTTTTGGAGAGGGGGTTCAGGGTGTGTGTGCTAAGATGAACGCAGGGTTTGTATATGCTCGTCACGTGCTCTGAGGACTCAGCCTCACACAGCTGCTGTGTTTACTTGTAATGAGCTGTAACCTAGGATTGGCTTCACAGCCTTTCCCCAGGACCCAGAAGAAGCTCTACCCATTTAGCACTTTGCCACTGATTGGGAAGTCAAAAAGTCAAACTTATCAAGTCTGTGCCTAAAGTGTGAAGCTTTGCTTTTATGGACAGTAGTTAGCTACACATTGTTTGTGATGATAGTAAATGATGAAAACCAAACTAACTGGCAATCTGTGAGGCTGCCCATTCAAGTATTTGGTTAAATGTTAAAAAGCAGAAAAAGCACTATGTGTAATATGCTACTGTTTACACAAAGGAACATACAACTTTTTGATTCTGCATCGTATTTCTGGGGTGGTACAACCCAAGAAACTAGTCTACTTGAGCTGAGTGTATAGGAACACACCTTTACTCCCAGCACCTGAGAGGCAATGGCAGGCAGATTGTGGGTTCCAGGTCAGTTAAGGCTACATAGTGAGACCCTGTCTCAAAGACAAAAACAAACAAAAAAAAAACCCTACTCAAATCAAAAATTAAAATCCACAAAGAAAAACAAAAACAAACAAAAAAGAAACTAGTTAGGCAGGTGGTGGTGGCAGCGCACGCCTTTAATCTCAGCGCTCAGGAGGCAGAGGCAGGTGGATCTCTGAGTTCCAGGACAGCCAAAGCTACACAGAGAAACCAACTCAGTAAGCCAATGCCTCCTTTCCCCCAAAAGAAATTAGCTTACCTGAATGGTTGAAGAAGAACAAAAAATGGAATTGCTTTATTCTTTTCAGAGTCATTAAAAAAAATTAACATCTCTAGCTCCACCATGAGTCCAAAAACCAATATTAAAGGTCTTTACGTAAACTTACCATGCCAGCTGCTCAGCAGGGGCTGCCCTAGACTTTCTGGCTTAGAGGTATGTAGTGAGAAACTCAGTCTGCCTGTTGCTGTGAATACATTTGATAAGACCCACAGCATGTTCCTTGATGTCTTGTCATATTTCCTACAAACTCTTCAGATGGAACACTGTCACTAAGCCTTTCTCAAATTACTCCACTTAAATAAAAAATTCTATACTTTTTCTCCTTAAGTGAAAACCATCTGACAATCTCATACATGTGTCTCCTCCACTGCTTAGGTATAAGGACCTGGGGTGGAGCTTAGAAATGGAAGCACACAATAGAGCTAGATGGCATGGCCTATAAAAAGACAGGGGCATAAAGCCCAGGTCAGATTACATGGGTCCTTTCTCCATCTGGATGCGTGAGTAGTACTTAGAAAACCATTTTTATAGTTGTCTTAAAACAAAACAAAATCACTGAAAGTGGCTGAAGATAAAGGTTTAATTTTAACCTAACTAATCAAAAATGAAGGCAATGGGAAACACACACACACAGACACACAGACACACACACACACACACAGGCAACATGGAAATGTCTAGTTCATGTCAAACTAAGCCAAGTGTGGCTGTGCACTCCTGTCACACCAGCACTGGAGAAGTGGATGAGGAAGGAACAGGAGTTCTACTCTAGTGTGAGATCCAGTTTAAAACCAAAACAAGAACAACAAAACAAAATACCACCATCACCACCAAGAGGAAACAGCAAAAGACTTGCAATTAAGATAGATTTAGAAAACTTTGTTTCTAGAACTTGGTGTCCTGGTTAGTTTAGTTCTGTTTTGTTTTGTTTTGTTTTGTTTTCAAGACAGGGTTTTTCTGTGTAGCCCTGGCTGTCCTGGAACTCAGAAATCCGCCTGCCTCTGCCTCCCAAGTGCTGGGATTAAAGGTGTGTGCCACCACGCCCGGCTCTGGTTAGTTCTTATTGTTAACTTGATACAACCAAACACGTATTAGATCCTTTTCCTAAGAAGAGGGAGAACCCAGACCAGATTGGCTTACAGCCATGCCCATGGAGAAATGTCTTGATTGTTCATATGGGAGGGCACAGCCCACTGTGGGCAGTGCCACCACTGGGAAGTTGGTCTTAGATTGTATAAGAAAAATAGCTGAGGGCTGGTGAGATGGCTCAATGGGTAAGAGCACCCGACTGCTCTTCCGAAGGTCTGGAGTTCAAATCCCAGCAACCACATGGTGGCTCACAACCATCCGTAACGAGATCTGACTCCCTCTTCTGGAGTGTCTGAAGATAGCTACAGTGTACTTACATATAACCAATAAATAAATCAAAAAAAAAAAAAAAAAAAAAAAAAAAGAAAAATAGCTGAACGTAAGCACAAGCCAGTAAGCAGCACTCCTCCATGGTTCCTGCCTGACTTTCCTCAAAGACCTGAAGGTATAAGATTGAAAGAACCCTTACCTCAAAACTGCTTTTGGTTGTGGTGTTGATGAAAGCAACAGAAAAGGAACTGAGATACTTGGTGACATTCTCAAGCCTAGATGAGGCTTTCTAGCTGCGCTGCCTGTCCCAAGCAGTAGTCACCTCCTCTGTAATTCCATGACACCGCTCACTATGGCACTGTCTTCAGCCATGGAGGAGTCACTATGCGGACATGAGCTGTTTCTGTTATTGGGAAGGAAAATCTAATCCATGCTCTACATGACGACCATGCAGCCCTGGCACAGGGACAGGTTGTACCAGTCAAATATCCAGAATACTGGACCATACCACTCACTTAACTTAAGCCTCTAACTATTATTAAATGGTATCAGATGCAGAGAAAGTAGATTAGTCAATACCTGGTGAAAAGATAAAGGCATGCTTACAGTTTCAACCCAGTATGCTCTTCATCACCAATCACAAGACTTTTCTAGGAGAGTCACCTTTAGGACAGACTCAAGACACCTTGTACCAGCCAGGCCTAACTACTCCTAAGCACTGGGCATGACTCCAGCTTTTGATATAGTATTTCTGAACTGGTGGCTCTGAGTACCTGCAAACTAAATGAACACTTTCTCACTTTGCTATTTCCAACTAACAATCTAATCAAAAATTTTCAACTGTGTGAGTGTATGTGTGGGCAGACACAAACACCATGGTGCTAGTGTAGAGGTTAGGGAACAACTTGAGGAAGGCAGTTCTCTTCTCTCATAACGTGGGTTCTGAGGACTGAGCTTGGATTATGAGAAATGGCAAGCAAGCACCTGTGTCTGCATTTTGCCAGCCTCTGTTGATCAAGTTTTTAAAATCTCTTTAAATAGATACTAATTTGTGTTTGCAAGCCAGGCATGTGTATATGTGTGCATGTCAGTATAAGATCCTTTGGAACTTCAATTTAAGTTAATTATGAGCTACTTATCATGGATGCTGGGAACCAACTATAGTCTTCCAGGAGAGCAGTAATTCCTATAAACCATGGAGACATCCTTCTAATGTCTCATCAAAATTTTAAACCCTGAGCCTCATCTCTTTAATGAGCAGCAACCAAGGACAGACTTGTCCAAGGTGGACTCCCACACAATGTTTCTTCATGTTTAACTGTGGTAGAGTTAACAAAGCCATGCTGAAGATATTTTTCCCCTGGATTTTAAAGTAAGTGTGGAAAGTTGTGTATTGGAGAGTTGACTCCATCATATTAAGTCCTGTCCTCAAGACAGTGGCCTGATGAGGCAGGTTTGACCCTCTATTCCTAATTGTGGCATGCCAACATAATTTGTTAGATGTTTTGGTAAGAGAGGAAAGGAAAAGCTAGATGTCTAAAACTTCAGGGTCATATATACATATATATATGTATATATATATACACACACACACACACATGTATATACATATACATACTATTAAATATTTTCTTTTTAAATTATGTGCATATATGTGTGCCATGTGAGATAAAGAGTAGCATGTGCACACAGGCATCCTTGGAAGCCAAAGGGTTACCTGATTGAGTGCTGGGAACCAAATCCAGGTTCTCTGCAAGAACAAGTAGTAAATGTTCCTAATTGCTGACCCATCTCTCCAGAACCATCATATACTAATATCTTACTCAAGAAGCTATGCATTGTATTCTGTAATAAAGGTCCTTGCTAATATAAAAAACACTTACATACATTTTTTCCCATTAATTAATGTGTCAATCCCTACCCCCACTCTGAGGGTTTCTATGTGTAGTATTGGTTGTCCTGGAACTAGCTATATAGAGCAGGCTGGTTTGCCTGCCTCTTTGTCCCAAGGGCTAGCCCCAAAGCGTCAGTCTTAAAGGACCCATCACAGCCACAGATATATTTGTCTTTTAGAAACTAGTTCTTATCTCTAAAAAAATTCAGCTATCATTTGTCTATACCACCTCCAAAGTGACTACTTCACATGGGAGTCATTGTGCTGCTCTTGAACAGTTACACAACATTCTAATTGAGGCGTCCCTTGCAGAACTCTTGAAGGCTACTAGCCAATTCCTAACTCCTGACGATGCTTTTCTCAGGCTTTGCTTTCCCACAGTAATGAGCCCTACTCTTCTGTCTGATGTGTCCCTTCTTTGGCTTTGGCTTGCTTAGATCAGAGAGTGGGTAGAACCAGTTATCTGATAAGTGTCAGGCCATACAACACATCCAAAGCTACTTCCCCAAGTATTCCGCTACCACCAGCTAATCTGGAGATCTCACCTGTAAAGATTGCACCCTGACCCTGAATGAACCAGCCTTAGCGCTGAGTACCCAGAGGCAGCCTCTGTAACAGCACTTAGCACTGAGTACCCAGAGGCAGCCTCTGTAACAGCACTTAGCACTGAGTACCCAGAGGCAGCCTCTGTAACAGCACTGCTGCAAGTCCTGATCCTGTGCTCGCTGACCACCCCAAACCAGCCAGCCAGACACCAAGCAAACTCGGACGTACTGGGCAGTGAATGCTAAACATTTACTGTACCACTAAGCTTCACCATGAGCCCTTTTAAAATGCTTTTTTTTTTTTTAAATGTGGAACTCCATCAAAGGGGCTAAGACACTTAAAGTCATTTATAGCTCCTAGCTGCCCTGTAGCCACTTGTCGTGTACTCAGGAGAGCTTATTTTCAAGAAATCACATCATCACTACCAGCAGCAGGTAATTATTTATGTGTTTAGCACATGCCCTTTATCACTAAGTGCTCAGTTTATATAATTCCAATTTCCTGGGTCTTATTTCTAGTATTTTGTGTATAGAGGGAAGCCACTTTATCCTTCTAGAATTTTAGAATTAAAAAAAAAAATCAAATAATGGCTTTCAGACCTCAAATAAATGAGTTTCCATAGTTATTTCACACATGTCTTGGTTCTTCATTCAGCCACGCTTAGGGTATGGTCAATAATACTGCCTGTTACTTCCTACTATGCCAGGCAAGGAGCCTCTTTTTTTCCCCCATGGCACCAAGCCAAGGATCCACATTGCCACTTTTGTTCCCAATCATTCAAACTCTATTCATGCTTCGGAACTGGATTTCCATCTTGTCTTCCATCAGCTTTCCTAGACCCGTTGTTTTCCATTGACCTCGCCCTCTTCTGCACACCATCCCAGCTGAACTATTAAATCTTGCTCGCTTACTGAGATCCCCAAAGGTGAAGACAATAGTCACTGTCCTAGAAATGAAGGGTCACCATCTAGCACTGAGAAATGTAGACTCCTATGCAGTATAACCAACACCTGTTTTTCTCATCAGGACAGTCTTCTTCAAGTAGTCTATGACAATAACATGTTCCTTCCTTCCGTCAGTGAGTGGGGATAGTGGTGGTAATGGGAATGAACCCAAGGCTTTACACAAGCTAGACGAGTGCTCTTCTGTAACTGAGCTGTAGTCCAGTCTCAATCATGACACTGAACAACATTCCCTCTTCACAAGCTCTGCTCTCACAACTTAGGGTAGTCTTCCTTGAAATACTGCCACCACAAAGCTCGTAAGCTGGCTTAAGAAAAAAAAGGGGGTAGGGTATATCTGCATTGTGAAGGTCAACATACTATGTAAACTGAAACCCGGAAGAGCACTCTGCCACATAAACTCCTGAATGTGTGAAGCAATTTGTAAGGGACTTTTCAGAAGAAGAAAAAAAAATCACTCTTTTTTTGAACTTAAAGTAACATTTTTCTTTAAACAATAGTAAGTACAGAAACAACTGCTTAAAGAAACCAAGTTACCTAGCCAGGCCTATCCTGTATTGAGGAGAAAGCTATACAAGTTACTGTATATTCAATTGGTTACACATTCTTCCTTCAGTATAACTTTTTAAAGTTTGCTTTCTGTAAAGTCAAACTCTCAAAGCAATGGTCCTAGGTTCTTCCAGTTCAGCACACACTAGGAAATAAAGCTTTGTATTGCAATGACACAGGTAAGTTAGTTTGTTTTATAAATGAGAACAGGATTAAACAAGTATTTTTACCAAATAACACCTTAGCTTTCACTGTACCTCAGACTACACTACATGGTCATTAAAACAAAATCAGCTGGGCATGTAGCTCAGTGGTCAATGGCTTTTCTAAAATGGGCAAGGCTCCGTGTTCTATCCCCAAGGCCACAGAACATTTGTAAAAATTGCTGAGAGAGAGAGAGAGAGAACACATGAGCGCACGTGATATAAACAGCATGCCTACCACATGTAGAGTTATGAACGCTGGTTCTTACCTGAAGGAAATCATCATTAGCCTCAGAATAATTTTTTGCTAGATAAGAACACCACCTTTTATTTAAGCGTAAAGCCAGAGTGAGGAACCATTTTTCACACTGCAGCAAGCCTTAGATACTCATAGAGCAGTTCAGACTCAGGGGAACACCCAAAAGCAACATGAAGCTCTCAGGGAGGACTACTCACTGATCTTCTGTTCCAAAAAACTTCACAAAGAAGCATTTCTTTCCACGTGGTTTCTTTAAGTCCTTGGGTGGATTAACAATCTGAAGGAGAGAAAGAGAAAAGGTATGAGGCGAACCAGAAGGCTACTGGGAAAGTAACTCCCCATGGCTCCAGTGAGGCTGGAAAGCCCAAGATCTGAGAAAGGACAATGTCCAAAAGCAAACCAGGGCTCTATACTTGTCCCATAGATGGGACTTTGCTATTGTGATATGAAGAAATATGTAAATATTCTTTAAATTCTCCATAGCCAACAGGTAGTATATTGTCCAACAGATAGTCTTATTGCAATGACTCGTGGCATAGAAACAGTTAAAACTAACAGCAACATCACCCCTCCCTCCATGTGATGTGATTAATGAAGAAACAGAAAATATTCTTTAAAATACTTTTGTTGTGGGTAGCAAGAGTTAAGACAGGAAGCAGTGAAAATAGGGGACCACCAAGGCACAGGAAATACCATATTGCAAAGAGTCTTCAGACATTTCCTGGATTCCTAGCAAGACTAAAAAGCCAGAACATTTGGAAAGCTATGATGGACCACCTCTTGAAAAATCTGGAATGCCATCTTCTGCAGAGATGCACTGGAGCAGCACATATGGTAACAGGGGAAGAAGATTTAAACTTAGTTGGGACAAAAATACTTTAGCTTTTCACTAACCTACATTTAGACTTCCCTCTTCCTGGAGAATCTGTTTCTTCATCCTTAGATTTTAGCATGCTACATTTTGATTACAATTGATTTCCAAGATAAAAAACCAACCAATTTCACAAGCCCTCTGACTGAAGTGATTACCTCATATTTAAACACTCTGGTTTATGCTATAACTTTCAAAACCGACTGATAACTGGAGGCAAAACACTACATTTTATCAAAATGAGCCCATTTTAAGTCAGTGTTAGAGAATGGAGGAAATTCAACATGTTAACCCTCTCCCTTAGCTTCAACTACCTTCTTTTAAAACCAACAATGCACTCACCTTTCCTGGCCAGGGAGGATACCGGCCCAGTTTCCCCCTAGAGAAAATAATACAAACAGTCAGAACTTGCCCTGGAAAAGCCAGTCCATCTCCTTCAGCCCACTCAACAAGCAATCTATGCTTCTAACTCTAGGCTGAACAAAAGGGCCAGAACAAAAGCAGGCAAACCAGATGGGTCTTTCACAGCTGGGCTCAGGGCCCTCACATATTACATACAAAACTGTATATATATATATATGTGTGTGTGTGTGTGTGTGTGTGTGTGTGTGCCTGAGATCTGTGCACTCTTCCCGAGAAGGAACATAGAAAAACAAAACCATCAGGACGTCACTGGTCTGGTACCTCCCTGGGAGAGTGTTGGAAACTTCTCTCTGTAAACACAGACTTCCCTAAGACTGATTTAATTCACCCCATGATCGGCTTTCCTTTGACAAATGATCATGGAAACCTTCCTCTAGGTAGGGAAACTACGCAGTTCCAAGGAGACAATGGTCACTCTTGGTTTTGGCTGTTGCAGGGGACACAAGGAACAGAACGAGAGGCACTGGATCACCGCCTAGCCATCATTTGCAAAGGAGAAGTCACCCTCCCCTCGGTTTCTTCATGGGGCAGCGCCGGGCAGTCGGATTTCGCCACCTGGAACCAAGCCTCGAGCCCACGTCTGTCCCAACCGAACGCGGGTATGGACGGCTCTGTCTCTAGCAAGGTATCCTCTCCTGCTTTGAGAGGAGGTCCGGAGAGACCCTGGGACTCCACGCCACGCCAGAGTTCTCTGCAGTGGCAGCTGGAGCCAGAGTTCTAGAGCCGTAACCCTCCCCTGGGATGGCCTCAGGGTTCAGAGCAGGGACCGCCGCGGCCCCTCTCGGCCTCGGTCCCCCGGGGACCGGACAGCCTCTTCCGCTCAAGCGTCGTTCACACCGCGGCGGCACCTCCTCTTCCCCACTCTCCGCCGTCCGGAGTGCATAATAAAACTACTCCTGGGCCAGCTGGCAACCCTGCGACCAGGAAAAGCAGCTTCGCGCCGTCTTTCGTTCAGCGCTGGTCGCCAGGACTCACCACACCAAGTCGCCGAGCCGCAGACTCACAGCCGCCATCTTACCACCCAACCACCGCCGCCGCACGGGCAGCCGGGAACTTCAGGTCGCCGCGGCACCGCCCATTGGAGTTGGCCTGACCACGTGACGGGTGTTTGCTGTCATCCGCCTAGCGGATGCGCTGACGTCACCGCGCCGCGGCCGTCCATTGGACTGCTTGGAGGCACGTGACTTGAGCGCCGCGCTCTCAGCGCGTCGAAGCCCAGAGACTCCAAGCTCCCGCCTCCCCCCTCCCCTCCGGCTCGTGACAACGAAGCATCCGCGGTCCAAAGCAGCGGCGGCGGAGGCGGCGCGGCCGGACTAGCGCGAAAGGGAGCCGACTGTGCTGCCCGCTCGCTTCCGGGACTCTAGACTCATTTCCAGTCTTTCCCGCTGCTTCCGTTACGGCTGTTAGGCAGGCGCGGGCCCCGGGCCGTTGCCGAGCCTGAGGTCCCGGGCGGATAGGTGTTGGAGTCCGGTTGCTGCCCTGACTGACCCTGGCGCGGCCTGGAAGCCAGTCTCGGTCCCAGCCCGGGGCAGAAGAGGCCCCGGTTGCCCGCGAGCCCGCGCTCGGGGCGGGAGCTCCAGACTGCTGAGGAGCGCCCAGCTCGACAGTCGGCTTCCGGAGCGGCGTCCCCGCCAAGCGTCCTCGGCGTCGCCCGACTTGTTTTCTTGGACGTGGACTTGGCATATCTCGGCTCCCCCCGCTGGCTGACAAGAGAAAGCGGCAGTTTGTCGAGAGGCTTCCTTCCCGCGGGCTGGGGAGCCGGCCATGGGCCGCGGCGCGGGCCCTCCGCGCGCCCGCCTGCAGCGCTCGGGAGCGGGCCGCTGAGCCGCGCCGCAACCCGAGGGTCCCGGGCCGGCATGAGGACCACCACGGGGGGACGTCTACGGCCCGCGTCGGCTCTGGGGACAACGGTGAGCGCCGCGGTCTGGTCCAGCCTCCCGCGTTAGCCTTCGTAAGTAGTGTGACACTTTGCAAGAAGTTTTGACAGCTGGAAGACAGGTGACAGTAATGGGAACTGGTACCTGCCGAGGGGCAGGGCGGCTGCCCTAAGTTCCGTAGACCGAGTTGAAGCTCGACTTTGAGCAAGAAAAGTCTCACACCCAAGAAAAGGCGGCAGGAGTCTGTGTCAGGGTGGACTTAACTTACAGCTGTACTTTCTGAAGTCAACGCCTGCTCGGAAGGTGACGGGTTCACGCCCCTTTCCCCAAAGCAGTGTCCTTGTAGAGGCTTTGGTTGTCAATTGCTCTGAGAGATGGTGTGGTGGAGAAGCTGGGTGGTTGACCCCAGCTTGTTTTTTCTTTGGAAGAAGTACCACATTTTTCAAGGACTGTCATTTACATTGTGTGTTAATTAAACACGAACTGACCATTTAAAGTGTATTTAAGATTTCATAAAATTTGACAAATGTTCTTAATTTAGAAATTAGAGTTTTCCAGGAATTTAAGAATATTGTAATGACTTGTCTTTAAATGTAAATCTTTACAACTAAATTTAGAAACAATCCCATCAAAGTCAGGAATAGAACAAAGGATACATTGTCTAATGTCCTGTAATTCTAGTTAATGAAATAAGACAGGAGCCGAGTAGTGGTGGCACATGCACTCAGGAGGCAGAGGAAGGTGGATTTCTGAGTTCGAGGCCAGCCTGGTCTACAGAGTGAGGTTCCAGGACAGCCAGGGCTACACAGAGGAACCCTGTCTCAAGCAAACAAACAAACAAAAGAATGAAAGAAGACAGGAAACAAAAATAAATATAAAATAACCTGTCATTTTTGTAGGACTTTGCCTTTCAAAATAAAAAGGGAAAGCCATTAAATAGGGAAAGAAATTAATGAAAAAATTAGCATACAAGTTTTTCTGTTTTTTTTTTGGTAGTCAGTTCAAAAGTAAATTAGTTAAAAAGAATGTATTTATGATAACAAAAACATAAAACAGTCCCTAGGAATACCTGGAAATAGGCTTTTGCATAATATGTTTTTTGTTTTGTTTTGTTTTGTTTTGTTTTTCAAGACTTTCTGTGTGTAGCCCTGGCTGTCTTGGAGCTCCTTGTGGATCAGGCTGGGTTCCATCTTAGTGCTGGGACTAAAGATCTGTCCACCACCACAAACCCATAATCCCATAATTTGCTTTTTAAAGAGAAGAATTTTTTCCTGTGTGGCATACTAATATTCAAGTCATTCGGAGTATTTAAACCCTACTTTGTGGTTTGTTTTTTTTTTCCTTTTTGTATTTTAGTTGGAGATAAGCTCTCATGCAATCCAAGCCTCCTTCTCCTTGTCCAAGAGTGACTTTAAACTTAGGATCCTCCTGCCTCTTCCTTCACAGTGCTTCTATTACAGCTATATATTACCATTCTCATTTTAATTTAATCCCAGTGTGTGATTTAATTGAATCAGGGCCTCCAGTGTGCAAGGAAAGCACTTTGCTGAGTGACATCCCCAGCTCAATCTTAGTGTTTTTGTTTTTGTTTTTTAAGATTTTATTTATTTTACGTATATGAGTACACTGTAGCTGTCTTCAGACACACCAGAAGAGGGCATTGGATCCCATTACAGATGGTTGTGAGCTACCATGTGATTGCTGGGAATTGAACTCAGGACTTCAGGAAGAAGAGTCAGTGCTCTTAACCACTGAGCCATCTCTCCAGTCCCCATTCTTTGCTATTTTTAAAACTTGTAAGTTTTCATTAGTGTTTTATTTACAAATTTAAGAATTTATGGGACAAAAAATTATGTGAGGGTCTGTAAGATGGCTCAACAGGTAAGGGTGTCTGCCTCCAAGCCTGAAGACCTATGTTCAATCTCTGGAACCCACATGATGAAATGAAAGAATTAACTCCTATAAGTTTTCACACACACACATACACACACACTCACCCACACTCACATGAATGCTTGTGAAAATAAAAATTACTTAAACTTGAATAAAACTTAGAGACAGCACCAGGTTAAACAGGTTAAATTTTCTTAAACAATCAACTCTTTTAAATCAAGTTATTTAAATTCTCTAACATGTTTTAAACTGTAGTTTTTTTCTTAATTCTCAGGTACTTCTTTCTTGACTTGTTTCATATTTCTTTTGTTTGCTTGTTTGTTTCTTCTTCCAAGACAGGGTTGTTTGTCTGTGTATCCCTGGCTGCTCTGGAACTCTGTGTAGACCACGCTGTCCTCGAGCTCATGGAGCGCCACTGCCTCTGCCTCCCGAGTGCTGCATGCTGTACCATCTCCCAACTACTTCATGTTTCTAAAGAGGTAAACTTGCAAACCTTGGAGGAAGCTCTTCCCAAGGTCATAAACAACTCATAAATTAGTTGTATAAGTACAACTTACGTTCTTTTGTGGACTTTACAACTTATATTTTCTTAAGCATTTGGAATTAAATAAGTTTAACATGGACTTTAACATATATTATTATCTTAAATGTTTCAAATGCCCTAGTCCTTAAATATGATCATAAAACTTCACCAAAACCTGACTTCTAAGAGTTAATAGGTGGGACTAGAGAGATAGCTCAGTGGGTAAGAGCACTGACTGCTCTTCTGAAGGTCCTGAGTTCAAATCCCAGCAACCACATGGTGGCTCACAACCATCTTTAGAGCTACAGTGTACTAATATACATAAAATAAATAGATCTTTTTGAAAAAATTATTATTTAAAAAATGAGTTAATAGGTGAACTTACTTTGTCCTCTAGTCCTATCTCCTTGTTGGCTAAGGCTTGCACAGACTTTTGTAGCTGACAAGAATATTGTTACTGGTTATGTGGTTTGGAGTTGTGTTTTCTAAAAACATGGGCTGAAATGAAGCTACCTTTAAAAAATTTTGTCTAGACAAAACAACACTGGATCTGGTTGCCAATTCCTTCGTCCAATTGAGTGACTTACTGATCCATTTCTTACAGAAAGACTGTGTTCCTCTCTAAGTGGGAGCCTGTATGCCTTTAATCCTCAGTTGAGGTGTGTTTCACAACCAGGTGGATCCCAGCACTGCTCCCAGGCCCTGAAGCTTCCTTTAGGTACTGTGTAGAGCATCCAAGTGTGTTTTGATAAACTCTGCACTGGGAGTCTATTTTACTAGTTATGTCTTTGCTGTCCAATTAGAATGGCTTTTTTTTTCCTTCAAGACAGGGTTTCTCTATGTAGTCCTAGCTACAGGATGCCTGCCTCTGCCCTCCGAGTGCTGGAAATAAAAGTGTGTGCCATCACTGTTTCTCTGGAATGACTTTTTTTAAAACTCATTTGTATATTTTTAACTCCCTTATATGGTCTTGCATCACTTTTTTATGATAATAACAAAATGAATGGATATTAAATATATGCTAGTATATCTACATATATGTGGAAATAGTCAAATCATTCTGAATTCATATTTGTGAATTATTTTTGCAAAGTACAGTCATATTTTGGAGGGGACTTGGAAAAATGATTCTAAAATTGATCTGAAATGGGCTAAAATCCAATTACTACTTTTAAAAAGGTAATAAAGACAAACTTTTAATTCAGGATACTAAAAATAAGAGTTTTGAAGACAGTTCATTACTGAATAAACAATCTCTCAAGTACTTGATTAATGTAATACAGCTTTTATACATGGACCATACATATGAGGTCTGCTTTGTAATTGGTACTGGGAAAACTCAAGTTATAGCCTGTTCTTGCAGCATAGAGCCCAGTAAGTTCACTATGGATTAGATTTAAAAGTGAAAACTCTTTAATAGACTGACTGGGGGATTTCTTCCATATGATCTGTTTAAAAAGAGCTTTCTAGACACAAAAGAAATAAGTCACATACAACAAACCCCAAGTTTGGACTGCATTAATACATAGGCTTTTGACTTGAATTATGTGGTATGAGATGATTTCTAAAATAGGAGAAATTTGTATTGAAAACTACTTGCTTTTAGCTGGGCGTGGTGGCGCACGCCTGTAATCCCAGCACTCGGGAGGCAGAGGCAGGTGGATTTCTGAGTTCGAGGCCAGCCTGGTCTACAAAGTGAGTTCCAGGACAGCCAGGGCTACACAGAGAAACCCTGTCTCGAAAAACCAAAAGAAAAAGAAAAAAAAAAAAAAAACCCAAAAAACTACTTGCTTAAATGGTTTAAAGCAATTATAATTTATCAGTGGATTCTTTTTGACAATGAAATTTTTAAAAAACTGAATAACTGACAAGGAAATGCCTGCTATTGTTATTTAGAAAATGCCTACCTTTGTTATTTTGGTTTGACCTGGCCCTTCTTTTCACTGTTAACAGAAACCATGAAGTGACACCTACTAAGACTTGTTGGTAGCCATGTCGGAGCCCCACAGGGTCCAGTTCACCTCTGTCCCAGGTTCTTTGAATCCTGCATTTTTGAAGAAGTCCAGGAAAGAGGAAGTTGGAGGAACAGAACAGCATCAAGACTGTGAGCCAGCTGCAGCAGCTGTTCGGATTACACTCACTCTCTTTGAACCAGATCACAAACGGTGTCCAGAGTTCTTCTACCCAGAGTTGGTAAAGAATATCCGCGGGAAGGTAAAAGGCCTTCATCCTGGAGACAAGGTACATTCTTGTTGCTTTGCAGATCTGACATGAAGCTACCAGTGTTCACATGGACCTTTATATCAGAGAAGTGAGTGAGGCTAGAGAGGCCTGAGCTGCCTCAAGTTTATCTCACTCACCCAGAGCAAGCACTGGGTGAGAATGATCCTTGTGGCTTATGCTAGAGGAAAATATATAGCATATTCAAGCTACTTTGAATTATAGCTAACTATATAAATTTAAAAAGCAGTACCTTTTTTTGTGCTAATATTTTTATATGACTCACTAGAGATCATTGTTTTGATGGTTGCAGTGTTGCATGCTTTCCTATGTCCACTCTGAAGGACAAACAGGAAGATACCCATACTCTCATCGTTGCTGTCTTGCATAGTTTCTTGTTTTGGATGGGTAGAAATCTGCTTCTGCCTGCTTGTTTGCTTTCTTCCTATGCCAAAATTGGCTTTGTGAGCTTCAAGCTGTTTGAAATCAGTTTGGTTTCTTTAAATGATTTTTAACTTTGAATTTTAATGTTTTCTTTTTCTTTTCTTTCCTTTTTAAAATTTTAAACCTTTATTTATTATGGAGAGAGAGAGAGAGAACGAGCGTGCTCAAGTGTGTAGCTTGTGGGAGTTAGAGCTTTTCTTCCATCGTGTAGGAGCTGGGGAATGGCACTAGGGTGTCAGGATGATAGCAAACGCCAAGAATCTCATGCTGCCCGAGCTTACCTCTCACCAACCTTGATGTATTTTTTTTTCTTGGCATATTTGTTTTGCTTTTCTAGTATGGAACTTTCAAACATGCATATTTTCAAATCTTTGCATATAGATTACCAAGTATGGGCAATATCTATTACCCATCTTCAATTGTTACAGCATTGGCCAGTCATTAACTTTTTAAAGAAGTGTGTGTGTGTGCCAGGTGTGGTGGCACACACCTTTAATCCCAGCACTCGGGAGGCAGAGGCAGGCAGATTTCGAGGCCAGCCTGGAGTTCAAGGCCAGCCTGGTCTACAAAGTGAGTTCCAGGACAGCCAGGGCTATACAGAGAAGCCCTGTCGCGCCCGCTCTCGACCAGCAAGAACGACGCGACCACCAGTCCTTCTAACAGCAGTTTATTCAGTCCTGATTCTTCTTGTTTATATCCCCCGAACCCTGGGCCTCTCACTCCTTTTATACTCTCTCTCATCCACGCACCGCAGGCCACGCCCCCTCGCCAGTCACGAGGCTTCAGCTAATCAGGGCAGCAGGGGCAAATCTCCACCAAATTGGGTTCACCTGTATCCTGGTACACCTGCGCAGCACTCAAGACGTTTGTGTCTTATATGAGGAAGTCAGGTGCAAGTCATATGACTTAGCTGCAGTCCCTGGCGCCTTTGGGACTGCCGCCACACCCGCTCCCCACAAAGCCCTGTCTCGAAAAACCAAACCAAAAAAAAAAAAAAGTGTGTGTGTGTGTTTTTGTATATTTTTGAGATAATGTCTTTCCCATTTTGTTTTCTATTGCTGTGATAAATGTAGAAATCTAAAGCAAGTTGGGAAGGAGGAAAGGATTATTTCAGCTTACAGCCTACTACAGTCTATCATGAAGGGGGAAGTTAAGGCAGGAACAGATGCAGGAGCTATGAAAGAGTGTTGCTTATTGGCTTGGTTCTTTTCACTTGCTTAGCTACCTTCTTGTACAACCCACGACCACTTGTCCAGGGGTCTCTCTACCCAGAGTGGGCCATTCCCACATCAATCATACCAAGAAAATATTCCCACAGACTTGCCTATGGGCCAGTCTGAAGGTTGCATTTTTTCTGTTGAGGTCCCTCTTCTAAAATGACTCTAGCTTGTGTCAAACTGGGAAACAAGACAAAACCAACCAACCAAACAAAAAAACCAAGTAACACACAGTCTTACTATGTAGCCCAGGCTGACCTTGAATTTAGGAGTCCTGTGGCAGGCTCCTAAATACTGGGTTTACATATTTACACCACTATATCCAACTAAAAAAATCTAAACAAATTTTTCAGTTGTATCATACATACAATTTTAAAAAGTACATAATGATAAAATTTGTGGATTTTTCATAAACTTAGCAGAGCCATGCAACCTGCACATGGCTCATAAAACACCACATTTCTACTTGCCTCAAATACTATCCGCCTACCTCACAGGGAACTGCTGTCAATCAAGACCAGTTTTGTATTTCTTTGTGCTTGTATGTACATAGCATCATATATTATGAGTAGGAGCTAGATGAAGAACATTTGAAGCAGTCACTGTCTATTAGTATATTGGTAGGCTTGAAAGAGAAGGTAAGTAGGCCCACACTTGTGGCATTTTGGTCTCTAGTGGCTTTTAGTAGAAAAGGATGAGCCAGCACCTGGGTAGAATGAGGTAGTATTGGTAAGTCTCTAGCATAGTGTCTCAGTGCCAAGTAACTCACCCAGCCTGATTGATTTGGGGAATGTATGGAGGAAGCATGGCTAGCTAGAAGGACTTCTCACCTTTCTTGAATAAAAATGTGTAGGGTTATGTTTTGTTATATTTGAGGCAGGGTCTCATGTACCATAGACTGGCCTCTTAATTACCATATAGCAATATGCTCTTAAATTCTTAATCCTCCTGCCTCCACCCCCTCCCGCCTCCCAGTGCTGAGATTAAGGTATATATCACCACCTGACTAAAATGTGTTTTGTTTATCTTTTAAATTTTATTTTATGAGTGTTTTTTCTACATGTATGTCTATTCACTGTATATGTACCTGGTACCTGTAGAAACTAGGTGTCAGATCCCCTGGAACTGGACTTACAGATGATGGTGAGCCATCGTGTGGGTGCTAGGAATTGAGCTCAGGTTTCCTGCAAGAGTAGGCAACATTCTCAAGTACCTGAGCCATCACTCCTGCTCCATCCATTATTTGCTTTTATGTGTACTAGTGGTTTGTCTATATGTGTCTGTGCCACATGTGTTACCTGTAGAAGCCAGAAGAGGGAGTTGGATCCTCTGGAGTTACAGAGGATTTGAGCTGCTATATGGGTGCTAGGAAGGGAACTCCTGGTTTTCTCCAAATGCTTGTAACTGCTGAGCTGTCTGTCTCTCCAGCCCAAACTGTGTTTGTTGTCTTGATTGACAATCTTAAAGGCAGAATGAAATCAGTGCATCTATAGCAAGGGTCATCATGTGTATAAGTGCAAGTAAACAGGATGAAAACAATAAAATCTGGTCACAATTCCTACTATAGATAGTGTCCTCATTCTGAAGAGAAAGAGATAGTAGGAGTCGGTTAATGTATTGACTTATGGGCTCATACTAAATGGATAAAACAATTGAAATTAGAACTCCAGTGCTCTGACTTACCTTGTTTTATTTTTGGCAGCTGGGGAAAAGAAGTTCCTTATTACTTTTAATATTACAGAAAAATGTATGACATGTACAAGGGAGAAGTTTGGATCAAGTTTCAAGGGAATCACTCCTTTTCAGTTTTACAAATTCTGAGTGGATCTGTCTTGTGTTAAGAGTACAGTCATGTGTGAGGTCCTAGGCACCTACTCCCAGTATAATCTGATATATTTGGCTATTAATCCATTGAACACATATTCTTTACAATGTGAAGTGCTGCTGCACAGGGAGGACCATATAAAAGTCAGAAAGACTGTCCCTGCCTCATAGGAATTTACAGTCTTACAGGTATTTTTAAAAAATTTCAGGAGCACAGGTAGCAGAAGTTACAATATGTTGAGGTTTAAGCACCAGAGGTTCTTGGCTGAGCTCAGTAATGGCCAGCACGCTGTGTTTGGACAGAACTGAGTCTTTGGTTCTGGGTAGTAATTGAAAAGATGTGTTGGCTTGGCTTTGAGGAGTTAAATTGGGTAGTGCTCAAAAATGGCTTGTTTGTGTGTTTGTTTGAGTTGGGGTTTTCTGTATAACAGTAGTGGACCAGACTGGCTTTGAACTCACAGAGATCTCCTTGCCTCTGCCTCCCAAGTGCTAGGACTAAAAGTGTAACCACTGCCCATCTAGAAATGGAATTTCTAAAGGTTATTTTAGCCATTTAAGTTGTATGTGGTGATCATTGTAGAAATAGAAGATACAAATAAACAGCACATTTTTTTTTAAACCCATGTAGGCTTGGAGAGATGGCTTAGTAGTTAAGAGCAGAGCTCTTTTATAGGACTCAGGTTCCATTTCTGGCACCCATACTGTGGCTCCATCCATTTGTAATTCTAGTTCCAGGGGATCTGATGTACTCTTCTGACCTCTCTGGGCACTATGCATATACATACTGCACATATAAACATGTAGGCAAAACATATAAAACCACTCATTTATTATCATAAATGTTTGTACTTTGTATGCACCATAGTATTCCAGTATGTATACATACTATAAATCATGTACATCTCTTTGAGTGGATGGGTTTATTAGAGTGGAAAGTAGAATAAAGAATTTTTTTTCTTTTTTTGTTTGAGGTTGGAAATCAAGCAATACTATATAGTATGGACTGGCTTTCGACTTTCTTGTGTGTGTGCATTGGTGTTTTGATTCCTTATATATTTGGGTAAGAGTGTCAGATCTTGGAGTTACAGACAGTTGTGAACTGCCATGTGGGTGCCAGGAATTGAACCCCTATTTTCTGGAAGAACAAACGTTCAGTGCTGTTAACTTCTGGGCCATCTCCCCAGCCCTAGAGGATTATTCTTTTGCTTCTGTTTTCCAAGTGCTGAAATAACAGGAATGTACCTTCATACTTGGCTTAGAGACATTTATTTTGAAGCAAGCATCTATTTTTCAGTATTTTATGTGCACTCTGAAGTCTTAGCATATAGATTATAATCACTATTAATATTAAAATTCCTTGCCCAAGAACATGGAAAATTTACTTGATTAAAAAAATGTAGGAGTTGGGGGCTGAAGAGATGACTCAGTGGTTAAGAGACTGACTGCTCTTCCAGAGGTCCTGAGTTCAAATCCCAGCAACCACATGGTGGCTCACAACCATCTGTACTGGGATCTGATACCCTCTTCTGGTGTGTCTGAAGACAGCTGCAGTGTACTCTTATAAATAAAATAAATTAAAAAAAACACATGAGTAAACTTATAGAATAAAAGCAAACTTTAGAAGATTACATGAAAGTATTTAGAATGATTATTGAGGTTGGCAAACAAAAGAGTCATGACAGTAGACCCTTGAAGGTATGTTTCCAAGGGTAAGGATTCTGTGAATCAGTGTTTGACTTGAGAAGCACTAATAAATAAATAAATAAATAAATAAATAATATATTTTATGTATTTTGGTTCCTCTTTCCTTTTCATGAATGCTTGTGCTTGCTAAGCAAGCATTCTACCAGTAGGCTAAGTTCTTAAACTCCTCAAACCATTTTTCTAAAGCCAGAATGGTTGTCAAAAACTTGTACTACATTTTGTGGGATTTTAAACTTTTTTCTTTAAATATGTATTGTTTCATGAATTCGAATGTCATCTTTGCAACAGGAGCCTTGCTGGTCTTCTCTGTATCATTCCAGTTTTAATAGGTATGCTGCCAAAAAGAGCACAGCTTTTAATTTAAAAAACTTTGTTTATTTATTTAATGTGTGTGTTTATTTGGCTTGCGTATGTGTCTATGTACCACATGCATACAGTATTATCAGGCCAGAAGAAGGTCTTAGATTTCCTGCGACTGGAGTTGGGCATGGCTATGAGCTACCATGTGGATGCTGGGAATTGAATCCAAGTCCTTTAAAGAGAAGTTGGTATTCTTATGCTCTGAGCTATCATTTTTAACCTTTTTGAACCTTGACTATTCTAGAAGCATCTTGGAGCCTATTGACCTTTCTTAAAATGTTTTTTTTTTTTTTTTTTTTTTTAGATTTATTTATTCATTTGTATGAGTAACTATAGCTGTCTTCAGACACACCAGAAGAGGGCATTGGATTCCATTTCAGATGGTTGTGAACCACCATGTGGTTGCTGGGAATTGAACTCAGACCTCCGGAAGAGCAGTCAGTGCTCTTAACCACTGAGCCATCTCACCAGCCCTTGTCAGTGCTCTTAACCACTGAGCCATCTCTCTAGCGCCCCCTCCCCTCCTTTTTTTCTTTCTTTCTTTGTTTTGTTTTTCGAGACAGGGTTTCTGTATAGCCTTGGCTGTCCTGGAACTTACTTTGTAGACCAGGCTGGCCTCAAACTCAGAAATCCGCCTACCTCTGCCTCCCGAGTGCTGGGATTAAAGGCGTGCACCACCACGCTCAGCTTCCTTTTATCTTTTTTTTTTTTTTTTAAGATTTATTTATTATTATACATAAGTACACTGTATGTCAGACATCCCAGAAGAGGCCATCAGATCTCATTACGGGTGGTTGTGAGCCACCATGTGGCTGCTCTGTAACAAAATAGGTCCTCTAAGGCCTTATTTACGCCTTTAACTCACACACTGCCTTGGCCTCTCTAGTAGCTAGGATTACAATAAATTGATACACTTAGTGAAAATCTGTTTTTTCCACAGTAAAAAATGGTATTTTATCTTGCTATTTCTGAATAATAGTTTTTATTACATAGTTTAGAAGTGTTGGGTAATCATGGAAGGTTATTTAACCAAGACTATGGCTTTTTGTATGTATGTGTTTTATTTTTTGTGAAATGATCTCTTTCCAGAAAAAAGATGTCTTGGATCCTTTCAATGATGAAGAAAAAGAAAGGCATAAGGTGGAGGCCCTTGCACGGAAATTTGAAGAAAAATATGTAAGATTTCTCTGTTGGGCAAGACAACAGCCTCATCAGTGAGAATAGTCTCCAAGCATTTCATGATCATTTAGTGGATAGTCAAAAGTGACCTGGAAATAGATGTAGTATTCAGAGGAAACAGAATGCAGCTATTAAACCAATGTATTAAGGTACAGAACTCTTATGTGGCAGGGCAGTGTGTGAGTTAAAGGCGTAAATAAGGCCTTAGAGGACCTATTTTGTTACAGAGCAGAAGAATCTGTTTTGTTCTTCTTTCTTAGGCCATTTATGCAGATTAAATCTGCTCTATTTCAAGTTTTAGGGGCGGGATTGGACTATGTATGTGTGTGAGAGAAAGAAGAGAGACAGAGACAGGTTGGGGGGTAGTATGTGTTTTCATTACTTTACAACTTAATCACTAGCCCAAAGCAACATTTAATTGTACTTACCAAAAAGCATGTGACTCCTTCCTTTTAAATTTCAGGGTGGAAAGAAACGTAGGAAAGACCGAATACAGGACTTGATTGATATGGGGTATGGCTATGATGAATCGGATTCTTTCATCGATAACTCTGAGGCGGTGAGTACTTAGTGGAATGATATTGTATGATACTGACAGTGGGGAAGTGGGGTTGTGGTATCTCAGTGTGTCCTCTTTGCACAAGCAGCATTGAGCTTAAGAGGAAGAGACCTCCTAAACCCAGAATTTTTTTTTTTATTTGAAAACCTCTTTCCAAAACATCTAGTAGCTTGCACATTAGTGATTGAAGAGAGGAGGTCTTAGCATCGTGTCTGAAGAGTGACAGGCAATCCCAGTTGCATCTCTTAAATTGTGCACCTTGGACCATAGAAGCAGAAGTGGGAGCTGATGATATGTTTCCCCCTTTAGTATGATGAACTTGTTCCTGCTTCTTTGACTACAAAGTATGGAGGATTTTACATCAACTCAGGAACCTTGCAGTTTAGACAAGCTTCAGAATCTGAAGATGACTTCATTAAAGAAAAGAAGAAAAAATCTCCGAAGGTTAGGATATTCTTTCTTTTGGACTTTAGAAATATATTTTGATGTGACTCTGTGAAATTAGTAGGTTACTCTAGAATATGTAGTCTCTTAGGATGCCTCAGGAGATTGGTGGACAGGTACAGGATGTGAACATGGGGATGCTGGTCAGGCCTTAGTCATTTCATCCATGTCTAAAGATGGTCCAGCAGGGTCATGTTTCCAGATAAGTCTTAGGGAGTGCTATGAACCCACTCCTCCTGACTTTTCCACTGTGGACTTGGAGAGGACTTTAATTCTGGGGCTGTCACCCACTGCATACTGGTCAGCCTTAGTTTGAGTATATTTCAGGGCCTGCCTACCACTGGCCATTACTTAAAATGAGCGAGTTCACCTACAACCAATTCTAGAACAGCCACCATGGTCTTCACTTGGATTCTTGCAGGAAACACTGTTGTTGGAATGTTGTGGGTTCTTGACCCAGGGACTGCTTTGAGAGACAGCTTTTTGTTCATGAAGGAAATGAGATGGGTCTGAAGATATACACTACACAGAGCAAGTCTAGTGTACTTGCTCTCTGACTCAGGGAATTGTGTAACTGCCTTTTTTTTTTAATTCTCAGAAGCGGAAGTTGAAGGAAGGTGGTGAAAAGATAAAAAAGAAGAAAAAAGATGACACTTACGACAAGGAGAAGAAATCGAAAAAGTCCAAGTTTTCCAAAGCCGGGTAAGAGGGAGCAGCTTTTCATGAGGAAAAGTTCTGGTCTATGAGGGCACATGAGGGCCCTGGGATACCTGGGCCTGATTTTCCTTCCCTCTCCTCTCCAGCTTCAAAGGAGGCTATAGGGCCTGACCCTCCTCTCCAGTCTCTTCTGACAGGGCTGTTCTGGGCAAGTCAGCCATTCTCATCTCTCTGTGTTGGAGAGCCTGTGGGCCTGCATTCCTCTGTCAGCCCAGTCGCCTTCAAGTTGCTGCTGTTCTCTGCTTTCCATGTGTTCTTCCTTGAAATGGTTTTCCTGCCCCTCCCATTTTTTGCAACTTTTATTTTAGCCTGGTAGTGGTTCTTAAAAAACCCATTGGATATTTAGCATTATATGACACTGTATTGCTAATCTGTATTCATGCTTAAGTTTTGGTCCAGCAAGAACAAGTTCTCTTTGCCAAAAGGATGGAGGCATGATAACAGAGTGGACTGATAGAACAAAGACTATCATGGAGATCCTTCCCTGGGAGCAGGGATGAAGGCTGCTGAGTTTCTCATGGAGAACCTGAGTAACCAGTCTCCCTCTTGCTTGCAGCTTCACAGCCCTCAATGCCAGTAAGGAGAAAAAGAAGAAGAAGTACTCTGGGTCATTAAGCGTTAGAGAGATGCTCAAGAAATTTCAGAAGGAGAAAGAGGCTCAGAAAAAAAGGGAGGAGGAGCATAAACCTGTAGCTGTGTCATCAATAGAAGCTCAGGGCCTTAGGGAACTGGAGGGCACTTCTGACCCACTGCTCTCACTCTTTGGCTCTACTTCTGACAATGACTTGCTCCAAGCTGCCACTGCCATGGACTCTCTGACGGATTTGGACTTGGAGCAGTTGCTCAGTGAGTCTCCAGAAGGAAGCCCTTTCCGAGATATGGATGATGGAAGTGATTCCCTTGGGGTGGGATTGGATCAGGAATTCAGGCAGCCCTCTTCCTTCCCCGAAGGCCTGCCGATACCCCTGGAGAAGCGTGTTAAGGAGCTGGCTCAGGTATGGTGACATCATATGGCTGGGCTTTTCTGGAAGCCATTTCAGTAGATTGGCATTAGCTCTGCACCCTGTGGAGCTTGATGCCCAAGAAATCCTTTGTGAAAGTGTAAGCCTTTCCCAAGTTCTCATTTCATCCCAAGGAGGAAACAGTTTAAGTTTTGCCCACCAGGATTCAGTTTTTCACCTTTTTTGGTTCCCTTTACTTCTGGAAATTTTATTTTGGGGACATTTTTCTCTTGTTCTGTTTTCTGCCAGTTTCTTTCTTACAACTCCCATTTGCTTTTGTTGATCAGCCCCAATGTTGACAAGCAGGCAACTGAGGTAAAATCTCATCTTTGAATTCTTCCAAAGATTTTGAAAGTTCACTGGTTTGTAAACACATTAAGAGCAAGCACATGCTTAGCTGTTACTGGGTTTTCTTGCTCTGATGTCATCATTAGTGCTGAGGTGCACCTGGTTGGTGATGAGGGGAAGCTTAGTTTGAACACCTCCTCCTATCCCAGAAAACAGCAAGCAGTCTTTAGCATGGAATAGCCATGCTGCTGTTTTCCTCCTGTATCTGGAGATGATGATCTCTTGAGTCCTAAGAACTGTCAGTTAAGCGATTTACTACTAGCTATAATCTAACTGGATCATGAGTTTTAATACCATTGCCTTGGTTAAAATAGCATTTCCCTGTAGACACTGATTTGGATGGTAGCTCTAAGAGTGTTTGTGCCCAACAGCAGTACGTTTTGAACTAGTGGTACTTACAGCATTTTCAGAATCACTATTGTGACTATTTCAAGTTTCAGGACAGTGCAGAACATCAGCTTCAGTATAAATGTTTTGTTTTCTCACCTAGAGAAGGCATTTGAACACAGTGTACAAAGCAAACAAAACACCTTATTCATAGCTATAGTTTCTCCTTGTTATCCTATGTGTGGTATATCCAAGTGTTCTTGAATGTAACGCTTTAATGAACTGTGACATGTCAGGGACTCAGTTATCTGACTATGACATTGAAGGAAGAGGAATTGAATCTTTACTTGGCATATTTGAGCATATTGTCTTGTTGCTCAGAATTTATGTTTAAAAAATTACTTCTTGTTCTTTTCAATGCTTTGATTTGTAAGCACATTGTTTTGTAGTCTCTCAAAGACTTGTTAACTAAGTTGAATGATACCAGGTGATAGTAGACTATTGTTTATTTTTAACAGAAAAGTCCAGATAAACTCCTGCTTATGTGCTCACCCCCATGGTAGATTGTGATCAGAGTAGTAACCTATTATTTCACCTTTTTTGGGAAAAGATATAGTGGAAATGAAGTGCCACACCTGAAACAGTGTTGAACTGTGGTACAAGAAAGCTCTGGGTAGACATGCTATCTGGTAAGTTGTCTCTCCTGAATAATGGCCCCGTTACAGCTTACATTACAGATTTTGCTGCACCTGGAGCCCTTCATATGTGTGCATGGGTGTCTGGGTGCCTGGTCCTTTGTGATAATTAGCTAGGAAAGGTTGTCTTTCCAGAGAAGAATGTATTTAGACATAGAAGAACATTACATAGAGTTCCAAAAGCCACACATGGTTATTTGTATCCTTAATAAAGAATTCTGTGCAGGATCTTGAAATGAACACAGCATTTTAAAAATTAAATTTGAGGGGGCTGGAGAGATGGTTCATCGGTTAAGAGCACTAACTGTTGGTCCAAAGGTCCTGAGTTCAATTCCCAGCAACCACATGGTGGCTCACAACCATCTATAATGGGATCTGATGCCCTCTTCTAGTGTGTCTGAGGAAGTGATGGTATATTCATATACATAAAATTTAAAAATCAATTAAATTTGATAGCTAGGCATGGTGACACTCACTTATAATCCCAATCGTTGAGAGGTGGTGACTTCCCTAAATTTATTTTCTTCCCTTATTCTTTTTTAAAAATAAGATTAGATAGATTTTAAATCTTGACTTTAGATGAGATACATGTCCATTTCTATTGCTTAAATTTGAAAACGAATGCTAAAACTTGGGCTTAGCTACATATTATTCCTGACTATGCTGGTTAAGTGTCTCTTTTCTGGTCTTGCCTAAGCTTATACTTGTGACTGCATTCAGCCAGCACACTAGTCATATACTTGACTAGATCTCCCTATCAAGGGTTTCTGCAGATCATGGTAGTCTCACTAGTTACTCCACCTTACCTCAGAATTGGAATCCTGCTTCAGTCTCCAAAGTAACTGGGATTATGGGTGTGTGCCAGCAATCCCAACTTCAGTTGGTCTTTAATTTGGGTTTATTTGAAATGTAGCACCTAAGTAATTCACTATAAAGCCAGATCCTCCAAGATGCAGTTTAAAAGACTTCAGAAAAAAAATTTTTTTAAAGGTTATACAGTCAGAAAGCGTTTGAAGTACTGGAGAAATGGCTTAATATCTAAAAATAAAATTTGTAGCCTGGTATGGTAGTACATGCCCCTGTAATTGTAGCTCTTAGGGAGCAGAGGCTAGTGAGACAAGAGTTAAAGGATAGGAGTGAGAAGGGCAGATCAGTGGCTAAGAATGCTAGTTGCACAACCATTGAGGACCTGAATTTTGGATCCTAGCACTTACATAACAAAGCTAAGTGTGGTCTAGTATGTGCCTATAACAACCTTAATGCTCTCAGGGTGGGGTGGAGCAGAAGGATCCGTAGGCTTAGTGACTAAAAGCCTAACCCAGAATACTGAATTCCAGGAATAAGGCAGAGAGTGATTGCGAAGGACAGTTGATGTGCTCCTTTGGTGTCTCGTGTGCACACACAAATACCTACATACACACAAAGTACATATAAACAGAGTTCAAGTTCATCCTTGGGTTAATAAAACCCTGTTTCAGAAAAGTAATATAATCTGCAAACTTAAACTGTTGCTGCCCTGATGAACAATGTGACGTTTGAATATCTGTTTAAGGAGTGAGATTGAATTAACTAAGGATACTTTTGGGTCTTAGAACTAGTAGTATAAATTTAAACAAAACAATAACTTGTCTGGGGAGATAATGAAGTGCTTGCTACACAAGCATGAGGACACAAATTTTGATTCCCCAGAATCCTTGGATAGTAAGCCATGGTGCCTAAGAAACAACAGCTGAGGCGGTCTGCTAGCTAATATTTGTACCCGTACACACACATGCACACTTGTATACACACCACACAGGATCCAGTTTCATTTTCTTCCTACATTAACTAAGGCTGTAGCTCAGTGGTACAGGGCTTGAATAGCATATATGAGACCCTATATTCTCTCTCCAGCAATGCAAGGGTGAGGGGAGCAAACTAACCCAAACACAGAAACAAACCCCAAAATATCAAAGTAATAGAATCAATCCCACTGCTCTAGAAAAGCACCAAGATTGAATCTGAATGCTTTTTTAAAAGTACACGAAATTGCACATGCTCTTTAGCCATGTATAGTAGCTTATGCCTGTAGTCCTAGCACCCAGAAGTCAGGATTGCAAGTTTCAGGGCAGTCTGGGATATATTATTGTAAGTTCAAAGCTGGCCTTAGATATACCGCAAGACTCTATCTTTTAAAAATTAATAAGTAAAATAAGTTAATTTAAAAATAAAATCCACACTGGACAGTGGTGGCACATGTCTTTAATCCTAGTACTAGGAAGGCAAAGGCAGGCAAATCTCTGAGTTCGAGGCCATCCTGGTCTACAGAGTGAGTTCCAGGACAGCCAGGGATACACAGAGAAACCCTGTCTCAATAAAATAAAATAATAGACTGCATATGTCCTTTCTTCCACTGTCCAGTATTTATGTTATACCTTTCATCTGTTTCCTATGGGCTATCTTTTAGACAAGGCATCCTTAGAAGTTTGAATTTTATATAGTTTCTCCACATTCATTTCTGATTAGTCAATATTTAATTTTTTCCATCTAGTTTGCCTTCTTAAAATTGTCTGTTTATATGTTTTCTTTTCTTTCACTCATTCAGTGGACCTTCGATTTGATAGTTGTAATGAATACAATGGCATAGATTCAAGTTCTTATCCTCCATGATCTTGTCATGTAGAGAGGTAGACAACTGGCTGAAATACAGAACAAATGAAATACCTTCAGTCTTGTTTGGATGGCTAACCAGAGGGCTAGGTAGACAGCCAGACTGAGTGGAGATCAAAAAGTAGCTCTGAGGACTCAGACTAGAGTCCAGAGTGTTGATTAGACTAGTCTTCAGGGCAAGAGGTCCTTGTCATAAAGTAGGACAGAGCTGAATGTGAGTCACTGGACAGTGGGATCCTCAGAGTGTATGGTAGGAGACGAGCAGAAATGGATGGCTAGTGGCAGATAGTGGAAAACCATATGTTATGGTTGGGTTTGACTATCAGCTGGAAAAGAACCCTTATAGGGTTCTAAGGAAGTTAGTGAGATGTTTTAAGAAGGCTAAGGTGCAGGTATGAGTAGGAGCCTAGGAGGTCAAGCAAGTAAGTTTTAATAAGTTGCTTGCTTATCCAAGGCCACTCAACTACTCCTTTACAGAAGTAATTGGAAGTGATTTAAAGGTAATTGGAAGTACTAGTCCAGAGTTCAGAGGAGAAGGGTCAGGACTTAGATTTGAGGGATCTGCTGAGATGTAGAAGCCTGAGCATCAGGAGTTAAAGGTCAGTATCAGCTTTTGAACTCTGTTTCTGGTGGGCAGGGTATAAAGGACCTAGTAGAATAAGCAAGTGGAACCAGGAGGACCCAGAGATTGCAATTACAAGAAGGCAGAAGAGTAAAGATTTATATATCTTTATCAGAGAGTCACCTTGTTGTCCCCATTTTGTATAAAGTTTGATTTCAGAAACTATATTTTGCCTTAATTTCCAGGTCAGCATCTTTTTGTTCAGGCCAGTGATTCCCAACCCTCTTTGCTCATTAGAATCACCATGTGGCATGTTGAGAGAGATCTGATATTTGGGCTACTTGTCAAGAACATACATTCTTCAGTTCCAACTCCCAAGATTATGTTTTGATTGGCCTGGGGTAGGGAAACCTGCCTAGGAACTTCCATGTGCAGCTAAGAGTGAGAACTACCAGGATTAGTCTTTGCTGTGGTCACTTCAGGGATCTCTAGACTTGTTCTTCAAGTTGTCATCTTTAGTATCACATATGATTTCAGGAGTCTGAGTGTGGGATACTGTACAGATTTTCAAAGGATCTCCTTTAAGTGCTGAAGCTACACAGTCATTTTTTTTTTCCTAATAGGCTTCTCTCTGGGTACTGAGTATGACTGTAGTGCACAGTATTTTTATTACTTTTCATTATTTTTTGATACATAAAAGTCTTTAAATTAGCAGGTCTTACTTAACCTATAGGTTGCAACTCTTTCATAGAGTCACCTAAAACCATAGATATTTGCATTGTGATTCATAGCAGTAGCAAAATTACAGTTACAAAGTAGCAATAGAAATAGTTTTATGGTTGGGGATCATCACAACATGAGTAATTGTGTTAAGAGGTTGCAGCATTAGGAAGGTTGAGAACTCCTGCTTTAAATCTGAGAGGTTTGCTGAAGATCTTACTTGTTTTTCTACCATTGACAGCATAGAAATCGCAATTTACAGGGTGGTTGGTAAGGGCCTGCACACAGAAGCTAGACAGCTGGCTGAGTTGGTCTCTAGCCAGATGTCTCAGGATCACTTCTTTTTCCATGATTAATATGGTTCCAAGAAACTCAGCCCACAGATGCTGCGTCAGCTTTGGGATGACCTTATCTGGGGCTGGGAAATAGGAAGATAGCAGAGTGTTTTGTTGGCAGGTGCTCTTTGGGAGCGATGACTCTGTGCCTGCTGGTGAATGTGAGGGATGCATGGGAAAGGGCACTAATACATTGCTGTCACTGTCTCCTGTGAATCAGGCTGCCAGAGCTGCTGAGGGAGAGAGCAAACAGAAATTCTTCACTCAAGATATTAATGGCATCCTGCTGGAGTGAGTACCATCTGTTTGTTTGTCTCTGTTCTCCTATTTAAAATGAAACAGGGACATTGCATCTATCTCCATAAATGATAGAACTTACAAATCTTCAGCAACGGACATTATTAAAATGATATAGTACATGTATTGTCATAGTTGGAAGAGGATTTCTTGACAAGTATGCGATGAAAAAAGAGAATGCAGAAGAATGAATGACAACCTGGTGACCTCAGGTCTGCTGGGAGTTAGGTGCCTTTCAGGGTTCCTCCTCGTTTTCACTTGTGCTGCCATTTCTCTTCATCCCGTCATGCTTTTCCCAGAGCCCCAAAAACCTGAGGTACTTGGTTGTCTGAACTAATTAATAAGGACAACAGCAAGCATACAAAGCTAAGCCATGTCAGGCCACAGCTTTGCAACCCCTTTCCTGGTTATATTAGGTAGCAGGAGCAGCTTGATGCTCAATAGCAGGGCTTTGCTTATGTAAGGACAGTTGTCAAGGCTTGGATGTTTCCACAAATGGCCTCTACTGAGTAGAATGTGGATGAACCTTTTGGCTCAGCACAGGGCCTCAAAGAGCACCTGTGAGAGTTTTGTGTCAATAAAGAGCCTGCTTGATTGTGTCATATAAAGAAAGCTCGGGCTTTTTCTGTTTGTTTGGCTGGCGTCACTAGAGAGTGAGGATTTTCCTGATCTCATGATCATGGATAGAATTAGTAACTGAAAATCAAAATGTGGAGAAGGCTGGAAAGATGCTCTAGTGCCTATAAGAACTTGACATTGCTCTCATAGAGGACCAGGTTTTGGTTCCTAGTACCTAGATGGTGGCTCACAACTGTCTTTAACAACCTGACTTTTTAACTTTAAGTCCAGGGGATCCAGTGTCCTCTTAAGGTTTCCATGGGCACCAGGCATTCACATGGGACAGACATACACATATAGGCAAAACACTTTGCATAAAACAAAAATAAACCTTCGAAATACTGTCAGGAAATATTTCCTGCCAACTCCAAGCATTTTGTTACTTTCACTTTTAAAACTTTCATATTTTCTTTGTTTATGAAATTTAATACTCCTATCTTTTTGTCTTTGGTTTTGTTTTCTTGACTACCTTTGACTTGGTCTTATCCATGACCTAAGAGCCTTGATTCTTTTTTCCTAGCCAAGTTCTTTCAGCTTGAGAGTTTTTCTTGTTGCTGATGGAGATTTTATCGCTGTGGCCACATGGTTGGTTACATTGTGTGACTATCAGCCTACTTTTGGTGCCTAGCTTTCTTCTCCAGTCTGCAACCTAAGGAAGAGAAAACTTGCAGTGAGCTGCAGGCCATTGATGACTGTGTTGTGTTCTTCAGCATAGAGGTGCAAACTCGGGAGCTGACTAGCCAAATCCGTTCTGGGGTGTTTGCCTATCTGGCTTCATTCCTGCCCTGCAGCAAGGATGCTCTAGTCAAGCGTGCTCGGAAACTTCACCTCTACGAACAGGTGGGTGGCAGAGTCTGCCTAAGGATCCCATCTGCTGCACTACCTCCTTCTGATAGCCCGTTATGAGTCCTCAGTGTAAGACTGGTTCATGAGCCAAGCCTGTACTGTGTCCTTTTTTTGTAGGGTGGGCGCCTGAAAGAGCCACTCCAGAAGCTCAAGGATGCCATAGGTAGGGCTATGCCTGAGCAGGTAGCCAAGTACCAGGATGAATGCCAAGCACACACACAGGCAAAGGTTGCTAAGTAAGTATGTCCCATCTCACTTGAGTATCATCTTTCTGTATTATCTTCCTGTATCTCCTACTTCCTCTTAAAATTACTTGTATATATGTGAGTTGTCTGTGGAATGTGCATGAACTTGCAGAATCCAGAAGAGAGTCATATGCCCTGAAGTTGTTAAAGGTGATTGTGAGCTAGGGTGCTGGAAACTGAATTTGGATCCCCTGCAAGAGCAGTATATGCTTTTAAACTCTGAGCTATCTCTCCAGGTTCCTGTCTCTTCTTTTTACACTCCTCCAACACTTTTTACATTGCTCCTTCATGTGTGCTGTCATCCATGTAGGGAGCCCATGTGCTTTATATAGGGCATGGGTGGTTAAATAAAGATGGTGTTAGGTGTTGGCTTGATTCATTGGTGCTTTAGACAAATGAAAGAACCTCAGGAATTATTATTCTTTCCTTATAGGTTAGGTTATATGAAGATAGTTTTTGTTGATTTTCTCTAGGCAATGTAGCACTTTCTGATCTTAAGGAAAGTGCTGTAGAAGGGAGGAGTGGGAAGCTGGTGGGCAGGAGGACCTCAGAATTCCTTCTATTCCCTCTATAGGATGCTGGAGGAAGAGAAAGACAAGGAGCAGAGAGAACGGATTTGTTCTGATGAAGAAGAGGATGAAGAAAAGGGGGGCCGGAGAATAATGGGGCCCCGGAAGAAATTCCAGTGGAATGATGAAATCAGGTGTGCACAAACTGGGACCTTGCATCATTGGAGGGTTTGTGAGACCAGTGTCTGAGCCTGTTCCCATATTGCTAAAGAAGGTTAGGATTGATTACTTTCATGGGTTGCTGAAAGCACACAGTGGTGACTGTGAAACAGCATTTGGGGTGGTGGGAGGTTGCTGATCTCTCTCTCTGCTCCTCAGGGAGCTTCTGTGCCAGGTGGTGAAGATCAAGCTGGAGAGCCGTGATCTGGAGAGGAACAGCAAGGCCCAGGCCTGGGAGGACTGTGTGAAAGCTTTTCTGGATGCTGAGGTCAAGCCTCTCTGGCCCAAAGGCTGGATGCAAGCCAGGTGAGGTCTTTGTGCTGAGGCAGGGAAATCTGGCCTGACTGGGATGATCCCTGCCCCATAGGTTGCTATCTTATTGATTCCATTCTGATGTCACTTGAGTACTTAGGGTCATACTGGGATCTATAAAGGAGACTTCTTAATCTATAAGAGGGATCTTATTTGTGGAGTTCAGTTCTTGTAAGTCCTCATCCCACTTTAGTTGGAAGATTGGCTGCATTCTCTTTTCCTCACAGTATGAACTTTGTTGTTTGATGCAGTGGCTGTACCAGAGGCTAAGAGATGGAAGTCATCTTAGGGACTGCCTCATGGTTCCAAAAAGTTTCATTCACAAGGAGCCACAGTGCTAATTCCATGCTGGAGCTTAGTGTTGAGCTATCCAGAAGCTCCTTCATGTGTGCTGTCATCCATGTAGGGAGCCCATGTGCTTTCTGTAGGGCATGGGTGGTTAGATAAAGATGGTATAAGGTGTTGGCTTGATTCATTGGTGCTTTAGACATGAAATTTTCATCTTTCCTTACAGTTAGGGAATTTTCATTCTTTCCTTACAGTTAGGTTATATGAAGATAGTGTTTGTTGAGTTTCTGAGGGGGGGGGAGACCATGCTACATGTGCTACTTCATATTTTTTCCTTAGGTGGATTTAAATAGCACCACTGCCTTAGGGAACTTGTGGCTATGATAGGTTGCAACAAAGCCATTGACTTTCTTGATGGCTGTACATAAGTTGGTGAGGCCATATTAGGCCTCCTCAGCTGGATTAAGTGCCACTGAGTTCCAGAGCCTTCAGGAACAATCTAGAAGCAGAGTTGTGGCATAGCGGGGTAGATATGATACCCCAGCCCTTTGTCTTTCAGGACTCTATTTAAGGAGAGCCGACGAGGCCATGGACACCTGACATCACTTCTGTAAGTACCTCAGAATTTTATTTTTTGGGGCTCTGCTATTTTAATCTTTTCGTGTGGATCTCTTCTGAATCCTTTCTGTGTTCCTTTCTTTGAACAGGGCCAAGAAGAAAGTAATAGCTCCCTCAAAAATCAAGATGAAGGTGAGTCAGCCTGTTTGGGCCATGTGCCAACTGTCCTGAAGCTATGCTCAGGAAATCTCCTGAGTGATTGTGGCACTCTTGAAGGAGGCAGCCATCTGAGCTGGGCCACATAATTCTAGCTGCAGTTTTCCCGACATTATTCAGCCAGCCCAGGTCTTGTGGTTGTGGGGCTCAAGAATCTGAAGCAGCCCCAAAAGCGTGCAGTGCAAGGCCACTGTAAATGTGAAAGGTCACTTGTGTGGTGGTCTTCTTAAGAAGTATACTCTTGCTGTGGAACTGTGAAGTTTGTAGCAGTAGCAGGGAGAAGTGGCTGTTAGTTACCTGGGAGAACCACAGGGAAGTACAATGGATGGAGCACAGGAATGTGATAACCGTCTCACACATCACAGAAATCTCTCAACAGAGACCTTTGGTACTTGCCAGAGGAATTCGATTAGCCCTGCTTAAAGAGATTGTGAGATCAGATGTTTATTCCTGAGTATCTGAAAAGTTCCTAAAATCTGTGAGAACATACTGTGTTAAGTACTGGGGATACAGGAGCAATGGGATAGATCCTATTCTGATCCCATTAGCATGGCTAGGAGACAGGTATTGTGAAAAGTTAGAGGAAAAGAAGTTAATTGAAAGGAATTCTCATCAGTGGTGGCACACGCCTTTCATCCCAGCACTTGGGGTCAAAGGCATGCAGGCTCTGTGAGTTCTAGGACAGCAAGGGCTACATAGAAAGGGGAGGAAAAAACAGAGCAAAACCCTACCAAAAGCAACTTGGAAAAGAAAAGGTTTATTTTGTCTTACAGCTTATAGTCCATCATCCAGGGAAGTTAGGGCAGAAACTCAAGCAGGGCAGGAGCCTGGAGCCAAGAACGATACAGAGGCCCATAGAGAAGTGCTGCTTGTTCCTTATGGCTTATTTAGCCTGTTTTTTCTTTTTTCTTTTTTAATTAATTAATTAATTAATTAATTAAATTTTACATCTTGACTGCAGTTTCCTCTCTTTCGTCTCCTCCCAGTCTCTCCGCCCCCCAATCCACTTTTCCTTTGTTTTTCTTCAGAAAAGGAGAGGCCTCCCATGGATATCAAGCAGCCCCGGCATATCAAGTTGCTGGAAGACTAGGCATATCCTCTCTATTGAGGCAGCCAAGTAGGAGGAAAGGGTCTCAAAGGCAGGCAACAGAGTCAGAGACAGCTCCTGCTCCCACTGTGAGGAGACCCATGTGAAGACCAAGCTATACAGTTGTAAGATATATGCAAAGGGCCTAGGTCAGTCCTATACAGGCTTTCTGGTTGGCAGTTTAATCTTTGTGAGCTTGTGTGGACTCAGGTTAGTTGATTCTATGGGTTTTCTTATGGTGTCCTTCACCCCTCTGGCTCCTACTTCCCTTCTGCAGGATTCCTCAAGCTCTGCCTAATGTTTGGCTGTGGATCTCTGTATCTTTTTGCATCAGTTGCTGGGCAAAGCCTCTGATGATGATTATGCTAGGCTCCTATTTGCAAGTATAACAATATCTTTAGCTTGGGCTCCCTTTTATGGCATGGGACTCAAGCTCAACCTGTGGTTGGTTGGCTACACCTTCAATTTCTGCTCTATCTTACCCCAGCACATCTTGTAGGCAGGACAGATTGTAAGTTGAAGGTTTTGTGGCTAGATTGATGCCCCAGTCCCTCCATTGGAAGTCTTACCTGGTTACAGGAGATGGCCAGTTTATCAGCCTGCTTTCTTATGGCATTCAAGACCACCAGTCCAGGAGTGGCACTGCTCATAGTGAACTGGGCCTTTCTACGTCAACCATTAATCAAGAAAATGTGGGCTAGAGAGATGGCTCAGTGGTTAAGAGCTCTGGCTGCTCTTTCAAAGGTTCCGAGTTCAGTTCCCAGCAACTACATGGTAGCTCATAACCATCTGTAATGAGATCTAATGCTCCCTTCTGGTGTGTCTGAAGACACCTATAGTGTACTCATACATAAAATAAATAAAATAATTCAAAGAAAGAAAACCAACCTCCCCACCACCCCCCCCAAAAAAATCAAGAAAATGCACCACAGGCCAATCCCAGTTAAGATTATTTCTTCCAAATTGGGCTTGTATTAGGCAGTTGATATACAACTAGCAGGTACAGTGAGTAAACCTTGTAGTATTTCAGAAACTGAAAGAAGAAAAGTTTTGCTGTGGGCATGTGCTAGCCTAAAACCAGTCTCCACCAGCTAGATACATATGACCAGATAATACTATAAGTCAAAGCACACATGGTACCTACACTCATCCATCACTTGTCTTGTAATTACCCAGTAAGCTTGAATTCACATGTTGACATCCTCATAACAGGCCACTATTGGCATCTTTGAGTCCATCTAACTATGAGCATTTCCATTTTCCTTCAGGAATCATCTGTTAAGCTTGACAAAAAAGTTTCTGTTCCATCAGGACAGCATGGTGGTCCCACTACTTTGCTCTCAGAACATCAGGGCGGAGGCCTGAACACTGGGGCAAACAGCAGGGAGCATCCATCCCAGGCAACTTGTGGCCTCACTGACTCTGTTTCTGTCACCCTGGAGGACTCCCTGGATGAAGACCTCGTCAGGAATCCAGCCTCCTCTGTTGATGCTGTGTCTAAGGAGCTGGCTACGTTGAACAGCAGAGCAGCCAACAGTTCCGAATTCACACTGCCTACACCCTCCAAAGCACCAACAGAAAAAGTTGGTGGTGTTTTGTGTACAGAAGAGAAACGGAACTTTGCAAAGCCCAGCTCTTCTGCACCACCCCCCACAAATGCTCTGCAATCACCTCTCAATTTTCTGGCTGAGCAGGCTCTAGCACTGGGGCAGTCCTCTCAGGAGAAAAAGCCAGAGGGTTCTGGCTTCAAAGAGCTATCCTGTCAGGGTCCCCTTAGCAAGGGTGTGCCTGAATTACACCCGTCCAAAGCAAAGCACCACAATTTGCCACGGACGTCTCATGGACCCCAGGCAGCAGCTCCTGTGCCTGGACCCCAAGTCAAAGTCTTTCATGCAGGCACTCAACAGCAGAAAAGCTTCACACCCCCATCCCCATTTGTCAACAAGCTGCAAGGCCCAAAGGCCACCTCTCCACAGTGTCATCGGTCCCTTCTGCAGCTGGTAAAGACAGCAGCCAAAGGCCAGGCATTCCATGCCACTATGCCAGCCTCCTCTGGAAGTTCACCAGCCTCCAGCAGCAGTGCCCATAAGACGACAGCCTCAAACTCTACCACCATCAGCCATCCAGCCAAGCTGCACCCCACCAGCTCTGTGGGGCCGTCTTATAAGAATAACCCCTTCGCTGGCTCAGTCTCTAAACATGGGGCTTCTTCTAGCAGCCCATCGCCCGGAGGAGGAGCCCAAGTGCAGAGCTCTGTTTCTGGGGCCTCGCTCCCGGGGGTGCAGTCTCCCTCAGCAGGACAGTCTGCTAGCCGAGCTGCCCCAAGTTCTGCTGTGAAAAAAACACCTGTTACTCAGAAGCTGACCCTTGTAGCTCCACCTGGAGGTCCAAATGGAGATTCTGGTGGTGGGACCCAGGGAGTGGCAAAATTACTGACTTCCTCCCTGAAGCCTGCTGCAGTTAGTAGTGTGACATCGTCTACCTCCTTGCCAGTGAGTATTCCAACCTTGCAACCTTCCCTAGCTTCAAGGTTTTGGGAATAAGGCTGGTTGTCTTTCACAGGTCTGTAAAAGTGGTCTGAAAGAGAAAGTCAGATGATGACAGTTAAGTGAGATTAGATACTGGGGGGAGTACTGGGTTTTCTGTTTAGTCTCACTTTAGCTGGTGGATGGAGGACTGGTATAGCCTCAATGTCTTAGAGAAACTGGGAGGGAGGGAAAAAGAGAGGGAACATCTTTTCCTAGAACCTGACTTTGCACTGTGACTCAAAGATGGACATACCTTCAGCCATTAGGTAGCAGTTAGAATGTGTTTATACCTCAGTACAAAGTGGCAGTACCTATTGGTTGCAATTCTTTGATTAGCTTGAAGGGACTCTGTAGGATATGGTGACTTGACAGAGCCTAGCAGGGAAGGTGTAGGGTGTGTGTGTATGTAAAATTAGAAGTTTGGCCAAGGGTAGTGTTGCACATCTATAATCCCATAGATAGAAGCAAAATCAGGAGTTAAAAGCAAGACTTGGCTACATATCTACAAACTGAGACCAGCCAGGATACATGAGGCCCTGTCTTAAATTGAAAAGAGGTCTAGAAAGATAGCTCAGCAGGTAAAAGGAAAAAAAGCACATAGACCAGGACACCAGGCTATGGTGGCAGTCACATCTTTACTCCCAGCACTTGGGAGCCAGGCAGAGGCAGGTGGATCCCTGAGTTCCAGGACAACCAGAGTCTCACAGAGAAACCTTGTATGGGGGTGGGGGTGGGGGTGGGGGTGGGGTGACATTACCTCTCTTGAAGAGTGCCTGAGTTTGGTACCCACCACCCACATCAGGTAGCTCACAAGTGCCTGTAACTCCAGTCTGCAGGAGCTCTGAAGCCTCTGGTCTCCTTTGGCACACATAAACACACACATAAATGTAAATGTAAATATAAATATAAATATATATACACACACATATATATGCATAAATGTAAATATAAATATAAATATATATACACACACATATATATGCATATATATCCCTATACATGCACATAATTAAAAATAATTGAAAAGTGAAAAGGAAAGCTTGAACACAGGTTGGGAACTTGGAAGCTTTTTCTTTTCCTGTATATTTAGAGAATTGTAGACAGGTTGTTCTAGCAAGGTCTTGATTCTTTCTCCCTACCACTACATATAGTGACTATGCACACTAGTTTCCAGGGAAAAAATGGTATATACACACATGTGTTTGTTTGAGTAGTGACACATGAGTGTTATGGTGTATGTGTTGTGTTCAGTCTTTACCTTCTGTCTTGTTTGAGACAGGGTCTCATTGTTCACTGCTGCATACACCAGGCTAACTGGCCCTTAAGCTTACAGGCCTTCTCATCTTATAGGTGTATCTTATAGGTGTACTGGTTATAGGCTCATGCTAACATACTCAGTTTTATATGGATTTTGAGGATTCAAACTCAGGCCTCAGGGCTCAGGCTCTATCAGTGGTAGAGCACCTATCTAGCATACACAAGGCACTACACTACTGCTAGAACAAAAAAGGAAAATGGGGCCGGGCGGTGGTGGTGCACGTCTTTAATCCCAGCACTCGGGAGGCAGAGGCAGGCGGATTTCTGAGTTCGAGGCCAGCCTGGTCTACAGTGAGTTCCAGGACAGCCACAGCTATACAGAGAAACCCTGTCTCGAATAAACCAAAAAAAAGGAAAATGGGAAATCATTGATTGACAGTATCATTGATTGATAGCCTTGACAGTATATCATCATGACTGGTGATACAGATCAGTTATTACAATGTGTGACTAGCTTGTATGAAGCCATGATTTGATCCCCAGCACCATACAAATTGGGCGATGGTGCATACTTGTAACTCCAGCACTGGGAGATAAAGTGAGCCAGTTCCGATGTTCAGGGTCATCCTCAGCTACATAATAGGTCAGTGTGGGCCTATTATGACACCTGTCTCAAAAATAGAAAAAACACTTTGAGCCCTTCAATTGAAGTTTGCAGCCATGGTGAGGATCTCTGTCAGGTAGGGTTCTCACACTTCTTGTGACAATCCGTGGCCTTCCTGAGATGTGTACACCCTGTCAAAGTGAAACAAGGGCCTATAGTAGATAACCTGCAATTCAGCCCAGTGTCCTGGGTACAACCATGCCCCGCTGAACAGGACTTCCTGGGCTCATGAATACTTAACTAGCTGGTCTTATTGAAAGTATGATCTTGTGCAGTCAGATTTCACTAGCCACATTCCACTGTAGTGCTACAATGAAGCTTTCTAATTAACTTTAAAAATCCAATGATGGGCAGAAGTGTTCACTTCCGTGTGAATGTGAATATGTGGGGAATTAGTTTTGAATATTACTTAGGGACACCTCATTCTGGTTGGACTATAAAAGTCTTTTTATTCAGTGTACAAATTAAGTTTTGAAATTTGGAAGGTAAATCTAACCTCATCACCTTTATATATAATCTTATATTTATTATATATTATACTTGTATATATATAAATATAATACATTTATATAATCAGGTAGATCTTTTAAGATGAGAATATATATTATTATATTTATATATTTATTGTATATCATCCATTTAAACATACACAGTTACATAAATATAATCTATATATGCATAAGGTTATATGACTCTAGGCACTTAGTTCATTGCCTGTGGGAGGATGTCACTGTCTGATGAGAGAGGCTTGCCTATTGCCATCATCTCATCATCTTATATCATTTTCAGTTGTTTCTTTTTCTTTTTTCTTTTTTTTTGTTGTTGTTGTTTGTTTGTTTCTTGGGATTTTTTTTTTTTTTTTTTTTTTTTTTTTTTGGAGACAGCATTTCTTCTGTGTAGCCCTGGTACTCTCTTCATAGACTGGACTTTGAACTCACAGAAATCCACCTGCCTCTGCCTCCTGAGTGCTGGGATTAAAGGCATGTGCCACCACTGCTGGGCTTTAGTTGGATCTTTTTAAATGAGAAACTTGCCACACTGTTTATATTTATGGAAGCTTTGGTTTTATCTAGAATTAAAATTTATCACGGAGATAACTTTTTTATTTATTTTATGTGTATAAGTGTTTTGTCTGCATGTGTATTGTATATGAACCATGTGCATACCTGGTACCCACAGAGGCCAGAAAAGGGTGTTGGAACCCTTGGGAATGTAGCTAAAATTACCTCTGTACCCTGGAATCCCCTAGATGCTGGCTCATAGAGACTTCCTAATTCCTCCTTTGGGTGCTAAGTAGTAGGTTCTTTCACAGGGTAGGTTCTGACTGTGTGTGTTTCCTCCCCAGAAAGGAACTGGCGGGGCAGTGCTGCTGTCCAACACCTCTTCCTTAAGCCTGCTGTCTTCATCCTATAAGTCCAACAACCCCAAGCTTCCAGGGGCTATGAACTCAAACTCACTGGGAATCATAACCCAATTTCCACTTCATGTACTCTCCTTCAATGCAGACTCCTCTGCCAAAGCAGGAGTCTCTAAGGATGCCATTGTCACAGGTCCAGCCCCTGGGACCTTCCACCATGGCCTCAGCCACAGTAAGTTCTTGTCTCCTGCCTCTGTTCCTATGTTGTGTGCCATGTTGGGTCCTGTATGTGTTTGGTGTAACCATGGGAACATCCCCCACCTCTGGAAGCTGCATAGTACCCGGGATAGCTGTTTTGTTCCAGACTGGTCTGCAGGTTGCCTGGGGCTCTAGATCTCCCAAACTGCTTTTCTGTTCTGTCTTCAATGTGTGTGTTTTGTTCTCTCCCCTCCTGTTTCTCTCAGGTCTTCTGGCTGGTTTGCACTCCAGCCCACCCCACACAGCGCCTCTCCCACATGCTGCTGTGTCTACCCATGTCCCACAGAGCCTGCCAGGTAAATGCCAGGTGGGCAGCGTGCTGTGCACTCTGTGCGCCACACTCCTCCACCCGTAGGTGCTTTGCTGCTGGCGCTATTAGCCATCTCTGCCTTATCATCTCTGTTTTGTATTTTGCTTTGTATTTTGAGGCTATGGCTTTTTGGGTTCCAGAATAATACAGGCCTATACTACCAGAGACTTTCCCTGGTTTCTTATTGGACTGGTCATTGGGTCAGACTTAGCCTGTGTGACGCTATATGATGGAGCATGAGCATGAAACAGGTGTTCCAACCCTAATGCATTTAAAGAGAAGAAAGGTAATGGTGTTACTTGTCCAGAGGTTAACCAAGCACTTTAGAGCCTTTATGGTGCAATGCTACATAACCTCCAGGCATTGTCAGATGGTAGAGACTCTTTGAAAGAGTGTAAGTATCCATAGGACAGTGAGAGGCCATAGTACATGATTGTGAAGGAAAGGCCTCGATCTCTGAAGCTGGCACAGCTCTGAAACAGAAGCAGCTTTTAGGCCTCCCTGGTGTAAGCTCCCTTGAAACAGATTGGGAAGCACACCTGCAATGAGGCCAGGGCCTCCTGACAGAATGGGGCTTTTGGAAGTAGGCAGTTCTAAGAGCCCTGAGTACATTGTGAGCTCAAGAGCATGAGAATAGTTATAGATACTTCATGAAATTTTGGCTTAAAGAACCCTATGAGAGCCAGGCATGGTGGCACACGCCTTTAATCCCAGCACTTGGGAGGCAGAAGCAGGTGGATTTCTGAGTTCGAGGCCAGCCTGGTCTACAAAGTGAGTTTGTAGCCAGGACTACACAGAGAGAAACCTTGTCTTGAAAAACCAAAAAAAAAAAAAAAAAAAAAAAAAAAAAAGAACTCTGTGAGAACCTGATTTTGACCTAGTATTGTTAGTACTTTAGACCTGTTTCAACCAGGTCCCTGGGCTATCAGGAGAGAAAGGCTGAATTTAGGGCAGGAGTCAGATGCAGACTCTAGGGATGAATCCGTGACCTGCTCATGGACAGTGTGGGTCCATAGCTCATTGTCTGCTTTAGGATCTGTCTGTGAGCTCCTTGCATTCATGTCCTAAAGCTGGGAACTCTGTAGTGAGTGGATGTCAGAGGCCTTGTTAGGATGAGGGTGAGTTTGCATTTCTCAGAGGGAAACCTTTGGACCTTTGAAGAGCAAAGCAAGTAGCAGTAGTCAATTCTTTGAAGAAGCAGTCACACCTGAGGACTTCCTCTGCATGGGTGGGTGGCTACCATTTGAGTGAAGTGCAATGTGGGTGTCTCCCAGCTATGGAGAGCCTGTGTGCTGTGAAAAATGAGATGGTGCCACCTCTACCTGCTTTGAAAATGACCTTTTTTGAGAGAAACAAAGTAATTGAAGAGAGACTGGAAACAGTTTCTGCATCTGTAGAATTTTCAGCAACAAAGGGCAGAGGGACACTGATAGAAAGGAAAAGAAAAAAACATTTCTTGGACCATTTTTATGTTTCCCTCCCCTGGTCTTCCAAAGCTATCAGAAGAGTTACGGATGTCGCTCAGTGGTTGAGCACTTGCCTAGCATATATAAAGCCCTGTCTCATTACCAGTACCTCAAGGAGAAAGAGAAAAACTATGGGGCAGTCAGAAGAGCATCCATGCAAAATGGGCTAGCAGACTGAACTTCATTTTGAGCTGTGCTACAGTGTGGGGCTCTGTAGGGCTGTCAGGGAGTACTCTATCTAGCAGTGAGCTGAGGCTTGCTTCCGTTCTGCTTTCCCTTCCATGTGGATTTGATGCTTACCTTTGTCTTTGTACCTCTGATACCTGAGTACATTTTGATGGCAAGAGAATGAACATTGTCTGGATTCTGTGTGGTCGTCATGTTGCAGAGTGCCTGTTCTGTAAACGGGCTCAATGGCCTCCTGCCTGAGAAGTGCTGGTGCTCATGCATGACACAGGATGCTGCAAGTAGCAATGCACACAGCTGCTGTCGGGGGACATTGCTGCTTCTGTTTCCTGTGAAGTTTGTTTATGCTGTCTAAAAGGAATTGGAGCACTTAAAGAATGATCTGATTTCACTTATTCTTTTCCAGATGCTTCACAGCTTCATGGTAAAGGGCCTGTTGTACCGAGGAAATTGTGACCACTTTGGAGGATGGAACTGAATGACATAGGTCTAGGAGGAAGCCCAACATGTATGTCTCTGATAACAGACATTTGCTGTGCTCTTCATGCCCACTGCTTTTCTTCTGGAGCAGGCGTGAGTTTGAAATGGAGCACTTCTTAGCACTTCAGATGGGCCTCCAACCAAGGCAGCTTCTGCTGCTCACAAAGCGCTTACTGACCTGGTGCTCTAGGCCTCATGGCTTTGTCGCTGGACGACATCAAGGGGCAGCTCTGTGCTGGGAAGTGTACCTAGACTGTGTTGGGAAGTATAGTGTACATGTGTACCTGTGGCAGATCTGTTGGCCACTGGGTTCTAGATCTGCCTAACTCCTGGCATTTGGTGTGTCTCGGAGTTCCCTACTGGTCAGGGTCTCCTGGCCACAGTAGAATCCCTGGATGGTTGTGATTCCGTCCCATCCTCAGGCTGTGTACTCAAGAGGACAATACCCAGGCCAGAGCCGCATGTGGGGGACCTTGCAAAATACTAAGAACACATAATGTGTGCTCCTTGTAGGGGCCAGTTTCTCCTCAGAACATGACAATGAAGCTCTTATAGAGAAAAAGATCTTTATAGATTCAACAATCGTGGTAGGATTTTTAAAGACACCTATCTTGGGCTGTTTTCGTCATTACCATTGAATGCGTTGGATAGAATGGGACTGCTCTTCACACATCACATTATAGGAAGACTTAATTCCAGTGCCTTTTGGTGGAGCAGACTTTGACAACTCACACCTATCCATTCAGCCCACTGAATGGATCTGAGATGAAGATCTTTTTTTAAAGCTAGTCTGTATTTAAGACAGTTTTATTTAATTGGGTTTTTTAATGACTGCACACCATAACCTGTGCCGTCTTGACTTGAAAGTCATCTGAGCCCCCAAGCCCCCCCAAATCCCAGGTTCCCAGCTCTGATTTGTTTTTGTAGAGTTGATGCAGGTGGACTACAGTGGAGCCCCTCAGCCCTCTGTGTCTGAGAGCCCAGGGGTTCTAAGCTACAGGTAGACATTCCACTTTGTCTTACTCTTAGAAATCTCTCTCTGGCAGAGCTGTAGGACAGTTCTCTCTGAAGCATCTGCCACAGAGAACAGGTCTGGGGTGCTGGTGTCCTCTGCACAGCGAGCTTCTGTGTAGACTTAGGAGGGATGTCCAGAGGGTCTGGAGAGTAGACAGAGGACAGAGATAGTTGACTACAGAGCTTCCATCATCAGGCTGTCACACTTACCCAGTGGCTATTTCATATGGACTCGGAGGGCTGTTTCCTATCCTATAAATCTGCCTCGCAGTGGGTTTGGCTGACTGCCTAGCCAGACCACATTTGGGGAGGTGATCAGCACTCTCGGTATGCACCCTAGGGTGGGTCAAGTGTGCTTTTGGTTCCTGCCTCAAGGGTATGGAGCTCAGTAGCCCTCTATTCCTGTGGAGGTGGCCACCTTTCCACCTTACTGGGAGCAGGACCTTTGTCAGCTCTTTGGTCTGGCCTTTGCTCTGACTCCTTTTGTATGGAAGAACCAATTGTTTTCACATTGGCCATGTGGACTCCTTATCCTTTTATTACATATATTTTTTTGCAACTTGGATTTCCAGTTTGTTTACAGAATAGTCTTAGGTAGTAGCAAAAAGAGCCAAAGAAGAGATTTGTATAGCTGAGCTCTAAGCCAAGCTGAGGCCGCCAGCAAAGCTGAGCAGTGGGAACTCTCCAGGCTCCTCTGCCCGTCAGACAGCGGGCCCTAGCACCCCACCCCTTTGGTGCTCCCTCCTCCCCATGTGCCACTGCTTGTGCAGCTAGAGCAGGATGCCCTCATCTTTAGGAATCTAGTGATGCCTCTTGCCTCAGGGAAATGTTTCTTTGATGGGGAGTTTATGAGATTTCTTTTCCTTGTTTATGCTTTATTTGTGGTAATGAACGAGTGAATGACTTTAACAGCCATGGCCAGGGAGACCTATGGCCCGGCTTCAGCAGAGGGTGGAGGTAGAGCAAGCTCAGTGGGATGCAAGGGTTTCTTTGGTGGGTGCAAGGTTCTGAGACTTAACCAGGCGTGGCCGTTTCTTAGGTGTGAGAGGGGCTTTTGTGCCGCAACTATGTTGGTGTTAGGGGGTGGTGTGGAAATTGTTAATCTTGTATAAAGCAACTCAATAAATTGTTTTGAGGTTTCCAAGATGTCTTTCCTCATTTTTTCATTACTATTTTATTTGCAATATTTTATTTATTTTATTATTCTTCAGTACATAGGAGCCCTGGTGTTCATGGAATGCCCGCCCATTGTGGCTGAGAGCCAAGGTTCAGGCTCATATGTAAAGGAGTCATACTTGCTGTGAGTTAGAGTCAAGCCACCAGATTTTTATTTTCATGCCATAAAGTTCCCTATCACTTCCCATTTTCTTACATAATACATGAAATACAGAGAAGCAGAAATTTGTTTGGTGAACAATCAACTTTTGTATATCTAAATGCCAATGCGATAATGATGAAGACTTCTAAGGCACTGAAAGTAAGGCTAGCACACCATCCATTACTAAGATCTTTTCAGAACTAGCAAACTGTTGTTGGTGCCTGTCTTTCTGGCACATCCTGGCTAGTTATTCTAGCACCAAGAGCCAGGCATTGTGGATTCTGGACACATGTTCTAGTGTAGAGCCCTGTTCAATGAGAAAAGTCACTACTGAGCAGGCACTGTTGATAGTTTGATCCCAGTCAGAAAAATGGAATGGCAAGAAGGAAGGTCAGCAGCCCCAGTGGACCAGTCTTGTTGAGTTGAAAGAGGCAGAAAGGTTATTAAGTCATCAGAGGTGGGAGCAGGTCACTCACTCAGACTGGATGAGGCTGAGCTGAGAGATGCTACCCAGCTAGTGTCTGCTGGTATTACAGTAGCTGCACTGTAAGCAGCCTGATACAATGTGGATAAAACACTTAGCTCAGAAGTCTATATGAAGGCTCGGGAGCAGAAGACACCCAGGAAGTTGCTGAGAATGAGTTAACCATCTCCATCTTTAAGATAATCCAGCTCCAAGAAAAGCCAGGAAGAAGGGCTGGGCCTACTTCTGCCCAGACACCAAGACTGCCAGCTCCTGAATGGACATATCCTTGTTGACATAGCGGTCATATTGAGCAGCGGTTAGCCTGCCACTCTGAAGAGCGTCCTCAATGGAGAACTTCTTGCCTGACTTCCTGTCATGAATTACTGATGACTCCCCATTAGGACCTTTCACTGATATCTCCTCCCAGTCGCACTCCTGGCTTCTGAGCTTCACAAACATTTTCCAGTCGATAAGCCCAGCCCGGTGAGCCTCCTCTGGGGACAGCTCACGACCTGTGTCAGGGTCTATGACCACTATGGAGCGCCTCAGGTGGTTCTCCCTCTGCTCTCTCTTGACAGCCACAGAGCCCAGGCGCCTCTGTAGTTCATCGATCTCCAGATCCTTGTCCTTGGACATCTTCTTGAGGTCATCCAGTTCCTTCTCTAGGGACCACAGCCTAGAGTTTAGGTGGGTCCCAGAGTCTATCGTGGTTATGTTCTTCAGATCTCGAGTTTCTGTTGCTGCCATCTCAATCTCTGATTGGAGTCTCCGGGTCTCTAGCTGCAGGTTTTGCCGCTCTAGCTGTAGCTTGTGGTTTTCTTCTCTCAGGAAGTCCAGTTCCTTGGATGACTTGGAATTATAGAATTCTAGCTCAGATAACTTGGCTTCTAGCCGGGTCACCTCTGAATCCAGCTCCCTCTTGCTCTGGCTCTCCTCTTCCAGGCTCTTCTTGAGGCGCTGGATCTCTTGCTCAGTGTCACCTTTTTCTACCTGGACACTCTCAGAGAAGACCACCTTTTCTTTGATCTCTGCCTTCTCCAGGGCAGCCAACTTTCTACGCAGCGGCTCAAGCTCACCCTCCAGTAGCTGCCTCCGGTGCCGCTCTTCCTCCAGCTGGGCTCGGAGCAGGGCATGCTCCCTGGTCTGCTGTGGGTCCTGCTGCAGCACCACCTTTTGTGTGTGGGTCACCTTCTCACCAGTCTTGGCCTCCTCCTGCTCCAATGCAGCCAGCCGCTGTTGCAGCCTCTGTACCTCCAGCTCGGCTGCCCTACGTGCCTGCCTCTCCCGCTCCAGCTCCTCCAACTGCCTCTCCAGCTCTGCTCGGCGATGCTGTAACCGCCGTAGCTCCACATGCAGTTTATCAATCTGCCGCAGCTCAGCATCAATGCTGTTTGTGAAGGCAGTCACCTCAGCTCGCAAATCTGGCTCATCTTCATACTGTACTACCTCCTGGCGTACAACCCTTTCCTTCCCCTGTGCCAGCTCTTCCTCCTTGCGTTTGATCTTCTCTTCCTGGGATGCCCGCTCCCCTTCCAGGTCCACCTGTTTCTTCTGTTCTTCTGACAGCTGTATACGCAGAGACTCTACCTCCTTCTTGGTTTGGGGGTCTTCCTGGAACTGCAGGATCTCCTGGACTACCTCTCTAGTCTGCACCTGTGGCTTGGTGTCCTTAAGGGCCTGGATCTCCTGCTTCAGCTGGTAAATCTCTAGGTCACACCTTTCTATTAACCTGGTCTTGTCCATGATCTCCTCCCTGAGCCTCTGGAGTTCCTGCTCTGTCTCTGGGTCAGTTGTATATTTAATGACCTCTTTGGTCACCTCTTTGACTTCTACCTGTGGTCCACGGTTCCGTAGGGCCTCCAGCTCACTCTGGTAGCTCTTCAGCTGCTCCTCAGCACCCCTGAATTTGCGCTCCTGCTCCACCAGCTCCAGGCGGAGGTTGGCCACTTCACTCTCTGCCTTGGGATCTGGCCGCACGATCTCTCGGACCTTCTCCTGTACCACCACCTTAGCATTTTCCTCTTCCAGGGCCCATATCTTTCTGAGAAGTTCTGTCTTCTCCCGCTGGCCAGAGCGTGCCTTGGCAGCCTCGTCCTCATACTGGCGGGTGAGGTCATTGACTTCTCTCTCCACAGCTGCATCTTTCTCTACCTTGAGCACCTCTTTGACAGTGATCTTGCCTTCTGCCATGGCTCGTTCTTTCTCCAGTCTCCTGAGCTTAGCCTGTAGGAAACTCAGCTCCTCCTCCTGCTTCTCCCTGAGTGTGCCCTCCCGCTGGTGCTCCTCCTGCAGCCTCCGGTATTCTGCCTCCAGTTGGGGGTCATTCTGTAGCTTTACCACCTCTCTCTCAGTGACCTTTTCCTGCACCCTGCTCTTCTCAGCAGCCAGGGCTGCTACACGCTGCTGTAAGAGTAGCACTTCAGCCTCTCGGGCGCCTTTCTGGCGCCGCAGTGCCTCCAGCTCCTCCCGAAGCTGCAAGACCTCATCCTCCTGGGCTCTGTCTGGCTCAATGCGCAAGACCTCCTTGACCACATACTCCTGTCCCCCATCCCTGGTCTCCTGCTCTAGAGCCTGCAGCCGGAGCTGCAGTGCTCCCAGCTCCTCCTGCAATAGCTGGTTCTTGTGCTGTTCCTCAGCCAGCGTCTGCTGCAGCTGCTGGAAGCTCTCCTCCAGGGCAGGGTCTGGCACCTTCTTCAGCACCTCCTTCCTCACCAATGACTCCTGAGGCCCCTGATCCTTCAGGGTCTGGATTTCCTCCTGGGCACTCTTGACCTCATTTTCCAGCTGTTGCCTTCGCTCTATCTCCTCCTCCAGTTCCTTCTTAATCTTCCATGTTTCCTCCATGCCAGAGCTTAGCTTTCCCCCTTGTAGGGTCTCATGGGTCACTCCTGCTTCTGGTTGCTGTGGCAGAAAAGACAACGAATGCATGGTTAAGAAACAAACAGATGAGGTGGAGCCCAGGCAACCCTAGTGAAGGTTGTGGTAGACTTGGGCACGGGAGGACCTGGGCAAGCACAGGCAGCTGGGGAGGCAGCCATAAGCTGCCATCATTCTGCCGAGTGGTCCAAGATGGAAAGTTGGAAACCAATTACTAGCAAAGATGATTTAATATTTAATATCATGTCCAGAAAAACTAAACAACTTCCAGAGTCAGACAGGTGATTTGAACTGTGAACCCTGTACCACAACATGGGGCGCACTAGTTGGTTTTGTTCTGGGTGGTCTGTACCCTGCCCTTTTGGCTATACCCTGAATGGGGCCTTGCTGCCAGGTATGAATCAAGCTCACTGCCACAGAGAGGAAACATCTTCAATTACTGGATTTCAGCTTCTAAGCCTGTCTTTAGAAAAATGTTATTTCCTACTTTACTTGATCAGACTGTGTTTGCAGCATATCTTGGGTCTAGACAATATAAACTCCTCATAAAGGCCTTCAGTGTTACCTGAACCTGACTTAGAAATTCATTAATTTGAAGCAAATAAAATGGTGAGAGAGAGAGAGAGAGAGAGAGAGAAAAGAGAGAGAGAGAGAGAGAGAAGATAGATACAGGTCTGATCACCCAGACCAGGATGGGCTGATCTTCTGGGGTCTCCCTCCACTAATGCTCTAGGGTTACTTTTTAAAGCTTTTAAAAATTGAATAAGGCAAAATGTTTTGTAGGCACAGAGGAGTCTGAAGTGACACCAGTTTCCCATCTCTGCCCTGTCCCTAGGGGATGTCTGTTGTCCTTGGAGACATTTTTTTTTTTTTTTTTTTAGGTATATGTTTTGGTGAAGCACCAGGTGATTGCTTTTTCTATGCAAACAGTTGTTGTTTTGCAGTTTCTGACTGGAGGGGCAGAGTACCATCTTGGCTCAGAAGGTGCCACAACATTGCTTAACAGCAGTATGTCTACCGTGTGGACAGGTTAAACCAGAGCATTTCTGAGGAGTGTCAGTTGCTTCTAGTTCCTTTCTATGTCAGATAATACTGTCATGAATTTCATCAAGTCCTAAAATAACTTTGGGGGCTGGGAGAATCCCCTGCAAGCATATGGACTTGAGCTGTGACGCCAGCACTGGTGGGAAATGCAGGGCTCTGGTGCTCTAGGGGAGCGACACCTGCAATCACAGCATCAAGGATGTGGACACTGGAAGCTTCCTGAGCCTTGCTGGCCAGCTAGTCTAGCCTACTTGGTAAACTCCGGGCCAATAGGAAACCTTGTCTTAAAAGGGGTAAATGCGTTCCTCCGGATGACTCTTTGGTTGTCATTGTCCTGCACATGCAAGCATGTCCATGTTCCTGCACTTAAGCAAATCCACATACAGAAACACAGACATGCCACTGAAAATAACTTTGAAGCTCGGTGGTTGTGGTGTATGCCTTTAATCCCAGCAGAGTGAGTTCCAGGACTGCCAGGACTACACAGAGAACCCTGTCTTGAAAAAAATGAAACAAAACAACACCTCCCCAAAAAACCCCATCCCACCCCACTCCCAAAAAACTCTGGGGGCTGGAGAGGTGGCTCAGCAGTTAAGACCACTTGTTGCTCTTAAAGGGCACCCAGGTTTAATGCCTAGCACCCAACATGGTAGCTCACAACCATCTGAAACTCCAGTTCTAAGGGATGCATTGTCTTTTTCTGATCTTGGGCACCAGGCACATGTGTGGTGCACATACATACATGCAGGCAAAACACTCATTAAACAGCAAACAAAAGCCTTTGATAAGTGCTCAGCAAACATCTTTTGAATTGGTATGGAAGTTAGCCCAAGCTAGTGAAGAAGGCTGGTTTAGCTTAGCATTAGCATTAATCCTTCTCAAAAGTGTCAGCAGAAGACACTCCCGTCATTCTCAGGCTGTGTCTCTAAGGCAGAGGAAACTGCTTTCCATCTTGTAGGACAATTAGAAGTAGTATTTCTAACTAAGATGGATTACCTGTCTCAAGAGATTCAGTGCAAACTCCAAATTCTGTAGCCTCTGTCTGTTGATGGCATTAACCTCTGTGAACTTGGCAGCAAGAGCAGCTTCCTACAGAGAAATTTTAGGACAGCAGTTAGAAGGCTAGGAGAACAACAGAACACTTGGACACAGTCTAGGAAGGGCCTGGCGTGTAGAGAAAGGGCTACCTCTTGCCCAGTGCTACCCGTAGCTCCAGCCTTTGGTGGAAATATAAGACTGAGCTGATGCAGGTTGATTCTTGGTCCATGACCACTGAGCAAGTCTTTCTAAGTATTCTTTTCACAGCTGTTGCAGGCTGTACTGCCCTCTACTACAGACTTGCACAGGGGAGCAAGGTGGGAGCCTCCCATGTATCTGGCATGGGACCAGAACCCCTACAAGCCTGCCTCTTAGGCATATTGATATCTCACTGCTCCAAAACAAGTTCTTTCTCTTGCAAGTGCTTCACCGAGGACCACATCTGGAGAGCCCCTGGCAGTCTTCACTTACAGCTCACCTCTTCCTTCACTTTGGCAGCAGGAGACTGCAGCCTGGCTCTCTTGTTCACATGGCTGTTCCGTCCATTCTCCAGGTCCAGCAAGGACCTTAGCTTCTCTGCTTCAAGTTCATAGTCCTGGGTAAAAGAAAGGAAGTACAGTAGTCAGCTAGGGGCAATAACAACAACAACAACAACAACAACAACAACAACAAAAAGTGACAGTGATTTATGCTCCCTCTAAGGACTCCAAGCTGCCAGAGCTGGTTTAGCAATCTTGTATAACTTCCTCACATCTGTACCTGAGCTGGCTAAGACAGTGATGCTAAGTTGCTACCTCACTGAGTGACATCCATACAAGAAAATGTGCCTGCAATTCCTAACTCGTGTAGAGACACAAACCAAGTTGACTCTTTGGGCCTTCCAAAAGGCCAAATGCTGTTTCCTTGGGGAACACTGCATCCTAAGCCTTTCTCCCTTTCTCCACCAGAGACCTTGGCATTTTCCATCAAAGTAGATGCTGGGTCATTTACACAGACATTCCTGCATAAGGCTTTGTTGGCTAGTTTTCCCGTTATAACTAGAGCTGTTATATAATTTTGCTTGGTGTACATCATTTTTCATTTTGTTTTGTTTTCCTTTAGGGTAACCCCCCCACACACACACAAAGAGTTGACTGTTCTAAGAATATAATTCCTGGGTGATATCAGGTATCTGGTGCTGTATTGTTTTGTCAAAGGGGTGGGGCCTACATAAGGCGACTGCCCATTTCCCCAGCAACCTACCTAGATTGCTCTGTAACATTTAATGCAAAAGGCCCTACTGTGTGCTCTGACAGGGTTCATGGCTCACCTTCACCGCTTGCTGGTACTGCTGGGAATCTGCATAGACCTTCTGCACCTCCTGTTCCCTGCTTGCTAGCTCATCAAGCAAGTTCTGTAAAACAGGAGATACTGGAAACCAAAGCTGAACCACACACACAGGCTCCTCAGAGGCTGAGTCCTTAGGACCTAAAGTCAACATGCTATAGCTGGAAGCATAGTGGGTGGCTTTCCTGTGTACATTTGTTCACCACAAAGGGCAGTGCCAAGGCCTGGAGCAAGGGCCGTGAAGATGGTTATTCGTGCCAGGAAACAGGTGTTTATTGTGAGCTCTGAAATGCCAGGCTCTGCTCTGGTAGAGCATGTAATCCTACAGCAAGCGTGTGAGCCAAGCCCGAGGAACTTGTTTGACTTGAGAAAACAAGTCCAGGGAGGGACAGCAAGTTGACTATCAGGAGCTGGCTTTCCCTGTGTTTCCCTCTGTCTGTCTGTCTGCCCGTCTCTGTGCACATACAAAGGCTAACAGTCTACATCATATATCTTTCTGCTACTGTTTTCCACTTAGTTTTTGAGACAGGATCTCTCACTGAACCCAGAAATCGATCAATTTGGCAATGCTTGCTAGCCAATGAATTTCATGGACCCTTTTGTCTTCCGTTCTTGCCCAATGCTAGAATTATGGACTTGCATAGCCATGCTTGACTTATTAGGGGGGTTCTAGTGATTACATTCAGGTCTTCATGTTTGCATAGCAAGCACTTTTCTGACAAATTCGCTTCCTTAGCCTCAGCCACTGGATTTCTGAGGTCCTTGTGGCATTGAGGAAGTGGGAACCCCAACTTTGATAATGGGATCTTTCCCACAGAGTTCCCAGTGTTTCGGTCATGAGCTAAGCCATATGAATATCTGTTGAGTCAGGGCCTGTGAAGGGCATTGTGGGGAAAGGGGTGAGCAAGACGTGGAGTGCTTGTGAGAGGATGCTGAAAGCGGTGGCCCCTTCCTTTGTCTTGCCCCATTGGCCTTGAGAACTTCTTCTTCTTCTTTTTCTAAAAATGAATGTGAGTACACCGTAGCTGTCTTCAGACACACCAGAGACGACATTGGATCTCATTACAGATGGTTGTGAGCCACCATGTCTGGAAGAGCAGTCAGTGCTCTTAACCACTGAGCCATCCCTCCAGCCAGGCCTTGAAGACTTCTGATGCTCCCAGACATACATTACAAAGTAGAAGCAGCCATCTTACCTTCTGGTTCTTGAGCTTGGTCTCCATCTGGCCGAGGCTGTCTGTCTCCTGGGGCTCATAACTGGGAGTCTTGGCCAAAAACTGGAGCACACGGTTGTAACCACTGCAGTATTCATCGTAGGCAGCCCTGGCACTCTGCAGGCTCTGGGCCCTGTGGGGACCAACCAGTCAGGTCTCTCTGTGTAGCAGGCAAGAACCTCACTGACCCCTCAGTTTTGGGAGGTCCTCTTTTGGTGTGTGTGTGTGTGTGTGTGTGTGTGTGTATGTGTGTGTGTGTGTGTGTGTGTGTGTGTGTGTGTGTGTGTGTGTGTGTGTGTATGTGTGTGTGTGTGTGTGTGTGTGTGTGTGTGTGTATGTGTGTGTGTGTGTGTGTGTGTGTGTGTGTATGTGTGTGTGTGTGTGTGTGTGTGTATGTGTGTGTGTGTGTGTGTGTATGTGTGTGTGTGTGTGTGTGTGTGTGTGTGTGTGTGTATGTGTGTGTGTGTGTGTGTGTGTGTGTGTGTGTGTATGTGTGTGGCGGGAAGGGTAAGTAGGTCAGATTGACTGGCCAGTAAGCCCCACAGAATCTACCTATTCCTGCCTCTCTTGCTCTAGAATTATAAATGTGTACCACCATGCCTACCGTCTACATGTGTGCTGGGGATCAGACTTGGGTCCTCATGCTTGTGTGACTGAAACTATCTTCCTAGCCACACTGAGTTTTGAAAGGCAGTGGAAAAGCCAAATGTAACTGGACTGGACAAGTTCCCAAATGGTCAAGAGAAAGAGAGTGGTTAAGCATGACAGGCAGAGGGGTGCACTGTATATCTCTTGAACAAAGAAAGGGCACATGGAGGGTGGGAAATCCTGTTTCCTCAGGAAGAAAATGTCAACATTGCTGGAGCAGGGCGGAAGCAGTACTTGCACAGTGTTAAATGCATACAGGGGGAAAGGGAAACTACCTTTAAACAACGATCCAAGCTTCCAAGGTAAGAAATGGAGAGAGATACACATTAAAGCCAGTGTAATCCACATAAAGGCCTTGAGGGAAAGGGGACACAGGGAGAAAGCTCTGGAACATGAAGCTGGTCTTTGAAATGATCATAAGCCTGTCAACCGCAGACAGACTTACTAGAAATGTGCACTCTAGCATACAAGCAGAAGTGGTGTGGGGGAGACAACTCAGGCAGAGCCTCAGAAGAAAGACAAGAAGAGCCTGCACATCCACCTGCCCATGGAGTGGGTGTGTGGGGAAATGGGTGGAGCTAGGCAGGTAGGGTGAGGCTGGGAGGTGCATTAGTGGGGAAAGCACTTGAGGTGTAAGCCTGGTCACCTGGGCTCAGCTCTCCAGACCCTATGTAAAAGCCAGACATAGGCGTCTCTAATTCCAGGGTTCCTATAGGGAGACGGGAAGAATTGGGGGAAGGCCAGGAAGCCTCCAGCCAGCTAGCCTGACTCAGCAATGGTGAACTGAGACCCTGTATAAAGGGTAGAAATCGAGAGCATTCAAAATGATCCTCTGATCTCCATACATTCCATAATGTATACACTGTCACACACATATGGACCATCTCTCTCTCTCTCTCTCTCTCTCTCTCTCTCTCTCTCTCTCACACACACACACACACACACACACACACACACACACACACACAGCTGATGGCTTACCTGAAGACAGGTCATCTGGTCATTGCACACATAGTTTCTTACTTTGTATGTGTCATTTTCATTTTTATTTATTTATTTTTTAAAAAGGGCACTTGGGCTAAGGAGATGGCTCGGCAGTTAAGGGCTAAATACTGTGCATGCATGAGGACTGGAGTCTGGATCCTTAGAACCCATGTTAATTCTGCATGGGCATTTGGCTAAACTGTAAGTTCAACCCTAACAGGTAGACATGGGAGCCCTGGCGTAAGTAAGCTGACCAGAGCGTCTAGCTATGTGAGCATGGGCTCGACTGAGAAATCCTACCTCAGTGAATAAGGTAGAGGAATGATCAAAGATGATTCCTGACACCAACTTAGAACCTCCACCTGAACAAGTATCCCCCCACAGGTACACACATGCATATGAACATGCACACACACACACACACACACACACACACACACACACACACACACACACACAGAGAGAGAGAGAGAGAGAGAGAGAGAGAGAAGATCCTTGGCCTAGTGTTTGAAGGCAGGCCGGCTAAGCCAGGCCCTCGCTCCAGCCCACCAGTCTGGCACCCCTCACCTCCGTTCCACCTGCTGGCTGAGGTTGTTGAAACGTTGGTTGAGCTTGTGCACCTCGGCCTCCTGCCGCTCCAGGTCAGGGCAGTGCTCTTGGAAGCGGCTGGCCAGTGAGCTGGAACACTGCTTGGCCACCTGTAGGTTCTGTTCCACCTCACCCAGGAGGGACTTGTGGGCCTGCAGCTCAGAAGCCATGGCCTGCCAGACAGGCAAAGAGACAGCAGTGTGGTGGCCAGGGCTCCTAAGAGCCTGGCAGTGTCCCTAGGGTACCGGGGCCTCCTGCTTTGAGGGGAGCTTCAGGCCTAAGAACAAAAAGGAGGTCTCGCCCTCCAGTTTTGCAAAGTTCCTTTTTTTTTTTTTTTTTTTTTTTCGTTTTTCAAGTCAGGGTTTCTCTGTGTATCCCTGGCTGTCCTGGAACTCACTCTATAGACCAGGCTGGCCTCGAACTCAGAAATCCTCCTGCCTCTGCCTCCCAAGTGCTGGGATTAAAGGTGTGCGCCATCACGCCCAGCACAACGCTCCTTTTCATTATAATAAACACAGCTCTGAAAAGTCTCATTTGGCAAACTGCTAAAGGGGTGGCATGTGTGCCTGCCATCCTCCAGCCTCGAGCCTCTCCCTGAGCCCGCTTTGCTCTAAGGCTGCTCATGAAAAGGAGACAAAGATTGCTATAGGCCATGATCAGAGTGCCTCAGTGCTCAGACATCCACACCTGTGTCCTAGACCACTGGTGACAGTGGCTGTGCACCTACCCAGGAGCTGTAGGCCCAGGCTGCTAGATGTGCTCATCAGGAGCTTCAGAAACCTATGTTTTCCGTACTCTCTGTTGCAAAAGAGTGACTTTAAGACCTCCCTGGCTGTATAGACCCTAGGAACAGCCAAGAAAGAGCCCACTGCCTTTGTTTCCAGAATGACCTGCCGGGAACTCCAAACCTTCAGGGCCCTCACATCCTCATCTGGGTATGGAGGCAGATGTCCTGAACCCAAAGAAAGGACCCCATGGCCCTCAGATCCTAAGTTTACCTCCAGCTCCTGCCTCTTGCTGTCCAACACATGACCACTTTCAGGCATTGTGTCGTCCTGAATCAGCCTGTTCTCGTATGAGGCCAGCAGCTCCCTGCCCCGCTGCAGACTGTTCTCCAGGCGGTTGGCCACGTCCACCCTAAGGACACAGGGCAACATTGTATGTGTAGGGGTCAGGTGGCCCCTTGACCCTACCATGACCACCCTCCGACTGTCTATCTGCCACTTACTTCTCCTGGGCTGCCTCTAGCAACCATACTAGTCGCTCATATTTCTGGTTGGTGTCTTCTACCCGGGTCTTCAGCAAGGGTGCGGTGCCGCTGGCCGGGAGGGCCTGCACAAAGGCTTCACACTCGGCTGTGCACTGCGTCTTCTCTGGCTCAATCTGTAGCAGCTCATTGGTAATGTTCTACAGAGATCAAGATTGCCCGGGTCAACCACAGCCCTACAGCTCTCTTCCGTCAAGGATGTGCCCTGGGACAGTGCGAACGGCTGAGAAGGCTCACCTCCCTGGGGTGTCCATCTGGAGCCCAATCACCAGTCTGGCAGTCTGTGGGTTGTGTGTGTGTGTATGTGCACAAACATGGGTGGGTATATGTATGAGAAACCAGAGGTCACCCTCAGTATTCCTTGGGAGCCATCTATTTTATTTTGAGTGGAAGGGAGAGGTGGAGTTGGTGGGAGTGTAAATGTGGAGGTCAGAGGTCAGTGTCAGTTCTCTCTAGATCACGGTCTTGTCTTCTAAGACAGGTCTCTCACTGAGAACAGTGCTTACCAATTAGCAAGTAGGCTTTATCCAAAGTCAGATTTATAGACCAGTGCAACCATGCTGGGTTTTAGTTTTTTTTTTTAAGCCTGGATGCTAGGGATCTGAACTCAGTCCTTATGGTTGTGTGTGAGCACTTTATAAACTGAGCCTCTCTTGAGCCCTGCCTTGTCTGTTTGATTTGCAGACAGCATCTCTTAGTAGGAACTGGGGCTTGTCAATTAGGCTGGCCAGCTGGCAAGCCTCACCGATCTCCTTGTGATCCTGTCTCCTCAGCAGTGGAAGTAATTATGGGGGTGTCCCGCCATGCGCAGCTTTTGATGTGAGTGCTGGGGACTGAGCTGAGGTCCTCCTTGCCTGTGCGCTATGTAAAGCAAGCACTCCACTGACCAAGCTCTCTTCTCCGTCCCAGGGTCTGTGTTTTTAATGAGGATCTGGTACAAGTGGACTGCTAAAGTCCGTAACTCAGACAACAGCAGGTTGCCCCTGGACACAGGATACTCTATATACCTTTCATGAAAGAGTTCATGAAATCTTGAGCAACCTGCCAGGTAGATACTGTGATATGCCCATCCTGTGACTCCACAGAACTTGGAGTCTTGTGATACTGTGGGCCTATGCCCCTGGACCTCTACCCCTCACTCCTGTGCCAGGCACCAGAGACCACTGGATTTTTCTGACTCTAATTTTCTCTAAAACAGGGATGGCAGGACCTACCACAGAGAGCTGTCAGGCAGAAGGATATGAGAGTAGGTAGTGGTCAATGGAGACGTGGGCCTCTTACCAGGTTCAGCAGCTCAAATGAGGACCAGCCCACGCCTGATCCAGGCAGTGGTGGCACACGCCTTTAATCCCAGCACTTGGGAGGCAGAGGTAGGCAGATCTCTGACTTAGAGACCAGCCTGGTTTACAGAGTGAGTTCCAGGACAGCCAGGGTCACAGAGAGAAACCCTGTCTCAGAAAAGAGGAGGAGGAGGAGAAATAAGAGGAAGAAGAGGAAGGGGAAGAGGAGAAAGAAGGAAGATAGGGAAGGAGGAGAGAGAGAGGAGAGAGGGAGAGGGGGGGGAGAGGGAGAGGGAGAGGGAGAGGGGGAGGGGGAGGGGGAGGGGGAGGGGGAGGGGGAGGGGGAGGGGGAGGGGGAGAGGGAGAGGGAGAGGGAGAGGGAGAGGGAGAGGGAGAGGGAGAGGGAGAGGGAGAGGGAGAGGGAGAGGGAGAGGGAGAGGGAGAGGGAGGAGACCCTGGCTTGTCACAGGCAGGGCAAGCAGAAGTGGGCTGGATCTGCCCTTCCACAGCCAATCCACCTCTTGCCCACAGCCTCACTCAGCAGATACTGCTAGGACTCTAGTTCCTGCTATCATTATTATGGCTGTTATACTAGGCTGAAAAGCCACTCAGAAACAGAGCCAGATCACATCTGGGATATGCCAGAGCTCCAGGACAGGGCATCTGTTTGGGCCCCGACCCTTGGGACAGCTCTCCATAATTACCTCTATAATTATCCAACACCTGTTTTGAATGTCCCAAGGCCCCACAGAGGTGGAACCTTGAGCAGGAGCCCCAGCCTGGCAATACCTTGAGACCCTTGGCCCGCTCCGCACTATCCTCAATTGCCCGTCCCTGCTCAAGTGGTGGCCGTAGGATCCCTGTGATAGCCTTTTCCTGCCGGTCCAGGTCACTGGCCACTTTGTCCAAGCCAGCCAGCAGCTGTCGTCCCTGAAGATCAGAGGCATCTGTCGTAGGGAGGACAAATCAGGGATGACAGTGAAGGAGCACGAGGCCCCAAAAGCCAACCAGGTCCTTGGGCTGGCTTGGCCTCTCTCTCTCAGCCCTCTAGCAGATACTTGTCACCCATGCACAGCACAGTCTACTTCATCCCCTCTCCCATGTCCCTGGCCCTGTACAGGACACCCTGGTACCCACCTCCAGGGTTCTCCGTCCTTAGCACCTCATGCCGCTGCTGGAGTGCATGTTTGCTCCCAGTCGCCTTCTGCCTCACACTTCGGTACTGGCTGCCCAGGCTGTGAGAGCAAGAATGTGCTGGGGACCCTGGTCTCATACCAGCCTCCTAGCAGGTTCCCATCCTGGGTTGGGCAACAGCCCATGGGAGCCAAGTAGCTCCTTGGAGGGTTTTGAAGAGTCAAAAATACTATTGGGGGCGGGGGGGACGATGCAGGGGGTAACAAAATGGCTCAGTGGGTAAAGGTGCTTGTCACCAAGCTGAAGGCCTGAATTTGATCCCCAGAACCTACATGGTAGAAGGAAAGAACAATCTCTAGCAAGTTGTCCTCTGACCTCCACATATGTGCTGTCACATGCACATGCATTCATTCCCTCCTCCCTAACAAGTAATGAAATAAAGGTACGTCATGAGTTACACCAACAAGGTTTGGGAAGAATCTCTTCTGCCTCTGTCCCCTCTCCTTTACCTTCCGTTGCAAGCCCCGCTACCTAGAAGCATCTGTCACTAGCAGGGACGGTGCGCAGCGGGTGTTTGATAGATGGTAGGAAGAAGCCCAGGGACCCCCTTGAGTCTACTCATTGAGCAAAGGGTCCTCACATGACTGAGCGATTTGCCACCTGACACTGACGTCAAGGGGCAAACCCACAGATCTTAGCAAAATGAAGTTCTGAAAGATCCTGAAAACAGAGAGAAAGGGTGGGGGACCTACTGAGCACAAAATAAGGGCCAGAATTGGTGAAGCAGGACACAGGCGCCACAGGTGGGATGGTTAAGACTTGGCAAAGGCTCAGAGGCACCAAGAGAACACACCTGCTGCACTGGCCCCTAGCCAGACATCCAATTCAGCAAGCCAACCTAGCCTGCCACTCTTCCTGCAGCCTTTAAGGGAGGCCAGAATGAGAGGCATGTGTCGCATCCTACCCGCCACTAAGAGGGTTTAAACAAGAGAGGCTGCGGAGCCCAGGCGTGGGTCCACTCTCTTCTCCCTCCTCTGTGTCTGTACCTGTCAGCAAGAGCCAAGGCCTCGGGGTCGGTGGGGGGAATGATGAAGCAGACGGCTGGGGCAGCCAGCTTCTTCCCAGTGCTGTCTGTCAGCTCCCAGCTCTCCCCGTTGTTCTTCTGCAGTGTGTAGCTATAGCCCCGCGAGATGAGGCCCTGGTGGGAGCAGACCCAACGGTTCAGATTCACTCTCAGGCCTGGGAGCAGGAGACTCTCTCTGTCTGCCCCATGGCCCTCTTAACTCTCAGCCACAGGGAGTCTCAGCCTTCCTCTCACTCAGGTCACAGAGCGACGGAGCCAGCTCAGAGGGAACCCTCTTGACTACTAATCTCTATTTAGACTTCATTTTTGTTTTTGTGATAAGGTCTGACATAACCCTGGCTGGCTTCACATTTACTATGTGGTGGAGGATACCTTGAACTTCAGATCCTCCTGCCCTCAATCCCAGAGTGGTGAGTTTACAAGCATGTGCTGTCATCCATGCCTGGTTTATGCAGTGCAGGGCCTCATGCATGTGCTCTACTAGTTGAGCTCCATCTCCAGCCCCTCAGCTTCACCTTGGGGAATCATCCCTGCTGATCCCTAGTCCAAGTGGCACATCTCCTATATTCCAGCTTCTGGATGGCCATATGACTGAGGCCTGACCACTGGGTAGAAGTGGCTGTAAACATTATACATGGGCCAGCGAGAGGCTTCCCTGGGACTGTAGCTAGAATGGCTAGGCTGGTTGAGCTGATAAGAAAGATGAAGGCAAGGCAGTGGGGGAGGAAAGGGTATGGGGGTGCATATCCACCCCCAGGAGAAAGAGAGGACAGAGAGTGACACCCACCAGAGATGACTGCTTGTGGCCCCAGCTCTACCTGTGCCACCCCCAAGACTTCTGTGCTGTAGGTCCAGGCTGCCTAGGGTCAGGTAGTGACTGACCTGGTCACTCTCAAAGTCACAGAGAGCCTCCACAGGGATGGGCTTGAGCGGCGTCTCGCGGCGGTACTTGAGTGGCACCACTTGCTGCCCTCGCCTCTGCAGCCCTCGCACCACATCCTCATACTTGTCCAGAGCCTTCTCCTGGTCCTGTAAGAGTAGCGCAGCACCAGGTAAGGCCAGCTTGCACGACCCAGGGGGAGCACGAGGCAGGCCCTAGCTACATCTGCTCAGGTCTGGGGCAACCTCACATGCCGCCACTCACATCCAGTTCCCGAAGCAACAGCTCTATCTGATACCGGTCTTTGAAGTCAGGGCTATATTTCTGGTTCAAGTCTGAGTCCACCTTGCGTAGCAGCTCCTGAGCATCCTTCATGTCTTTGTGAAACTGAGGGAGATCAGAGGACACCATCACAGATGGAAAGCTACCACGCACACCCCGACGGCTGCTTATCCCCTAGGTGGGCCTAAATCTATGATATGACCTGCTTGAGCCTCTTTGACTCCCACTTCAGCCTGGCTGTGCAGGGCCTCAGTGGAGAAAAACTGGATCCCCAACACCCCACCTCTATATATCTTTAGATGCCAGTAAGTTCAGGCGTTCTCTCTGTGTGCCAGGAACACCCTAACAATGCGGCTGTATGCAAACCTTCAGCTGAGGCCCCTCCAGATGACAGGGACTTTAAGAGCATCTCACCCTGTGAAGCCACCCAGTGTAAGTGTACTTCATGGGTTTGTACAGTAACAAAATCACCCAGCAATGCATTTCTCAGAAGCCGGCTGTACCATTTAGCAGCACCTAACCATGCTTTAATTCTAAGCCTTGCTAGCTACCTCCTCTTCTTGTTTTGGAAAGTTCCCTTGCCCAGCTTTTGGTTCACCACCTCTTGACTCATTTATTTTCAGTTGTCCCCTCGGCTGAACGCTCGGGCTGCTGCTCTGAGGAGGACTTTTGGACCTTTGTGAAATTCTGTGTTGCTCAGATACTCCAGAAAGAGTTATGAGGTACCCCCTGAGCTCAAGTTCCAGTCTGAAGACTCTAGATCAAGCAGGCATGTGAGTACTGTCATCCTAGCCACTCAGGAGGCTGAGGCAGGAGGATCACAAGTACAAGTTTGCCACTTAGTAAGACCATCTTCCGACAGAAGGTAAAGGGATGCTGGGAATACAGCTTAAAGGTGGGGCCTGGCCTGGCCTATGTGAAGCCCTGGGCTCGATTGCTAGAACTGGGAAAGTGTGAGGAAGACCCTGAATTACGACGACTACCTACAGCTCCTACTGTTTCCCATGGAAACACTGTCTATGAATAGATGGCAATGTAAACAGGTGCCCACCTGGACAATAGGCAGCCACCTGGCCACAAGAATAAAAAGCACACAAACATAGCAACATGCTGCACTGTGCTCGGGCCATCATGCTTAGTGAGAAGAGCTGGACACACAAGGGCAAGAGGCACCGTTCTGGGTTGCCTGTGCTCACGCTAGCTAATACCAGGCAAACCCAGAGGCAGGTCAGAGGTCATCAGGCGGGTGTGTGTGTGTGTGTGTGTGTGTGTGTGTGTTGGGGGTGGGCACTCAATTTCTATCTGTCTGATGAGAAAGTTCAGGAAACAGAGGGTGAGGTTGTCCTGTATTGTTAATGTAACAAATGGGTCAGTGGTAAAAATGAGCTAGGCATGGTGGTGCTACTCAAGAGGCCGAGACAGGAGAATGGTGGAGAGTTTGAATGCAACGACAGTCTGGACTATACATTGAGAACTTGTCTCAAAAAAGGGGGTGAGGGTAGGAATGTTAGTTTTCTTGAAAAGGGGGCTAAATAGTAAAGTTTATATTTTTTATATCTCAGCAAAATTAAACCCAAGGTGGAGTAGAGGCAGGAGGATTGGGAGTCGAGTTCATCCTCTCTCACACAGAGAGTGGTTAGCCTGGGCTACATGAGATCCTACGTCAGAAATTCAAAACCTTGAGCTAGTGAAATCTCTCAGCAGATAAAAGTGCCCATGGCATTAGCACAATGACCTGAGTTGAGTCCCCTGATGCATGGTGGAGAGACTCACTCATGACAAGTTGTCCTCTGACCTCCAGATGCATGTGTGGGGCTCTGTGCGCACCCAGGAACTCCTGAATCCTATCACGTGCCTGGAGCCAGGCAGGTACCTACTTGGTGGTAGTCTTCCATGTATTTCAGATGGCTCTCCTCACAGATGAGCAGGTTCAGGTACTCCTTCCACTCAGCATGCACAGCCTCCATGTGTGCCTGTCCGGAAGAGGAGAGACTGGCCACTGCAGCCCAGGAGTCTGGGCTGTCAGGAGAGGAACTGATAGAAAACCAGGTGGGAAGGGCAGAGAAAGGGAGGCGCCTTGCCTACGAGGGGAACACGCACCTCAATGGAGTTCCTCCCTGGGTGCTCAGCTGTCAGCAGTTGGTCACCTTCAGTGTGCAGTTTGTTGATTCTTTCTTCTTTGGCCTCCAGGTTCCGGTTGATGAAATTCTGTCAGGAAGCAGATGGGGGTCAACACCTACCTCAGCAGCCCTGTGTCCCACTCTGGCCCTGCACCCGGCCCTGTGCCCACCTCGTACTGGCGGCGGCGGCTGGGGTAGTCGAGGTTGCGGTCGCTCCAGTCATACTGCATGCGGCCCTTGGCTTGCTGGTCCAGCCAGTACAGCTCATTGGTGCAGCGCTGCATGTAATCCTGCAGCGAGCTCAGGTGCTGCTGCCGTGCCTGTGATGCTGTCTGTGGGATGAGAGCGAGGTGAAGACAGAATCGGCTTGGCTTCCCTGCCTGCCTCCCACAGTGTCCACTCTGTTACTTCCCAGCCAGGTCCTTGGATCAGTCGCTGATCCTCTACACATTTACTTGCAGGCATTTATTGAGCACCATGAAGATGTGTTGCACGGTTTTAGGCACTGAGGACAAACCAGTGAACAAAGAAAGAAGATCCCTGTGGGACTGACATCTCCTTGAATCTTCAGTTTGCCATCTAGCACACAGCTAGCACTCAAAAATCACCAGCCATGTCGTCTACATTTGCTTTTTTAATCATTATTAATTTACTGATTCACTTGAAGCAGGGTCTCATGTAGCTCAGGATAACCTCAAACTTGTTATGTAATGGAGGATGACCCTAAACTCCTGCCTATCTTGCCTCTTCTCTCAGGTTCTGGGATGACAGGTGTACACCCCCATGCCTGGGCTTCATTTGGCATTAGGGACGGAACCTAGAGCTTCATGCCTACTGGGACGAGCACCCTCCAAACCAAGCTCCATCTCAGCTCCTTGGGTCATAGGAGCACCTGGAGAAACTGAGAGCTAGGAAGGCTTAGGGAAGGCTAGGAGGCTTGCAATGTGTTTGGTAGAATAAGAATGACAAGCACGCATGTCATACGTGCAGGTACTTGTGCACACACATGCTTGGACCATGCTCAAAGTGCATGCTTGGCATGCAGCAATGCCACACAAAGAACCGAGCAGAGCTTAGAATAGCTCAGATGGCAGGATGCTGACCTAGATAGAATGCACAAAGCCCTGAGTTCCATCCCTGGCACCTCACAGACCGCCATGATTACACTAGAGCATGCTGTCCCCAGTCCATAAGCCTCCCATCCTATCCCATCTCCCAGGGCTTCTCACCAGCAACTTCTGATACTTGGCTTGGAGTTCACTGTTCTGCTCCTGTGGGTAGGGTTGAGGGCTGAGGTTAGGCCAAGTGCGCCCCCTCTCTGCCCCATACCTCCACAAAGACTCCACCACATACATACCTTGTCCTTGGCCAGGTGGGGCCCGATGGCTTTGACTTCATTGTGGAAGATGTTGTGTTGCTCCACCTGGCTATCCACCAGAGGAAGGTCAGTCCCAAAGCTCTGGCTGCTCAGCTTGTCCTGGTGGGCAGGTGGAGAGACACCAGGACAGAGCTATGGCTTGGGAGCAGACCCAGCCTAACCCTTGGAAGCATGGGATGTCGGCCGGGAGGGTCTGGGGGGTCTGGGGGCCTAAGGGATGCTTTCCTCCCTCACTTCTCTGCACTAAGTAGTGGCAGGCATCTCTCTGGACCACTGATAATGCTCCTGTATCACACATAGCTTCCCTTAATCTCACAGTGGCCTGTGGGCCCCTGATCACTGTTTTCATTTTCCAGGCAGACATGTGAAGGGAAGACCCTTTCCCAGGGTCACAGTGCTAACAGCTGCCGAGACATGCCACAAAGACAACCAGCTGCGATGCCTGCTACAAGCTTCACCTTAAGGGAGACAAGCTTCTCCAGCCTGCCCACATAGCTTTGCAAGGACACCAGCAAGGTAGGCATGAGGGGGCGTGGCATAGTTGGTGGGGAACAAGGTCTGGCTGTATGACTCAGGCTGGGTACTGCCCTTCCTTCTCTGAGCCCCACTGCTCTCAGTTATACAATTTCAGAAGACTTCATTCCGGTATCCCTTATTAGCAGGGCCGAGGTGCTCCGGGCCAGGCCATACCAGCTTCTCGTCCACCAGTGTGTCCCAGTTGACTCTCGGGTCGGCCTCTTTCACTGCCAGGCTGTACATCTGCTTGTGTTTCCCCCGCAGGTTGGTCACGCGCTCTTTCAGCTGGCGGATGCTGTGTGGGGGATATGCTACCATGTTAGTGGCCATCACATAAGCCTCAGCTTGGGCTTCAGGTCAGTGTCCTGGAGGACAGGGACAGTGACTGTGGGCAGCAGACCAACTCTGAATCCTGTTGTTCTTCCTATTCATGTTCTCCAACCTTCCTTCCCTACTGTTTCCTCAAGGGCTGCTATAGAAGGTTTTGAAGAAATGGGCTGGACCACTGCTCACTGAAGCACAAGCCCAGCACAGGCAGAGGCAGGGCTGTGTCACATAATGACAAACACGGGGACACGGAGCATGGAAAGTACCCTGACCCGTGGGGTGCTGGATCACTGTGTTGAGCTGCAGTGTGGCCATAGCTCAGGAGACATGATGGCCATGGAGTCCTGAAGCAATGGGATTGTCAACTCCCAAAGCCTCAGTCCTCACCTACAGCCTGGTCATTAAGTATAACTTAAGGCCTTGGGCGTCCACCTGCCCTGTGCAATGCTACAGAAAGAGGGGTCCTGAAGACTGGCGAGCTCCAGCCCTCCTTCCTAGACCCCAGCCTAGCACGCTCACTGGGACACACAGAAAGGGCTTACTCCTCGGCGATCATGTCCCCCTGTGGGTGCTTCATGTGCTTGGCGATGGCCGAATCTGCCTCCAGCACGTACAGCAGCTTTTCTGAGTCAGACACGTTCTGCAGGGCCGCGTCCCGGTGCTCAGGGAGCTGCCCCTCTTGCATCCGGGCCAAGTCCTGAGAAGGAAAAGAAAAGGTAACAGTGGAGACTCCAAGTCTGTAGTGATACCACAGGGCCTGAGGGGCAGGGCCAGCTGAGGGCTCCTCTGACTTCATCCAGACTGGCTCTCACCAAACAGCTGGGCACCAAGACACAGGGGTAAACAGTCCCACTGGTTCCTAGGTTGGCTCTGCCTGCCAGGTGCTCATAACCCAAGTTGGGAGACTGCCTACAAGGCAAGCTGATGGACACCCCACAGGCACCAGAGCTCAGGGAGGCACTGCTGAGGCGCTGAATAAACTAGGATGAAGGACAGAGGAAAAATGTGTTCCAGGCAGAGGGGACAGCCTGTGCAAAGGCCCTGAGGAAAGACAGAGCAAGCCACGATCGAGGGACCAGTAAGAGACTAGTGGGGGCAGGGATGGGAGGGAGACCAGAGCAGAAGTGAGGTCTGTTCACATGACCTGTGGACACAGAGCACAGAAGGACCCCAAGGAAGGACCAATCGCACGGCTCCTTCCATACCTAAGTTGTGGCTTCCAGGAGCCATGCAGCTGGCCTTCAACATTAGGGTGAGAGCTGGAATTGCTGGTGGTGTCACCTGTTGACCTAGGCAACTGCTAGGCTGGTCATAGTGGTGATAGAAGGAAAAGTGGGTGGGTAGATATTTAGTGTGTATATGTGTGTGTGTGTGTGTGTGTGTGTGTGTGTGTGCGCGCGCGTGCACGTGCATGCAGAGGCCACTAGAGAGCATCAGATCCCCTGGAGTTAGATTTACAGGCAGTTGTAAACTGCCCATCATGGGTGCTGGGAACCAAACCCTGGTCCTCTGAATGAGCAGCAAGTGCTATTAACCCTTGAGTCATCCCTCCAGCCCCAGGCAGTGTGTCTAGACACAGTCTGTCTACTCCAGCAGCCACGAAACCTGGCTATATTTTTAGCACCAAGCTGGAGTCCAGGGATGAATCCCTAAGGGTCTCAGAGTTCATCAGGGGAAGCGAGGATGTCAGTGAGTTAGGCTGAAGGCAGGATAAGCAACACTGGGTACCTACAGCAGTAAGGCCTCCTGATGGCTGGCTGGCTCTGGACGTCCCATCTCTACCTGCCTTCAGAAGAGGAAAGTTGAGGCTGGGAAGCAGTTCTGGGTATAGATGCTTGCCTAACAGGTGCAAAGACCCAGATTCTGTCGAGAAGCACAGAAACCAGAAGAGAGAAACAGGGCTGGGGATGCCTCTCAGTGGCAGAAGTAATTCCACCAGGAAAATGAGACTGGAGAGAAGCATACAGGTGACCATGGGCATGGGATTCCATTTAGGTGAAAAGCCCCCAGCTGGTAGGCCTAAGGGCAGGAGGCAGAAAGCTGCTTGGCATGGGGCTAGGAACGTCATGAGTGGAAATGGCAGAGAGCCCACTGGCTCTGACCTGTGAGAACATCACAGAGCTCTAACGAGGTCCTAAATATACTGGGCGGTGCCCTGGACCACCACACCTTGTAAAGTGTAAAGCGTAAAGCAGACATCGTGTTTAAAAGTGGGAAGAAAAGCTGTGGTGGTGAATGAAGGTGACCTTGGCACTGGAGGGGCTGAGGAAGAAGGGTCAAACTCAAGGTCAGCCTCCAGTGCATAGCAAGACCTTATTTCGAAAAACAAAGGGAACTGGGGTTGAAGAGATGGCTCAGTGGTTATGAGCACTGGCTGCTTTTCCAGAGGCCCTGGATTCAGTTCTCAGTGCCCACACAACTCACAGGATTCCCTAATTCCTGTGGGTCAAAAGTCCTCTTCTGGCCTCCCCAGGTGTGAGGTTTGCATGTGATTCAGGCAAAACACCCAGACATACACAACAGAAACAAATAAATCTTTAAAAATAAGGAACAAAACTCAGGAAGGTTCCTGATAGGATTGCTGAGTGGGTAGGACATCTGCCACCAGGCTGATGAACCGAGTTCAATCTCAGCACCTACATGGTAGACAGAGAGAACCAACTCCTACAAGTTGCCTTATGATCTTCACACATGTGCCATGGTGTGAGCACACACAACAAGCAAGCAAACAAAGGGAGGAAGGACAAGGAAAATGAACCAGACCCAGTTATGTCATCGGTTCGAAGCCAGCCTGGGCTTCATCGGGATTGCCTGAAAGAAGGAGGAGGAAGAAGACAGAGCCGAGGACAGGGAGGTGCAGCCCAGTGGCAGTGTGTGTTCTTAGCAGGCGAGACCTTGGGTTCCATCCTGAGGATTGGAAAAGTAAGAATAAAAACAGAAATTCGAAAAGGAAAAAAGGAGGGATGGGTAGCGAGATGGCCTAGTGTCATGGGGATTCCCATCCATGGCTACCTGGGGCGCTGAGCAGGGTGGGAGCCTGGCTCTCCCAGTGACCTGGAGCTGAGGCTATCAAGTGGAAGGCCAGGCATCGCTGACCTGGGGCAGGCAACACAACATGCTCCCTGGCTTGGGCAGAATATTACCCTCTCAGTCACTGGCTGACCCAAGGCCGCCTGGGCCCCACAGTGTCAAAGATGAATGTTTCAGAAGCCAAGTCTGTTAATCATTACTGAGTCCTACCGGTGAGTCTGGGGTGGGGGCACATCTGGCTTAGGTGAGGAGACCTGCTCGGGGGACCCTGGGCGGGTGACTAAGGGCTCAAGTCAGCCAAACTAGTGGGCAGTGAGAGTGTGGGGGCCTAGGGAGGGTCACCTCTGGGGGGTGAGCACCAAAGGCTTTTTAGAGAATTCGTAACCAGGTAATGAATCCTGCCTCGGTGACTTTCTACCAAAGCACAGATTCACAGGGGTGAACTCATAGATGGAGGCCACTTCTGGGGTCTTTCTGTGATTTACACCCTGATAAAATGGTCCTTCAGGCCAGAGGAATTGATAGGGCTGGTGCAAGACAGGTTGACTGGTGGACAGGTAGGAGAGCAGTGTGGTCCAGTGTGGGCACTGGGCAGTGTTGGTGGAGGGGCTACAAAGGAAACCGCTCCATCCATCCTTCGGGCTGTCTGCAGCTTCAGACATCTGCCCACAGGACATGTCACTGGAAAGTTCTGTGCATAGGGATATGCAGGTCACTTAACGAAGAGACAGAGTAGGGGAGTGGCTGGGAAAGAGAGAGCAGGGGGCATTGCCTAAGGGTGAGGGGGCTCCCTGGGAATGGGGTGACGCTAACATTGTACTTGTGGCTCTTTAGCAGTTCAGCTTATGTTACTCAAGTATCTCTCACTAATTTAAAACATGGAAAGTTCAGGAAAACATTTGGACAATATAATGATACCTTCTACAAACAAGAGAAAAGGAAAGGGAGACAGGAAGGGGGAAAGGAGGGAGGGGAAGAGAGAAGAAAGGACGAAGGAAGGAAAGGATTTGGCCCAGGTACTCTACAAAAGTGGCTGCTGGTTTGTTTTGGTTTTTTGTTTGTTTGTTTGTTTGTTTGTTTGTTTTTCTTCAACTTTGTTCTGTTGAAATTAAGAAGCAGCTCAGAGCCTGGTCTACAGAGTGAGTTCCAGGACTGCCAGGGCTACACAGAGAAACTTTGTTTCCAAAACCCAAAACAAACAAAAAAAGAAAAAACTGAAGCAGCTCAGGGTTGGGGTGTTGCTCAGTGGTACAGCACCTGCCTAATATGCGCACAGTACTGGGCTCAGTCCCCGAGCACTGCATACAGGTACACAAGCACACGCACAGGCAGGCTGTTACTGTTTGAGCCATTTCCCCAGCAGACACAAAGGCAAGCCTGAACCTGCATAGATTTCTCCTTCCTACTCTCTGCCTCTCTCTCTCTCTCTCTCTCTCTCTCTCTCTCTCTCTCTCTCTCTCTCTCTCTCTCTGTCACACACACACACACACACACACACACACACACACACACGCACATGCACACGCCTGTACCAATGTGCACATGACAGAAGGCTGAACATAACCCTGAAGACTCAGGGCCGGCTGGTGGGGGCCTTTGAGGATGGACTCTATGGGATTTTAGTTTCCCACAACATATTGTTTATCTGTCCTAAAACGTTAGTTATGAGCACACACTAGTCTGGTTGTGAGGAAAAACAGACACATCCCAACAAGATGACTTTCATTTAGGAAAGGAAAGAAGAAAACAAACGAAACACCATTGCTGGGTGCCAGGAGAGGGAATAGCAGAAAAAAAAAATCCCCAGAGGCATGTTGGGAGGGAACAGGTACTCTGACAGGAGAGAGATGAGTGCTCAAGGATCCCAAGTAGGAGGAAGACGACCACATTCCTCAGTTCCTGAAGGGCCATCCTGAGCCAGGGCCTCCCTGGCTCCCTTACCCCTGTGACTCTACTTACCACCCCCACCCCCACCCTATCCTCTGGCTATACTGGGTCGTAGACTAGGCCCTGGGATCACACCCCTGGTCTCCCAGAGAAAGCTGTGGAGGCAGAAGCAGCCACAACAGAGACTAGAGACAACAGTGGGGCCTGGTGTCCCATAAATTTCCAACCCTTGGTCCCACACTGCTCAGGCTGGCTCTTGGTCATCTGATGACTAAGATACCAGATGAAGCATAGCTCCTGGCTACACTTGAATTCCAGACAAAGAACAAGCACACTAGAGTATAAGTGTGGCAGGAACAGTACCAGGGCCTGCCGACACTCAGGACACTGCTCTGAGATCCAAATGTAGCCTGGCTTCCCTGCTTCCTTTCTTTGCCCAGTTTAGCAGTTCAATTTACAGCCACTCCTGGGGCCAGCTAGTCCCTGACTAGTCCCCAGCTCTTTTAGCACCTCACCCAGAAGGCCAGAAGAGCGCTAACCTTGCATGCCCGGTGCTGATGCCCTGGGTTTCACCCCCAGCACTGGGATTCCGGCAGGTCAGGAGAGAGAGAATGGGAAGTGATATATGTCCTCCAGCAAAGGAGGCATTGTCCAGGGACTGGAGGTGTGCTGGGTGAATGCCCCTGGTGTCCCAGTAGAACTTGCTAGGCTTCCTGGAACCTGCAACATCCTGACTATGTGAGTGCTTCTATCCTCTGAGAAGGAATCATACCGGACAGAGATAACTGAGGGAGTTCAAGTGCCCAGGTTAGACTCCTAAGAGTTCTCCACAGTGGAAGCTCTGCCCAGGGGAGCTCCACCCAGGAGGAGCTTTTTGTCTTCCTTGAGGACAGTGTAAGCCAAGGAGCCCACCACTGCCACTGTTACTGTTACTAGGTTACCAATTTAGCACCATCGTTCTTCTCCCAGTGCAGAACTCAGCATCCCTGCAGCACTGGGCTGGGTGGGTTCTTTTCCTCAGCCATAGCTAGGCTGAGGACTGAAGCCAAGAGCTATGCTTGTAGCAACCACAAAGACTCTGGATGTGGGTGAGCCTGGGACCATATTCCTGGGTGAAGACCAAGCTGGAGAAGGCCCCAGGAGGGGAAGCTGGCACTCACGCTCTGCATCTTGGCCTCGGTGTCCACAATGTTCCTTTCCACCTGGTCTGCATTCTTCTGCAGCTGCTCAATCAGATCTGAGAGTTCCTTGTTGGAGATGCTGTGGATGGAAGGAACAGAGAGGGAGGGCTCAGTGCAAGCCAGCCTCCAGCCTCCCAGGCTGGACCCTCCCTAGGCCCCAGACAGGACCTGCCAACCCAGCCAGACTTCCAGGAGCTAGCCTGTCCCAGCAGGATGAAGCCACTAACACACAAATAGCGCACAGGGCAGGGGTATCAGCCTTTGCTTTGTCCATTGGATTTAAAGCTCCTATTCTGCCGTGTTGTCAAAACATGAGCCTTTCATTTTTTCCCACTGTGGTTGGATGGACTCTGTTGGCTGGCATCCACCACTAACTCAAGCCATCCATGTTGGAACTGGGACAGACGAGGGGGGCCCAGCTCTTCCTGTGGCACTTGATGAGTTGAAGCATTTAACACTTAAAGCACTGTAGAAGTCTGTAAAAAATCACCTTGTGTGTTAATGACAGTCCTTTGGATTCTTACTGCAGGCACTGTCAATGCACCTGGTCCAGTAAATAAGCAAAGACACTGAGCGTGGACTTTCTCTGCTGCCCTGGCTGCCTCATGCAAAAAGACTGTCAGTCAGACAGATAGCAGGACTGCCTTTATGCCAGCTGTCTCCTGCATTCCACAGACACCTTGAATAAACTGCATGACAGTCACAGCTGCTTGTCATGGCTCTTGAAGGCAGCTGGTGCCAGAACTGTTTGAGACAGTTTTACATTAGACTTGTTGATGTCACAAACCTCAATGAACTCAAGATGACCCTAGAACCATTCCTACCCAAGCCAGAGGAGGGGCACTTTCCCTGATAGTCTATAAGGACTGCCGTGATTGGTGCAAACAGGAGCCTTCATTTGCATGCAGGGTGTGTTGTGATTGATGCAGATGCCTCTTTTGCCTATATAAGCAAGTGTTGCCTCACTTGGGGAGTTGGCTAGAAGGTTCCTCTGTGAGATTGTCAGTTTGGGTGTCATTTGCAAAAGTGAGGCTCCCAGGACCCCTTCAGAAGGCGTTAAAGCCAGGGAACAGTGATCAACAATGACACAAGGAGCAAAGGTAGCTGTGATGTGAGGCACAGAGACCTGTAGTGCTGGGCTGTGGAGGCTGAGCAATTCTGGTTCTCTGGGCCTGCCTGAGAGATGGAATACAGCTGAGCCTGGTGGTACAGGCTTGTCACTCCATCTGCTTGGGAGACTGAGGTAGGAGGGTCACACAGCCAAAGCCTGACAGGGTTACACAGTAAGTGCAAGGCTAGCTTGAGAAACTTTTATTTTGACCCTGCCTCAGAATAAAAAGCAAAGAGCAGACTGAAGATCAGGTCAGTGGTAGAGCCTCCGTCCTGGCGTTAACATGGCTCAGGTTCTATCCAGAATGGTGAAACACTTGTAGGGCTAGAGGTCCTGGCACTGGAGGCCTGCACAAGGCTGAGGTCTTTGGCTGATTGCCCCTGCTGCCGCTGCTCCTACCTGCGATCACAGCCATCTTCTGTCAGTCACCCAGAGATGGAGCCTTGTTAATGCTAAAGCCCCACCCTTGTACAGCTCCTCCCCCACCCACAATTTCAATAGAGCAGAAGACCTGGCTACCTGGCTGCCTGGCTGATAACAGTGTAACAGGTGCAGGCCACTGTGTCAAGTTCAGTGTTTGCTTGGAGATGTAATTCACACGGCAGGCATTAGTTCACCCATGTAAAATATACACTGGTGGGTTCCAGGATAGGTTTTTATAGCCATCGCCACTGTCTAACTGAAGAATGTGTTTGCCATCTGTAGACCCCACGCCCATTAGCAACTGCTTCTGATCTCTCTATCCCCTCCCCTCCTTGCCACCAGCACTGCACCCATGAGCATCTTATGCTTGCCATTTTATCTGCAGCCCTTCATGGCTGGCTTCTCTAGTGTCTGGGAGACCCATCCCTGTCACAGTCTTTCTGACAACTCTGCTCCTTCTCCAGCTGAATAATATTCCAATGTATAAAATTTATACATTTGGATGTGGATGAGGTTGGGGTCTCAGCCAGAAGGTCCAATAAAGAGAGGCTTCAAAGAAAGATAGGTCCTGGGTGCATCCTTTGGGTTAGGCAGGGGTAGAGGGCAGGGGCTGGGGGACTAGATCCTCAAAGCGATCCCCTTAGTACAGGTGAGACTGAGGATCAGGTGCACTTCTGCAAACCCCGGGCGCAGTAAAGGTCGCCAGAGCCTAGGACACTGCATGCTATCACTGTGGGTTTCTCAGATTTTCCTGGGGACCTGGATACCTGCAGTGGCTGGAGAACCGCACACACGTCAGATACTGGAGAGCAAAGCTGGGAGAAGAAATGATACCAGCAAAGACGATTATGACTGCACGCCTGCGCACATCCTCACCTTGCCCAAGGGTCTGCCCTGTGTCAGGCCAGGGCAGTGGGCTGGCAGCTCACAGTGAACAAAGTCCAGGCTACCTCTTCTGCAGAATCAACCGAGGAAGCAGCACTTTCCTAAAGAGAGGCCCAGGAGCCCTCATTCTGTAAGTCACTCACCGACTGACCTCTGGCAGTTTAGGCAGCTAGAAAGCCACCCCCCCACACCAGATGAAGTCACACGCCTATACACAGTTATGAGAAGCTGTCCCTGTCCTAGATATGGGCCAAGAGGGATCAGAATGGGGGAACTCAGCAGAGTCGCATCACAAGGGATAAGCTGAGCTTCTAAAGAGGCCCTGCTTCTTAGTGGGCAGACTGGGAGAAAGAGGTCCCCTGTTATCTGCCTTTCTGCCTCCTGTCGGCCGGCCACAGCGTCTGGAGATGGAGAGGCTCTCCCAACATCTTCCTGCCTGCACGAGCCACTGTTAGGGGCCTTCCAGCCTCACCTCAGGGAATGTTTCCATGTGCTCAGTCAGCCTGTCACAGGTTGACTGGCTGTCCCATTGTGGGACTCCATCACTGTCCCATCAGAGTTTAGCACGCAAGATGGGACTCAGAGCTTGAAACAACCAAGAGGTGCCATCGGGAGCTTGGACGATTGCAGGCAGGAGTTATGCCTTCATCCCCCAGAGCCTCTGGCTCTCTACCTGCTGAATGAGGATGAGCACAAAGGCTTCCTGCTTGTCTGGCATAGTCTGAGTCACTGGTCAGACATCCACATCACCTCTGTACCATCCTTACACCAAGAATTAGGAAGGCTTGTGTGGAAAGTTGTGGGTGAGAAAAATAAAGCTCAGAGATGTCAGAACACTCCCCCAGAATCACACAGCCTATGAACAGAGAGCAGCAGTTCTCCCCCAGCACTTACTGCTACCCAGATAGATGGATGCTGTGAAAGCCACTTAAGCCAACACAGGGCAACAACACGCATCATAATAACAATAGATACCAATACTGACTTTCTGCGTGCCAGGTTCCTAGTCCCTTCTGACCTTATCTTCTTAGAACCCTGCAATTAACATGATATATTATTATCCCAACTTTATAGATGTGGAAAATGAGGAACAGAGAGGTTAGGTAACCTTCCCCAAGTCACACAGTAATTACCCGACAGAGCCAGGATTCCAATTGAGACAATCCCCAGAGTCCACATCCTTGACATCTCTAGTTGACAGTCTTATAGACCTTGTAGCACACAGCTCATAGTTAATATATTGGTTTAAGATGTCATGTGCTCAAAACTGTCATGCCATTATCCACTTCAAAATGGTTGTGGTAATAATAAAGAATAAGGAAACGCTGTATCAGTTGCTACAAGGACATGGAGAAATCCCCCTGCCTTGTGAGCCGCTGGCGACAATGTGAAGTGGTTCGGAGATGTGGAAAAGGTGAACATGTAAATAAACCAGGTGTGGCCCCCATGCTGCAATCTCAGCCCTCAGGAGGCAGGGCTGTAGCATCAGGAGTCTAACTCTACATAATGAATTTGGGGTCAGCCTGGGCTATCTGAGGCCCTGTCTTCAAAGGAGTGGGGAGCTAGACTAGAGAGATGGCTCAGTAAGGATCTGAGTTCAGATCTCTGTCCCCATGTGAAAGGTGTCACAGTACCCCAGCACTGAGGAAGGTGCCAGCCTAGCTGAGAGAGAGAGACAGAGACACAGAGACATTCAGGTTCATTAAGAGACTTTGCCTCAATAAAACAAGGCAGAGAGTGATAGAGGACTCAAGGTGGACTCCTGTGGTTACCTACATACACAGACCATAAAATAAAGTCAAGTGTGGTAGCGATCCCAACACTCAAGAGGTAGAGGCTGGTGGATCAAGAGCTCAAGGTCATCTCCAATAAGTAGCAAACTGGAGACCAGCCTGGGCTACATGAGATCCTGTCTCATACACACACACACACACACACACACACACACACACACACACACACACACACACAAGATGTGGTGGCCCATGCCTTTAATCCCAGCACTTAGAAGGCAGAGGCTGGTAGATTTCTGTGAGCTCAAGCCTTGCCTGGTCTACATAATGAGTTCCAAGACAGTCAGAGCTACTGGGTGAGATCTTGTCTCCAACAGATGAGTAAATAAAGCAATGGCTGAATGTAGACTTGCCATTCAGCCCAGTGAGTCCTTACCCCTGGATCTAAACCCAAGAGAGTTAATGTGGCTTCTGTCTTCCCAGCGTTATCTATAACATGAGAATTTAGCATAATTCAGATATCTACTGAACAAAGAGCAGATAGTTCAGACGTGAGCCATCTCTACGGCTCAACTAAAATACAGGGGAAGCTCTGACGCCTGCTTCAGCAAGGATGAACCTTGCTGTCAGCACTCTAGGGAAAGCTACCAGATACAGAGGATCAGAGAGTGAGTGGATGCATTGATGTAAAATATCAGAGCAGAGGAATTCCATCAGACTGAGGCCTGGCCCAGGAGAGGGTTCAGGAGTGCTAAGGATGGTATGTGCTGGGTGGGGGGCACTGGGGGCTGGGGGTGATATAATGTTCTAGAATTGCTTGTGCTGTTGACTGTACACAGCTATGAACACACTACATCTCAGGAGTTGTATCCACTGAGTGAGTTGCAGACTCAGTTCACTTTGTCTCATGAAAGCGCTTTCTAAGAGATTGGCTAGATGGGCACAATAGCGCCGCACATCTGTTCCCAGAAGCTGAGGCATGGGGATTATTGTAAGTTCAAGGCCAGCCTGGATCAGAATTTTCTGACTATGTAGGGAATTCTTTTTTGTTTTGTTTTGTTTTGGTTTTTGTTTTTGTTTTTTTTTGAGACAGGGTTTCTCTGTGTAGCCCTGGCTGTCCTGTAACTCACTTTGTAGACCAGGCTGGCCTCGAACTCAGAAATCTGCCTGCCTCTGCCTCCCGAGTGCTGGGATTAAAGGCGTGTGCCACCACGTCTGGCTATGTAGGAAATTCTAGTGTGAGATTGTCTAAGGAACAAACAAACAAACAACAACAACAACAACAATAGATAAATAACAAGAATCATTAGAGTGAGTCTGGGGTGTGGCTCCCTAGTCAGCAGCTGCTGGACTCTGGCTTGCTGCCCTGGCTGTCTTGGGCAGAAACACTGCCAGTCAAACAGCCAGAGGGACTGCCCTCACATCAGGACCAGCACAGTCCTTAGACACCTTTAGAGAACCACACATTGATCAAAGCAGAGCACCCCAGCCCTGAAGGTCTGCATGACACTTTTTGCTACCTCAAGCTTCAGTGAATTGGTGCTCACCTGAAACCTTGTCTGACAAGGAGAGGGACGCACTTTCTGGATGGCTTAGCAGAGGGATTGCTGTGATTGGTGCAAACACTCCCCAAGCTTACAGGCTCTTTTAGGCATTCTTGGGAGATCCCCTCCTGTGCTGCAGGTGCAGGGGGTGGGGGTGGGGACATCCTGATCCCAAGGCCCTGAGAGGCTGAGAGGTGAGGCCAGGCTGAGAAACAGAAGCCAACCCTAAGAAGGCAAACCACCAGGTCAGTGGCAGCAGCAGGCAGCAGAAGGTGGCTATTGCATGCTGAGCTATGGCCTCTCAGCCTGCTACAGCTGGTGCTATAGCTGGCTTCTCTGATTCTGGGATTATATGGTTTGTTCTGAGGGTCAGGCAACCCCAGCTACCTGGAAGATGCCAAAGAATGCTTCCACAGGCTGTCACCAGCCCAGCGCTGAGCAGGCCCTTGTATGTATGACACTGCTCAGGAATCCTGCTACCCTCTAAAATAAGAGGAATTATTTAATTTGTTTTTTTGAAATTCACTTATTTATTTATTTCATGTGTATAAATGTTTTGCCTGCCTGTATGTATGTCTGTGCACCACAGATGTTCAGTGCCCACGGAGGCCAGAAGAGGGCGTCAGATCCTCTGGAACTGGAGTTACAGACTGTTGTGAGCTTCTGTGATGTTCCAGGAATCCAACCCAGGTCCTCCAGGAGAACAGTCAGTGCTCCCAACTGCCGAGCCATCTCTCTAGGCCACCATTATTTCTCCCGCTTCACAGAAAAGCCATGAGATTTGTGTCTGGAACATTCTGTGCTTTTGCTCTTTGGTCTTGGGGTCTGAGTAAGAGAGAGATGACCATGTGTGTTCCCGTGAGAGCTGCCCTGTTCCATGCCAGCAGCACAGGAATGTAGGGTGGAGCAGAATGCACAGGGAGGGGCCAGGGAACAGGCCTGGCAGGTTGGGCTTTTCATCTCACTGATGAACCACACTGGGCATCCACTCCCGGTGGCCCTGATGGAGGCTGAGATATAGTCCTTCCCACCCATCTCATCCCAGTCCTGTCTTGCCCACAGTTGGTAACCACCTGATTGGTCCAGAGAAACCAAAGCACTCCTAGCCATTCACCCCAGAACAGTGCAGGGCTAGTAAGTGCCCCACTGAAAGGGCATGCCCAGCCTTCACTTCCATGCCCAGAAGTTAGTAGGAGTATGAGCGGTCAGGGCAGGTAGACATTGTCATTTGAAGGTGTCTCAAATGTCATCAACCCCATCTGCCCATTTCCCGAGTTGCTTCAGAAATAAAGGCAACTCCCAGAGTCACGTGGGGGACAGCTGTGGAGGGGAAAGATCTGTGTCTGAGCCAGACAGGGATCAGAGCTGAGCTGCACTGACAGTTGTACAGAGGACTGAAGCCAGGGCTTTAAACATGCTAGGCAAGTATTGTGCCCTGCGCTGTAGCCCCAACCTTCTTTTTAGTTACTTAGAGACAGAGTCAAAATTGGCAGGCTAGCCTTGACTCCTCACTCTGCACCCAGGCAAGGCTTGAGGTTCCCCACTAGCTCTGGAAACAGACCTGTACCACTGTGCCCAGTGAGTTGTTCAACTAAGAGCCCTCAGTTTCATCATCCCTTCAATGGAACCAGTACATTCTGCTGCTTAGTTAAAGGTTGCATCTGATATCTGAACTTGGGACTCAAGGATTGAGGTGGGGTTCAGAGCAGCATATAAAAGCAGATCTGTGGTCATTTATGCCCCTCAGTGGGGTCCTCTTATGTCCCCCTTGCTTCTCCTAGGATGGGGAAAGTGGGGGCAAGCTGGCGGGGGGAATGCCAGGTGCCTCCTTGAAGCCCCTGCTGGCTAGTTAAGTCACTTGAGAGGAGGAAACCTCAATTTAAAAAATGCCTCCGTAAGATCAGGCTGTAGGCAAGCCTGGAAGGTGTAGTCTTAATTAGTGATTGATGGGGGAGGGAGTCCATTGTGGGTGGAGCCATCCCTGGGCAGGTGATCCTGGGCCCTATAAGAGGAGCAAGCCAGTAAGTAGCACCCCTTCATGGCGTCTGCATCAGTTCCTGCGCTGTGTGAGTTCCTGTCCTGATTCCCTTCATGAAGGAGTATGACACGGACGTATAAGGCAAAGGAGCTCTTTCCTCTCCAGGTTGCTTTGGTCATGGTGTTTCCCCACAGTAATAGTAACTCTAACTAAGACAGAGCTCCAGGGCTGTGTCTGAGGACCTGACAAGAGCTTCCCGGGGACAGGAGCAGGAACAGGTGTCCCTTTGTGTGCCTAGGATATATCTGGAGCAGGGCAACCTAGGGGGCAGGACAGGGAGCCGGCAACTGTTAGAAGTTCAGTAGCTTCAGCCGCCTGCTGTGCTGGGGACTCCGACAGTGCTTGCAAAGTGGGAAACTGGAATTTGAGCCCAGTGCTGTGTGATTTCACAGCATGGCCAGGATAGTCCATCATTTTTTCAGGACAAGCAAAAGAGACATTCATCTGAGGAGACAGGGACAGGCACATCCGCTGGGTGTACCCAAACACAAACACAAGTGTCTTGAGAGACCATACCTGTCCTGCTGATCCCCTGATCAACTGCAATTTTATGCAGGGGCCACTGGTCCCTTTTCCGAAGCTGGGGTGGGGGTGAGGGGAGAAGGGCGGCAGAGCTGTTCATTAAGCACACAGGCCAGTCAGACACCTGGGCTCTTCCCCTCTTACTGCATTGCCAGCGACATGGCTTCTTTGATTCTTAGTTGTCCTATCTGTAGTGTGGTGACAGTTAGGATAGAGCCCCTGCACCACCAGAGACCCCTCACACTCTTTCACATGAAGTCTCCTGAGGATGACATGGAAGCTATGTGGCCTAGGCAGCAGGGGGAGGGGCATGGGGGGAGGGGCATGGGGGAGGCCTCTGTGTAGCGCTGGGATGAAGCAGATGAGCATTTGTCTATCTCTCTCAGGGTCTGGTAACTATGGATACTTAATAAAGTCAGTTCTTTGCTCCCTGGACCTTCCTACACCCCCGACATACATGTGCGCGTGGACACACACACACACACACACACACACACCACCGTGGTCAGGCATTTGCTTCCAAGTCCTTGACAACCTGACTCCCAAATGATCCAGCCTTGCCGATCAGAGCCCAGGTTGGAGTGAAGGTCAGTCAGTGCATGAAGATGTACCTGGGTACAAAGCAGCAGTGCAGACTTGGCTTGTCCCCAGGCTGGGAGAACAGCCTTTATGAAGAGCAGACACTCTGAGAGCCAATTGCTGCCCTGTAGCCCTGGAGAGGCCTTTTCTCCACTGGAGGTGTCGCTGGCTGCCCAGATGTCACCCTGCCTCTCCTTGTGTGGAGCTAGGACCTGGCGGGTCGGGCGGTGGGAAGTTAGCGATCCATTCTTGCCACAGCCGCCCGCCTCCCTAGGCCTGAGTCAGTCTCCATGCACCATCCTTGGTCCTGCCTCAGATCTCCCCTTTTGGGGTTGATTCACTCTTGGTGAGTGTGGGGTGTGCAGGTGGGGAAACCTGAAGAGGAATGGCTGGAGTGTGGGAGTGCAGATTCCTTCTGGGAAATTCTGCTGTCTGGCTCTCACAGCTTCACCATTCCAGGTCTCACCTGCCTCTGGAGCCAGGGCTGGGCTTGGTGGCTCCGAAGGGCATCAGGTCTGATAAACACTGACTTGGGTGTGGCAGAGCCTCCAACCTGGTCTCCCCTAAAGGAGACTCAGAATGTGCCTGGGCTGTCAGGAATTAGGGAGCACTCACTGGTGCCCACTGCTCCGCTCAGCCCTCTTGTGCATTTATTAGAAGGAAAGGGCCTGGGAAGGGTGGCACAATAGTTACTGAGGCTGGGCTCTTTTTCTGTCCCTGTGACTACATTTGATTTATTTTATGTGTATAAATAGGGGCATGCATGTCTGGAGGTTGGAGGACAATCTGAAGTAACTGTTCTCCTTCCAACATGTGGGTCCTAAGGAACAAACTTAGGTCATCAAACTTGGTGGCAAGAATCTTTACTTGCCAAGTTGTGTGTGTGTGTGTGTGTGTTGGTGGGGAAGAAGTACGTGTATGTGTGTGTGAGTACCCCCATACATCCATGGTTGTCTCATCTGTTGTTTCTCAGTTGCCTTCCCCCTGTTACTTGAAACAAGGTCATTCATAGCCTGGGACTTGACTGAGTAGTCTAGGCTAGCTGGCCAGCATGCTTCCAGGAGTCCATTGTCTCCACTGCACACTCCCCAGCCTCAGGACTATGGATACGACGCCCAGCTTTTTACCCCTGCTCCGGGGTTGAAGTCACACTTGCTGCTTTACTGACAGAGCCACCTCCTCAACCCTCGTTTGAATTTGGGTTTATTTGAAGGGGCTGGGGTTATCTATTTGTTTTGAGACAGGGTTTCATTATTAGCTCAGGTTGGCCTTGAGCTGATGATCTCAACCTCTCTATTGCTGAAATGTGGGGCTCCATCAGCAGGTGTTAAACTGAGCAGGTACTTCATAGAGCATTAGCAACTTCCATGACTCTTTTCAAGATGAAGGTATCTGAGGCACAACTGATTTGAAGAATCTGTCCAAGGTCACACAGTTGAGAAACTACAGTATCAGGATTTGAATCTAAGCAGCCAGGCTCCAAAGTGATATCCCCAGTCCAAGGGGGACATCAATACTAACTCTAATCCACACCACCCCAGGCAAAGTGACAAGAGACTCTCAGGACAGAGGGTGAGGCAGTCACTGCTAGGAGTGTCAGGTAATTGACATCTTGTTGGCACCCTGGTCAGTAGATTAATCCCGGGTAACAGGCAAGGTGACAATCAGTGATGGTAAACCGGGCTGAGTCATTCTTTTAGATGTGACCACAAGGGACTCCGCACCTGTCCCTTTGAACAGGACTTTCAAGTGCAAGGAACCAGCAATGCAGGAACCTGGGCCACACACCCCACCCAGCGATGACACAGGCTCCCTCTCTGACCCTCAGGCCACCTGACAAGATGGATGTCACTGGCTCACACTGGGGTGGAATGTTGCGCTTCAGAGCAGGCTGGGGCGGTGGGGGCCTCACAGATTCTCTAACACATCTGCATGTCTTTGTGGTAGGATTGTGGTTTTGTTTTTCTGCATTTTAATGCAGTTGTTGCTATTAGGAACTGTTCTGACAAAGAGTCTTCCTGTGCACCTAGACAGGTCAGTAAATGTCCACACTCATAACTGCAGCAGCCCAGCAGGTCCTCTCTTCACATTTCACTTCTGCCTCCCAACTCCTTGTCATCTCCCTTCCCTGTCACAGACCCTGGGGACAGGACTTTGACCATAAGACCCTGGAGATATGAGCTGTAGACAGACCATAAACTGCCTGGTCCAATTAATGCCTATATCCTGAGCCCCAAGCTTATGCAAGCCCTAGAATTAAGGGTTACAGAAGGGCCCACCCTACAGATGAGTAAATCTTTATTGTCCTAAACTTTATAGGTTATTAGGGAGGGTTAAGAAAACACCCCAATGACTATAATTAGGAAGATTACCTAGGCTAGGGTATTTTCAGCCTCATTAGTTCCTATTCAGGCCTCCTAATCCAACTTGTTTGTTTGTTTGTTTGTTTGTTTGTTTGGAGAAACAGTTTTACTATTGTAGACCAGGCTGATCATGAATTTGCAAACCTCTGCTTTCAGCTTCTTGAGTGCTAGGATTACAGGTGCTCTTCTGATCTAAAATTAATTGTAGAAAATGTAACTCAATCCAATAAAAAAGGGAGTAATGAACAAAGAAATGAAAAAGGGAAGCACTATAAATGTCAAAGCAGCAGAGTGGGCCCCAGCACACTAGTTACCACAATAAACATAACTGAGTTAAATTCTCCAATTAAGGGACTGGGGATCTAGCTCAAGTTGGTGGCATGCTTGACTAACATGCATAAAGCCTGTGGTTTCAGTTCTCAGCCCTCAGAACTTGGGCATGATGTTTCATGGTTGTAATCTCAAAATTTGGGAGATGGAGGAAAGAGGGTCAGGAGTACAACGTAATCTTTACCTACATCCAAAGTTCAAGGTCAGCCTGGGCTACCTGACACCTTATCTGTCCAAAGATAGATACCCTCCCTGGAACTCACAGAAATCCACTTGTGTCTGCCTTTCAAGTATTGGGATTGAAGGTGTGCATCACAACCTGGCTTGTATGACATTTAAAGATATACCTACAACTATGTGATACAGGAAAGATGAGCATGAAGGAACAGAAGGTGACATTCCAGGAAGCTGCCACTGAAAGGGGAAGTATAATCTACACACCCCTAACAACAGGACAGAGCATGACATCAATATCACTACTGTGATTACTTCTCACTGCACAGCCTGGGCTCAGAGGCAATTGCCTCTAAAGGTTCTGATTTATTTAGTCTGAGATAAGCTATATCCTGGCAGAACTCCTCAGGGTCTTCTCAGATATAGCCAGGGCTAAGAACAAGGAACTGAAACCCAGCAACTGTTAAAGCGGAGCACCAGGAATGAGAAAAAATTCCAAGTCTCCACCAGAAGGAAATCATAAGAGAAAACCACATATAGGTGGTGTTCAATAAATACCAGATTGATTAGCCAATTGACCGATACTTTCCCTACTAGAAACTTCTGTGGTAATTAGACAGTCAGTTCCCCCACACCCAGTTATTAATCCTGGGGAAGTCAACCCTACACTGTGTGGGTTGCTGGGGCAATAATTCCTGCTCTGTTTTTAAGGCCAGAACTGTTTCTGCCCAGGGAAGGCCACCACTCCTGGCTTCCAGGCCTCCAGTTCTCATTACAGACACATAAAGGTCATGCCACGAATCTAGTCTTGAAGGCTCCTATGCTATTTACAAGGCTCAAGCTGACTATGGTGCCTCTGGCCATTAGGATGTCATTCTGAGTTAGAGTTAAGTCATCACGACCCAGTTGAGCCAGCAGAATAGTACCAAAAAGAAGTGGTCACCACCAGGACTGAATGGCTGTCCTTTCATGGTCATATTCACAGATTCTCCTTAAAAAGAAATCAACGGTCATTTATATCAATCATTTCCCAGTCCCCCTCTCAAGAGTATATCATTTTATTATTTCTCTGTGTGTGGCTGTTTTGTCTGCATGTACCTCTATACATTACAAGTGTGCCTGGTGCTTACGGAGGTCAGAAAAGGGTATTGGACCCCCTGGAACTGGAGTTGCATAAGGTTGTGAACCGCCATGGGTACTAAGAACTGAACCCAGGTCTTCTGTAATAGCAACAGTGTTCTTAACTGCTGAGCCATTTCTCTAGCCCACCATTTATATTTTTGATACATCTGCTTGTCTACATTCAAATGTTAGCAATAAAATTGCTTTTTGTCTTTTTCATCTTCATTGCTGTTGATAGCTGCCTTTGTTTTGAGATGAGGTCTCATTTTGTGGCTTAGATTAGCCCTGAGCTCACAATCTTCCTGCCTTAGCCTCCCCAGTGCTGGGAATGCAGGCCTGCATCACCACACCTGGCTGCTGTTTGTGCATTTCTAAACCTATTAACATTCTCTCTCACCTTTCATCCACTTGCTTTGCAAGCTCAGCAAATTGTATCCCTGTGAGGATACAAGGTGTCTCTTAAAATCTGGTCTGAATTGATCTTTATCAGTCCATCATCTGACAGCCCTTAGGCTCTGCTTACATGCTCCCATCTCTCCCTCCTTCTTATATTTCAGTACCTAGTGCCCTTCATTGTTACCCTGTCCTTTATTCTGCCCCTTCCCTAGTGAAGATCAGAGACTAGATGAGGGTGGGACACACTGCTCAGGATTTCCAGTATCCCTGGCCTCTGATCTGATGGCTGCTCCTATTCTTATATTCATGATCCAGTGGGCTACCACACAAATCCAAAGGACACCAAGATAAGATTGACTTATTTGAGACAGTGTGCAGATGGTTGTGTCCCAGTGTAGAGGCTTGTGAGGGCTCCTCCTGGGAACCCAAGTAAATCAGGGAGAAGGGAAAGGGCACTTCAGGCAGGAGGCACAGTTGGCCAAAAGCCTCATGGCTGGCTGGGAGCAGCATGGAGACGGGATAGGCACTCACCCTGTGCAGGGTGGTGTTTGCCAGTGTCCCAGAAAAGTCAAACCGTTGGAAAATCATTATCACATGCGGCCGTGGCCATGCCTGCAGCAGGGAGATGTACTATCTATTGGGTTCAAACAGGAATGGCCAAGGGCCAGCTGCAGGCATCCAGGCCCCAAGAGTCCCTTTTGGGCTGTGAGTGAGTTCTGGAGGCAGCAATGGGGACCCATTTAAGAGAGGGCAGGGCAACAGAAGGCCTCTCAGACTTGGAAGGCTGTGACTAAAACAGCAGAAAGAACAAAGCCCCGAGGCCAGTTCCCTCTTCTGGCTGCCCAGACAGGCTGAGGCAGGCAGGAGGGCACAGATGAGCCAGGGAGGTCCCATACTGCCTACAGGGGGTTGTTGTACCCTGGCAGTGCCTCAGCTTATATGTACCCCTCAGCTTTGGGTAGTAACTAACATTGCTAGGGTACTAGCTGAGCCATGCTTCTCTCTCTCTCTCTCTGTCTCTCTGTCTTCCTCTCTCTCTGTCTGTCTCTCTCTTGTCTGTCTGTCTGTCTGTCTGCCTCTGCTGGTCCTCGACAGTGTCTGGGTCTTTAGCAGTGCTTCCCATAGGCTGAGCCCGACTCTGTCCTAGATCTCTTCATCGGCCAAAATGTTTTGCAGAGAGCTGGTCAGACTAGGATGTAGTGGCTCCTAAAGGTAATCTCAACACATGGGAGGCTCAGGCAGGAGAACTCAGGAGTTCAAAGCTAATGTAGTTAATTGAGGGTCAGTCTGGGTTACAGAATGAGTTGAAGCCAGCCTGGGATATAAGGTGAGTTCAAAGATACCTTAGGCTATATAGTAAGTTGAGACTCTGCCAAAATACACTCCCCCACAACCCTACAAATAGATTACTTAAGTAATTACGTTAAAAATGGGACAGGGGTAGTGACAGAGTCTGAAGCCCTGGGGTCAACATTCAGTCACATGACTGGAGAGTCTCTGGACTAGACTGCCATCATTCTCAGGCATGGGGGAGGGATTCCTCTTCTAGAACCCCTGTGCCCCAGTAGAAGCCTCTTGTGAGCCCAGGGTGTTCATTTACATTCAGCCTCAGTGTTCACCTCTGGGAAATGGGACCAGCCCATGTGGTGGGTCAGACTGACACCTTACCATATTCCAGCCATGTAGCCCTTCTTTGGCAGGCACAGGGATGTGGCAGGCTGTTTACTGTGCCCAAGACACCCAGGTCCTTATGTTTTGCTGACAGGCCCTCCTTTAAGTCATTCTCCTTCTGGCTGCTATGCATCAGTGGGTGCGTGCACAGCCTACTTGAGTCTGCTGTCCGGCAGGCTTCTAGACTTAGGACCATTCCCGTCTTAGCAGTGTGTGATGGCTACCCACTCTGAAGCTGAGCCAGAGCTGGGCCTGTAACGCCATCACTTTGCTGATCCACCAGCAGTTGGTCCGAGAGGGGGCTGTAACCCTGCTCCTGTTACTCAGATGATAAACCAGGTTCCTAGATCCGAGGTGATCTCCACAAGGGCACACAGCTCAGGAGAGGCACACTGCACTTGAACTCATGACTAGTGGTTATCAAACACTACTCTTAGAGACTAAGGTGGTTAGGGTGCCCCAAGACGTTCTTCTTGCTAGTCCTCTCCTTCCACACAGGCTCCTCTCACTGGGCCAGGGCCATTTGGGATGGTTACTCTTGATTGTAAACTTGATAAGACCTAGCATCATTTTGGAGACAAACTTTTGGGCATCCCTAGCAAGGAGTTTCTAGACTGAGTTAGTTGAGGAGGGAAGATCCACCCTGAATCTAATCAGCGCTGTATTTATGGGGTGGGGTCCTTGACTGAAGAATAAGGAGAAAGCTAGCTGAGCACCAGCATCCATCTGTCTCTGCACACTCAGGTGCAGGGTGTCCAGCAGCCTCGCACTCTGGCTGCCGTTGCCTCCCTACAGACAGTGTATCTTAGAACTGTGAGGGAAATCCTCCTTCCCTTAAGAAGTGTCTGCCAGGCGTTTTGCCACACAGTGAGTAACTAAGACAGCTTTCTTGCAAGCAGACTGGATGGGGCTGGGAAAGGCTGTGCTGGTCAGGCTGTGGGGGTGGGGGTGGGGGTGGGGAGGGGTGGCACAACTGGAGTTGAGCACGTGAGATCAGTTCTATTTAGTTTTTTAGACAGAATCTTTCTGTGATTTAGCCCTGGCTAGTCTGGAACTCATGGAGATCACTCATCAAGGTCAAGCGTTTGTCTTTGGATTCAGTGTGACCCCAAAGTCAGATCTTAAATGCTTCACTCAGACACCTCTCCTAGAAAGACTTTCCTGATGCACTCTGACCTGACAGCCTCACGTACACCATTCCAGAACACAGAGTGGGTGGGCTGGAGACCCATTCTGACCCACCAGTCACATGGTCATAGCTGTGTTCAAGCTTGACTTCCTGTGCGATGCCAACAATTGTCAAGGTCTCCTCCCTCAGTGTTGCTCCGCCCACGAGTGTATCCTGGTTTGTTCCTGGGATGATAGTGGCTCCTCTGCACTCATATGTTTGTGTTCACACAGGGTCTCATGAAGCTTAAGCTGGCTTCAATCCCCCTGTGTAAGCAGGAATGGCCATGAACTTCTGACCCTCCTGCCTTCACATCCCAAGTGCTGGAATAACAGGCATTTGCCGCCATGCCTGTTTGTACATAGTTCTGTGAATCAAAACTAGGGCTTCATGGATGCCAGACAAGTACTCTACCAACTGATCTACATCCTAGCCACACACCCCTGCATTTGTATATTCACCATCATCACCACCACCACCATCACCACCCTCACATGTTGATGGTCCCTCTGATTCTCACCTTTTTCTCTGGGTTATTTCATTTCTTCCTTAGCCAAATCACAGTCAGACACACTGTTATCCCCATTCCAGGTGAGAAAGTGGCTCAGAGAGGTCAAGAACCCCCACTAAAGTTGCACAGCCAACGGAGTGTGAGCTTGTACTCTACAGTACCTTCCTCTTAGTCTAGATGCTATCCACAGTGACCTGCACCAGCAAGCCTGACCCTGTCATTAGCTCAGGTGTGAACACCAACTTCCACACCTGTCATTAGGAACCAGGGTGACAGGAGCATCAGGGTTCACACCCTGCCCAGAACCCCTCAACCCATGTCATCTGCTAAAAGGCAGACAAACAGGGAGGGGCACCTCTGTTCTCTGACAGGGATTTGTGTTGTCCAAGTCCTTGGCTGCCTGGGCATAAAGGTCCTGACTCAGGGCTGCTGGGTCTCCTGAGCTTGGGAAGGCACTAATAACTCTTGTTCGGGTACTTCTGGTACATTGAGACTTTGCTTTCCCAGCCCTTTATTCTACTGAAATACTTAGCAGGCAGGGAAACTGAGGCTCAGAGCTTCGCACCAGTGTAGCAAAACCAGGATGAGCAGCAAGGCTTCTGTTCCCTGGACCTGAGTTCCTCCCCATCTTCTCCTACTGTCTCCTTCCCTCAGATTGCAGGGATAACTATGGGTCACTCCCTATGACCAGCAATCATAATTGAGAACAGTAAGAACACACACACACACACACACACACACACACACACACACACACACACACACACACACACACACTGTGCTTGCTACAAGGCTGGCTGGGCACGAGCCAGTACTGCCGAGTTTCTTGTAATCCCCAGCTCTGTGAGACTGAGGCAGGAGGATGGAGTGTAAGGCTAGGCTGAGTTATACAGTGGTTTCAAGGCAAACCTGAGCTACACAGCAAAAAGCCTGTCCAGAGACAGAGAGAGAGAGAGAGAGAGAGAGAGAGAGAGAGAGAGAGAGAGAGAGAGAGAGAGGGAGAGAGAGAGAAGCACTAGCCAGGGCATGGGGACAGTGGGTACCCTGAGCTAGGAAACCATGAAGAAAAGTGTCTAGTCTCAGGGCTGGGTGACCACAAGAGGCGCATGGCCAAAGCTGTCAAAAGCTGCCAGCCAAGGACTAAAGCCAGGAGGCAGGTAGGACTCTGGTACCTAACCAGCAGGTTCTCAGAGTCCCTGTGGCTGAGAAGGATGGAGATCCTTCTTCCCTTCCCTTCTGGGCTGCCATGCCTTTGCTGTTAGGTCCAAGCCCAGGCACTCCAGGCTGGAGGGCTGCAGTGTAGGGGTGGGACTTGGCCCAGCTCCTGGGATGTGTGACTCTCCTCCTGGTGAGGACTACAGGGGCCTGACCCCTTGTGGGGCTGGCACAGAGTGTGTCCGATTGTGCAATACTCAAGAGAGCAGCCCAAGGACTGGATAGGACCCCAACTGGCTCTGACAGCCAGCTGGATCAGCCACAGAGGAACAGTACGAAGGGCCCTGCCCAGCCTCTGGGGTTGTGAAAGACTGAAAGACAGAGTTGATGAGGAGAAGAAACGAGAGGGGAGGGGACCGTAGAACAAGGGAAGAAACTACGCTGAGCATCAAACAGCCCTGTCAGCGGGACTACAGGAAAGCAGACTTTCAGAAAACATAAGAATACCCAGGCCACACTCCAGGCTGCAGTGCCCAGGGCACCCGTCTCAGTAGGTGGGTCTGGGTTGAAAGGCAGAACAACAGTCAGTGGGAAAGCTCCGGGGCCAGAATCTCTTGTCTTGCCTCCATCTGGAATCTGGGGAGTGGGGAGGAACTGTTCATGGGCCAGTGAAGGAGCCCAGCTAGGTGCTGAGCCAGGTGAGTGCTTGCCACTTCTCATCTGCCTAAAGTTATTTGGAGGGACCACCCCCACTTCCTCTAGAGGGATGCCAAGGCAGAGGAACGAATTCCACCCCTCCCTCAATCTCAGCAACATTACCAGTCTCCCCCAAACCGGTTATTAACCGAATGAATACATTAGGCTTATCAAAACCGACGTGGGCTGTCTCTCCATCCAGACACATCAAGACATGTCATTCGCTTCTCAGGCGGCCCTGAGAACTCAGAGATCGCAGACGCGGCCAGTTTCGGGGATAGGGGGGTGGGGAAGCGCCAGGAGCCACACCCCTGAGAAATCACGCAGTGAAAAATTGGTCTGTCCCCACCCAGCCGGGCCGAGCGGGAGTCTAGAGAGCCTGAGATTGCCTTAGCATGTCCCCCGGGGCCCCAGGACCCACCGCGGCCTCCGGCCTCCGAGTGCTCCAGCGCTGGCAGGCAGGTGCAGCCGGGGACAGGTGGCTCACCCTCGGAGCCACCAGATCTCACAACCCAACGCCAGCAGCAGCACCTGCACGGTCTACAATTCCCGCAGGAGATCACCCTACACACAACTTATTTTCCGAGTCCCAGGGTGGAAACACAACGTTTCATGACCGAGATTCCAGCTTCAGGACAACCTTGTACTCCTTACTCAAGTCCCCACCATCTAGGCCCCCAAAGTAGCGCATCATGGGGCTCTAGAGTCCCTCCTGTCACTCTTGGTGCCCCTTCCCAGCAGGGCAGAACTTTCCAGTTATAGAGGAACCTCCGCACAGCCTGCCCACGCATCCCCACTCCTGGCTCAGCCCTAGGTCTCCCTCATCCTAACCCAGGACGCCCCCTCACCTCCGCGTCTGCACCGTTGGGCTGTATTTGCCTTTGTTTCTCTTCCTGAAGAGCGAGTGCATGGTGGCGCTTGGGACAGAGGGACCTGGAACGCGGCGACGGACCCGGCGCGCACCGAAAGCGGGCGGCGGGCGCAGGTGAAAGAAGGCGGCGGAGGCGGAGGCGGCAGCGGCAGCGGCGCGCAGAGCCCCGTGTGCGGAGGGCCGCGGCTCTGGGTCACTACAGGAACAGGGCGGGGCGATCGCCGGCCACTTGCTTGCCTGCCGCACCCCGGGAAGGTGGCGCTTACCTTGCAGGCGGGGCTTCGGACGCGCTCCCTGGGTCCCCGCCGGACACCGCCCCTGTTGCCTGTTACTGCAGAGGCTGCGCAGCCTGTCGCCAGAACCTGGACGACTAGGCCACCTGCGCTAGGCCGCGCCCATCGTGCACATAGAGCCTGGCGCGCCCTCTGGCTGAAGGGTTTACCTGGGCAATCCCAAAACACCATGACACTCCTCTTGTGATGAGCCACAGGTGGAACCTCAGACAGGTGTGGGAGACCCGAGGTGGAAGTGGGGTCTCTGCTCCCTGCAATGTCAACAAATCACACTCAGCGGGACTGGCGATGGCCACAGCCATAGCACGCTACTGAATTGGATTCTTGTGGCCACCTATGGTCAGTTAGGACTTCTCTGAGAGTTGTTTTACTTACTGCCTCAGTTTCCTCCTTGGCCAAGAGAAGATTAACGACGACCCACATCCAGAAGGGCTATAGGAGATTCCTGTAGCTAATTCACCAAAGAGCTTGGCACACAGTGGCACTCCAACAGGCAGGGAAACAGCCGGGGAGGACATAACTATCCCTTGAAACGTTCATAACCCCGGGCCTGGTATGATAGAGACTTAATGGTGGATCATAGAAACTAGTTCTGGCTGAGAAACAGCAATGTTGCATAGTCCTGCCCGCATGTCCCGGAGTGAGGCTGGGCTGGGGGCTGTGGGAAACGTGGAGCTTTACCCATTCAGATCTGTACCCACATCTCACACTCATGAGCTGCCATAAGGGACGCAGCCCTGGTTTTGTTGGCTAATGGAAAACACTCTGGGTAAGAGCTAGAGTGAAAGAGAGACAGCTGAGAGAACTCAGTGCTACCCTGGGGTGGGGGTGGGGGTGGGTGGGAGCTCATGGGGAGAGGTGAGCTGCAGAGACTCTGGTGACAGCCAAAGAGCTTACAGTTCAAGTAGGGGAGATGAGATCTTGAGAATGGAAAGGGACAGTCACTGTGGGACTTGCTCACACTGTCAAGAGACTGGGGATCCAAGCTCAGCTGTCTGACTCCAGTCTCTGTCCCACAGGATTAGAATAAGGAGGTTGGTGTTCAGGGCTGGGGGGCTCAGTAGCTAAGAGAACGCACTGCTCTTGAGAGGGCCCTGTTAGTTCCCAGAACCTGTTAGGCAGATGTAGCACCAGGGGATTCAATGACTTCCTCTGGGCTCCCCAGGTGCCCACTTTCATGTGCACACACCATGCACACACCACACACACCACACACACACATGCACATACCACACACACACACACACACACACACACACACACACACACACACACACACACACACATATATATATATATATATATATATATATGTTATAAAATGTAAATGGCCGAGCAGTGGAAATAAATAAATAAATGTAAATAACTTTGGAGGTTAAGAAAAGATATTCAGTGCCCGGGAGTTGGTGGGCAGGAATACCTGTACAGTATGCTTTGTATACATAGAAGGCTTCTGGAAGGATCCATGCGAAACTGTTAGCCTTGACCCACTGAGGAAGAATGAGACTCTTCACTGAGGAAGTGGGGCGGGTAGCCAGGATAGACTGGTGTTCGGATCTTTACTTGGTCTCTTTTCAACTGTGGGGGACAGTGAGTCCTTTTGCTTCTCTGGCCTCAGTTTTTCCCATCTGTGAAGTGGATATAAAAGGCAGAGTCATCACCAAGGGATGAGATCCTTCCTAGTGAGCCTCTAGCACAGCCCCATTGTGACAGAGCTCAGTGACAACAGGGATGTCATTGGATGCTGGGGACAGCTCTAAAACCACAAACACTCAGATCCTTCTCTCAGCAACTCCAGGGTGGCTGTGAAGTGGTGTTGGGGAAGTGGCCTGGATCAGGAGCTCCAGGCCAGTCAGCTCGGGGCATTGCAGGATAACCACACTGATGGAATCTTAGGGTCCAAGTGCTCTCTGTGAGGTGAAGCCCCTCAGCTGCCTTGCTCGGAGGCACTTGATATCTTGGCCTTTTCTTGTGGGAAGGGAGCCATATTCTGAAAGCCACAGTGCCTGACTGGTCTGTGGCCACCAGCTGTAAAGCCCGAACTCTGGACATCCCTATCTCTACCTACCGTAGCATCCGCTCCCAGGCTCAGGGCAACTGGCTTGGTGCCCACTGACTCTGCTGGGCCCGGCCAGGAGTGTTGGAGGGAATTAACAGATTAGGGCAGGAATTCCACTTGGCCCTCATCCACGTTCTCACTCCATGTTCTAAGATAGTCAGCCCAGGGCTGGTGCAGCTGTGTGTGCATGCATGGGTACATGTGCACGTGTGTATGCACATGTGTTCCACACACAGCTGTGGGCAGGCAGGATGGGGCGGGAGATCTGCCCTCACTCGTACACCCTCTGGGGGGCCAGATGGGGTTAGTTCGGCACTGCCAAGCTGTCTTCTGCCAAGTGACTCATCCCCTCTGCTGTGGCGGGGGCGGGGAGGCCAGCAGGAGGATTGCGTAGGTACTTGTTCCAGGATGGTTGAACATCATTGAGGCGGCACCTGCAGGGCTGTGCAGTGCCCAGCAACCAGTGACCCTTGGCCTCCCATACCTGTTTCTTTCCAAAGCTGGAATGAGGGCTCTGTTTCATTGTTGCAAGGGTCACCCACACCCTCTCTGTGCTCAACATTTCCCCAGAAGTTGGAGAGGAATGTACACTCCAGGCTCCCTCACTTTGAACCAGTTTGAAACAGGAAGAACAGCATTCTCTCAATCCGGGAACAGAGGGCCCTGCTTACAGGACCAGGATGGAACCTTCTTCTCCCAGGGTGGAGGCCCAGGGCCATTCTCTTGTGGGCTAGACCCTCTCTCATCTCCTATATGGCTCCACAATCGCTCGAGGAATCTTACTTACATACAGATCCAGGAATGGTAGCATAGACCTGTCACTTCAGTTGAGGCTGAGGCAGGAGGATTAAAACTTCAAGGCCTACCTTAGCGCCAGAGTAAGTTCAAGGCTAGCCCAAGTGACTTATCAAGGCTAGCCCAAGTGACTTAATAAGACCCTGTCACCTTTAACAAAAGTTAAAAGAGCTGGGGTGGAGCTCAGTGGTGTTTGGCTTGCCAGGCACGTGTGAGGCCCTACGTTCAAGTTCATGTTTCTTTTCCTGGGATTGTGGCTGAATTTTATCAGCACCACACTCTATCCACTGAGATGGAATGTCTCATCTATCCAACAGCCAGATGGAAATGCTTTTCAGAGAGTAGCCACCCTCTGGAGCTCTGAAGCAAAGGGGTTTGGGGCTAGCTGGAAACCACAGGTCAAAGCCAGCCTGGGACTGAGTCCTGGCTGTGTGATCTTGCAGGTGGCTTAGGCACCCTGACTGTTTCACCTAATACACGGGGGACAGCCAGTGCCGAGGGACTCCCACAGGACAGGAAGGGGCTGGCTCAGCTTTGCCCTCTATTGTGTAACAGATATTTACTTTTCTTTTGGGACAATTCTTGGGATGGAAAGTCAGCTCACACGGGCTGACTCATACCTCCCCCTGAGCTGGGGCCCCCGGAGCTCCCCATAGTTCATCTTGGCAAGAGGGGACGCTGAGCTCTGGAAGCAGGCACCGAAGAGGGTCCAAGGTGACTCACTGAGTCCTCTTGCTCCTGAGTCACCCCTGGAGTATTCACTTCAGGCCCTCACCCACTGGGGCCCCTGGCAGCCTCCCCCTGTCTGATGGATACCCCACCCTGTGGTCACTTCAGGAAGATAGGCTCCCATGACTCCCTGCTACCCTCCCTACACTCAGGTATGCACCTGTATGCTGCCAAAATATGGAGACAACTCCCACTTCAGTTGAATTGCTCTGATCCTCAGGGCCCTGGCCCTCTCCCTATATGGCCTAGCCATAGATCGGTGACCCTGAAGCTCAGACACCCCACTGCAGGGCTATCCCACAGACTGGTGACCCTGGAGCTCAGACACTCCACTGGAGAGCTATCCCTGGGCCTCTCAAATTCACCATGAGAGCTTCTCTGCAAGGAAGTCACCCCATCAGGGCAGAGTGGTTCTAGGTGGGGCTAAACAGGCTCTACCAGGCACAGTATCCCTGCAGGGCAGACTGCCCAGCCTCCTGTTCACGCCCATGCTTTTTCCTGCCTGCTGCCTGCTCCTCCCCTTCTGGGCCGTGCCAGGCTCATGCAGAGCAGACCAGTACAGCCGCATTCTTGGGCAAGTGTCTCTGGTGTGAATGACCCTGGGGCTGGTCAGGTCAGAAGGTCAGGGCCTTGTTCCCTCCAGTGCCCAAGTGATAGATGAGTCAGGCTACAAAGGGGCAGAACAAGAAACCAAACCGAGTATTTGCTTGAAGCCCTTCTGACTTCAAAAGCCTGCTTAGCCATGCCCCGGCTGGGTGACTTTGGGGAGGTAGTTGGCCCACTCTGTTAAATGAGAACTTGGGAACTGAGATGTTCAGTCTGAGTTCTTTTGTTTCCTTGTGTTGTGAACCAGAGCAAGTATCTCCAACTCTCTGAACCCCGGTTTTCATAACCGCAAAATGGGAGCACCATGATACAAACTCCATGGACTCAATGAAGAGACGTAAAACACAGACAGATAGTGCCAAGCCATCGTCACAGCAACGATCTGACACAGCTGCCTGACCCCGAAGGGAATGCAGGACAGGCTACCGCTCTCTTTGCTTCTCAGCTGTAGTTGTTTGATCATGACATGCCTCTCAAGTCCCCGGAGACTCAGGACTGTGTGCTGCACCAGGCCTTCATTCCCACGGCATTAACCACTTGCTGGGCAAAGACTGTGTGATCAGTATTCTCACCGAGGGAGTGAGCGTGGTCCCAGGGGAAATCCCCAGAGCACTGGACAAGAGTTAGTGTTGTGAGTCAGAATTATGATGGAAGAGAAGCAGTTTCTTTACCCATCCATCCATCCATCCATCCATCCATCCATCCATCCATCCACCCGCTCAATCTTGGCCTGTTTATTTATAGGCAGAATCTCATGCAGCGCAGTTGGCTTCAAGCTCACTTTGTAGGCCAGGTTAGCCTCAAGCTCACTTTGTAGGCCAGGTTAGCCTCAAGCTCACTTTGTAGGCCAGGTTAGCCTCAAGCTCACTTTGTAGACCAGGTTAGCCTCAAGCTCACTTTGTAGGCCAGGTTAGCCTCAAGCTCACTTTGTAGGCCAGGTTAGCCTCAAGCTCACTTTGTAGGCCAGGTTAGCCTCAAGCTCACTTTGTAGGCCAGGTTAGCCTCAAGCTCACTTTGTAGGCCAGGTTAGCCTCAAGCTCACTTTGTAGGCCAGGTTAGCCTCAAGCTCACTTTGTAGACCAGGTTAGCCTCAAGCTCACTTTGTAGGCCAGGTTAGCCTCAAGCGCATTCTACAGCTGAAGATGACCTGGAATTTCCAATCCTCCTGCCTCTACCTTCTAACTATTGAAAGCACGCCTGTTTTGTGTAGTGCTAGCAATGGCACCTAGGATTTGCTTTAGTGTTAGGTAAGTACTCTATCAATTGAGCTCTATCCCCAGCCCATCACACCATCCAGTATTTATTGAGCAGATATTATGTGATATCAGAGTGGAGCCCTCAGAGGGCTTGTTGTGGAGAAGCAGGGTGAGGGTAGGAGATGAAGTAAGTTCAAGTTCCCCAAACAGAGCAGCCCAGCAGACACAGGGACAATGCACACAGACACTACTGAGTGTGTGATGTGTGTGTGTGGCTGGAACACTGTGGGTCAGACTCGAAGCTGAGGGTAGAGAGGAAGAACCTCAATTATAGGCACCCTAGGTCCCACATATTCTCCTGCATTACTGGCATTTCCATGGCAACCAGGCTCCCCCCCCCCCCCTGTTGCTGGGGAAGGGCAGAGTACCCAGGAGCTCTAGTGCATTGCTCATGTGCAGTGGTCCTTGTAGGTAGCACCCGATGTACGTCCAGCCCCGGAGTTACAACAGCAAGCGAGTGAGGAGATGATGGGACAGGCAGTCACATCGTTTTTTCTCTCTGTTTATGCATTTAGATATTCTGGTGTGTTTGAGTGCATATGTATGCATGGGTGCATGTGCACATGTGTGTGTGCATGTGGAGGTAACCTGGGATGGTCCTCAGACATTGTCTCCCTTGGTTCAGTTAGCTTTTATTTCTTTGTTTGTTTTTTGTTTTGTTTTGTTTTGTTTTGTTTTGTTTTGTTTGAGACAGGGTTTCTCTGTGTAACCCTGGCTGTCCTGGAACTCACTTTGTAGACCAGGCTGGCTTGGAACTCAGAAATCTGCCTGCCTCTGCCTCCCAAGTGCTGGGATTAAAGGGGTGCGCCACCATGCCTGACTGTTTCTTTGTTTTTGTTTTTTGTTTTTTGTCTTTTTGAGACAGGGTTTCTCTGTGTAGCCCTGGCTGTTCTGGAACTCACTCTGTAGATAAGCCTGGCCTCGAACTCAGAAATCCGCCTGCCCCTACTTTCTGAGCTTTTTGGTTTTGTTGTTGTTTGTTTCTTTGTTTGATTTTTTTTGTTTTTATTTTTGGGGGGTTGTTTTGTTTTGTTGAGATTGGGTCTCTCACTCTGACCTGGTTAGAGTGATTCGGTTAGACGATCTAGCCAGAGAGCTCCCAGGAGAGAGCTTTCCTCCTAGCAGAACTACAAGTGTGCCCCGCCAGCCCCATTTTAAAAATGTGCTGTATTTTCAGTTTACGTGAACAAGTGTTTGTTGTGTGTTTATATGTACCGCATGTGCGCCTAGTGCAAGAGAGGACCCCGGTCTCCGGAACAATGGTCTCAATCAATTTCCAGCTGCCCCGTGGGTACTGGGAAATGAACCTGGGTCCCTTGCAAGAGCGGCATAGTGCTCTGAACTGCTAAGCCGTCTCCAGCCCCAGCCCTATTAAAATCAGGTCCTCATGCTTGCATGGCCCATATTTTACGGTGTTCCCAGCCCACCACTTAAAAAAAGAAAGAGAAAAGAGGAGAGAAGAGGGGAAGGGGGAGAGAGAGGGGGTGGGGGAGGAGAGAAAGGGGGAAGGGGAAGAGGAAGGCAAGAGGAGGGGGAGGGGAGGGGGAGAGGGAGATGGGGAAAGGAAGATGGAGAGAGAGGCTGCAGAAGCGCTCAAGTGCCAGTCAGTGCCAATAAGGGAGCAGGTGAGCAGCCTCCACAGCAGGAACGTTTGCAGGCGGAGAATGTGGGGGACATCACGTCACAAGGAAGCCTGTGATGAAGTGTGAGTAGATGCAATTAAAATAAGCCTGCCAATCTATCATGATCTGCCCATTAGGTCCACCTGACTTTTGTCCCCTCTCCGCTGAGCTCAAACATTCCAGCCCAGGACCCAGTGGCTAACGTCCCATCTGGTCCTCTCCCAGCCGGTCTCTGGTCACAGACTCAAACTTAATCCCAGCCTGGGCCCAGGGCCCAGATGATGAATCAAACCCTGCTTTGGACAAACCTCCCTCCTCCCAGCCTGGGTCTCCACCCCATTCTTTCCTGTGGGCTGGCCAAGAGCTGCTGTGAGGAGTTCCCTGTCCAGGGGCTTCCCTACTGACGAGATGCTGGGGTGGCCCTGCTGGGATTTTTTTCTTTCCAGTTCTGAGGACTGAGCACAGGACTGCATGAATACAAGCGTCCTTCTGAGCTGCACCCCAGCCTTTTAAAAATATTTATTTATTTATTTATTTATTTATTTATATCTGGGTATAGTGGCCTATATCTTTAATCCTAGCATTAGGGAGGCAGAGGCAGATGGATCTCTGTGAGTTCGAGGCCAGCCTGTGTAGTGAGTTCCAGGACAGCCAGAACCATATAGTGAGACCCTGTCTCAAAATAAATAAGTAAATATATAAACATTAAAAAATAAAACCTATGTATTTACTTATTATTTATTTATATTTTGAGATAGGCTCTCACTAAGTTTCCCGGGCTGGACTTTCGTCCTCCTGCTTTAATCTCAAGCATGGCTACATGGCTTTGATTACAGGCCCATGCCACCCAGCCGAGCTAGGAGGCTGACAGTCTGGCCATTTATATTGCTTACATAGAAGAATCAAAGGTTTCTATTTGTGTAAGCGTGAGCAGCTGTGTGCTGGGCGTTGTCTAATTGAGAAGCTCCAATGGGTCATTGAGTTGCTGTGGGCTGAGGACCGAGGACCTCAGAGTCTGCTCTGTGGACATGTGAGACTCTAGTTTTTTGGCCCATGGCACTCCATGATCTGCCCAAGCCTGTGGGCAGAACTCTGCAGGGAGGGTGACAATGACCTCTGTCCTGTCATTGTCACAGGTTCCTTGACTGCCCTGTGGGGGTGGCCCTACAGCAATGGCATTCTCCTTCCTCTGGCTGCAGGCTCTCCTCAGTTTCCCTCTCATCCACAAAAGTTGGCCGTGAGACATTTGCCTGAACTTCGTCTCATCTTCATTTCCAGCTTGCTACAAGAAACTGCGTGCTTCTAGGTTCTCCCTCCTCCTTCTAGTTTCCAGCTCCCCTCCTCTTCTCTCCCTCCTCCCAGGCTCCTCCTCCACCTGCCCTCCTCCATGTCCCTCCTCCCTCCCTCCTCTCAGCCCTCTCCTCCTTTCTTCTTGTTTTAGGCTCTTCCTCCCTCCTCCCTGCTCTCAGGCCCTTCCTAGTCTCTTCCTCTTCCTGTTCTTAGGTCTCCCTCCTTCCTTCCTCAGCCTCCTTTCTCTCCTTTTCCCTCCTCCTCTTCCCTTCTTTCCTTCTCACTTGTTCACCAGTAGCCTAAGCACGGCAGGCAGAAGCAGAACAGACAAACCCAAGATCTGTGCTCTCACACTTAGGCTCCCTTTGGGTGTCTCCTGCCTCAGGACCATCTCCTCGGGTCTACTTTCATTCTGCTTTTTACTGTCCCCATCAATTGCTCAGTGCAGTCTGATGTGCCACAGAACTGGCTTGTCTGTCTCTGAACCCAGGGCCCCGATGTGCCCGGCACCTGCCTGGCCTCCCTCAGCACTAAATGAAGTATCTTTGCCAGGGACACTGAGGTGAAAGCCATGTCCAGACCTCTCCCCTTCCCTACTGACCTAGAGAGACGGGGAGTTTGTTGTCTCTTTCCTTTCCTGGAGAGCTCACGGCCTGCTGTGGCTGGAGGAAGAGAATCCCCCCCCTCCATGTTCTTTCTTCAGGCTCCGTGGTCCAATCTAGGATCATAGAGAGATGGGACCCCAGGGCAGGTTGAGTCTTGTTCCTGTTTTGGGGTGTAGTAGCACACACCTAGTTCTCCCTTTGCCTCAGCAAGGCCACACTATGTATGCTCTAGTTGTTTGCTCTCTCCCCACATGAAGCCTCTCTCTGCAGATGGCCTGGAGTCTGGGTGAGGCCAGAAACCAGCTTCCTTCAGAGCTCGCAGAAGGATGGGTTAGCTGACACCCACCTTTAGCCCAGTGGGGCCCATCCCAGCTTCCAGGCCTCTTGGGTTGTGAGATGGGAATTTGTGTTGTGTTTCAAGCCACAAGTTTGCTCTGCATGACAGCAGTCCAGGAACCAGCATAGGTGCCTCCCACAATCTGCAGGGACCCTTTGTCTGGCCAGCAGGAGCACTGGGGAAAGGCAGGGAAAAGGCCTTGGTGAAGGCAGGGAGTAAGGAGGGTCTCCTTTCTACATTCTGTCTCTCACCCTCCAATATAGTCACCTAGAGGGTAGCCAGGTAACCAGTGACCACTGGGACCCTTAGGGGACACCGTGTGGGCAGAGACACTTCTAAAACACCCACTGCCTCTGTCCCTTTTGAGGTGTTTTCAAAACCCAGGAGCTGGGCATGATGGACACCTCTCTTGCTGGAAGCTCAGGAGGCTGGGCATAGGAGTGTGAAATGCAGCCTGGCTTTTCCTTAGGGTCCAAGTCTGGATTATCTCGACATCATTCACATGCTTTTATCTACCTATAGAAGCCACACTGTAAGCCCAGATGCTTATCCACAAGGGAGTAGAATGTGGCCTGTCCACAGGGGAGTAGGACTCAGTCACAGAAAGGAAGGATGGGTGGTTGGGGACACTACACTTGCCCAGCAACCTGGAGGGAGGCCCTAGGGGTCCATTCCCAGCTACAGATAAAACAAAAGGCTAGCCTTGGATGTATAGCAAGACTGTCTAAAGAGGAAATTCCTGGGGCTCCTCTTACTCCAGCTCCAGGGGATCCAAGGTCTTTGGCTCTGTCAGCATTCACCCTCATGTGTGTACATAATTTAAAATAAAAACAAATCTTAAAGTGAAATACAATGAAAGAGGGGACGGTATGGCCACACATCTGTGAACAGAGGGGCAGAAGTCACCCAGGGGGCTAGATCTATGACAGCATCCATGCTGCCTACAGAGCTACCCAGCCCTGTGCACCCCCTCACCACATACAGAGGCTCCTCCACTACTTAAAGTCTTCTTGCTTTTAGGTGACCTTTGGCTCACAGGTGACTCTGGGTGGAATCCAGACGCCTTTATGGGAATGAACAGACTTCGGAAAGGCCAGGGATCATAGTGGGCAGGGTCCTGCATCGGCTCCTTTAGACCCGGCTCCTGCCTAATCAAGGCTGCAAAGTGACTGGGAATACTGTGTGACATGTGCAGGTTACAACCGGAACAACTGTGCACAGGGACCCCAACTGTGACCTGGGTGGTCCTAGAGGGTCCCCAAAGGTCCTGAGCTGTGAGCTAAGAATTGGAGATAGCCCAGGTGGAGGACTTCAGGGACAGATGCGATATCCGTGAGAAGCGGTGGCTGTGTGGTGGCTGGGGCAGGCTAAGAAGAGAGACAATGCTCTGAGGATGAGAGCGTTGTGAAGACATGCTGTCACTCTGGTTACACAGCCTTTGAATGCACGGAGAGCTGCTGTATTGCAGTGAACTGCAGTGGGCATTCTCATGTTCTACTTTATTTTACTCTGTGTGTGTGTGTGTGTGTGTGTGTGTGTGTGCGTATGCAGATGCTTGCGTGTGCAAATGCATATGGAGGTTAGGCGTCCAGTCTCCTTTTTGTTTTTGAGACAGGGCTTACTGGCTAGTTGTATGTCAACTCAACATAAGCTAAAGTCATCTGAGAGGAGGGATCTTAATTAAGAAAGTGCCCCTGTTAGATCAGGCCGTAGGCAAGCCTGTAAGGCATTTTCTTAGTTAGTGATTGATGGGGGAGGACCCAGCCCATGCTGGGTGGTGCTATCTCTGGCCTGGTGGTCCTGGGTGCTATAAGAAGGCAGGCTGAGCAAGCCATGGGGAGCAAGTGAGTAAGCAGCTCCCCTCCGTGGCCTCAGCATCAGCTCCTGCCTCCAGGTTCCTGCTCTGCTTGAGTTCCTGTCCTGACTTCCTTCAATGATGAACAGCAGTACGGAAGTGTAAGCCAAATAAACCCTTTCCTCCCCAACTTGCTTTAGGTCATGGTGTTTCACCATAGAAGTAGTAACTCTAACTAAGACAGGGTTTCTCCGTGTAGCCCTGACTGTCCTGGAACTCAGAGGTCTCCTGAGTGAGGGGATTAAAGGTGTGGGCCTCCACACCCAGCTAGGCGTCTTTTCAAGTACTTTCCTCCTTACATTTTTAGGTCAGGTCTCTCACTTGAATCCTAAGATCACTAATTCTTTTTTTGTTTGTTTTTGTTTTTCGAGACAGGGTTTCTCTGTTTAGCCCTGGATGTCCTGGAACTCACTTTGTAGACCAGGCTGGCTTCGAACTCAGAAATCTGCCTGCCTCTGCCTCCCAAATGCTGGGACTAAAGGTGTGCGCCAACACCGCCCAGCTACTTATTTATTTTAAAGATTCATTATTGTTTTATTTACTTCTACCCGTTCATGTGAGTGTTTGCAATGTGTGTGGGTACCCTTGGAAGGGAAGGAGCACTGGGTAGCCTGCCTGGTGCGGAGTTAAAGGCAGGTGTGAGCCACTCAGGGTAGCCGCTGGGAATTTAACTTGGGTCTTCTGCAGGAGCAGTAAGCACTCTTAACCAATGACCCATCTCTCCAACTGCTACTTAGTTACTTACTTACTTTTGGGGCAGTCTCATGTAGCCCACGCTAACCTCAAACTTGCTCTGTCTGTCTGAGGATGACCTTGAACTTTGATCCTCCTGCTTCCATCTCTGAGGGCTGATATTCCAGGTGGGCTACATGTGGTGCTGAGGGTGGAACCCAGAACTTCACGGGAGCCGCGCAACACTACCAACTCTCCAGTTATTGTTTGAGATGAGGTGAAATTTATAGAACACACAGTCAGCCATCTTTCTGTAGACCACTTGGTGACATTTAATGCATTTGCAGTGTTCTGCCTGCACCAGCTCCCTCAAGTTCCAAGCCCTTTCTTCCCGACAGCAGCTGTTTGGGGATTAAGTGCATTTATATTTGAAAGGTTTTAGCAGAGTGTATGGAACAATATGTACGTGTGTGGCGGTAGTGATATTATTATTATTTTTTATAATTTAATATTCATTTATTTAATAGTTATAAATATAAAATACAATATGTTCAGTCCAAATAATGCTACATATATGTATGTAGTTACAGGGCTGACCACTTACTATTGGCTAACCAACTGGGAGGACTCTTTCTTGAAGAAGACTACTTCCTGTCATTTTCCCTCACCTCCCATATTACTTTTTTTTTAATTAGGTATTTTCCTCGTTTACATTTTCAATGCTATCCCAAAAGTCCCCCATACCCACCCCCACTCCCCTACCCACCCACTCCCCCTTTTTGGCCCTGGCGTTCCCCTGTACTGGGGCATATAAAGTTTGCAAGTCCAATGGGCCTCTCTTTGCAGTGCTGGCCAACTAGGCCATCTTCTGATACATATGCAGCTAGAGACAAGAGCTCCCGGGTACTGGTTAGCAAACACAGAAGTGGATGATCACAGTCAGCTATTGGATGGGTCACACGGCCCCCAATGGAGGAGCTAGAGAAATTACCCAAGGAGCTAAAGGGAACTGCAACCCTATAGGTGGTAGTGATATTATTAATTTGTGTCCCTGGCGCTGGAGTGCAGTGCTCTGTCCACGCACAGGCACCTCTCTTTCCTCAGACTTCCCTGTATCCAACATGTTACCCACTCTTCTAGCACAGTCACATCTTCCCTAAGGTTTGGAGCAGAGAAGATTGTGGCTTAAGTGTGGTATTGGGAAAACACCAGATGACAGTGTTAAGTCACTGTGCTGATCCTGGGGAGACCACTAAAGTCCCCTCAATGAATCAAATACGGAGACCTGGGACAGAACAATAGCCTGTGGCTACTTAGGTTATCTTTTGCTGCCACCTTGTGTTGACACTGGGAATTTCGACTCCTATTTCTACTTTATAACCTAGATAGCGCTTTAGCACGTGCTGTCTGCGAGGTCTGATTACATCTTACCTAGGATGCTAAGAAGATGGCAACAATATCAGGGCCATTTCCGTTGCTCTTGCACGGTGAATTGCTAGGTTGAGAGAAGGGAGGGCTGATGGGAGTGAAGCTGTTCCCTGGGCACCCTGGGAAGACTGGCAGGGTTTGCATGCGGCTGAAGTTAGAAGGGACAAAAGCCTAGGGTGACTCTTTTCCTGATTATCTTCTCCTCTGCAATTTTCTCCATGTCTACATTACCAAATAATGCGCATTACCTTATTTATTTTTTAAGATTTACTTTTGTTATCTTAGATTATGTATATATTTATGTGTAGTTGAGTGGTGGTCCCCCTGGAGCTGGGGTTACAGGACTTTGTGAGCCTCTTGACCTGGGTGCTGCGAGTCGAACTCCGCTCCTCCTGAAGACTAGTACCTGCTTTTATCTGCTGAGCTGTCTCTCCAGCCTGCCTAATTTATTTAACGTCGGACAGCCCGACTTTTAGTGGACGCTCTGTAAAGGTGTGAAGAGTGAATAAACAATGCATACAGAAGGGTTTAAGCTAGACCCCTGCAGCCTTCGAGGCGAGGTCAGGTGGAGAATGAGATCAAGGCCAGGGGTCAGCCGGACATGGTGGAGCACATCTGTAATCCGGAGGTTGGGGTAATATAGCCTCGACTGGTCTTCAGTGTGGATTTCGCCTCAAACCGAACCGGAAAAAAAAAAAAAAAGTTCAGGTGCAGTAGGTTCAAGAAGAGGTTACTCAGAACGAGGTAGTTGTGGACTAGGGAAGTCGCGCTCTGTAACTCTGGGCAGGTGCAAATGAACGGGGGTTGGGGGGTCGCGTCCTCAGGGCTGGGTGCTCATGGGTACAGAGACTGGGTTGGGGGCGGAGCCTTTGTTGAGTCTGGGTGAGTGTGAACAGGGTCAACACGGGTGGGGTCTTCTCGAGCCATGGCCAATAGGGAGCAAAGGTAGGGCTGAAGGCGTGACCAAGAGAGGGATGAATAAAAATGAGGGGCAGGCTTAAGACGCGGGGCGAGTCTGGCCGGGGCGGGGTTGGGACCAAACCAATCAGGGAACAAGATAATCTTGTGGGGGTGGTGCCAGGCCAGTTCAGGCTCTCCCTCTGTCCCGGGTCCTGGAGCGGTCCAGGCTGGGCATGTCTGTCACCGCTCTGGTCCCTCTTCTGCCCTACAGGCCACTGTTTGTGTAGGATTGACAAGAGGCTATTGAGCTCCTGAGTTCTGCGGTCCGGGCAAGGCGCCTCCTGGTGATTTGGCGAGCTCAGCTCCCAGGTCAAGCAGGTGCCAGAGCACTGTGCTGTGTTTTCAGCAGTTCTGAGGGTGAGCGGAGCAGCGGAGCCTGCGCATGTATGTGTATTCGAATAGCTTTGTGTGGGTGCCCATTAGTGTGCACCTGGGGGGATAGAGTGCGCGTGTGTGGAGTTGCTGCAGAAAGCTGAGTGCCTGTGCAAAGTTCTATGCTGCGTGTACAAGGACTGTCCTGTGTGGGAGTGGGATGCAGGTGAACCGTACAGAAAGGTGCACGTGTCAGGCTATTATGGAGGAAAATGAAAGGGCAGGCACAAAAACACTGGGGGTTGGGCATAGGGCAGGATGTCCACAGCAAGTCACGGGGAGAATGTGCGAGGACAATCGTGGGAATGTAAATGTGTGTGCCTGCTTGAGTGGGTGGCATTGAGGGTGCCTCTGAAAGAGTGGGGATGGGGAGACAGCATGAAGTGCTGCTTGCTCTCAGAGGGCTGAGTGTGGGTTGGGGAGCTGGGTAGTGGACAGGTACCTGGCCCGGGTTAGCTGATAATCCTATCAGTTTCTTACTTTGAGGGTCGGGGCTGCCTGACAGTGCTCATGCTTTGTGTGAAAGGAGCTGCCACCTCACCAGTAACTCTTCATTTCCAGCTTCTGTGCTCTCTCTGTCCTGGTGACTTCTGAGTTGGAACATGGTGCAAAAATATCAGTCTCCTGTCCGAGTATACAAGTATCCATTCGAGCTGGTCATGGCGGTGAGTGACCCCTGGTTCTTGGGCTCCTCTTGTGACTGGAGGTCAATGGTGGGAAAGAAAGAGGACATTTCAGGCTATGAAACGGAGAAATTTTACTGAACTTTTCAGCTGTCCTGACTTCTTTGCCTGACCACCCCCTCCCACCTGTCATGACTCTTGAAACCCTGCCGAGCAGATAAAATACAAGCTCTAGAATGAGGATATGTGCTATGATCCTTACATTCAAAGGCTGAAGCAGGAGGATCAGGAGTTCAAAGCCATCCTGGGCTACATAGAAACAAAAAGAGGAGATGGAGATATAGTCTTCCGGTATGAGTGTGTATGTGAGTGTCCTGTACTGAGGCAGTTGTGTGCCTAGGCATGACCGCAGACCCTTGGCCTTCTGGGTCAGGTTTTTGTACTGAGGCCAGAGGTAGAGAACGCTTGGATTCCTTCTCTGGGTTCCACCACTCTGCCTTCCGGAACTTCAGTCTCTCCTCAGAGAAATGGGGACAGTGCTATGACACGGGCTTGTGGTGGACGGTAATAGAAGTGACTGGTGTCCCAGAAGCCACATGATTGACACATAGTAGGTACCTGTGACATATGGCATTCCCTGTTATCACACAAGATCTAGAGCTGGAGGGATGGCACAGTGGTGAATGTTTGCAGAGCATGCAGAAGGCTCTGAATTCCATGCCTAGCACACACACACATACATGCACACACACACACAAGCATGCACATGCATACAAACAAATGCACACACACACAAGCACGCACATGCATACACACATACACAAGCACCCACATGCACATGCACACACACATGTGTGCATGAATGCACATACACATGGGTGGGGAGAGGAGAAGGTTTTACAAGTGATTATATTGAAATATTTTGCAAATGTGTCCAACCTGTGGCCCATGGGCCACTTGCGCCCAGGATAGCTATGAATGTGGCCCAATATACTTGTAGACTAGAACAGCATATCAGTGTCAAAAGGTTGGACACCCTGCTAGTGTCTAAAACACCAAATGTCTTCCCGATTTGCTGCACTCCACCCCCAACTGCTAACTCCAGCCTTCTTTTCAAGAACCTGTCTCAGCTGGGGGATCTGCGCATGTGTCCTGCCTGATCCAACGCTAGGAGCCCACATGCCTATGTTTTTCTGGCCTATAGAAGATAAAGGTCTACAGAAGGCATCGTTGCACAGGGCTGGTTCTTAGGATGGGGAGGCTGACAAGCTGGGGACCCTGGGAGCAGGCGACCCCACCCCTGATCTTCTGCTGCCTATCTTTAAAATGGAGATCTCTGGCGTTCCAAATCATGGTGACGGGCTGTTGGCTGAGTGAATCGGTATCTGCAGCTCCTACAGCAGGCTCTGATGAAGAGGAAATGAGCCGTGAGTTCTGGCTCACACTGTGACTCTTGTGCAGGCAGGCTGTAGGGTGCCATGGGGCTGTGACTCCAGAGGGCGAGGCTGAGACAGCCATTTTGGTCAGAAGCACAGAGTCCATGCTGCTGTTTTCCACACTCTGGCATAAGGTTGTCATGGTGATTAACAGTGTGCATGTGCGTGTCCGTGTGTGTTGGTCTCAGTACATAGCTCACTTCACACCAAGCAGATGGAAATACTAGACGGTTATGCCTCAGTCTGTGAAGTGTTCTCTCGGCATGAACAAAGCCCCGGGCTCAGTCCTCAGCACCTTGTCATCCCATATGGTGGTGCTCCACCATAATCCCAGGCCAGAAGTTAGAGGTAGGAGGCTAGGAGGCTAGGTTACCTCAGTTTGTCATGAGTTCAAGGCTAGCCTGAGCTACTTGAGACCCTGTATAAAAGAGAAAGGATGGTGAGATGGCTCATTGGATAAAGATGGCTGCCTTTAAACCTGATCACCTGAGTTTCATCGCTGGTGCCCAAATGGTGAAAGAGAATAGACACCCAAATATGTCCCCTGACCTCTACATGCACAGTCTCCCAGGTCAATCAATCAATGTAGTTTAAACACTTACAAAACTCTTAGGAAGGGGAGAGGAAATGGTAGGTAACTGTAAGTCTTCTAGTGGTCCTGGCTACTCACATTTTCTAAGTTTCTGAGCCTATTCATTCATTGAGTAGAAGAGAGAGTTTGTCATCTCCTTCTGGAATTGTTTCAAAACCTTTTCAGCCATGAAACCAAGACACATGTCTATAGGGTGGAAAATAATGTACTGTGAGGGCTTAATACATATAAATTTAGCCAGGCAATGGTGGCATACCCTTTAATCCCAGAACTCAGAAGGCAGAGGCAGGTGAACCTCTGACTTTGAGGACAGCCTGGATGAGTTCCAGGATGGCCAGGGTTACACGGAGAAACCCTGTCTCAAGAAACAAACAAAAATGTAAACTGAATATACTATGTATAGGTTATAAAAAAATGTTCACAATCAAGTGTGATGGCACACGTCTAGGATCTCAACAGTAGGTGGGAAGATGGCAGAAGAAGGGGGATTGGAAATCCAAAGTCATATGAGCTACAAGGCTTGATAATATACAGAGCTACGTAAGACACTGTCTCAAGCCCTCATCCTCCAGCCCCGAATGAAAAAGAAGAGGGAGGAGGAGAAAAGAGAAGGTTTATCTCTGTAAGTTGGAGGCCAGCCTGGTCTCCACAGAAAGACCCTGTCTCAAAAAACCAAACCAACCAAACAACCAAACAAACCAATTAAAAAGTAAATTGCGTTGAGTCATCTTCAAAGTGTTCTCTGGAGGGTGGGTCACAGCCACCTCCGCTCTTCCGTCCTGTTCTTGTCCGTGTCCAGATCCTGCAGCTTCGCCACAGACAAAGGCGCTTTGCTGACTGTTGACAAAACGCTATTGTCCCTCAAATAACCACATCACTACACAGAACTTGTGGCTTTGGAGGCACAAAGGGGTTTTTCTGCCCTTAATGCCCCTCTTTGTTCCTCAGCTGATACTTGCCCTCAGTGTGGGTTCCAGGCTGGACCACTGGGGATGAACTCAGCTGCCTCCAGGCATCCGAGCTGTGGGCCTTTTGGTTTGTGTTTGACAGGAGTGTTCGGAGAATTGGATCACCCAGTGCATCAAAAGCCCCCCAGCTGGACCGGAAAGGCTTCCCAGATTTACTGATTGGCTTCTAAACTGATCAAAGGTTATTTTTCTTACTTATGTGCATGTAGATATGCCTGTATGAGTTTATGTGTCTGTAGGCACCCACCAAGGCCAGAGCATATTGGAACTGGAGTCACTGGTGGTTGTGAGACACCTGATGTGTGTTCTGGGAACCAAACCCTGGTCCTCTCTGGAAGAGCAGTAAGTGCTTTTAACCCCTGAGCCATCTTTCCAGCAAGATTTCTAAAATTTTTATTACACCATTTTAGAGAGTGAAAGAGATAGATAGATAGATAGACAGACAGACAGACAGACACACAGACAGACATCTCCAGTCAGAGGATTACTACTGTCTGGATTCAATTTTCTTTTACCTTGTGAGTTTTGGGAACTGAACTTCAGTCTTACCACAGACACCTTTACCCACTGAGCCACTTCACTGGCCCAACTAATTAGTGTTTATTTTGATAAAGGATTTCACTCTGTAGCTCAGATTGGCTTGGAACGCACAACAATCTTCCTTTGTCAGCCTCCTAATTGTGAAAACTCTTTTAAAGATTTGAGCCAAGGAGATGGCTCAGTGGGTAAAAGGTTTGCTGTGTATCCATGAGGACCTGAGCTAGGGCTCCCCAGCAACTTTATAAAAACTGGGTGCAATAGTGTGTACCTCTGATGCTCAGGATGGGGATATAGAGAAGGGCGGAGCTTCAGGACTCACTGGTCAGTCAGCCTAGTAGAAATGTACTGTGCTCCAGGTGTAGTGAACAATCACACCTCAAAAATAAGGTGGAGAGAGATGGAGGGAGCCATGTCAGCTTCTGATGTCCACATTTGAACATTTTGGAGCATTTACCCACCCATCCACACACATGGGAGGTGGGGGGGGGGGAGAGAGAGAGAGAGAGAGAGAGAGAGAGAGAGAGAGAGAGAGAGAGAGAGAGAGAGAAATTGATCTGTAGACTAGGCTGGCCTTGAACTCAGAGATCCATCTACCTCTGCCTCCTGAGTGGTGGGATTAAAGGCATCTATCACCACTGCCTGGCTGAGCTTAATTAAAAAAACAAACAAACATGTATGTATGTATGTATGTATGTATGTATGTATGTATGTATGTATATATCTGAGTGTTCTATTTGCATGTAAACCTGCATGCCAGAAGAGGGCATCGGATCCCATTACAGATGGCTGTGAGCCACCATGTGGTTGCTGGGAATTGAACTCAGGACCTCTGGAAGAGCAGCCAGTGCTCTTAATCTCTGAGTCATCTCTCCAGCCCTGAGTTTAAATTTTTTAATCTAGGTGTGGTGTTTCATGTACTTGGCAGTCTGAAGCAGGAAGATTGGAGATTCAAGTTCAGCCTTGGCTACATACTGTCCTCACAAGGAAAAAAAGGGGGGGGGGTTAGTGTGTATTTGTGTATGAGTGTGGTATATGTACACACCGGGCAGATATGTACATATATGTACACGGGTATGAGAAGGCCAGAGGTTGATATCAGATGTCATGTTTCTTCATTAATTCTCTACCTTTATTTCATTAAAAACCCTTTCAATACTTTTATTGTGGTGGTTGGGGTCATAGTCTTCCTATGTAGACTTAGCTTGGCACAGAACTTGTTATGTAAGCCAGCCTAACCTTAGACTCACAGAGAATGCCTGCCTCTGCCTTACAAATGTTGTGACTAAAAGTATGAACCACCAAGTCCCTTATATAGTTTTAAACAGATGAAAAAGGGGGGGGGGATTTTGGTACCCCAGCTCCCACTTCAAGGGAGTAGGCCAAGAGGGCTAGAAGAAGACACCGCCCTTATTTGAGATGGCCTCTCACTGAAGCTGAAACACATTGTTTTGAATGTGGTGCCCGGGATGAAACCCAAGGCTCATGCTGGGTACCCACACCATAACCGAGCCACAGCCCTAGCCACAGTCTGTGGCTTTGAACATTCCCGTTTGAAATATCTTTAGCAAGACAAAACTCTGTCTGAATGAAAATTTGGCTTTATCAGCTGCACTGAAGCTTCTCTACCCAGCCTCCAGGGAACAAGCATCAGACCTTGGGGACCCTGTGAGGACACGTCTACAATCTCACCTGGGAAGTATATCTGCAGTAAAGGCACACACCGGTTCCCCCACCTCCTTCCCTGCCTCCTGTAGGGAATCATATAGCCCACAGACTTGCTGTGAATGCCCCCCCCCCACTAGGTACAGGAAGGGCCCCCCTCCTCTGCCCTGTTAACCTCCAGATCTCTTCAGAGTCTCCACCATGCCTCCTGTCTCTGGATTTCCACCGTATTGTGGCTGCTCTGGCATGGAGTTAGTAATTCTTCTATGAATTCCTTATTCTTCAGGAATCCTCTGTGTCCTTCTGAGCCCCCTCCCCACCCCCATACAAACCTAACACTTTGTTTCTTTAACATTTGCTGCCGTTTTGTCCTGGGTTGGTAACACCCAGCACACAGCAAAACTTAGACTGGAATTTAGAAACTCCCACTCCCTCCATACAATGAGTTTACATTGTGACACTTAGTAAAACCCAGACAAAGCTTTGGTTGTGAGGTTTCAGAAACGCCCTCATCCGTTCTTGTGTGGCTACTGTCCCAGAGTGTCTTAGGCTCCCAATCTCCTTTGATCCTACAAATGTAAAGAGGAAAGGGGGCCTGAAGTGGAATTTTTTAAGTTGTAGGCTTTCCACCTTCCTGCAATTCAGTGCTAAAATATTTAAAGCCTTGGCCATGCTGTATTGATACTCAGCGTGTAATTGAGCAAACGGATTGTTAATAAGGAGCCAGATACTCTTGCAGCCTGGGCCCAAAGCAGTTCCAGCAGAATGGTTGCTGTGGATATCCTTTTAATAAAGCAGCTGGGGCCTTATTTAAGTGAGATTAAATGAGTTCCCTGGGGCATCATTTGATCTGGTTGCTAACTGATGAAGGGAAACAATTCTGCCTTGGTGACGAGCTCTGATTTGGGGTATCCCTATCCATTGCCCAGGGAAGACTCTCCTGATGCCAGAGGCCTTGAAGCAGACAGGGGGAGGTCCTCAGTAACCAAACCTGTCATTGAGTATTATCTCCTGAAGGCACTAGATCACTGATTGTGTTTGTGGCAATGTAGTGTGCCATTTTTCTGTTGACTGGTTGACTTGTTTTTAATGAAAAAGATTAAGGAAGGTTCTGGAAGCTGTCACAGTGTCACTGTGTCTGTCTGACGATCAGGTTCTCTTTCTCTTCTTTGTATGTATGTGCCTGTATGGATGTGCTGTCTATTACTCTCTACCAAATCCCCGTGAGCCGGGGTCTTTCACTGAATTTAGAGCTAGCAAGCCCCAGAGAGAATCACCTTTCTCTCCACAACAGTGCTGTGTGTTGGAGACTACAGACTAGACTCTCATGCTCATACATTTTTACCCCCTATGCTTCCACTCCGTCCTTATTTATTTATCTTTATTGTTTGTTTTAGACAAGGTTTCTCTGCGTAGTCCTAGCTGGCTTGGAACTCTCTATGGTGACTAGGCTGGCACCACGTTCATAGAAATCAGCCTGCCTCTGACTCCTGAGTGCTGGGACTAAAGGTGTGTACCACCACATCCCGTTTATTTCTCTCTTGAGACATAGTCTTGCTCTGTGTTCTTGTCTGGTCTGAACCCCTAAAGAATACCATGATACCAGGATGGCCTTGAACTTCTATATATCCTATTGTCTCTGTTTACTGATAGAGGAGATTACAGTCCTGTGCTACCATGTCTGGCATTAAAAAAAAAACCCTTTTTTATTAAAAAGCTATTTTATGGATATGAGTATTGTAACTGCATACATATATGTGCACCATGTGCATGCCTGGTGCCCACGGAGGTCAGAAGAGGGTGTTAGAACCCCTGGGACTGGAGTTAGAGATGGTTGTAAGCCACCATGTGGGAGCTGGGAACCAAACCTTGCTTCTCTTTAAGAACAGTAAATGCTCATCAGCCAAGCCATCTTTCCAGCTCCCTATCTGACATGTTTAAGGTATATTTGTGTCCCTCTTCCCCACCTGCATGGTCTCATGCAGCTGAGGCTCAAATGCAATATGTACCTAAGACTGGCCTTGAGTTCCTGATCTACCTCCTAAGTGCTGGGATGGTATCTGTATGCCACCAGCCTGCTTGGGTAGTTGTTGTGGTGACCAGCATAGACATAGAGACCTTGATACAGAAACCAAAACAAACACACTCAAGAAACTGTTCCACTCATGGAGAAGTGCTGTCAGGGGCATGCACTTGTCTCTCACAGTGAACACACGAGACTCAGAGTTCACTGCCTCAGACTGGGCTGCAGCTCCGTGGCCAAGCACTGGCCAAGCACACAGGAGGCTCTGGGCTCCAACTTCAGCTCCATGAAGCAAACAACAGCAACAAAAGCCAAAACAGAGTCCCGTCATGGCAACTGCTTTAAGTCTCCTGTCAGTGGCATTAGGGACAGATACATTGCTGGGCAACTGGCACCCCCAGAGGCCTCTTACCGCCCAACTGAGACTACCTGCAAAACACATCTTGTTCCACCACTGCCCGGGGCTCTGGGGACCCTCCTTGTTGCTTTGCCTACAAACAGAGATATCCTAGGTATCAAAGGGAAGAAATCAGACCAGGTTTTCCCTTCAGTGCTTGGTTTATTTCATTCAGCACCATCCAAGTTGTGTGGGGTTTGCTTAGGTTGTGTGTGCGTGTGCGTGTGCGTGTGTGTGTGTGTGTGTGTGTGTGTGTGTGTGTGTGTGTGTAGCCCTCATGCCATGGTGCAGATGTGAAAGACAGAAGACAACTTTTGAGTCAACTCTTCTCCTACCTTGTGGGTACTGGGGATCAATCTCAGATCACTGGGTTTAGCAGCAAGCACCTTCACTCACTGGACCTGCACTCCACTTGTTTTAAGTGACTGAGGGATAGTCCATTATCTGGAGGAACCACAAGATTAACAGATGTGCCTACCTTTTGGCTACTGGCAACATTTCTCTGATCTGAACATCCAAGTCCAAATACCTATCAAATCCCTGGGGAGCTGTAGTATGAATATTAATTCATTTAGGCTCCTTTTCCTTCTCTTTCTCCTCTCCTCCTCCTCCTCCTCTTCTTCTTCTTCTTCCTCTTCCTCCTCCTTCTAAAGACAGGGTTTCTAGAACTTGCTATATAAACCAGGCTGGCCTTGAACTCACAGAGATCTGTCTGTTTCTGCTTGCCAAATGTTGGGATCAAAGTCATATGCAAACACACACACACACACACACACACACACACACACACACTCACACACACACACACACTCACACACACACATCACACACACACTCACACTCACACACACACTCACACTCACACACACACTCACACACACATCACACACACACACACACACACACACACACCCCTTTTGTCATTTTGGGATTGGGTTTCTCGTAGCCCAGGTTCTCTGTCCTTGAACTTACTATGTACCTGAGGATGATTTTGAGCTTCCAGTCCTTCTGCCTCTACTGTCTCGGGTCTGAATTACTGGTGTGCACCACTGTACTTGTTTTTATACAGTGCTCAGGATGGAACCCAGGGATCTGTGTATGCTAAGCAAGCCCTCTACCTACTGAACAGCTGTAGTCCATAGGCACTCTCTCTCTCTCTCTCTCTCTCTGTATGTGTGTATGTGTGTGTGTGTATCCATAACTGTGGGTGCCCATGGGGCCCAGAGGCATTGGATCCCTCAGAGCTGGAGTCACAGGCTGGTCAGCCAGCCAACCTGAGTGTTGGGAAGCAAACTGAAGTCCTCTGGAAGAGCATCAGGTGACTGTCACTGCTGCTCCAGTGTCACATTCATAACTCTAAAGTCTCTGTAGTCTGCCACTGGAGACCAATTAAAACCAATTAAAGGACACATTCAACACGCGTCCCTTGTGGACAAGAAGGATGTTAAAGAGTCAGGCTACAGTTAGGGGACTGTTGTATTTGAATTCTGCTGCCTGGAGGCAGGTGAGTGCGGCCAGGAATGCAGGGCTGCCAGGCTCCAGGCTTCCTTCTCTGCCTGCTAAGGGTGTCAATCTCCTTCTGCAAAATGGAGCCCCATAAGATGTGGCCTTGCAGGGGCAGGATCTGAGGTCCCCATATGATATGGCTTCTCAGTGACAGGTTCAGAGCCTTGGACCTGCTCTCTTTCTGAGCAGGCAAGCCTGGTTGTCCACCCCCACCCCACCCTACCCCCTGCTACCTGGCAAAGGGACTGTAACTTGATTCTTCTGTGGTCCTGTGAGCCCAGAAGGCCACACCACATACCTATTTGGTCTGGATAGACTCAGGCTTTCTTAGTGGGTGGCCAGGCCAAGAATGGGGACATGAGCTGGTAGTTGAGGCCCCTTGGCAGGGACAGAGGCTGTGTGAGCAGATTTGCAGCACAGGCAGGTCCTGTGAGCCACCTCTTATTAGGACATCCTGTTAAGGAAAGGGCTCTTCAGCCCCAGGATCTGGGCTGGTGTCTCTGGCGTACAGGACAGAAGCTTCTCAAGGTTCAGCCACGCTGGATGGGAAAGGGGTCAGTATAACGATTCCAGAACACAAAACCAACCCTGGAGTTTAAAAAATGAGCATGGACCTGGGAAGTGGCTCAGTTGCTGGATTGTTGGTGTCACATGCACAGGGTCCTGGCTTCAGCCTCCAGCACTGCATAGGTCAGAAGTGGTGGTGCACACCTGTTATCCCAGGATGTGGGAAGTGGGGACAGGAAGATCAGAAGTTCAAGGTCATCTTTGGCTACAGACAGAGTTTGAGCCTAGCCTGGACTGCATGAGCCCTAGTCTTAAACAAAAGAAACAGAATGTGTCTAAAGAAAAAAGAAAGAAAAGCAGCAGCAACAACAAAGAACAAAACAAAAAAGAAAGAAAACATCTGAGCCGGGCGTGGTGGCGCACGCCTTTAATCCCAGCACTCGGGAGGCAGAGGCAGGCAGATTTCTGAGTTCGAGCCCATCCTGGTCTACAAAGTGAGTTCCAAGATAGCCAAGGCTACACAGAGAAACCCCGTGTCGAAAAAACAAAAAACAAAAAACAAAAAACAAAAAACAAAAAACAAAAGAAAGAAAGAAAGAAAACATCTTTTGAAAGGTGACACCGAATGTCACCCTCCTTCAGGCTCTCCTCAGCACTGCCACCCTGATACAGGACAGGAGTTTACCTTGGGGCTGGGATTGCCTGTGTGCATCCATGGTACTGTGTATAATGTGAGCACATTGGGTATATTGTGGGCACCAGGTCTTTGGGAAGACATGACCTGAACATGGTCTGAAAAGTATGAGCTGGACTCCCCACGCACACCTCGTTGTATGTGTGTGTGACCATGAGGGGTAACATGATGGAAGAACCAAGAATCCATACTCCAGCTGCCAAAGGGTCAAATTTCGCCTTTTCTCCTTACAAGCTGTGTGATTGTGGGCAAGTGGCTCAGCCTCTCTGAATTTTGGTTTCTCCATAGTCACATGCCAACTCCCTACTTTGTTGAATTGTTGGAAGGGGCAGTGTGAAATGCCTGGAAGGTCCCATGTTGACCCACTGACTGACCCTTAGTGCTCACTGTTCTTGTTGAGACGGCTGACAGGCAGGCTGACTTGGGACTCACCACTTGGAGCTTTCCTGGGCAGTGGCCACGTTCTAGAACATTCTCCTGTAGAAAGGAATGCAAGGGTCCTCTTGGTTCTTGTTCTGGTGTGGGAAGGAACAGCTCATCTTTCTGGAGGGGGAGTAGGCAGCCTGTTTTCTTGGCTTTAGGATGGGAACATGCAATATGAGAGGCAGGGGAGTGGCTCAGATGTGAAGTCCTCTCCACTCGGCCAGTCCCTTGCCTTCGTCTGCTTTTCCTGGCCTCCACTAACACAGCTGTAAAGGGGGAACATCAAGAAGATGTAATTGGACACAGCCTCTATACCATTATACCTGTGGTTAGCAGTACCCAGTGTTTCCTGGTGGCCACTGTCCTCTACACTGGCAAGTGTCTATGGGTCATCCCCACTGTCCCGGAGCTCTGAGGCCTCTGGGTGAAGATGAAGCCTTGCCTTTTACAGTTGTAGAAAGCCAACAGCCAGCATCTCCTAAGCCTGTTATCTGGGGTCTCCCGATGGAATTCTCCCAGTGGGAAGCAGGCCATCCATTGGCTGTGGTGCCAAGCTTGTGACCTGTCCTCTCTCCCTGGGTGCCGTTCAGGTGGGACCATGGCATGGGGATATGGGTTCCTTGACTGCAAATTGTTATTTCTTCACCAAAGGTGGAGCCGGGGATGGAGCTGAGAATTTCTGGAGGAAGCGGGCCATGGTTAGACAGCGCCCCATGTCTATCACTGCGAGTGCTGATTAGAGCTGTCAAGGAAATGAATGGGCCGAAAGGATGGAGAGGAGGCAGCTGTGCAGGGGAGGTGCCTGGGATGAATCCCTGGAAGAAGGGTAGCTCCTTCCAGAAAGTCCCAGTGACTCATCCCTCCCGCTCTTCTCGTCTTTGATAGATGAGCTTTTCAAGCCTGGAACAGCAGGTGCAAGGACCCATAGCAGGACACGCTGGATGCGTTCCAGAACCAACAAGGCCAGTGTGGCCAGGACAGGGCAGGGGGTCAGGGGACAGGGGTGGGGGTGGGGAGGCCAAAGTGAGGAGTGTGAGGTTAGGATACTCTGTGTGTGTGCGTGTGAAAGTGACAGAGAGATACAAAGAGATAGACAGACATACACAGACAGAGACACACAGACACACGCAGAGACAGAGAGAGAAAGAGAGAGTCTTTGCATATGTGCAGTAACATATGCAGATGTCAACCTCAGGTCTTGTTCCTCAGGTGATGTTTACTTCAGTTTTGAAGCAGGGTCTCTCACTGGCCTGGAACTTACTCACTAGGCTGATTGGCCCTGAGCTCCAGGGATCCACCTTTTCCTTGCTGGGATTACCAGCATGTGCCATTTTGCCTAGCATGTGGGTTCTTAGGAATGAAAGTTAATCCTTGTGCTTACAAGGTGATCTCTTTACTCACCAACCCCCCCACCCCCGCTCAGACTCCTTTGTTCACTTATCTCACTAGAGCGGTGGTGGGGACTTGGGGACAGTAGTCAGAGGGAGAGGGTGCTGCTGCCCTGGCCTGGCAGGAATTGAGAGGCTTGGGGCAGAAAAGACCCAACATGGCTGGAGAGGCACGGGGCACAATGCCTGGCTCTGTTTTGCACCTCCCAAGGGAACACACGCTGAGCAAGGAGTTCCTGGAGTAGAGCTGGGGCTGGGTCCACTGGATTCCAGTCCACATTTATCATCTCATTCTGTGTGACCTGGGCGAATCATGGAGTCCATGAGCTCTAGCTTCCTGTTAGTCCGAAGAGGACGTCATCCCAAGGATGAAACAGAAGGCAGGGGCACAGCCCAGACTTGCCATGGTGACAATATTGCTTGATTCTCCATCAGTGACACCCTTGTCAATCTCTGGCGATGCAGGAACTTAACCATCTCATTCTGGAGATGCACATGGAGTGTCAGAGGGCTTATCCAAAGTCCCTTAGTTAGGAAGCAGCAGAAACCAGGTCTGCCTGACCAGGTCATGCACCAGCCACTCTCTGCCCACTTCCCAAGGCCACAGAGAATTCCTTCCCTGGAGATAGAAAGAACATCTGTCATCAAAGTACCATCCCATCAGATTTCGTGTGGGGAACCGATGAGATCATCTGGTTTACTTACAGAGCACAGGTGAGGGAGGGATTGCTTACAGGAGTGAGTGACCCAAAGATACTGCACTGGAAGGTGATTCTGCTTCAAGGATGAAAAGCTTCCCCATAGCTGCATAGATGGAGTGATTCTTTCAGTTAAGCTATACACACCATATTCTTCAGAGTCACCCGAGACCATCAAGGCCACATGCACTTAGAACAGAATAGCATACAAGTGACAGAGGAGTGACTGGATTCTCGGGTAAGGGTCCAATGATTCTTTCCCCTATGTTCCATGGGAGAATGTCAAGAGCCCGTCAGCCTGATGGATGGTGACAATTCTTGTGAGCAGGTGCAGCCGAGCGGATGAACATGGTGCCTGCTTTGCTCAGGGGATTGTGCTCTATAGCAGCTACCCAGAGGGGAGGTGGCGTCTAAGCCAGCTCTGCCCTCCCTCCTGCATTTGGCACCTGAGAAGGAGCTAGTTTGTCCTATCTTCCAGGGCTGTCACTGGGCTCTAGACACCACCTGTCTACTCAGCAATGAAGCTGTTTCAGGCCTAGAGAAAGGAAAGGCAGGGTCTTGCTTGGACCAGCTGGGAGAGGGTGGCTGCCCAGGGCCTCTGCAGGCTCTTGTGTCTTCTGCTAGGACACTCTGCTTAGAGGGGGGAATGCTTGTCCTGGGGGTACAACGACACACGGAGTTCTCAGGGGTCTCCCTCAGCAGTCCTTCTGGTCACTTGGGGCTGTTAGAGTCAGAGTCTGGGATCCAACGGCTCTAATAAGATAGGCTCAGCCATCCATCCTCAACGAGCTAGTTGAACAGAAATGTAATAGTGAAAAGTGGAGAAAGGAGATTTATTCACTATGGGCTCTCCTAAAGAACAATTAAAGTGAACTGGTGATCACTGCCCCCCTCCCCAACCCAGGTCCATCGTTGATGTCTTGATATGAGGTTTGGATTTAAATAGAAGGTGAGAGATCTGGGTAGCTAAGCACTCCTGACCAAGGTGTGGTTCCACACATCACCGACCCATCCCTGTCTGGGTTCTAGTCTCTTCTGCAAAGTGGCCTAGCAGTTTGTCAGAGCTGTATGACATCTCTTCCTGTGAGAGAAGCTGCGCCTTTGACTGGCACTAGGCTCAGCCTTTCCCTTCTTCTAGCATGAGGCTTCTGGGAAAATTCTAACTTCTCGAGGACCATTGTTTCAATAACCAAAGGGAGAGGCACAGTGTCTCTTTTAAAAAATTTATTTTATTTTTGAGATTATCATATAATTATATTTCCCCTTTCCCTTTCTTCCCTCCAAATCCTCCCTTGTTCCATTTCAAATTCATGACTTCTTTTATTAATTGTTTATACATACATACATATACATACATGCATATTATTCCTGAATATAAAGCACACCCTGCTCAGTCTGTAGAATGTCACTTGTGTCACTTGTGTCACTTGTGTGTTCTCAGGGATGCCCATTTGGTACTGGATAACCAATCGGTGTGCGCTGCCCTGGGGAAGATGATCTTTCCTGCTCTCAGCCTTCCTTAGCTGCCTGCCTTTCTTTGTGGAGGGCTGAGACCTCGTGGGCTTTCCCCCTCAAGTGTCTGGTTAGAATGTCTCCGTTCCTGCCAGGGTGAATATACAGCAATCCCAGAAGGCAGGAGTCTGAGGATGCATTTGCCCAGGGAGATAAGACCTCACGTATAGTCCCCATGGGACGGCATGTTTGCCTGAAGCCCAGCAGGACCACGTCTGCCCGCCACACTCCTGTGGCGGAATGGCTTCCTTGGCTTTCTGTGCTTCCTGACACCCCTTCTCCTTCAGGGCTAGGGCAGTGTCTCCTTCCTGGAGCTGAAGGAGCAGAGAGGATGCCACTGGCCTCAGATGTTGCCACTATTTTTGGAGTTTGTCTAGTCCCAGGTCTGAGGCACGTAGGTCTGATTGGGAGCCTCTAAACTGGGCACCGAGCTGCCTTCTCTGAACAATTGATCATTCGCTTGGGGGTCCGCTCGAGCTATCTTCAGCTACTACCCTGGGGTGGACCTCCAGTCCAGGACCTGCAGTAGCTTTGGGGACGGCAGCCTCAGGGGCACCCCTGATAGAGGACTCCTTGTTGTGGGACCTGATGACACTGATAAACCAAGATAAGGAGATTCTAACTGCTCTTCCCTAGCACCTAGCACTGCTTCAGCAGCTGGCCCAGAGAGGCTAAGTGCCCTGCCTGAAGTCACACAGCTCATACATGGTAGAATTAGCACCCGGGTAAGGAGGGAATCACATTATGACTCACACAATCATGCCATGGGATGAAAACACACACACACACACACACACACACACACACACACACACACACACTGATAATATACCATACTAGCCGGGTGGTGCCTACCTAGCATCCTAGCAGCTAGATCAGAAGTTTAAGGTCATCCTCCATACACAGTGAGTTCAAAGCCAGTCTGGGCCACATGAGATTCTCCCACAAACAAACAAACAAACAAACAAACAAGGAAAACCAGTAAAACCTTTGAGAGCAAGGCTGACAGCTTGCTTTGCACTCACAAGGCAATGGGTTCCATCTCCCAAACCATTGACACGTATGTACTATGATAAATATACGTGTTTATATGTAGAGCATCCTATGTATATCTACACAGACGTATACACTTGTACAGTTATTAGTGCATGTCGAATATACACAAATTCTCCACATAAGCTGTAAATACTTGCTAGAAATACTTATAATTATTTTTCTATGTTTATGTTCACATCCCTTTTGCATCAGGTATTTATCCACAATTAATTAATTAATTACTTTCTGAAACTGGCTCTCGTATATCTAAGGCTAGCCTTGAATTTGCTAGGAAGGCCATCCCCCTGCCTCTCCTTTCTAAGTGCTAACTCCTACTTTCGGGCATGTACTTAAGGTTTTGGTTTTTGTTTATTCTTATTTTTATTTTATGGGCATTTGTGTTTTGCTTGTATGTATGTCTGTGTGAGGTGATGGTATCCTGGAGTTACAGACAGTTGTGAGCTGCCACGTGGGTGCTGGGAATTGAACTCAGGATCTCTGGAAGAGCAGCCAGTGCACCTAACCACTGAGCCATCTCTCCGACCCCTTCTTTTCCTTTTCCTCCTTTTTCTTTTTCTCTTTCTTTTTCCTTTTCTCTGAGACAAAACGTTATGTGTAGCCTGGAACTCACGGTGTAAGACAGGCAGGCCTCTGAGGTGCATGGTATGATTCTCAGAGAATTTTTTGATTTTCCCAGAGAATTTTACTGATGCCCAGAGAATCAATAAAAATGCTTTGTGGAAAAAGAAAAGAGAAAAAGAAAGGAAAGTGGAAAGGGTTGGAAAGGTATTTCAGCAGGGAAAGGGGCCGCTGACAAGCTTGGTGGCCCGAGTTTGTCCCTGGGACCTACTTGGTGGGAGGAGAGACCCAGCCTCCTGCAGGTTGTCTCCTGACTTGCACACATGGGCTGTGGTACATGCTCCTCTCCTCAGGCAAATACATAAATGTACAAACTGAAAGCAAGAAAACAGGCAGACCTTGAATTTTCGTACCTTCCCCTGGCTCTGCCTACTGAGTGCTGGGATTGTTGGTGTGTGTGAGACCATGGCTGGCTCGTTCTAACCGTGTTCAGTCCTTTTTTCCCCTTTCTTTCATTTTTGATTTAAGCTTTCCCCATGTGTTGTGTGTAGGTGTGGCATGTGTGCGTGTGAGATTCCTCCATGGAGGGTTTGGGAATCAGACTCAGGTCACCAGGCCTGATGGACAGTGTCATTAACAGCTGGTCACGCTTGCTTTCTTCTTAAAAAAAGATTTCAGTATATTCTTGTGTGCACGTGCGTGCGCGTGCCTGTGTGTGGGGGGGGGAGGGGAAGGGATCCCAGGGACCCTTTATATAAGCCCATGTAGTCTATAAATAGAAATAGTTTCACTTCCTTTCAGTCTAGAACCTGAACTGTGGTTTTAAATAGAAGCAAGGAGAACTCACACCAGAGTCTGATTTCTGACCTGAGGGTGAAGCATTAAGTCTTTCACTCCTGAGTGTGAGGTTACCTATGGGTTTTTTCCTATGTGGCTGACAGTTTATTGGCAATTTTCTTTAATCAGAAGGGGGTGTTGCATTTTATCAGGGTCTCTGTCTCCCTGTCTGTCTCTGTCTCTCTTTCTCTCCAACCCTCTGGGCAGTTGTGTAAGTTCATTTGACGTTCAGCAGTTACCTCGCATCCATATTAACAGTAGGCTTTTGTATGTGGTGATGGTAACACAGAGCTTGTTTGGAGAACCCACACTCTCATTACATTTTCTGGACAAACATACATGCATGAGATATGGAACATTTCTTCTCAATGTGCACGTCTGAGGTCTCATGTCCTTAATGTGAATTTCTAGAGTTCTCTGATTGCCTGAGGGTCACTCTTCTTGAAGCCACCACCCCAAGGATTCTCACCTCAGTGTTGGTGGTGTATTCCCACTAGTGCCTTGCATATGGCAGGACAGCCCCTATTTCCTCAGGAAACCCTTCTTTGTGGGACCCACTCTGATTGGCCCAGGTTGGAAAACAGGACTCAGGTCTTTTTCTGAGATTTTTTTTTTCTTTTAGTGTTGAGGGTAGGAACTAGACTTAATGACCCAGGCTGTCATTCCCACCACTGAGAAAGCTGCAAGGTGGCTTTTGACTGCAGAATGAGTTCAAGGACAAGTTGGTCAGTTTAGGGAGACCCTGTCTCAAAATAAAAAAGTAAAGCAGTCTGAGGATGTAGCTTGATGTTAGGGTGCTTGCTTGCTTGCTTGGGTTCAATCCCCAATACCACCAAAATAAATAAATGAAAATAATTAAAAATGTCTCGATGGTGTCTTGTCTCACTGTTCTGAAAAGGGGCCAAGATGTGTGTGCTGGGTGCTTCTGTCCAGGAACAGTCTCTCTCAGGAAGGAACCTCCTCCTTACCGGCTCTCTGTCCACAGGCCTACGAGAAGCGCTTCCCCACCTGCCCGCTTATCCCAGTCTTTCTGGGGAGTGAAGTCCTGGGCGAGTGGCGGAGCACAGATGGGGCAGTGCACACCGTGGAGCGGAGCTGCAGGCTGCGAGTGGATGCCCCGCGGCTGCTGCGGAAGGTGGGCACGGGGCTGGGGTCCCGGTGTGCAGGGTGTGAACGGATTCACTTAGGGTGGAGTGGGGACACCAGAACCTTGAGATCTGGTAGGGCTAGTAGCCAGGGAGCCCAGGCTCAGCGTCTGGGAACCAGAGCTAGATGCGCATCTGGGGGACATGGAGTGGGGTGCGGGTCTACGAGTTTGGGCCACAGCTTGGTGGCTGGAGGTGGCTGGGTGGTGGAAGTGACTGGGTGGCAGTGTTGCATCGGGACTGGGAAGAGGGCCAGGCCAGAATGTCTGGTGACAGGACAAAGGATCCCCGATGGCTTCAAGTGGGTGTGTGGGTGTGGGTGTGTGGGTGTGTGGGTGTGTGGGTGTGTGGGTGTGTGGGTGTGGGTGTGTGGGTGTGGGTGTGTGGGTGTGGGAGTGTGGGAGTGTGGGTGTGTGGGTGGGTGGGTGGGTGGGTGTGTGGGTGTGTGGGTGTGTGGGTGTGGGTGTGTGGGTGTGTGGGTGTGTGGGTGTGTGGGTGTGGGTGTGTGGGTGTGTGGGTGTGTGGGTGTGTGGGTGTGTGGGTGTGTGGGTGTGGGTGTGTGGGTGTGTGGGTGTATGGGTGTGGGTGTGTGGGTGTGTGGGTGTGTGGGTGTGTGGGTGTGGGTGTGTGGGTGTGTGGGTGTGGGTGTGTGGGTGTATGGGTGTGGGTGTGTGGGTGTGTGGGTGTGGGTGTGTGGGTGTGTGGGTGTGTGGGTGTGTGGGTGTGTGGGTGTGTGGGTGTGGGTGTGTGGGTGTGTGGGTGTGGGTGTGTGGGTGTGTGGGTGTGGGTGTGTGGGTGTGTGGGTGTGTGGGTGTGTGGGTGTGGGTGTGTGGGTGTGTGGGTGTGTGGGTAGGTGAGTAGGAGCATTCTTGGCTTGATGGTGTTGGCAGTACAAACTACTCAGGGTGTGGGTTATTTGGGCAAGGCTGAGTGTCCACCCAAGGGATCTGGATCTGTGCCAGTGTGGATGGTGCGAGCGATGTTGTCCTTCTCAAGCTGGGTGCCTCTTGTTGGGCTGAGGGGCAGAGGGAGCAGGGTCTCTGTTTCTAGATTGGGGAATGACACAGGCCAGACTAGGGAGTGACAGGAGATGGAACTTGAAGTACCAGCTAAGAGGTGACCCAGGCTGGGTGGGAGCAGAAGTGGGAACCAGGGATATGGGTGATCTCGTGTTATTTCCTTTCGCCATTTCTCTCGCCGTTTCCACTCGCCATTTTCTCTCGCTATTTCCTCTCGCTTGGGCTCCTCCTTTGCAGATTGCTGGTGTGGAGCACGTGGTCTTCATTCAGAGAAACGTCCTGAACTGGAGAGAGAGAACGCTGCTGATAGATGCTCACAATGAGACGTTTGCGAGCCGAGTGACAGTGAAGGAGAGCTGCCGCTACACAGTGAGCCTGCTGGCTTCCCCAATGGTCTTGATGCTGTCCTAGGGCTGGGCCCTGTGTGTTTTGCCAGTCTCCCCTCCCTGTGTTCTCCTGATCCCTCACCAGCGGGTTTTATTCCCCCTCCTTTTTTTAGACCGAGTGTTACTATGTAGCCCAGGCTGGCCTGAAAACTTTCTAACCTATCTTAGTCTCCTGGGTGCTGGGATTATAGGTGTGTGTCACTACACCCTCTAAGATTTCTTTTTATTGCTGGCATAAATATATTTATGGCCGGGCGGTGGTGGCGCACACCTTTAATCCCAGCACTTGGGAAGCAGAGGCAGGTGGATTTCTGAGTTCGAGGCCAGCCTGGTCTACAGAGTGAGTTCCAGGCTATACAGAGAAACCCTGTCTCAAATATATATATATATATAAAGATATGCAATGATATTTTTATATACATATAAAACATAACAATTGAAATATATCTAAACACATAGTGGTAATTTGTATTATATAAATGATCTGCATGCTATGCATATAATTTTATCTCTTTCTCTGTGTGTGTGATTTTTTTGTGGAATTTTGTGCTGGAACTATAGATGCACACCAGCTTGAGTAAGGGCTCTTTGCTCCCCACAGTTAGACTCCTCATCATTGTGTGGGTGCAGAATGCTGTCCATGACAGGCCAGAAGAACCCCTGGAGAGGGCACGGCCTCACCCATACCGAGGTCCTGCCATGGCCCCTTCCCATCTTGCAGGTCCATCCTGAGAATGAAGACTGGACTTGCTTTGAACAGTCTGCCTCCCTGGATGTCCGCTCTTTCTTTGGCTTTGAAAGCACGTTGGAGAAGATCGCCATGAAGCAGTACACTGCCAATGTCAAGAGGGTGAGGGAGACCGAGCCAGCCGTAGCAGGAAGGTGCACAGGCTGGAGGCAACAGCCCTGACTTTCTCGGGCCTCAGTTTTCTTGCTTTTAAAACTGAACACTGATGACCACATCAGTGAGGCCACCAATGGGAAGGGCTGGCCTATAGCGAGGGCATCCTGACATTGTTCAAGGACTCCATGGTGTTTCAGCAAGTTCAAGTCTGGGCTACAGAGCAAGTTCAAGGCCAGTCTAGGCAACTCAGTGAGACAAATAGCTAGAGGCAGAGATCAGTGAAATACTTGCTTAGTGTGTGTGAGGCTCTGGCTTCAGTCCCTAGGACCAGATCTGGAAGTGTCACTGGGGCCAGGGCCATGATCTTAGTGATCAAACACTTGCCTAGAATCCCCCAGTGAGGGGTAGGGGTGTGGTTTAACAGTAAAGCACAGGCCTAGAATTCCTCAGTGAGGGATTGGAGGTGTAGCTGGGTGGTAGAGCACCTGCCTAGCATAGGGAAGACCTAGGGTTCCACTCCCAATACCACAGACTCACTGCTTAGTTCAATGGCCTTAGGCTCCAGGTCAGAGAGTGGCCTGTTCACCAGATGAACAGGCTGCCTTTGGTGATATATTTTACCCGATGCTTTACCAATGTGAAGCTAAGCTCACTGCATTTGTTCTGAGTTTAGTCTTGTTCCTCCCTGCTCCTCCGGGCCACATTTTAGCTGTGCAATAGCCATATGTCAGGACTGGGATCTGAGCATGCGTGGCTCCTCAGGGCTGGTGTGGTGACCTTGCAATGCTACTTGTCTGGTGACATCTTTTGGGTCTGTTGCTTCCAGGGGAAGGAGGTGATTGAACACTATCTGAATGAGCTCATTTCCCAGGGAACATCCCACATTCCCCGCTGGACACCAGCCCCAGTCCAGGAGGAGGACGTCCGCAGCCAGCTTGTGCCCCAGTGCCCTAGCTCCCTGGACATGGAGGGTCCCAGTGATGCCCCAGGCCCTGCTTCTGAGATGGCCATAGCGGATGGTAGGTCTGTGCCCCCACCTCTGGCTCCAGGAAGCCTGCCACACTGCCAAGCTCCCTGAGGGGGGAAGAGGTGCTGCACGTTGCCAGGGCTGGGGACAGTCTGGCACCCACTCAGACTCCTCCTCCTGCTTCTCAGAGCTGATCTATTTCTAGCCCAGGAACTGACCTCTGGTGGTTTTAGGATATTTTTAATTATACAAGTAATGCAAGATCATTGTAGAAAAATATCCAAAGGAAGATGAGAAATGAGAAGTAAGGGCCGGAGGGGGCGCTCAGCCAATAAAGTGCCTGCCTTGCACATATGAATGGTGTCTCCCAGAGCCCACACAAGAAGCCAGGAAACATGGTGACACTCAGGTGTAATCTTAGCACCAGAGAGGTGCCAGCTAAGTCTAATTGATCCTAACTGGAGAGCCCTAAGCCAGTGAGAGATTCTGCTTCAAACAAAACCAAGGTAGATGGTACCTGAGGACCAAACCTAAAGCTGGCCTCTGCATGCACACATGCACACACAAGAGAAAAGGATGAAGATTCTGTCCCACTCCCTAGAATCTTCAATAGTTTTGTGTTTCATGAAAGGGCATATGGCACAAGAGGGACATACACTCGCATACATGTGCACAAGCATACTTACATGTGGAGAATGAGAGTGTGTCCTGCATCCTGTCTGTACGATACCATTTGTCATTAACATAGCATGAATACCATGGACACGCTCGCCCTTCACAGTACAATGTGAGTGACTGAAACCTTACTTCCTAAGGTTATCATTATTGTTTGAGATAGGGGCTGGCCCTATGTTTGACAGGCAGCTGAAGATGACCTTGAACTTCAAACCTTCCTATTTCCCACCTCCGACATGCTGGAATTACAGGCACATGTCACCATGATGCTGGCAATTTTAGCCTCCTTCAAAACTTCAGACAAATCGCGTAGTATGTAAAATCATATAATATGTGAGTGCATGTCATAGCTCAGTGTAGAAGCCGGGGGACTCATTGTTTGACATAGGCCCCTCTATGTTAGTTCAGGCTAGCCCTGGATTTGAGTTCCCTCTGAGTCTTGGGATTACAAAACACTTCCATGCCTGGATACTTCACATATGATGTTTAAATATTTTTTCTAAATTACGTTTTGATTGATTGATTGATTTTGTGTGTGTGTGTGTGTGTTGCACAGCTCATATGTAGAGGCCAGAGAACAACTTGTAGGAGTCATTTCTTTCCGTCCACTGTGCGGGTTTTGGGGGTTGAGCTCAGGCCATCAGGCTCGGTAGTGAACGCCTTTACCTAATGAGCCGTCTCCTCAACCCCCCAGGGTCTTGTTTGTTTTAAAATGGGTCTCAGGTAGCCCAGGTTACTACACTATGGAGTTGAGGATGATGGTCCTTCTGCCTTTTCCTCCTCAGTGTTGGGAGTATAGGGGTGTATCTCCACGCCTGTCTGAGGTGTACATTGCGTGTGTGTGCATATGTGTGTTTTAATTACAAATAATGTGGTACATCTTTTCACTCAAGGACTAAAAAAATAGTTTCACTATTATATACAGTACCATGTTTGTTTTGTTTTGTTTTGTTTTGTTTTTGTTGTTGTTGTTGTTGTTTTTTGTTTTTTGGGTTTTTTTGGTGGTGCTGTTTTTGGCTTGTTTGCTTTTTGAGACAGAGTTTTACCATGTGACTTTGGCTGACCTAAAACCTGCTCTGGACACCAGGCCGGCCTCCACCTCACAGAAATCATCCTGTTTCTGCCTCCTGAGTGCAGACCCAGGACCATGCCTTATTAATTCATTTTTGAGATAAATTTATTTTAAGATATTTTCTCATGTAGCCCAGACCAATCTTTAACTCCTGATATGTCTCCACCTCCCAGGTGTTGAATTTATAGATGTGCACCACCATGCCCAGGGGCAGTTCAGTCTGTTGATATAGGAAATGCTCACGCTATGATGTTAAAACAAAAATACAGGTTGGTGAGCTGCCAGTCTTTAGCCCCTCATCCCAGAGAGTGAGGATCCTCTTTACACCCGAGACCTAGAGGGAAGCCTCCGCCGGTGGCAATGTCCAGGCTTGCCCACCATTCAAAACCACTTAGAAAGATGCACGTGGAACTTTTGTAGCTGTTTCCAAATCCTGACAAGGAACCACATTCCAGAACTCTGATGGTTGGAAGTACCAAAGGCCACAGAGTATAGGCCATGTGGTAAAGGCCTATGTCACCAGATGCAGTGGCTGCTTCTATGTCAACTTGACACAAGCTGGAGTTATCTGAAAGGAGGGGACCTCAATCGAGAAAATGCCTCCTCCGTAGGATCTGGATGTTGGCCATTCTCTCAATTAGTGATTGATGGGGAGGGCCAATCTTGATGGTCCTGGGTTCTGTGAAAAAGCAAGCCAAGCAAGCCATGGGGTGTAAGCCAGTAAGCAGCATCCACCACGGCCTGCCTCTGCGTCAGCTCCTGCCTCCAGGATCCTGCCTTGTTTGAGTTCCTGTCTGACTTCCTTCAATGAGGAACAGTGATGAAACGTAAACCAAATAAATCCTTTCCTCCCCAAGTTGCCTTGGTGACAGTGTTTCTGCACAGCAAGAGCAACCCTAGCTAAGACAGCAGATAGATAGCTAAGACAGGCCTGTGACCTAGCACTCAGGAGGTGTAGGCAGGAAGATCAGGAGCTCAAGGATAGCCTCTGCTTTATGGTGTATTGGAATCTAGCCTGGGGTACATGAGATCCTGTCTCAAAACAAAATAAAACACACAAACAACAAAGAACAAAACAAAGGAAAAAACGGAGTCAGAGGATAGCCCCTTGCTTCCTCTACCCTGAAATCCCTGTTTTCCTTCCTCCAGGGGACAAGCTGGATGCAGACTACATTGAGAGATGTCTGGGCCATCTCAGTCCCATGCAGGAGAGTTGCCTGGTTCAGCTTCGGCACTGGTTACAGGAGACCCACAAAGGCAAGGTGGGCCTTGCACTTCGATGGCCAGAGTCAGCCTAGGGCAGTGGGAAGGGCCAATGACAAGCTTGTGCCATCAGGAATACTGAGAACTCAGTGTTTGCTTCATTTGTTTTACATCTGTCCTGTCTTTCACACACTGAGGCCACCCCCTCCTGCTAGTGTTTGCAGTCAGAAGTTCTTTGTAGTGGTGTTTGTAGTCTCCAATCAGGAGACTAGGGATGCCAGTACCTTGCCCCATCCAGGTATGACAACTCAAAATAACCCTTAGCATGTACATATGTCCTCTGGGGACATGTGTGTGTTGAGAATCATATCTATATAGTACCATGCTCATTTGACCATGGAAACTGTCCTTTTCTAAGAGACATAAGACTTAAGAAGAGTGATTGTTGATTATCTAGGAATTTTGCCTTTAAGTTCTAGCCCTGGTAATGTGGATGTGCACCACATGCCTCAGTACCAAGCAGAACTCTGTTGTCAGTTCTACCGAATCAGAACTTCTCGCTTAGGCATGAATTGTGTACATTTGCCTCCCTGGCCCTGGGGAGAGTAGTTCAGTGTTGGCCTATAGCATGACCTATCACTTCTATTTCTGCAAATGTAAAGTGTAAAAATAGTGTGGGTCACAGAAACGGAGCCACTGCAAATGCTTAGGGGAATCCGAAGCAAAGAGAGAACCCCTGAGAAGGCAGCTTGTGATAGAACTGGGTTTGCACCAATGGTCTATTAGGAGGAGAAAGCAAAGGGGGTGGGTAGGGAGGGGAGAGGAGAGGAGGGAGGGGGAGGAAATGTTACCCAAAGGAAAGATACCATTTTTAGAACAAACAGGGAGGGATGCTAGGCAGCCACGCGGCACAGCTGTTCATCGCAGCCCTCCCCTTGGCCTCTCTGCTTTGGGCTACTTTCCCTAGCTGTTTTGCAGATGAGGTAAGAGGCTCATTTTTGTCACTTCATCTGAAGAGTTGGAAGTTCCATTCTAAGGTCTTCTCTTTCCTCTGTCTCTCAGATCCCCAAAGACGAGCATATCCTGCGCTTCCTGAGGGCACGAGACTTCCACCTGGACAAGGCCCGGGACATGTTGTGCCAGTCCTTGAGCTGGCGGAAGCAGCACCAGGTGGATCTCCTTCTGCAGACCTGGCGGCCCCCTCCCCCCCTGCAGGAGTTCTATGCTGGAGGCTGGCACTACCAGGATATAGGTGCGTCCCACACCTGAGCCATCACCACACATAGTCTCATCAATATGGTATTGATTTACTTAGGCAGTCATAGTAAACTAGGTACTAAAACAACAGATGCCAGTTTGGAGGTTAGAAGTCTGAGGTTCAGGAGGCAGCAGGACTTAGGATGTGCTTCAGTTGATAGGGTGTTGTCTGGCTTGCACAAAGCCTTAAGTCTTTAGCATTTCACAGATCCGGTTTTGGTGGTATGCATCTGTCTTAGGGTTTTACTGCTGTGAAGAGACACCATGACCAAGGCAACTTTTATAAAGGAAAATATTTAATTATGGCTAGCTTACAGTTTCAGAGGTTCAGTTCATTATCATCATGGTGGGAAGCATGGCAGAGTGTAGGCAGACATGATGCTAAAGAAGGAGCTGAGTGCTATACATCTTACTGTATAGTCAGCAGAAGGAGACTGTGTGCCACACTGGGTGTAGCTTGAGCATAGGAGACCTCAAAGCCCACCCTGACAGTGACACACTTCCTCCAACAAGGCCACACCTACTCTAACAAGGCCACACTTCCTAATAGTGCCACTTCTTATGGCTAAACACTCAAACACATGAATCTATGGGGGTCACACCTATTCAAGCCAACAGAACATCTGAAATTCCAGCATTCAAGAGGTGAAGGCAGGAGGTGAAGGCAGGAGGTGAAGGCAGGAGGTGAAGGAAGGAGGTGAAGGCAGGAGGTGAAGGCAGGAGGTGAAGGCAGTAGGATCAGAAGTTTAAGGTTAATCTCCACTATAAAATGAATTCAAAGCCAGCCTGGGCTAGAGATTCTACCATCCATAAAACAAACAAACAAACAAACAAATGAACAAACAAATGGAGTTGGGAAGCTACAGACTCTCTTTAGGAGAGTGCTACACCTCTTCCAGCTTTTGATGGCCCCTGAGTTTGTGGCTGTATCATTCTCAATTTTTACACCTACTTGGAATGCATGGCCTCCCCTGTGGGTATCTCTGTGCCCTTTACCACCTCTCAGGAGCTCCGGATCCTTTAGAACCCACCCCACCTCCATCCTGATGTCACTGGGAGATCCTTAATTGACAACTGCAGCTCCAGTAGCAAGGCTCTGGGGCTTAACCAGTTGAGCTGACTCTCTAGCTCCAAAATTTTCAATTTTTGTTGGTTATTTTGGTGTCTAAAAAATGGCTTTTTTTTTTTTTTTTGGTTTTTCAAGACAGGGTTTCTCTGTATAGCCCTGGCTGTCCTGGAACTCACTTTGTAGACCAGGCTGGCCTTGAGCTCAGAAATCCTCCTGCCTCTGCCTCCCAAGTGCTGGGATTAAAGGCATGCACCACCATGCTACTCAGTGTGGTGCCTAGTAGCTCAGGCCTGACATCCCAACTCCTTGAGAGGTTGGGGCAGGAGGATGCAAGTTTAATGCCTATGCTGGCCAGGGAGTGAGTTCAGGTATGGCCTGGGAACTTTTGAGACACAGACTGAAAAGAAAGTTGGAGAATGGCTCTGTGGTAGGTCACCTGCCCTGTGAAGCCCTGGATTCTAAGCCTTAGTGCCTTGAGAGGGGCACAAACAGAAGAGAATAGCTGGATCTGCAGGGCTGAAGTACTGGTCCCTGTGTGCAGGACCTTCCATAGAGGACATGTGTGCCCAGTAAGTTTCATCCACTGATTTACAGTCCTCTGGCTTTGAGATCAAGATTGGTGAGTCCACAGTCTCTATTATATACTGTCCTTAGGTAGGAATGCAGCAAGCAAGGCCATCTGCTGATAAGGACACAAAAATGTGACTGGACATGAAACAGGACCAACTTCTGTCCACAGAAGCCGTGGCTGAGTATCCACTAGCTCAGGGTTCCAGTTTACAGAGCACAGCTCTCAAGAAGAAAGAGAACCACCTATGTTAGCAGTCCTTAAAGATGACTAGCCAAGTTGACAGTCCTTCTTGTTTCACTAATGTTCGGGTTGGAGAAAAGCCAGGGCCCAAATATGCACTCTCTGAATTTCTTCATGACATGGCTCATATAACCTTTAAAAAAAATTTGTAATTAAAAGTGGTCTGAGTGCATATGTGAGTGTGGAGACAAGAAGACAACCTTCTTGTTTGATGTGTCTCACTGAACCTGGAGCTCATGGATTAGAGTGGCTGAGTGGCTAGAAGCCCCAGGAAACCCACCCCTCATCTCTGACTCCCCAGTGTTACAACTACACACCACCAAGCTGGTCTTGAACTTACAGAGAGCCACCCAAATCTGCTTCCTGCTGGGTCTAAAGGTATGCACCACTGCTCATGTGCATGACTATTCTTGGCTCTGACTGGCTTCAAAAAACATGGGATCTGTGTTGGAGAGATGGCTCAGCGGTTAAGAGCACTGACCGTTCTTCCAGAGGTCCTGAGTTCAATTCCCAGCAACCACAACCATCTGTAATGGGATCCCACGCCCTCTTCTGGTGTGTCTGAAGACTGCTACAGTGTACTCATATATGTAAAACAAATAGGTAAATCTTAAAAAAAAAAAGAATCTGGGGATAAGAGTCAATTCTTCATACTTGTATAGCAAGTGCTTTACTGACAGCAATCTCCCCAGCCACTAGAAAAAAAAAAGGAAAAGAAAAAAAATCAAGTGAACTACTGATTTCAGTTTTAGGTAGAAAGGGTAGCAAGATGGTACAGGTGTCCCCTCTATTTTTGGATGTGTTTCTGTGTTCCATTTTTGAAAGGGATGGCTAAGTGCTCTCAGAAGCAGGTGTGGTATGTGCATCAGCTTCTCCAGGTGACCTCATCTCCTAGGAGGGCAGTTAGGATCTTAAGCATGGCGTTGGCTGATTCCAGTTGTCAATACCCCCCTAAAAAATGTCTCTTCTCTTTTCTGGGCTTTGCCCACCCCAAAAGATGGCCGCCCCCTTTACATCCTGCGCCTGGGACAGATGGACACCAAAGGCCTGATGAAGGCGGTAGGAGAGGAAGCTCTGCTGCAGCACGTGAGTCGGGGCATTGTCTGGGCCCAAGATGTTGGCCTGTGGGCTGAGCAGCATAATCAGCTTTTGTCAGTACTGCGCCTGTCTTCTAGGTTCTTTCTGTCAATGAGGAAGGACAGAAGAGATGCGAAGGGAACACGAGACAATTTGGGCGTCCCATCAGGCAAGAACCCGAGTTGGGGGCAAAAGGCCCAAAGAATGCTAATTAACGTTTACTGTTTACTGTGCTTGTGTGTGGTCAGGTGGCTGGCTGGGAGGGTGCTGGAGACTGTGGGATGTGACCGAGTCAGATAGAGCCCGAGATACAAGATAGAGCCTGAGATCTTGTGTCTGTTACAGCTCCTGGACCTGCTTGCTGGACCTGGAGGGCCTCAACATGCGGCATTTGTGGCGACCTGGAGTGAAAGCCCTACTGCGGATGATCGAGGTGGTAGAGGACAATTACCCCGAGACTCTGGGCAGGCTGCTCATCGTGCGTGCTCCCCGAGTCTTCCCAGTGCTATGGACACTGGTGAGAGCAAGAGCCAGAAGGGGGCCACATAAAGGGTGAATCTTTTACCTAAATGATCCTAAATGCACGAATTGGTGGAGATGATGCAGATCCAAGGTTATCGGGGTCTCCTTTCTGGGAGATGGAAATATGGCTTGCTTGAATGGCCCGTGAATCCTAGTTTTTAATTTTATGGTTTTGTGCATAGGTGTGGGTTCACTTAAGTGCACGTGTGTCAGGTGGATGTATCCTCCCTTATGTGCATTTGGGTGGCAGTCAGAGGTCAGAGGTCAACCTTGGGTGTGCTTCCTCAGGACCTCCCCACCTTCTCTTTTGTGACAGTGTCTGTCACGGAACCTGGAGCTTACTCAATTAGGAGAGTCCCAGAGGCTCACCTTTTGCCCCTGCCCTCCAGCACTGGGTTTACAAAATGGGTGTGGCCAAACCCAGCTGCTTCTTGAATGTGTGTTCTGGGGATCCGGACTCAGTTCCTCAGGTTCACCTGCCCGGCACCTTACTGACTGAGCCCTGCCAGAGCAAGCCAACCCAATGTAGTGGTCTGCACCTTTAATTCCAGCACTCAGGACGCAGAGGCAGGAGGATTTCTGTGAGTTCTAGGCCAGTCAGATCTATATATCGAGTTCCAGGCCAGCCAGGTCTACATAGTGAGACCCTGTCTTAAAATAGAAATCAAGTCTGGGCTGGTGATAGGGCTCAGCAGGTAAGATTGTCTGATGGTTGCAAGCCTAGGTTAATATATTTCTCATCAGGATGTTTTTGAAATGTACTTTTTTTGACATAAAATAGCTATATTTTAAACTGATATCATGTTCTTTACATTTTCTATCTTGCTGAACTCTGAAGAAGTTATATAAACACATAACAGTCTCACTCTTGTGGCTTTGTTTTCTTTCTTTCTCTCTCTTTTCCTTCCTTCCTTCCTTCCTTCCTTCCTTCCTTCCTTCCTTCCTTCCTTCTTTCCTTCCTTCCTTCCTTCCTCCCTCCCTCCCCCTCCCTTCTCTCTCTCTCTCTCTCTCTCTCTCTCTCTCTCTCTCTCTCTTTCTTTCTTTCTTTCTTTCTTTCTTTCTTTCTTTCTTTCTTTCTTTCTTTTGAAAGCATTTCATTTTACCCAAGCTAGGCTCAAATTCATTACTCACCCAAGGGGTAACCTTAAACTTTTAATGTTTCTGCTTCTATTGTCAAGAGTGTTGAGATTATGGGTGTGTACCACCATGCCTAGTTTATTCGGTGCTTGGGATCCAGTCAGGGCTGGAGACAGAGCTCAGCAGGTAAGAGAGTCTGTGACCAAGCCTGATGACGTCAGTTCCAACTCTAGGACATACGCAGTGGGAGTCATAGAGCAGAGAACCATGGGGAAAGGAGAAAAAGAACGCTCAAAAGTCGTCCTCTGATTTCCACAAATGCCCACCCCAAAATAAATACATGCAAAAGAATTTTTTAAAATATCAATTCTGGCCGGGTGGTGGTGACACACGCCTTTAATCCCAGAACTCAGGAGGCAGAGGCAGGCAGATCTCTTAGTTTGAGGCTAGTCTGGTCTACAGAGTAAGTTCTAGGACAGCCAGGACTACCCACAGGAAACCTTGTCTGGAAAAACAAACACAAAAACAAAAACAAAACAAAGAGCTAGGCACTCGGGAGGTTGAGGCAGGAAGAGCCTGAGTTTGATGATAGTCCACAGAGTGAAACCCTTCTCAAAATCAAAACAGAAAAGCCCAAACCAATAATCAATAAATAAATACAACCAAACCAGAAATAAAATAAGACAAAGGCAGCCAAGAAAGTGTCTGATTCTCTGCTTTATGAATCCCACTGAGTAAACACAGACTCTCTCGTCCCTGTTCCCAGGTCAGCCCCTTCATCAATGAGAACACCAGGCGGAAGTTCCTCATCTACAGTGGCAGTAATTACCAGGGCCCTGGCGGCCTAGTGGACTATCTGGACAAGGATGTGATCCCTGACTTCCTCGGAGGGGAGAGCGTGGTGAGGCTGCGGCCAGTCCTGGGTCCCAGAAGCGAGTGGGTCCTGGGGTCAGGAAGCTGATGCACAGTGCCTTAGGTGACCCCCTCCTGCTCTTGCCGCGGGGAGATGCTGGCTTTAAGTGGGGACAGGGTTGGTTGTAGAGGCTTCCCCAGAGAGGTGACATCTCTTGAGGTGAACCAAAGGCAGTGAGGGCTGGAGGTGGTCCAGATTTAAGAGTACTGGCCGGGGCCGGGGCTGGGGCTGGGCCATGGGTCTGCAGCTAAGGGCACTGGCTGCTTTCCCTGAGGACCTGGGTTTGATTCTCAGTCCCTACATGGTGGTTCACAACTAGCTGAAACTCCAGTCCCAGGGAGTCCGATGCCCTCTCCTGGCTTCCATAGGCATCACATGCATGTGGTTCATAAACATGCATGCAGGCAAACACCCATCCACATAAAAATAAATGTTACAAAGTTTAAAAAGTGAGTACTTGCTGTGTTCTCCAGCACAGACAGCAGGCAGCAGGCTGTACCACTTCTTGGTGAAATGGTTTTCTTAGAAACTGCCCAGCTTGGACGTGTTCTCTCTGTGATACAAACATCTGGTTTCTTTTTGGTCCAGTTTACTCAAGGACCATGGGCAAAAACCTTGCTCTGTTATTCCCTCTCCCCTTTTGTTTTCAAAGTGAACCAAGGAAAACTGTTATGTGTTGATGCTTGGGGTCTGAGACTTGGTCACCCAGGGTAGCTTTGGCTTGGAGACATCTATAGAACCAGATAGGCTGGTCAGTTCCCACTGAGGAAGGAAAGATGCTGCAATCACTTCAAGGTTATTACAGAGGTGGGAACCACATCTAGACAGACAGCATGAAAAGGGTTCAAAGTGCAAGGGTCTGCACACACACACACACACACACACACACTGAACACACATGCAAGCTCACACATACACATACATGTGCACACACATGCACATACACATACACATGTACACACACACACAATGAACACACATGCAAGCTCACACATACACATACATGTGCACACACATGCACATACACACACACACATGCACATACACACACACACACACACACACACACACACACACACACACACACACCATACCAAGCATATGGAGGTTGGAGAAAAGCTCACAGGAGCCTCTCTCTTCAACATGCGGGCCCCGAGGATGGAATTGAGGTCTTTAGACTTGGTGGCAAGTGATCTCCTAACTTTGTCACCAGATTCTATGTTTTGCTTTTGAGAAGAGTCTCACTGTTTAGCCCAGGCTGAATGCTGGGACTATAGGCATGTACCATCACACTTGACTCGTAGTTTTGTGCCCTGATCAGCCATATTCTCCTGTGTGATCTTGGGAAAGTAGCCTGATCTCTCTAAGCCTCCATCCCTCTTTCGTTACCCGAGAAGAGTGCATCTTACCCTGCTATCGGTTCTGTGGGCCTCAGAGGGTGGAGTTACAGGAGCCAGTGTCCAGCTCAACAGGGATCAATATCTTAAGCTTTTTCAGGGCTCACAGGACACCTAATGAGAGGCCAGAGGGGCCTCGATAACCCCCCCTTTTTTTGTCTTTGAAACCTCCCTTCAGTGTAATGTTCCAGAAGGAGGGATGGTCCCCAAGTCCCTCTATCTGACAGAGGAGGAGCAGGAGCAGGCTGACCAGCTACAGCAGTGGAGTGAAACCTACCATTCTGCCAGTGTGCTCCGAGGGACCCCCTATGAGGTACCTGAGAGGCCATGAGTCAGGTGGTATCGTGTTCCTTCAGGTTGGTTATGGGCTGACTCCAGTCACTCAGTTTCAACTCTATCCAAGAAGCTCTGGGACATGGGATGATTGCAGAATCTCTGGATGCCTTCACACCCCAGGCACCTGCAGTTCATCCCAGGTGACCAGGCCTTTCAGAAAGAGGTAGGGTTCTGGGCGGAGGGGATAATGGGAGAGTCTTAGCAGCTTATCCTGACCACAGGGAGACTGCTTGATGACCAGTGGGCAATACCATGCGTGACCTTGGGACTCTTCCACCTCCTCTCCTATGATGCAGGTTGCCATGGAGATACCAGAAGGGGAGTCAGTCATCACCTGGGACTTTGATATCCTCAGAGGGGATGTGGTGTTCAGTCTGTACCATGCAAAGCAGGCACCCAAGCTCAGTCCCCAGGAGCCTGGAGTGAGAGCCAGTGGGCAGCTGATTGACAAGAGCTGGATCCTGGGGGTGGATTACAGCCGTGTAGAGGCACCCCTCATCTGCCGGGAAGGGCAGAGCATTCAGGTGTGTAGCTGTGGGCTTTTCTTACTAACTTAGCATGGGGTATCAACCCCCCCCCAGGCCTCTGGGGAGACAGCTGCAGACAAATGGGATGTGCTCGCAGCCTCTGGAACCTGCAGGGCAGCTGGGGAGAGACACCCACAGTGCTTATGTAATAGGAGTCCCCCCACTGCAGATAAATTCACAATGCACATATATGTACATACAGATGCACACACACCGAAACACACATATACACTCACGCAGACAGATATACACACACAGACACACATACTTTGACACACACATTTGTACACGTACATACACACATTTACACATATACATGTAGATACACATTTATACATAAACACTCACATGCACATATATGCACACACAGATATACACCTACCAAAACACAAACACACACACACATATTATATATATACACACATGTGCACACACCCATCAATATACACAGTGAGAGTCCTCTGGCTCCATGAGCATCATGGACCTTACTGAAGGTTCACAACCGGCTCTGAACTCCCCCTCAGTGTTTCCTCAGAGCTGCCCCACCTCTAACCTTCCCTCTTTCCCCTCCCCCACTCGTGCACACATTCTCCCTAACACCCCCTTATTGGCTCCTCTGAAGCCCCTGGGTTGCAGACCTCACTTAATCAGGGGACATGCTAGTGTCACTGCCCCACATTAAGTGGGAAGTCCATTCCCTGGGATATGACAGTCACCACAAGGAGGTTTAAGAAGGTGCTTAGAAAGGATTTCCCAGGATATCAGAAGGGTCCAAATAGAGAGAAACTCATTTTCCAAGCCTGCTTACAGTAAACCCATGAAGGTTCAACCTCCCAGTCCAGCTCCAGGAGAATCCAACTCCCCATCTGGTCCTGAGGAGTCCCCAGACTCTATCCTGTCCCCACAGATGTAGCCCTCCATCTTGTCCTCAGGAGTACCCAGCCCCTCAAACTATCTTTAGGAAGACCCAATCTCATCCCCAGTAGGACCCAGCTCTCTGTCCTGTCCCCAGGGGGACTCAACACCCTATCTTGTTCCCAGGAAAACCCATCTCTCCATTCCTTTCCCAGGGGGATCTGGTCTCTCTGTGGTTCTGTGTTTCAGGGCTCCCATGTTACTCAGTGGCCTGGCATCTACCTGCTCCAGTGGCAGATTCACAGTTCCCCTGAGAGTGTGGCCTGCAGTCTCCCAGGTGTGGATGACGTCCTGACGGCTCTGCACAGCCCTGGCCCCAAGTGCAAGCTGCTGTACTACTGTGAAGTGCTGGCATCTGAAGACTTTAGGTAGGCAAGGCTGCCCGTCAGTGCTAAGTGTGGCTATTCTATGATGTTGGTGTTTCTGCAGTGGCATGGGATTGGCTTCTCCTGGGATGGACATCAACAGCACTCCATAGGAACTCAGAGGATATTGGAATCAGGCTCAGGCTGGGCCAGTGCTGGCATGTGCCTTTAATCCCAACAGCACTCAGGAGGCAGAGGCGGATCTCTGAGTTCAAAGCCAGCCTGGTCTAGAGAGAGAGTTTCAGGACATCCAGGGCTACACAGAATAACATCATATTGAAACAAACAAACAAAACCAGTGTGTATGTGAGAGAGACAGACAGACAGACAGACAGACAGACACACACACACACACACACACACACACAGAAGCTCTAATGCTGAACCTTCACTCTTCGTAGCTGCAGAGCTCAAGGACTGGGCTGGGGGGAGGAGAAGGGTCTTTCTCACCTGGACCATCCTTCAGTCCTAGACTTCCTCAGAGTTTGCAACCACTCTATAATATTCTAGAGCAGTGCCTTACGGAGACCTGTCAATAGATTAAGAATTCTTCCTCAGCTTCCCAGTTACCTTGTCTCTGAGGAGACAAATCAATTTGCTCCTCTGAGATTTTTAAAGTCCAACTGTTAAGTAGGAATCAATGAGGATATGGGTTACTGGGCACACAGTAGGTCCTCAGAAGTGAAGCAGGCAGCTGGGAGGTGGAGCTTGCAAAGTCTTCAATTTCCTCCCCATTCTCATCACTTCTCATTAGTGTTGAGTCAGGGTTATGAAATATAGGTTAGCCTCGAACTCATGATGCGGCTGAGGAAGATCTTGATCTCCAACTCCCTCCACCTCCCTTAGTGCCGGGATCACACATGTGCACTGCCATACCTGGCTTTATGTGCACCACCATACCAGGGTTTCATACATGTCAGGCAAGCACTCCAGAGGCTGAGAAAGGAGGATTCCAAACTTGAGGCCAGTCTGGGCTAAATAATAAGAAGCTATCTCAGAAAACCAGAAGAAACTAGAAAGTTCCTCAGGCCAGCTCTGATCTGACACTTGGAATGGGGTTAATGAGACAGAAGGTGCATCCTGGTAGCCCAGGCTGGTCTGGAACTCACAATGCCCCTGCTTCTACCTCTTGAGTGCTGGGCTTGAAGCCTTGTGTCGCTACACTTCATTTTGACTGAAGGAGACCAGAGAGGAAGAGCCCAGAACAGACAATTCCAGGTGGTGGGTTTTCTGCTCCATGCCAGTCAGGGCAGCTCCTGACAGCTGCGGGACCAGCTGGGCTTTGGGAGATTGGGTAGCTCATCTTCGCTCCCTATGGCGTCACTGGCTTTTCCCTCCGCAATGGTTAGCCCCGGTGGAGGTTAGCAGCCTTGAGGAAGGAGCCCTGGGGCCTCGTTTGCAGCACTAACAGCTTTTGCCAGGAAGATAACTTAAGGTGTACACATGCTTGCTCCCCAGGGGCTCCATGTCCAGCCTGGAATCCTGTGCCAGCCGCTTCTCTCAGCTCAGCGCCACCACCTCCTCTTCCTCCTCTGGCCAGTCCCACAGTGGCTCGATGGTGTCCAGATAACTGCTGGGGACCTGCTGGCAGCCTGCGAGCTTCTGGCATCAGGTGGCGTTGAGAATGAGAACGAAGCCCATCTAGACACCTGGGACCCTGTTGGATGCAGATGGCGCGGTGCCACAGCTGGGGTGTGGTGATCCCACGGCAGGGACCCAGAGTGCAGAGGGAGCTTCGCTTCACGGCTCTTGAGGAGACAAAGACAGACAGACCCTTTACTTCTGACTTTCTTTTAAAAGCCGAGACTTCCGGATGTTCTACCTCTTGTCCCCTGGATCTGGAGTCTAGGATGGGACCAGGGCTGGGTGCCCTCTCACCATTTGCTGTGACTCCCTCCTCAGGGAGGCGTGTTCTACTGTGGGGTCATCACTGTTTGGTGCCAGGAAAGTGCGCAAGGGAATGTCTCTTCCCCAAGTCCCAGGCCACTAGGAAGCTCTCCTTAGCCTGCGGGGGCCTGGGTCCATGCTGAACAATCACAGTTGCAGGGAGAGTGAAGGAGCACATGTTGCCAGCAGGGTCAGATGTCTAATCTGGATCAATCGCCGTGATTTGGCCAGCTTGGATGACAGGACATTTCTCAGGCCAATCACGTGCTCTGGAAAGGGCAAGGCCAGCTGAAGGACTACTGGCGGGTGGGTGACTGGGTCGATGGTCACCTTAGAGCTTATTATTCAGCTGTTTGTGACTGAGCACTGTCTAAGAAGCTGTGATGGGAGGCAGGGCTCTGTTTCCTGCAGGAAACAGCCTCCCGTGGCTGTAGTTCTGTTTCCCCCTCTGTAGAGCGCTTAGCCTTAACCACCCCTGACTTGAGGAACATAGGGAAGCCCAGGGCTTCTGCCTAGTTCCAGGCAATGATGGGGTGATGGGGTGACTCCAGCCATTCTTGTCTCCTTCCAGAGGTCTCCTCCTGGGGGGCTGCTCCCTTAAGCTTTCTTTCTGTTTTTTGTTTTGTTTTGTTTTGTTTTGAACTGAAAACCCTTCTCTCTGAGTGTTAGGCATTCCTGCTCAGTCCAGGAGAACTTAGTTCAGGCGTGATTGGAGTCAGAGTCTCAGCCTGGTGCAGGGGATCCCCTTGGGGTGGAGGTGGCATCTCTATCCTGGAACTGATCTGACTCAGGGACTTTCTCCAAGACTGATATGACTTTCCCAAACGCTCCAAGGGGGAGTAGTGGGCCTTCCTGGAGACCAAGACTTCTCTCTTTTTATTTCCTGGATCCACAGAAGGTGGTCACTGTTTGTTGTTGACTTTTGGCCAGTCTCAGTCTTTCTTTGGCGTTTTGCCTAGAGAGTGGCTTACCATGTAGAAATTAGGATTGAGGCATAGCATGTAGAAATCAGGATTTCTGGTTTTCCTTAGCCCACACTAGTTTCCACCCCTGCCAACCAGCACTGAGCCACACCGCTGTCCTGGGTTTCTGCCCGACTGAAGCTTTGTCCACAGCTCCAGCCTGGCCCAGAAGCGCCACCATCTGCTCTTCTCTGTCAGCCCGGCATAGAGTTGGGATCATTTCTGCAGGTCAGCAGGCTGAGAGGGGTGGTTTCTGGCTGTGGGGCCCAGTGAGCAAGCATGGACTTCATGTTGTCAGCAACCCCAAGTCAAGAGCAGCAGGAGTGCCTCCCAGTGATGGGAATCGTGGTCAGAATTCTGCCCTGTTCTGCTCTTCAGGAAAAGCAATGGAACACGTGTGTGTGTGTGTGTGTGTGTGTGTGTGTCTGTGTGTGTGTGTGTGTGTGTGTCCTCTAGAGAGACATTGAAAACCAGTTGTCTCCAAATCACCACGAGCAGCAATTAGTGATATTTTCAATGACCTTTATTATTATTATTGTTATTACTACTACTATTATTAATTATTTGCTGTTGTTGCACAGAGACTCAGATCCAGGCCTTGGTCATGCTGGGCAATCAATCACTACCACCGAGCCACTGCACGGTCCATTTCTGTGGTGATTGTTTTTGTTTTGTTTTGTTTGTGACATGGTTTCCTGTGTCCTGATCTTGAACTCTATGCAAGGCTAAGGACGACCTTAAGCTCCTGATCCTTCTGCTTCTGCCTCTCAGATTTAGAGGCTGCTGGTGTGTGCCAGTGTATCTAGCACAAGCTGGCTGCGCTCATGCTGGGCGAGCATTCTCCCACCCCGCCTCAATCCGAGTCCGTCTCAGTGACCTTTAACTGCACTGCTAACCTGACTCTCCAACCAAAGCTTGACTCTGAGAAACGCTCAGGGGAGAAGCTGTCTGGCAGCCTTTGCACATTTACCCTGCAGACACTGTGACAAACAGAGTGTAACAGGGCCCTGAAGGTCTCTTCCTCTCTCTCCACCCCCAGCTAAAACCATTTGATCAAGGGGAATTCCTTGGTCCTTTGTTTGGGGTGGCAGAAAGGGGTCTTGCTGCAGGTATGGCTGGCCCAGCAGGGTTCCCAGCTGACCTCAGGCCTCTTGACTCAACATCTCTTTGCACACTTGCCTCACACCCTCTCCCTGCTGAGAGGCTGCTGATGGCAGCTTCAAAACTACTCCGAGTCACAGAGTCTAAGAGAAAGATGCCCCTAACTACAATCTCCTAAAACATTCTGACTGGCCCGGCTCAGGTCACACGTAGCACTACTGGACCAGCAAGGTCTGGTAAATAGGAAGTCCTCTTGAAGAGGCCTGGGTTGTAACAGGAACAGATGGCTGTGGAGGCATCCACTGTGCCCTCCTACGTTGGCACTGGGGAAAGCCAGCAACTAAAAATAGCCCAAGGGTGCCGGGAAGATGAATCAGGTGGTAAAATGGCCGTGGTACAAGCATGATATCCCGAGTTTGGATCCCCAGCAGCCATGTAAAAAGCCAGATGCAGAGATGCACACCTGTAGTCTCAGTGCTGGGTGGAGGCAGGAGGATACCTGGAGCTCACTGACCAGCGTAGTTGAACTGGTAAGCTCCACGTTCAGTGAGAGACCCTGTCTCAAAAAAGTAAAGTGGAGAGCAAATGAAGACACCCAACACATGGCCTTCACACTATACCACACACGTGCACAAAATATCCCATAGAAGGGCCTGCCAAGCTGTCCACGGCCTTTCCTTTCCCCACACCCCAGGGCAGAGAGGTGTGTGGTGTGGGTTTCTTTCTTCATTCTGTTCATTTGTCCACTGTGGCCAGATCCTAGAGCAATATGTCTATATCCTTGAAACCCCAGCCTTTCTTTCACTAGCTGTGAAACCTCGTGCAGGTGACTTGACTTCTCTGTGCTCCAACTTCCTCATCTGTAAAATGGGGTCAGCAGTGCCTACCTCACCAGGTGACTGTGGGACAAAGAAGAATGTGGCTGGAAAGGCCTCCACATACAGAAAGCACTCAGGGGAGCACTGCTGGAATCAGGGGCGTTTGAATTGAGTGCTTTTCTGCCCTGGAATCCCGGACATTTCTCTTAACTCTGAAAAACTATTCATTCGGGAAGAACCACGTTGTTCTTTTCACTGAGCTGGAGAACAGGTGCTGCTTAATCTTGAGATCTGACAGAAGCATTAAACGCTTTACATTTGAATATCTGTCTGCTGTCAACTTCCTAGAACCCCCTGGCTGTCCTGGGCTAGTTTCAGAGTTTCTCAGCAGTAGCCAGATGTGGTAGGGCACAGCTGTAATCCCAGCTCTTTGGTGTAGGGGACCTCACAAGCCAGTTCAAGACACCCCAAGGCCAAGTTCTCAGCACTAAGGAGATCGATTGCCCCAGAGGGACATGGGGCAGGGATAAGGGACAAAGGCAGGAGATAGAAAATGAGGAAAGGGAACAAAGGAGAGGAAAGGGGGGCAAGGAAGAGGGAAGGGGTGTTTGTCCTGTGAAGACAGAGGACCGCCTCTGGGTAGAGAGGAGACAGGTGTAGCCCATAGAAAATGGTGGCTTATAAAGGTAAGATGGGAAACCCCATGTTAGGATAAGGTGTTTAATTTTAATTGGGCATGTTAATTAGGACAGTCAAAGGGGACTTTTGATTGCTGGACTTCAATACTTTGATAGCTGGGCCTTGGTAGTCAGAGTCAGGAGGAGAAAGTGGCCAAGTAAGGAAATGGACCTTGGTGGCTAGCTTTAGGAATACAATCTAACACTTTAGTAAGGCAGAGGGAATGGGGGAGAAGGGCAAGACCTGCCGGAGCCATGTTTGTCATGCTCGAGCTGCACAGAATCCCCTTATTGGGAGGTCGAGACAGGAGAATAACCATGCTTTTGAAGGCAGTCTGGTCTGTGTAGTGAATTCCAGGCCAGCTTGGGCTGCAATTCGAGACCCTGTTATACACACACACACACACACACACACACCACAAACAATACCACAAACAACATCACAAACAAAACCCAAACTTGAGAATTTCCCAGCTGTTTTTTCTGAGGGCCGAGCCACAGCTGATCTTTCTGCCTCAGAAAGAGCCCAAGGCTCCACGTTGTCCCCTCAGGCAGGGCTAAGCGGGGTGCTGGTTACTGTGTGGAGTTTATGGTGTGCAGAGTGTGGGGGTGGGGGTAGCTATCCTGTGGAAGGACAGAGGATGATTGGTTCCTCTGAGTGACCTGAAGGTTACTTATCTAGAACTCAGCCCTCAGCCTTTGTTTGAAACAGGGTCTCCCATTGCAGCCCAAGCTGGCCTGGATTTCCCTACTCAGCTGCTGCCAGTAATGCATTAACTCACCCAGTTATTCATTCATTCATTCATTCATTCATTCATTCATTCACTCACTCACACTTTCACTCACTCATTCATTCATTCATTCTTCGCTCATTCATTCACCCATTCATTCTTCACTCACTCACTCATTTATTCATTCACCCATTCATTCTTCACTCACTCACTCTTTCATTCATTCTTCATTCATTCATTCATTCACCCATTCATTCTTCACTCACTCACTCACTCACTCTTTCATTCATTCTTCATTCATTCTTCACTCATTCATTCATTCATTCATTCACCCATTCATTCTTTACTCAATCACTCACTCTTTCATTCATTCATTCTTCACTCATTCATTCATTCACCCATTAATTCCTCACTCACTCACTCACTCACTCACTCACTCACTCACTCACTCACTGCTGTTCATCCATGAATCTCTCTTCATACCAGATGAAGACAAATCCCAAGAGGACATGGGCTGGGTTCAGGGCAGAGTGCCTGGCCCTGCTGACATCTTTCTCAGTTCTTGACCCTCCCCTGAGGCAAAACTCCAGTCCCCTGGGGGCCCTGAGCTGCTTCTTGGAGTGCTACCTCTGGGACATCAGGGGACTGTCTTGGCAGAAGCAGCCACTGTGGGAGTTTGGGTAGGGTTTTGGTGGCAGGAACTACAGCTGCCAGGAGGTGAGGGTGGGTTGCCAGGGAGACAGGTGCTGGGCTGACAACTCTCCAGGTGTTCTAGAACACGCTGGACCTACCAAGCTGTTTCCCAGGAAACACAGTGTGAAATCCTAGAGCTATTTTCTGGATTTCAGATTTTTCCCAAGATATGAACTCCTCTGAGAATCTATATAAGCCCTGGACACACTGGGCTTAATTTCCGTAGCATCGTTTTAGATATGGGAATTGGCCTTGGGCAGTGCCAGTGTGACAGGATGCCTTCCCTTTTGTCTCTACCAGCATTTTCTGGGGCCACCTCCTACACAAACCACTTGCCTAGGCTCTGCTGGGGTGGGCCAGTTACACACAGGACTGTGACGAAGAGAAATAGTGCTGATCCAGGCATGGTGGTGCACACCCGTAATCTTAGCACTTAGGAGGCTGAGGTAAGAGGGTGGTGAGCTTGAAGCCAGCCTGGGCTACATTCAGGACTCTATATAAACAACAAACAAACAAAAATCCAGGCACAGTGGTTCACCAAGAAGAAAGTTCCAGGCCAACCCGGCTATACTGCAATTTCTGTGCCAAAAGTATTCTGCAGGGCCACAGGGAGGTTCACATGGCTTAGTTTGTCCAAGTTATTAACCATGGCTGCAGAGTGTGCCATGACAGACCCTTTTCACGGCCTCCTGCGTTCCTCTGGGTCTGCATTACCTAGCCAGTAATCAGTCCTGCCACTTGCACTGGCCTGTGGTAGTGGTAGCAAGCTTAGCTGCCAGCACACAGTGTTGTATGTAGCTGTTGCTACCCCACTTAAGGGAACGGACTGTGCTACCAGCCCTTGCCCAGAGAATATTAGATCCGAGGACGAAAAACACAGACAGACACACACAGTTGTTCAATTTCAACTTGCCTTATTGGCTTAACTGCTAGGCGCCTCTAATCTACCTCGGCTAGCGTGCCCTTCCGAGAACTCCCAGCTCAGCACCCCAAATCTGCCCTCAATTTCAGTTGCACAGCCTCCTTCAGTCCCAGCTCAACACCCCAACCTCCCACCTGGAGAAGCAGCCTATGGCCACTCTTTCTGAGATCTCACATGGCTGGTTGGCTTTTCTACCTCCAAAGCATGTCAAAAACTCTCTCTCAGACCAATGGTTGGCTGCAAGTATCCACATCTGTATTTGTCAGGCTCAGGAGACAGCTGTATCAGGCTCCTGTCAGCAAGCACTTCTTGGCATCCGCAACAGTGTCTGGGTTTGGTGTCAGCATGTGGGATGAATTCCCAGGTGGGGCCGTCTCTGCATGGCCTTTCCTTAGTCTCTGTTCCACTCTTTGCCCCCTATCTCCTTTAGACAGGAGCAATTCTGGGTTAAAACTCTGGAGGTGAATGAGTAGCCCCACTGGGGCCGTGCCTAACCTCTGGACATGGTCTTTACAGGCTCTCCCTCCCCTTTGTTGGGTATTTCAGCCAATCTCATCCCCTTTGGGTCCTGGGAGCCTCTTGCTTTCCTGGCATCTGGTACTTTCTGGTGGCTACCACCATTGGTCTGAGCACGGGGACCCCAATGGAGGAGTTAGGGAAAGGACTGAAGGAACTGAAGGGGTTTGTAACCCCATAGGAAGAACAACAATATCATCTAACCAGACCCCCTCCCCCCAGAGCTCCCCGGAACTAAACCACCAACCAAAGAGTACACATGGAGTGACCCATGGCTCCAGACGCATATAGCAGAGGATGGCTTTTTCTGGCATCAGTGGGAGGAGAGGCTCTTGGTTCTGTGAAGGCTCAATGCCCCAGTGTAGGGGAATGCAAGGGTAGGGAGGTAGAAGTGGGTGGGTAGGGGAGCTCCCTCAAAGAAGCAGGGGGAGGGGAGGATGGGATAGGGGGTTTGCAGAGGGGGTTTGTGGAGGGGAAACAGGGAAAGGGATGGGAATATAAATAAGTAAAATATCCTGTTAAAAAAAAAAGAAAAGAAAAGGAAATTGAAGAGAAGAGAAGAGAAGAAAATAAAAAAGAAAAGAAAATGAAAAAGAAAACTTGCTTTCTCCTCTCCTGTGTCTGCTTGCTTGCCTGCCGACCCAGAAATCCAGTCTCTTCCTTCCACCCAGCAATTGGCTAAAATTTGTCTAAAATAACTGACCCTAGCCCAGACATTGACAAAGTCTGCATGATGTTAGAATCATTTGAAATGGTAATTTTAAAGATAAACAGTAATTGTTTAGGCTGGTAGGGTTTTTTTTTTTTTTTTTTTGGAGTGGAGTATTACATAGTAAAGGTATTGTATGACAACTTTCTCCAAATTGAAACATCTGCTCCCAAAGGAGGAAGGAGTGTATCAGACTCAGGAAGTAAATGCAGGTGACAAGATTCACAAGGTCCCTTCCCTAGCATCATATAAGCAGTAAAGTAACTAGCATGGGGAGAGGAGACTGGTCAACTGAGCTGTCTGCAGGTCAAGCAGGAACTTTAATACTGAGTGTTCATGACTGGTCACCTGTCCTGGGGTGAGCCACTCTGTGATGCAGCTGCCTTTGAGCCACCCATACTATGTGAGTAACTCCAATAAACTCACTGTTCACCGAGCTAGGCCTGGCTGGACTCATTCCTTGTGTCTGCCAGTGTTGGCCTGCCTGCATAGATAGATATCTGTTCACATCTTCCCAGGAAGTCACACAGTGAAAATAACAAACATGTTTGGAAAGTCCCGCTCCTCTCATAGACGCTAAGTGCACAGTATCACATGCTCACAGGGAACCTGCTGGACCCTTTCTGAAGCCCCTTCATGGGCCAGAAGTGATGAGCTTTGTCGCACCCCAGGTGGGGCAGGATACAGACTTGGGAAGCTGCTGCTGCTGTGCTGGGAGGTAGGAAAGGTATCCAGACCAAAGGGCAGGGAAGAATGTCACTACTCCGTCACAGCGAGTCATTGCCTGAGTGACAGCAAGGGTATCTGTGTGAGCTCTTTGAAAGAGAAACCAAGAATTTGGAATGCTGACTTTACATGTGGACACCTGACTTGAATTGTATGGATGTGGGCGTGGCTCAGTTGACAGAACACTTGACTAGCATGCACAAAACACTGGGCTCGATCCTTAGCACTATGTAAAATGACTGTGGTGTCATGACTGCACTTCTGGGACTCTGGAGACAAACTAGAAGGATTAGGAGTTCAAGGTCATCCTTGGCTGTGTAGCAAGAATGAGGCCAGCCCAGGCTTCATGAGATCCTGTCTTGACCAAACCAAACCAAACCAAACCACCACCACCAATAAGAAATGGCCCTCACTGGCTCATGTATTTTAATACCAGGTTCCCGGCTGATGGAAATGCTTCGGAAGGTTTAGGAGGTGTGGCCTTAGAGGAGGTGTGTCACTGGGATGATCTTTCAAGTTTCAAGAAACTAGTGCAATTCCCAGTATTCATTCTCATTCTCTCTCTCTCTCTCTCTCTCTCTCTCTGTCTGTCTGTCTGTCTCTGTCTTTTTTCTCTCTCTCCCTGTCTTTCTCTCTCTGTCTCTGTCTCTCTGTCTCTGTCTTTCTGCTTGGTGGTTGTGAATCAAGATGTGATCTTTCAACTGTTCCTTCTTTACTCTGACATCATGGACTCTCTCTAAAACCATAAGGCAAATTAAATACTTTCTCTTTATAAGTTGCTGGGGTCATGATGTTTTATTACAGCAATAGAAAATTAACTAAGAATAAAGTAAGTACCAGGAAGTGGGCCATTTCTGTGATAGGTCTGGCCATCATTTTTGGAGAAATGTTGAAAACTCTGGAACTTTGGACTAGGAAAATAGTTGAATGCTATAAAAGGGATTTATTGGGCCATCCTAGTTGGAGCTTAGAGGACAGCAATGCTAACAGCAATGTGGACTATGAAAGCCTAGTTCAAGAGGTTTCAGAAGAGAGTGATATTAGCAAGAGGGCTAGAGACCGTACATGTAAACTTGGCTAAGAATGTGGCTGTCTTTTGCCCTTGTCCTAAGAATTTCCCTGGGAATGAATTGAAAAATAATGGAATGATTTCTTTGGTGAAGGAGATTGTAGGGGGTGGTTCTGATGCTAAGGTCCTGTTCCCCAACTGGTTCTTGATCTGTCAGTAAAGAAAGCCATGGGCCAATTGCTGGGCAGAAGGTAGAGCTGGAACTTCTGGGTCCCAGGAGGAAAAGACAGATGCAAGGAAGGAGAGGTGGAGTATTTGTCATGCTTTGGAGGGAGAAGAAGCCAGCAGCCATGTGAGGTCTCAAGAGGAGCTGGGGCCTGTGGCCACAACTACAGGCCGGTGGTCAAGGATGTTTGGCAGGGGGTAGGTGGAGGTTTAGGGCAGGTGGGAGGAGTGGCGATAAAAATATTAAGGGCACACTTTTCCAGGTGGGAGATAGTAACACCCAGCAATTGTGCTCTACCACAAGTTGAACAGGAACTCTGTGTGTGTGTGTGTGTGTGTGTGTGTGTGTGTGTGTGTGTGTGTGTGTGTGTGTGTGTGTGTCTTTTGTCTGAGGACTCAAGGCAAGCTGGATGGGGGTTGGTAGTGAGGTCACTTTCCAGAGCAAAGGCAGATAGAGTAAAACCTGTCTCTGAGACAGGGTTTAGCCCTGGCTGTCCTGGAACTCCCTCTGTAGACCAGGCTGGCCTCAAACTCAGAGATTCATTGCCCCTGCCTCCAAGTGCTGAAATTAAAGGCATGTGCTGCCACCACCTGGCTTTTGGTGACTTCAATACAGCTCAATAGTGACCCTTCTATGTGGTTATTGTCAATCACTCTCATGTAGGTCTAGAATGGAAACAAGCAAGTGAGTGAAACAAACAAATACAAAATGTGGAGTTTGAGGTGAAAAAGAGCACCAGGGAACTTAGTATTGGAGCCAAGGCTTGATCTGAAGGAGGTAAGGAGCGGTGTGGTGGGAACCACAAAGCAGAAAGGGCGCTCTCAGAGTAACACCCGCCCATAACTAGTCATTTGCCTCCAACTTGTGAAAAGGGAAGGGCCCTGGAATTTTCTGCTAAAAAGCAACAACAAAGGAAAGTGTCTGCAAATGAGCCTAAGGGGACCAGGCTCCATCCCGTGGGTAATGAAACCTGGCAGTGTCATCTGCATGGTTCTGACTTTAGAGTCACGAAGAATCTACAAGTAAAGGGGTTTAGGACATGTCCTCCTTGGTTAAGGACAGTCACTGAGGCCAGATATTTGGAAGGGAGTCCCTGCAGGGAAGGCTCTGAGAGGCCATTGCATGAAACTGTGAAAGCGAAGTCTGGATTGCACTGGAGACTCCAAGATGTTAGAGGTGCCAGAGCCATGGGGTATTGCCAAGGAGAGCTGCACACAGGGACCCAGGCCAAGAAAGAGAAGTATGTCACAGCAGCAGAGCTGGAGGGAGTAGATCTGAAGAGCCCTTGACAACAGACCCTGAGCTACAGGGTTTGAAGTCCGCCCTGTCGGCTCTCCATCTTGCTTTGGCTCAGCAGTTCCTGGCAATGCCCCCATTCCTCACTTTTGGAATGGCAACATATATATCATGCCATTGTATGTTGGGCCTATGTCATTTGCCTTTTTATTTTACAGGAAGTTACAATAACAGAGTGCCTTGGGTCTCCAAAAAGACTTTAAAACAGTATTGAGACTGGGAAAGAGTAAGGGGAAAGTTGGACTAAGAGCATTTTGCACTGTGATATGGCAGTACGCCTATGGGGGCAGGGATTGGAATGTGGTGGTTCCGGTGAGAATGGCTTCCACAGGCTCATCTACATCCCCACCTGATGGAACCGTTTGGGTAGGGTCAGAAGGGAGGTGTATCACTTGAGGTAAGTCTTGAGGTTCTCTCTCTCTCATCTGGTCCCTTGCTCCACCATCATGGATTCTGACACTCTGAAACCCTAAATCAAATTAAATTGCTTCCTTTGATATGTTGCTTATCACAGCAATAGAAAAGTAACTAGGACAACCACCAATGGAAAATGGTTAGGACCAATGAAATCCCTGCCTTCCAAGTGTAGCCTAGCCTGCAGCAACAGCACCGACTGGAGCTTGCAGGAACACAGCACATGACTGTGGTTACTTCTCTATTGCAGTGATAAAACATGACCCAAGCAACTTATCAAAGAAAGCATGGTCCCTGGGTGGCCTTGTGCCTGGCCAAACTTGTGCAGCATTGGGTTAACAGAGGCACTGGGGAACTGTCCAACGTCCCCATGAGAGGCAGCAGCTCAGGACTCAGACCTCACACGCCCCCTGGTGGCTTGTTTTAGTATCCCAATTTATTCAAGTGTTAGAAAACTCCTTTAGGGAACAAGACAACAAAAATAGGTCTGTAAACAAGGCGACTTCCTTCCCTCCCCATCCCTTCTTATGAGGTGCTTCCTGTGACAGGATGCAGAGTTCTAGTTGGCTGTCCAGCGATGAGGCTGTATAAAAGGCGAGTGCCGTGGCTGAGCCGAGGGTGTGTGTGTGTGTGTGTGTAAGGCTTTCTATTTCATCCCTGTGCAGGCGGAGAGTGGCCACTCTTGTCATGATGGGGTTACAGAGTTCCATTTGCTAGTGGCTTCCTGGGAGTCTTTGGCAGTGGCGAGACCCCTGTGCGAGACAGGCCTCTGGGCAGCAGATATAGGCGAGCGGGAGGCAGGTGCAGGCTCTCCAGAGCTCCTTATTGCTAGGTTGGCATGAGCCACAGCATGGGGACAGGAGGAATATGGCCAGCAAAGGGTGGGGTGCATAGCATCCATGCCAGTGGCCTCACAATGTCCCCTGTGGAAGTGAGGAGCAGGGACAAGATTATCTGGAGCATGCCGTTGGGGCAGCTCTTCAGTCCTTGAAGGGGTTGCTAGTTTCCTCCATGTGCTCCTTCTCTGCAGTCAGCGCTTCCCCGTTCACCTCCTGCAGTGGGTGATACACATAGTCCCCGTCGAGGTGCCGGTTCCTCTCGGCCCTGGAGCCCAGGAACAAGGACACGTTGACCCCAGTGCTGATCAGCAGCAGGAAAATTAGTGTCAGGGTGAGGGCTAGCCAGGTGGTCCTGGGATGGAAAAGAGAGTCTTGAGTGGGGGCAGGCAGCCAGAACCCAAACTGGGCATGTTGAACCCAGTAGGCAGGGAGGGGAGTAGGTATACTGAAGACACATGGAGGGAATACCACAGACAGTCTCTGATGTTTTAAGGATGTTTAAAAACATTTTTAGGAACTGGGGAATTAGCTCATGCTTGTCTTATAAAATGAAGACCCAATTTAAGTCCAGCAGGGCTGGGTGAGGTGGCACACGCCTTTAATCCCAGCACATGGGAGGCAGAAACAGGTGGGTTTCTGTGAGTTTAAGGCCAGGCTGGTCTACAGAGAGAGCTCCAGGACATCCAGGGTTACACAGAGACACCAAAACAAAAGCCAGGCATGATGGTACGTTGGAAGTTGGAGCTCACCAGTCAGCTTGTCTAACCTAACCTGTGAGTTTCAGGTCAAAAAAAAAAAAAAAAAAAAAAAAAAAAACAAGGTGGTGGGTGGGGGAGGATGTGGGGGACTTTTGGGATAGCATTGGAAATGTAAATGAAATAAATACCCAACAAAACACACACACACACACACACACACACACACACACACACACACACACACACACACACACATCTAATGTGAATGTTACTGCTTTTAGGTGGTTCCTAATATATTTTTTGCAGTACTGGGAATTGAACCTGGGTCCTTGTGCGTGCTAGGCAATCACTCTACCACTGAGCTACAGCCTAACCTCCCACCCCTACTTTTTATGTTATAATAGGATTTCATAAAGTTGCTCAGGTTGATCTTGAACTCAATCTGTGGCTTAAGCTGGCCTTGAATTTGCTATCTTCCTGCTTCAGCTTCCTGGAATAGCTAGGATGACAGGCTTGTGCCAGAAGGTCCAGCTCAAGATCTGTCTGTCTGTCTGTCTGTCTGTCTGTCTGTCAATCTATCTCCCTACATCTATCTCTTGTCTTAGGTATCCCAGGTTGGCCTAAGACTCCCTAACATTCTTAAACTCGTGGCTTTTCTGCTTCTACCTCCCAAGTGCTGGACTTACAGGCACATGATGCCACCATGCCTGGGTTATGATATGAAATGCTGGGGATTGAACCTAGGGCTTTCTGCATGCCAGGCAATCAATCTGCCAATTGAGCCACACCCCCTGCTTCACAATTCTTTCCATGAGCCCTGTGGGGATGGAGCTGGAAACCCAGGAAACAGCAGAAAGGAAGCAACAACAACACAAAGCCTGAACACACGGAAGAGTTCAGAAATAAGGTGAGTCCTTCCTGTCTCTATGGCCCTGCTCCAGCATCTAAGTGGAGTCTCTGCAGCCAGAGGCATGACACCCATAGCCTGCTACCTTTGAGTTCCACTGGGTAGCTCAGGGTCTTTCCTGGATGCCAGTTTTACCTGTGACTGTCCCTGAGCTTGCAAAGTAGAGGGTAACCTGTGACCTCCTGGCCTGGCTAGTGCCTCACGGATGAGACATAGGGGCTCAGTGCCTGCTAAAACACTTACCTGGTGAAAGAGGCCAGCTCTCCTGCCCTCGGCGTAGCCTCAGTTGGCTGGAGACACTGCCTCACTGCAAGACACCAGAAAGAAGGGCTGGGGAGAGTCCACCTACCCCAGACCTGCCCCAAGGGCTCCCAGCTCAAGAACCTTTAAGGCCGCATACCTTGGGAGATGCTGCAGTTGCCAGTCTGCGGGTCACAGGAACACTGGTGCTCACACTGGCAGGGCCTCTGGCAACCTGGCCCATACCAGCCCAGAGGACACTCTGTGGAGAGGAGATGGTGGCAGGGAGGTCTCACCTTGGGTGGCATGGTCTCCTGTCACAGACAGCCTGGCTCCTGGGTGTGCACATGGCCATGCTGAAGGAGATGCCCTCAGATCCCTGGGACCCAACCCTCCAAGGTAACCGGGCTGCAAACAGGGCTGTGTTCCAGTTTCTAGAGTGCTTGCTGCATATACATAGGGCCCTGGGTTTGACTTCTAGCACCCTATAAGTTGGTGCTATGCCTATAATCCCAGCGCTTGAAAGGAGGAAGCAGGTTGCTTGAGGCCATTCTCGGTTACATACTAAGTTAGAGAACTGCGTGGGCTGTATAAGACTTTGTCTCAGATAAACACCAAGAATACTGCCTAGATTTAAGGTGGGCTCTAGAACTTATGACCTTAAAAGGATGAAGAAATTATGAATGGGAACTCCACTGAGCTGATGCTGAAACCACCCTACCCATGCCTAGGATCACCAGGAGCTGCTTTCCAGGAGTTAAGGACTTTGGTGGATCTCCCTCAGGGGCGTGGCCGGCCACACTTTGTTTTTTGCTATTGGTCCTTAGAGTTGAGTGGACAATACTGAAAATCTGGCCTCCTACTTGCTGGGACTCTTTCAGTAGGTAGAACATCGGGTTATCCACATGCGAAATGAGAAAAGGCTCTGAAGGTAAGTTCCAAGCCAGAAGGAGGGACGAAGGCGTCATACCAGCTGCGTGCAGCCAGGCCACCCTCTCCAGGAGTGTTTGCAGGCAGCTCTCACCTTCACTGCAGTTGGATCCTGTCCACCCAGCATCACAGTGGCAGCCAGCTACCAAAGCAAGACCACAGAGGCTGGGTAAGGACACAGGCGGGAGTCTAGCATGGGCGAGCTGGGGTCCCGCCAGAGCACCACCCTCCTGTGGGCTCCCCACTCACTCTCTGTGCACAGCCCATGCTGGCTGCAGTTGGAGGGGCCACAGTCCAGCTCGCTGCAGGCCTCGCCCCGCCAGAAGTGGCTGGTGCATTCACAGTGGCCATCCACACAGGTCCCATGGCCACTGCAGTCGGGTGGCTGGCAGCGCGGTTCATGCACACACACCACAGTGGACACTTGGCGGGGACAGCGCCACATGTTGTCCTGGCTGTGGGGGATTCACTGTGAGACGAGGTCTAGGCCTTGGTGCTGGTCCCTGCCGCAGCCTATAAAGGCTGTCCAGTTTGCCTCCCTTTCCATTCTGCCAGTTGTGCGTGCGTGCATGCGTGCGTGCGCATATGGAGTCAGGACAACCTTAGATACATGTCATTTAAAACTTTATTTTATTTATCTTTCTCGCTGGCCTGGACCTTGCCAAAAAGTAGGCTAGGCTGGCTGGCCAGAGGGTCAGGATTCACCTGACTCTTCCTCAACAAGGCTGGGACTGCAAGCATGTGCCACTTGCTCGTATCTGGCTTTTTATATGGGTTTTGGAGTTTAAACTCAGGTCCTTCGCTTGCGAGGCAAGTACTTTTCCTCCTGAGCTATAGCTCCAGCCTCTCCCTGGGCCACTTAGCGGATTTCCCCATTGCGTACAGTTTGTCTTCCGGTAAAGGCTCTCTCAACCCCGGCCAGCCATCTCCTCAGGTCTTACTTCACTGTCCTCAGGGAGGCCTTTCCTGACCTGTCTCAGGTTTCCAGGGATGGGCTGTGCAGCACCCTGAGGGAAGAGATCTCGGCTCTTCTGCTCACTTTTGGATACCCAGGGCCTGGCACACAACAGGGTCTCAGTATTGACTGAGTGAGACAGTCTGAGAGAGCCACAAAGGTGGCTCAGGGGTTCTTACCAGTGATCTGAAGGGTAACTGGCCAGGGTCCCATTGAGCACAAAAGTAGCAGAACCGCCTCCATCCAGGTTGATGGCATTGACGACATCTTGTTGACGCAGGAACTCTGCCATCTCCCATAGGTTAAGGCTGTGCAGAGGGGGTATGCAGCTGAGCCCCTGTGGTCTCTGGCTTAACTGTCTTCTTTCACTAGTAGGTAAATGCTATTGCCTCCAGATGAAACTTCCAAAATGGCCGGAAAGCTGTCTTGTCCCACCAATACCCCAGAAACGACTGGAAGGTAGGGGTGGCTGAGTGCAAACAGCCCCGAGGGTTCCTGGGACTCACCCACGCTGTTCCGTCTGTCCATCAGCATGGAAGAGGATAAGCTGCCCCTCACGGTCATGACCCACGGCTGTCCTGGCTGACATCACATTCACAAATTTGCTAAAAGAACCTAAAGGAGAAGGGCCCGGGGTGGTTACCCAGCTCTCCAGGGGACCCCTCAGGTCTCCCGACTTTCTCTCTTTTGATGGCTCCTTCCCTCGTGCACGTGTGGCAAGCACTGGATCACTGAGCCACATCCCAGCTCCACCTCCAGTGAGCTTCCATGCCACAGCCAGAAGCACTTCATGTGATCTCAGTCTCCAGAAACTTCTATGTTGGTGGAAGGATTTCACAGGCCTTGCCTGAGGCCCCAGGCCTCACTTCTGTACTTGTTCACCCAGCAGCTACTCTCTGCCTAGGGCCTTGAAGGCTGCCCTGAGCCTGGGAACCACAGGCCTCTGCCCTGAGTTCTTCTGATAGCTTGTTCCTTTGACTCAAAGACAGCCTCTTGAGTCTCCCTCTCCCTCTACACTATACCCTGAATAGCCAGATTCCCAGGACCAAAGTGTCCTTTTCCACCACCCCAGTATTTTCCACTCTGGAGGTACGTCAGAGGATAACCCTGGGTGTTGGTCCTCAGGTGCCACCCACTTTCTGTGTGAGACAGGTCTCTTGTTAGCTTAGAATATCACCGTGTGGCCGTGGATCTGCCTATCCCTGCCTTCCAGCTCCATCCCTGGGAATGCAAGTGTGCATCCCAGCACTTGGCTTTTAATGTTTCTTTCTGGGGCTCCAACTCAGGTCCTCACACTTTCAAGGCAAATACTTTACTGACCAAGCCAACTCATCAGCCCATCCCCAAGTGGCCCTTGACCTTGAGTGTCCATCAGAGTCACCAAGGGAGTGCCTGCACACCCAAGTTGTTAGGATTTAACCAGTGGTTTCTGGATGGGAGGTATAGGGAGGGTGGACTCATGGCTCTGCATTTATGACAAACTCCTAGGCCATGTGGAGGCCACCATACAGCAAATCTGCAGCACTTTCCTCATACCTGTGCTTCTGGTCCCCACCGGTCCCCTTTCTCCTGTTTCTTTCTTGGCACTTGTCACAATTTTCCAGCTTATTGCCAAGGATTCTCCTTCTATATTCTACATAAGACTGAATCCCTAGGACTCTCACCATAGTGCTAAACAGTAAATAGCTGCTCAGTAAATGTTTGGGAACACTAAAGAATAACCCACTCACACTGTTCCTGGGTCTGAAGAAAGCTGATGCTGAGGGCTGGGAAAGTGGCTCAGTGGGTAAAGTGCCTCCCATCACACTTAACAGTCTGAGTTCAATACTCAGGACTCACATGGCGAAAGGAAAGGAGCATGCATGCACCCGCTGCATGCACAAAATAAACAAATCAAAACCTAATACAAATAAAACAGAACACCTGTGCTTCCTGACCTGTCTCCTGTGTCTCGTCACACTCGATGGCTTGGCTCTCGTTGATGTAGATGTTTCCATTGCGGATGAGCCACACGACTCCGCTCAGCAGCTGCACGAACGGATTCACGGGATCCAGAACCTCCTCCTCAGACAGGTACCTGGAAGCGGGGAGGCAGGAGGTTCACTCATTGGCAAGAGCAGCTTTGGGTACCAGGGGCTTCTTGATGCTCATTTTTCTACAGTCTTCCTGATCCTGAAATTAGCATCTGTTAGACTCTACTGCCCTGGCTGCTTAAGCAAAAGTCAAACAGCCAACTAGACAAAGCGTCTGTCAGCACCAGCCGCCTGGAGCTCCACAGACACTTGGAGACAACCACACAAAGACTTCAGGTTCCCGAAGGCATAACCTCAGCCAGGCCGTTTGAAATGGTTTGTGCCAGATGACACTGCAACTATTCCTACCTTGGCCAAGAGAGCATATCCCCTGATAGTCTAGGAGGACTTTGTTGTGATGCATGCTAAAGAGGCAAGGCTGTGATTGGTGCAAACACAAACCTTCATTTGCACTGGAGGTGTGCTGTGATTGGCACTGACACCCCTTCTTTGGATATATAGGCAGGTGTTCAGTTAGTTCAGTTGGAGTGTGAGCTGGAAGATGCTCTCCTGTGTGCCTACACAGGAAATAAAATTCCTCCTGAGCTATAGCTATGACACAATGAAAGAACCTTCTTCTCTTGCCATCTTTAGTAACATGTGCTGACCTCATAATAAAAGAAGTAGCAGTGAGCTACACATGGACAGGATAGGCAGCTGTTTGGCAGTTAACAAGGGAGGATGGGCTGGAAAGACAGAGCATTGGGTAAAAGCCTTCCCACCACACATGTGAACCTGCGTTCAGATCCTCAGCACCCATGAGAAAGCTGGCTGGAACAGCACACACTGTAGCCTTAGTGCTGGGGTGGGGTGGACAGAGGGAAGCAGGAGGGCCCTGGGGTTTGCCGGCCAGCCAGGTTAACTGAACCAGTGATCTCTAGATTCAGATTTTGTGTTAGAAAATAAGATGGAGGAAAAGAGAATAGAAGACATTTGAAATCAAACTCTGGTCTCCCCTCAGGCACACACAGATGCACACACATTTAAAAAAAAAAAGTAGGAGGTGAGCAGGTCAGTGGACCATTGTAAAGGAGCAATAGGGGTACTGAGACAGTGATCATGACAACAAGTCTGGAAGGGAGTCCAAGAGAGGAGCAAGGGAGATGGCTGGAATGTAGAGAGGTTGAAGGACAGAGCCAGGGAAGAGAAACTGCAGGCGCTGGTCACTGGCAGAAGTTTTAGGATCTGTGAAAACCTAAGATCAACAGTGGTGACACTGGCTGATGTTGAAGGATGAAGAACCAGATACATGGGCAGGCCCAGAAATTGCAACCAAGGGCTGAGAAGAGTTGGGGAAAGCCCACTTCCCAGCCTTGGCAAAAAACGGAACCTTGGAAGAGAACTGGAACACCAGATGGCGCTACCTTCTACTCCTGCCTGCCTGCTGTCAACTCTGGCTGCTGTCAAATTTCAAGAAACACAGAAACTTCCAAAGGCTGCCCTCAACAAGCTCCTTGTCTAACCTGGATTTTTATCAGGACAGCAAAAGGCCTCCAGCTAGCTGTCTGGGACTGCTCCATAAACTCTACACTATTTCCAATTGGTTCCATGGCTTCGTTGAACACGAAATGTTTCTCTAATACTACACAAAGTTCACTAGGGCACAAACTGTGTTCAGGCTCACGGTCGCCTCCCCAAGTCCCCACACACGGCCTGATCACAGATTATTCAGTGGCACATGAATAAACTTAAAGGAAGGAAGGTGTCAGCGTCATTACTCGGAAGAAGAAAGACAGGAAGTTTGGTTAGGGACCTGGACTCGGAGGCATGGCTCTGAAAGAACATCAGAGACCCTTTGCCCTCTACAGCCCCGGGGCTCCCTGCCTCCTCACCCGGTGACTATGGTTCCATCGCGTCGGATACCGAACTGCGCGTTCTGCAGTCCCCCTGAGCTGCTCACCAGCCGCCCGTCGCTCACCACGTTCCCCAAGCACTCGCCAGTGCTCATGCGGAAGAAGCCACCGTTCTGAGCGATGCGGCAACCGGCCGGGACGGCTGTGTCCTCCACAGTAGCGCGGCGCTTCTGCGCGCAGCCCCCGGCTCCTCCGGGCTCCAGCACCGAGAAAGTGCGTAGGGGATCGGCGACCCGCGTCAGGTGGCCGGCCACCGCGCGCCCCTCGAAGTGCGACACGAAGGTGCGCACGGCCGCGTGGTGGCTGGCGCCGGGGTTCGTGGGTGGCGGAGGCCAGCTCTCCTGCTCTGGGCTACCTGAGCGCACCCGGGCGCAGTCTCGCGAGGGACGTCTGCGCGCTAGTGGGTAAGGCAGCAGCAGGTCATCGTCGCGGGAAACCCTGCAGGGACGGGGCGATCGTGAGGTCGGAGGGCTGTGCCTGAGAGCGCTCAGGAAAGGTGGACCCCAGCCAGGCTGGCCCCGGCGGCTGCACTCACCCGAAGCTTAGGCTGCACCACGCCACCCCGAGTAAGCCGAGCAGCGCGGGTATGAGGAACAGCCCGGGCCCCCTGGGCGCCGCCATATTGGATTGGTGCTCCGGTCACGTGGGCTCGCCCCACGTGATTCCAGGCCAGGCTGTTGGGTGCTTTGATTACGCATTCGAATTCCATCAGAGAGGGTAAGGCTGGAAGGGAGATAGATAGCTTTTTATTCTCATATTATGTCAAACTTACAGAAAATTGCAAGAACAGATGCTGGGCCTGTGTAAGTCTGTACAGAACTTGCTTCTCGTGCTTAAAGCCCTAGTTCCTTCTGTGTTGCACAAACCAGAAGTGGTGGCCCACGCCACAACCCCAGCATTCAGCAGAGGCAGGAGAATCGGAAGTTAAGAGGTTGGCTATTCTTGGCTAGTTAGTTAGTTTGAGACCAGTCTGGACTACTTGAGACTTTATCTGAAAGACAAGAAGAGGAAAAGGAGCCTAGGGGGTAAGAGGAGGAAAAGATGGAGGAGGAGGAAGAGGAACTTTTAAGAGTGAAGCTCGAGGCCAGCCTGGTCTACAGAGTGAGTTCCAGGACAGCCAGGGCTACACAGAGAAACCTTGTCTCGAAAAACAAAACAAACGAGAGAGAGAGAGAGAGAGAGAGAGAGAGAGAGGCTTGCAGCCCACTCGTGGTGGTGCACACCTTTCATCCTAGCATTTGCTAGACCTGTCTGACTGGATTAACTCTTGTGTTTTGGGTAGCTTGGTTTATCTTCGTTTTTGTTTAATTTTATTTTTGAAGCAGGGTCTCTGATTTATAGGTAGGCTGGCTTGAAATTCAGTGTGTAGACTGGTCTAGAGCCTCTTGCTTCTACCTAATCCCCAAGTGATGGGATTAAAGGCACAGGTCCCCAACCTGGCCCTGTTTTGGGTATCTTAGAATGACAGGTCTCCACTCTTTCCTCCTCTTGACCAGAAGAAACTAGTTTTCCTCTAGGATATAGGAACGACTGGCGAGATGGCACAGCACATAAATGAACTCGCTGTGCAACCTGAGATGAAGACCCTGAACCCATGGAGAGGAGGAAGAAGAGAATTGGCTGTAGAAAGTCTGATCTACATGTGTGCACCACTGCCTATGCACCCACTTGTATCTCACACACAGACCATAATAACTGACTGACTCAAGCTTTCAGGTGACAAGTGTCCTGTGTTATAGTAAGTCCCGAGCCTGGGATCCTCCTGGCGAGTGTCCCCTTGAAGCACGGCTTGTGCTTCAGTGCTGCCTGTCAGAGGCTGCTCTTCTTAGGGCTTACCCAAAGGCAGAGCCCAACGCAAAGTCCAGTTCCTGACCTCCTCAGGGGCATTGTCAATCTAGTAGGTGCCAGGGATTTGAATAGGTTTAAGCCCCTTTCTGTCTACAGTGAGCAGTGTGTGTGCTTGAAACCAGAGCCATGCTTCTTGGGGTCTGTGTGTGATCAGGCTCAGCCATCTGTACTGAGCCTTGTCCTTCCCAAAACTCATGGTCTTTGCAAGGCCTCAGAATGGGTTTCTTTGTATGTCTGGGTTTCTTAGGCACAATTTGTTTAGATGAGGTCATCCTAGAACTCAGGGGATTGCAAACCTAGTCTGACTGCTGTACTGAGAAGAGGCAGATACACACAGGGGAGGCAGGGCCACATGGAGGCATTGCAGCCACTGGAGAGGGGCAGCCACAAGCCAAGTGATGTCTAAGATGTCCAACAGCCACCGCCACTCAGAGGCAGGCAGCAGACTGAGCCCAGATTCTTCTGAGATCTCCAGAGAGCCTGCATGGCTGGCGTGCTAGTTCTTAGAAGCTCACACAGCTAAGAGCCAGCAAACAGCTCTTCACAAATGACTCTGAGGTCTGAAGTAAGCATAGCTCACTCCTGTGAATGCTGTTCAGAGGCTGCTTCTGGGGGCTGTGGTGTCAGCTGATCTGCTTTGATACCACTGTGTCGATGCGGCAGGGCCATGTCTCTGTTCTTTGCTAAAGGCGGGCAGCCAGCAAGCCAGGCCTGCCAGCATCCTCCCTGACTCCAGAAGTTCTCTGGCTGTCAGGAGCAGGCTACTGATAAGGCAAGTACTGACTTTGCTCTTACCTCTTTCAAAGTCTGATTCTCCCCCCAGAGGTGCTATCCTGTTCAAGCTTGGCCGACAACTGAGCTGGCGAAATGTTTTTGTACACGTGTAAAGTTTACCCCTGTATTATTTCAAATGCTGATTTCTTCATCTCACTCTCTGGTTTCCATCTGTGCACATGGCTTTGTTATATTAACTCTGAGAAGCTTCTGTCTCAAGTTTGTAGAAACATTGTTCCTTATTCGTTCTCTGCCTTGCCAATAAAAGCCAACAGGCCAATACAGAGCTTTAGAGAGAATAGGTGGAACTTGTGATTCTAGGAGGGGTGGAGAAAGAGACAGGAAGGAAGGAGGGAAGCCATGAAGAGAGGCTGAGGAAGCATCAGAAGAGAGCTGGAGCAAGAGAGGAGACATGCACGTAACAGGGATATGAGTGGGAGGAAGCTGGCCAGCTTGCAGGTTAGAATGGAGTAATGATTGCTCAGTATCTGGATCAAGGCAATTTTAATAAATCTTAGCCTTTCTGAGTGGTTATTGGGGACCAGCAAAGGCAAAGAAATACAGCTGCCAAATTAATTTACTATTTACTCTATGTTACATAATAATTCATGTCTATCTGTCTGTCTGTCTCTGTCTGTCTGCACCTGAGGTTGATATCAGGAATTATAATGATCATTCTTCTACCTTATTTATTGAGGAAAGGCCTCTAAATCAATCCTCCATGACTAGTCTCGCTAGCTAGTTTGCTCTGGGGACCCTGTATTTGCCTCTGGGGCTAGAGTTACAGGGCCACTGCACACACCTTTGATTTGTGTGGCTTCTAGAGATCTGAAATCTCCTTCCTATGCCTATGTATCAAGCACCTTAGCTGCTGAGCCATCTTCCCAGCCCCCTTGTCCAAGATCAGTTGATTTGAGGGAGACAGACATAAGGCAGGCACATGGTGAAGAGCCCAGAAAGCCTGATGCTGCTGGTGCATGGATGGAGGGCTCCTTCAGCCCATGTAGACTGTGCCATGAAAGAGGAAAGGGGAGCCTCCTGATGCCATCCAGGATCTGGATCTGTTGCTGTGGAAACAGGAAAAGTGGACAAACAACAATGATGACAACAAACCAAAACCAAGCTGGGCAGTGCTGCTGCCCGCCTTTAACCCCAGCACACAGAAGGCAGAGGCAGGTGGATCTCTGTGAGTTCAAGGCCAGCCTGGTCTACAGAGCAAGTTCCAGGATGTCCAGGGCTTCATAGAGAAACCATGTCTTGAAAAGCAAGCAAAAATAAGAACAAAACCATAACAAGAAAACAGGATAAGCCATACATTAGCAACAGCCCATCTCATCCTTTGTCTGATGTCTTCCTGCATCCATGAGGCACACGGCCAAGTTGGAGCCTGGATGAGATGGACACTACATAAAAGAAAGAGTCAGGGTTGTGTGTGTGTGTGTGTGTGTGTGTGTGTGTGTGTGTGTGTGTGTTCTTTCTGGGGACTGAGTAAAGTCTGGCACCTGCCTGTTACCATCAGGAGCAATTTCCCACGTATGCACACATTCGCCCTTCAGCTTTGCAGGCCGGTGGGCCACAGGCAAGCCCAGGAACTGCAGAGCTCCTCCTGCCGCAGCCTTCATCCTCTTGTATAGCATCCTGGCCTTGGGGTTTGGTCTGGGCCTGCTGATAAAGCTGGGAGATTATGGTTGATATGAGCTGGGGAGAAATCACAGGAAGGGGTGGAAGAGAATTACCAGTTGCAGTGGGCAGTGGGCAGGCCCACCCCTGTTACAGTTTTGAATAAAATGCTGCTTGGATGATCAGCATCTGCAATCCCAGTCAAAGGCAAGACAGTGAAGGGTCGTAGGGATCTGGAGACAGAGATGCTGGGAAAATTATTTCACATCAGCTCTCCCTCATATTCGTGGGCTCCAGGAGAGTTAGTATTATTAGCAAAAGCAACCTCAAGCTTCCGCAGCTACCTAGACAATTGAGGTACATTCACCACAGCAGAGAGGACAGCCCATCATGTATGGCTCAGTTGAGTGAACGCCAGAATTAACCTTTAAGGTTTCCTGTAGCCCAGGCTGGTCTTGAACCTTGATCCTCTTACCTCCACTTTACAGGGCCTGGAAATTGAAGGTTTGTACCACCATGCCTTTTTTTATATGGTTAGGGGTTAGAACTCAGGGTCTTGAGCTCGTCTGCCAGTCTGTTTTACTTTTATGTCATGTGTGTAAGTGTGTGAGCTGTTAGCATGATGATGGAGATTGACCTCAGGGCCTCAGGCCATCAGCTGAGCTACACCCCCAGCCCTCAGTGTGACCTCAGGGCCTCAGGCCATCAGCTGAGCTACACCCCCAGCCCTCAGTGTGACCTCAGGGCCTCAGGCCATCAGCTGAGCTACACCCCCAGCCCTCAGTGTGGTTCTGGCATTCCCTGAGAGGATGCCCTTATCTTAAAATTGACCTGCCAGCCCAGGCTCTCCTCCCTTCCTCCAGCCTGGTTAGTAACTTAAGCCTTGGGACCACACCATTGTTCAGCTCAGTCACTAACCCAGCTCACACTCAGGAAGAATGGGGTGGGCAGAATTCTCCTGTAATCTGTTTGTGTGAAGCCGATTTCTCCCAAAGCTGAGAGCCTGTCTTGGTGACTTTGTGTTGATGAAGTGGTGCTAAGGAAATCTTAAAGGCCAATAGGTGTTAGGCTCTGGTTCCCGGTCCCCTAAGAAGGCAGCAGCCTCAGAAGCATGTCACATTTGCCACTCCATGCCAGGCACAGCTCCTGGGCCTAATAACTTATGGGGGATTGTGGTAGGAAATCCTGGGCACAGTAGGGGAAGATTAGGCGAAAGGAGAGATTTAAAGGGTCCGTTCCACATCACTGGCTTTCAGCAGGGCACAAGAAGAGGGGGTTGTTTACTTACTAAAACCTTAGTGACGGGCTGGAGAGACGGCTCAGTGACGGGCTGGAGAGACGGCTCAGTGACGGGCTGGAGAGATGGCTCAGTGACAGGCTGGAGAGATGGCCTGTCTTAACTCAGAGGTTAAGAGCACTGGCTTCTCTTCCAGAGGTCCTGAGTTCAATTCCCAGAAACCACATGGTGGCTCACAACCATCTGTAATGGGATCTGATGCCCTCTTCTGATGTGTCTGAAGACAGTGACAGTGTATTCAAATACATAAAAATAAATCTTTAAAAAAACCTTAATGACATATCTCTTCATTAAACTTTTTTTTTTAATCTAGCATGAGTTTATGTGTGTGCATGCTCTCTTGGATGTGTGGGTGTCAAAGGGCAGCCTTCAGAAGTTGGATCTAGCTTCTCTTTGTTGAGTCAGGCTTTCTCACTCCTGCTGCTGGTGGCTTTTAGAGTCTGATCTCTGCCTCCCATCTCCAGGTAGGAGAGCTGGAAATATGGATATACAACACCACATCCAGCTTTTAAAAGTGATTTATTTGTATATAGGGGTGTGTGGGTTCTGTGCATGCCAAGGCCCATGTGTGGAGGTCAGAAGTCAGTTTGAAGGGGTGAATTCTCTACCAGGAAGGTTCTGGGGTCAAGTTCAGATCACTAGGCAAGTGTCTTTACCCTGTAAGTCATCCTGTCAGATACATCTGTTTGTTTTTGAGACAAGGTCTAGCTGATAGGAACTCACAGAGATCAGCCTGCCTCTGCCTCCCAAGTGCTGGGACTAAGGCATGAGCCGTCCTGCCCCTCCCACATCTGGTTTATATTTTTAATGGTTGAAATTGGATTGTCAGGTTTGCATGGCTGGTTCTTCTCTGGCAGTTTGAGACAGCATCTCATGTAGTACGGCTAGTATGTAGCCAAGGATGACCCAAGATTCTTGATCCTCCTGCCTCCACCTCCCAAGTGCTGGAATTTCAGGTGTGTGTCATCATGTCAGATGACTCCACAAGGAGAATGCTAATTCCCAGGCTGTGGTGTGGCTTGACTATCACATAAGTATATCAACAGCCTTTCCACTTATGGCAAAGCACCTTCTGGATTTGGACTGATTTGGGAGCTTGTTTTTTACTCTAAAGCTTGATACAAGCAGTGTTCACAGTGTGCCACCATCCCTATAGAATGTTATAGAAGATCTTTTCTAAAATGCTAAAGCATTTAAATAATGTCTTGAGTCAGTGGAAAGAAGTGGGAGGGGAAGACACTCCAGGGAGGGCCAGCTGTGCCTTCTGATGATCTGGGACACTCCCCTCATTTTATGACAATCTTACTCCTGGTGACATTTGCTTGGCACTAGGTGTGACAGGCACAGCATTTGGCACTCTAAGGACATCAGCTCCACGCTGTGATTGTCATATTGAGATAGGTACCATCATCACCCTGATGTTGCCGAATGGGAAACTGAGTCACAGAGAAGCCATGTGTTGCAGTGACTTTGTCCAGTGACACAGAGCACTGTAGCCTGTGGTCAGAGTAACAGTGCTAACCACTGAGCAGTCCACACTGCCTTTGTACAGTGCTGGGGCTGCTCACACCATGCCCTCAGGACCTTCAGAGTTCTGTGCACTCTGTAGAATGTAGAAATTAGCATGTGTCACCTTTCATGGCCACAGGCTGATCTCAGCCTTACTTCCTCTTCCAGCCATCACACTTCAGTTTAACTACCACCCTACCACTATTAAAAAGCAGAACCACCTCAGGCCAGGCACGGTGGCACACACTATAATCCCCAGTACTGAGGTGAAAGGGGTGTGCTGCGAGTTTGAGGCTAACATGGACCACAGTGCCAGACACTGTTTTAGGAAAAACAAGCAAACAAAAAACAAAAAACAAAACAAAAACTAAACAACAATAATAACAAAATGCAAAGCAAAATGACAGACGATGAGGTGAGTCTTAGAAGACCTGGTTGTGGGTCTTCCTGGTAGGAGTCATGCGACTCTGTCAGGAGTGTGTTTGTTATCATGGTGTGCATCTGTCTTACTCCAGCCTCTCTCCCCATCTGTGTCTCACACATCCTTGACCTTCTGCCATCTTATGAAGCAGTGTACAGGCTCTCACTTGATGCTGTACCATGGCCCTGCACTTTACAGGCTCCAGAACTGTAGGCCAAAGAAACCTCCTTGGTGGTTTGAATCCGTATGGCCTTCATAGACTCATGTACTCGAATGCTTGGTCCAGAGAGAGTGGCACTATTAGGAGGTGTGGCCTTGTTGGAAGAAGTGTGTCACTGTGGTGGCAGGCTTTGAGATCTCCAATACTCAAGCCCAGTGTGGTACAGAGTCTCCTGCTGCTGTCTTTGAATCAAGATGTAGAACTCTCAGCTTCTTGTCCAGCACCATGTCTGCCTGCATGCTGCCATGCTTCCTGCCATGATAATGGACTAAACCTCCAAAACTGTAAGCTACCCCCAGCTAATTGTTGTCCTTTATAAGAGTTGCCTTGGTCATGGTGTCTCTTCACAGTAATGAATCCCTAACCAAGACAACTTCCCTTATGAATCACCTAGACTCAGTTATTTTGTTATAGTTGCAGAGGACAGAGTAGGACACTGGTCCATTCAGGATTTGTGTTGATTGAGATAAGGGACTTGAAACAGAGATCTGAAGTCACCCAAGATTGTCCTTATGCCTGAGAAAATAAGACTCGACTCCAAACAGGGCATAGTGGCACACACTTGTGATTTTAGCACTCAGGAAGTGGAGGCAGAAGGATCTTGAGCCCAATCTAGACTACACATCAGGATCTGACACACAGAAATCCAGCAACTGGCGGCAGAAGCAGGCAGGGTCTCTGTGAGCTCCAGGCCAGCCAAGGATACACAGTGAGACCCTGTATCAACAAATGATCTGACAGATGTACACAAGAGACAAAAGACTCAGCTCCAATTGACTGTGCTTTATGTATTCTGCTGACATCTGGGCCACCCCACTCTCCAACCCTGCTTTCCCTGGCCCTGCTCTCCCAAGACTTTTAAACACCCAGAAGTGGCGATGGGGATATAGCTGGTCACTTTCCTCAATTGCCTCCTCAGCCTGTGACCTCTGACTCAGGACTTAAGAAACACTAAGGGGCCTGCCAGTCCTCTGGACGTCAGGGCCGGCAGCACCATCTTGGTAGTTGCTTGCTGGTGACTGTGAGGATGAGTATGGATCTCCATGGTTTGGGTAGTATTCTGGATGTGCATCTCCATTGTCTGGGTGGTATTCTGCCAGGATGTAGAGAAAGCCACCCAGGGCTGCGACTGCTGTGGCTGTGTTGTGGCACGAACAGCCATCTGTTGGGGTGGGAGCAGGGAAAGGTCCTGGAGCAAACTTGGCCCTTTGTCCAATACAATCCATCATAAATGCTATATGAGTCTCCACCCACCCCCCAGCCAATCTTCCAGGTTCTGTGTGGGCATGTTGATGTTCTGTGCAGAACTAAGAAGCTCATTATAGATGCTGACTTCTGCTCTTGCCTCTACAAGTAAGTGGGCTCACCAGTGGCTCAGGCCTCTTTCCACCGAGAGCAACAGGAATAGCTCAGTAGTAGAACATTCACTGAGGAGGCCCAAGGTCTTATTCCCTGGTACTGGGGGGGAAACAACCACCAGCAGCAGGTGAAAGCCTTGATCGTTTGGGTGATGGGTAAGTGGGCCCCTGGGTGTTACTTACCTGCGAACAGTTTTTCCCGCCTTCGCACTCTTCTCAGAATGCCCTGCTGATGTGGAACTTCAGAAGGTTCACCCTTTGTGTCTGGAGAAGAGCCAAAGGGGAGATTCATGGGATAAACTTAACACTCATTCAATAAGTCTCTTCCTCTCTGACCCTTCAAGGGACTTGGAGCTTCTAGATTTCTGCTGTGCCTAGCTGCAGATGCCACCTCAGGGCCACATTTGTCCTCTGTCAACTTACCCCTGCCTCTAGGGGGCCTCCTAAAAAGTGCAGGGTCTACCCTGCCCAATCAAGTGTTGGGCCTAGAGCTCTGTACTCTGGAAACCATTGTAATATTGTTTTTGTTTTATTGAGACATGGGTCTGTATAGCCTTGGCTGCCCTGGAACTCACTCTGTAGACCAGTCTGGTCTTGAGCTCACGGAGACCCACCTACCTCTGCCTCCCAAGTGCAGGGATTAAAGGCATGAGCCACCAGGCAGAGCTGATGTTTTGAGATAGGGTCTCAGCTTCATCCTTCCAAGCACTGGTATTATAATAATATAATAGATGTGAGTCTCTGGTTTTGAAACTTCTTTCACCTATTTTATTTATGCTTGTGGTACTTGGGCTAGAATCTAGGGTTTTACACATGTAGGCCTGCACTCCGAATTTTGCCCTTTTTAAAATTATTATTGGATCTGGAGAGATGGCTGCTCTTGCAGAGGATTGGGTTTGACTCCTAGCACCACCATGGGAGCTCACAACCATCTGTAACCGCAGTCCTAAGGGCACTGAGTCCTCTTCTGGCCTCTGTGGGCACTGCATACATATGGCGCACAAACATAATATATGCAGAGAAAACACTCACACACATAAAAATAAATTAAAAATAAGATTACTATTACATTAAATTGTGTGTGTGTGTGTGTGTATGTGTGTGTGTGTGTGTGTGTAGAGGTCAGAAGACAATTTGTCATTAGCTTTCTTCTACCACGTGAGTCTAGGTCATCAGATTTGGTGGCAAGGGCCTTTACACCCTAAGTCTTCTTGAAGCCCTGCACAATTTAAAAGTAATATTCTGAGGCTCAGACCAGCCTGAAACGCACTTTAAGCCTATGCAAGCCTTGAACTTCTGATCCTCCAACCTCAGTCTCTTCAGTGGCTTAGGATGACAGGGCTGCATCACCAAGCCTTGGGGAATCACCATGTCTTAGGGCATCACCATGCGTTAGGGCATCACGAATTGTTGGGCATCACCATGTCTTAGGGCATCACCAAGCCTTAGGGCATCATCATGCCTGGGCATCACGAAGCCTTGGGCATCACCATATCTTTATGTATTACCAAGCCCTAGTACATTACCATATCTTAGCTTTCCTCTTATCTCAAAGGCAGTTGCTGCTTTAAGGACTCCAAGCTTCTTGATAGAAATTCTGGCTTTTCCTGAGTACCTGTTCTGTGGCAGGCACAAACTAGAGGTTCATGGAAGGTTCAAGGAAGGCAAATAGATGACTTATGATCATTATTAACCCAGAGACAACCTGAGGCCACATGTCACAAGGTTGGAAAGACTCATCCCTGGCTTCTTAACTATGTACCCCTCCTGGTGGACTTCCGTGATAGCTTCAGGGAATGGGAGAGCCTTCGCCAGTGTTCTGTGCTTTCTCAGCTCTTGGTAGAAGTTGGCATGGCCATATCCATTGGTGTGGTGAGGGAGTATCTACCCACTCTTTACAGCTCTGACTTTCTCTGCCACCCAGATAACATCTGTCTGCACATTCACAGATGCTCAGGGAATGCTGAAGAAATGGATTTGTTAACACAAGTGCAGCAAGTTTAAGTCTTCCCACAGATGGCTTCCCACTGGCTGAATTAGGCTCTCAGAATGCCAATTCCTTCTAGACCCATGTGAGTGCTTGCTTGTTTTAAATCACCAGTTCTCAGTGCTAGGATATCCTTCTTCTTGAGTGACCCAGAAACTGGGACCCCCACCAAACAATGCTCCCAGCTGGGGCAGACAGGCAACTCACCAGGCCTCCCGAAGCATCCCACCTGGGGGTTCTGCCAGCTGAGAATGGCCTCCAGCCAGCGCAGCTTGTAGAAGTCAGAGAAGCCAGCCATACCACAGAACATAACTGCAAACACACCAAGGCATCTCTGTTGGCCTGCTTCCACCTCTTCCTGTGTCCCTGGCCTACCACACAATGGGGACACTTAGGGACTTGTCTGTCTCTGCCTCCTCTGCAAGGATTACAAGGCTTGGGTTCTCTTGGCCACCAGAGGCTCCCAGGCCCTGGTCCTGTCTCTCCTGTGCTATCACAGAGTTGCTGGAGTCAGGCTTGGTGGGGCGTTTGGATGTCCCGGCAACCAAGCAGCCACCCCAGGGCTGCCTTTCTATTTATTTCCAAGATCTTGGCTGGGGGGGGGGTGAAACGGGTGGTGTCTGTGTGCCAGCTGATCAGTCTATCCAGAACTCTTCCTGTTCTTGATGAACTTAGTGGACAAAGATCAGTCACTGTGGCAAGTAGACACATAATGGCCAGTTGCATTTAAGTCCCTAATAAGCAACGTGTGCAGGTGTACACGGCAGTCAGAAGTTAACTGCGGCATCAGTCCTAAAGAACTGCCCATCTTATTTTGTATTGCATTATTTATTTTCTTACTGTGTGCATGCCATGTTATGTGTGTAGAGATCAGAGGACAACTTGTGGGAGCTGCTTCTCTCCATCCACCACGTGGGTCTCAAGGGCTTAAAATTGAGCATGTTTTTTCACTCCCTGAACCATCTAGCCAGCCTTACCCTGTTTTTCAAGACAGGGTTTCTTGGAGGGACCTTGGATTTACCCATTCACTTAAACTGGCTGGTGACCAAGTCCAGAAGATCCACCTGTCTCTGCCTTCCCTTGCCCCTAGGATCCACCTGTCCCTCCCTGCCTCCCCCCATGCCCCTAGGATCTACCTGTCCCTCCCTGCCTCCCCCTCATGCTCCCAGGATCCACCTGTCCCTCCCTGCCTTCCCCCATGGCCCCAGGATCCACCTTTCCCTCCATGCCTCCCCCCCATTCCCCCAGGATCATTCTGTCTCTGCCTCCCCCCTATTCCCCCAGGATCCATCTGTCTCTACTTCCCCCCCCCCAATTCCCCCAGGATCCACCTGTCTCTGCCTCTTCTGCTCTAGGATTACAAGGTGTGCCATGTGTCATCCTACGTGGCCTTTTCACAGGAGTGCTGGGGATCGAACTCATGTCCTCATGCTTGTGAAACAAGCTCTTTGCTGACTAAGCTATTCCCCAGCCCTATAGCTTCTGTGTTTACTTGCTTAATTTAGCAATCCCAGGTGTGTGCATGCAACCCCTTTGTCAAAACCTCTCTACTCTATGCTGCGGGCAGAAGGCCAGGCTCACTGTTTTCCATGAAGAGGTCTTGGGTGGGGTAAGCGTATCCAACGGCCTCAGCTCTGTGGTTCAGTTCCATCATATTGGCACAGAAGATGTCCATGTAGTGTTGGCTCTGGAGGAACAGTCCCTCCGTGCACCCTTGCTGGGGGATAGACAACAGGAGATATGAAGGTGTGTGGGAGACACGTGCTCAGTCGGGAAGGCCTGTAGCTCTGAGCAGGTCTTGAAAGGGCTGTGTTGGGAGGAAGGTCTCTCCTTCCCCATTCACACCCACTTTGCAGGTCACTGGAGTCAGCTCACACTCTGGCTTGGCTTGGTTGGCTAAGAGCCGAGTGACCGTGGCTCACTCATTAGCCTTTCTGAGCTTCAGAGTCTTTTTCCAGAAAGGGAAGGCCACACAAGTGTATCTGATCTTTTGACATTCTGAGCTGCTGTCATCCTCACAGGAGTTACAAATGAGTCTCAGAAAGCTTTATAATGTTTTAAGTAGGATTACAGTTTTGTGTTGTGCTGCATTCATAGGTTGGACACTAGTGGCAGGGCTTAGACTAGAGGGCGTTTTGTTTGGTGAGCAATGTGGCTAGGTGATGCCTGGCATGAGAACAAACACTGGGTGGTGCTCTGCAAATATTAACCCCCACTCCCACCCCCGCAAGGACTCAGAAGGCAGCTCCAAGTGCTGCTGGGAAGCATGGCTGCACAGGGTCACCACACCATGCGGTGGGAGAAGTGGAGTCGAGAATCAGCTTTCTTTCTCTGCACAGCACTTACCATTCTGGCCCAGAGGAAGAAGAGCAGCTGATGGGAGAGGCTGTAGCCTGAGCAGCCGGCCTTGGTCATAAGGGTTCTGCAGAAGTTGGAGAGCCTGCAAGGCTGGCTGCTGTCTGTCCTGGGAGGAGACAACCCAGACTGATGAGGACAATGCTTCCTGTCCACCCCACCCTGGGCTGGGCACCTGTGTTTTCCTCAGTGATTGTTAGGGTGAGGGTTCTGGGCTGAGCACGAGGGTTGACAAATAAAACAGATGTTGCAGGCTTTACTTCGTTTTCAGACAAGGTCTCATTTTGTAGCCTGGCCGTCCTGTCTTTGCCTCCTTGAGTGCTGGGACTTCAGGTTATGAGATCATATGACACCATGACTGGCTGTGTCTGGTCTTGATCTAGCTCAGAGGAGACGATGCTGAACTGTCCTGGGCTTGGGTAGCCACCAGTGTCTGACTTGCTTTTGCTCCATCGAGTCCCCAAATATCTTTCTTATCAGTCTCCTAAATAAAGGACCATTCAAACCCAGCAACTCAGGGAGTGTGGTCTGGACTCAATACACTTGCTCATACCCTATATGGTAATGTAGGTTACCATCTAGAGTGCAGCCCCTCTGTGAGTCACCTGTGGCTTGGCACCTTCTCTGAAGGAGGCTGAGAAGATAGTGCCCCATTCCTGTCCTGCCCCCTGCACTAAAGTGCCCTAGACCTTGCTGCAAGCCCATTGGCTACGGAAGGAAATAGGGAGTAAGACTATGTTTGGTATTGTCTTCCTGGATCCATGGAGTCTGTAAAGAGTCCCCAGAGACTGGGTGGGAGGTGCATGGGGCCCTGAAAGAACTGGCAAGGACTGAGGTTTTGTCCTGTGCAGAGGGGCTCAGAGAAAGCCACTTTGGGGAGGAGGTCAAACACTATGGTTCAGGGAAAGTGAGACCTGGAGTCTGTGGAGTAGGGTGGGAGAGGGCTTCTGAGGGTCTGTGCACATTCATCTGCATTTGCTAAAGGCTCTGCTTGTGGCCAAGGGGACACTATGGGGGTTTCAGGTACTGGGATGGTGGGGGACCCACCCTGTTCCTAGTAGTTGCACCAGGCACACATCGCTGCTTTCCTCTGAGAAAGAGTCCAGGGGTTCCAGCCAGGGGTAGACTAGGGAGGCATTGGTGCGTGTCCAGTCATTGGGCAACTTCCAAAACCCAGGCTGAATGCTTGGCTGGAACTCTGCAGAGAAGGAGAGGTAGCCAGTGTCCCGAGTGCTCAGGGACTAAGAGCTACAGCACTGCGGATTATCCCAGCCCAGAAAGTGCATGCTCCTCTGTCCTAGTTGGAGTTTCTGCTGCTGTGAGAAGACACAATGCCCAAGGCAACTTGAGGTACAAAAGGGTTTATGCCAGCTTAAAACTCTCAGGTCACACTCCACCACTGAGGGAAGACAGGACAGGGCAGCAACTCAAACAGGGCAGGAGAGTGGAGGCAGGAGCTGATGCAGAGGCTGTGGAGGCAGGAGCTGCTGCAGAGGCTGTGGAGGAGTGCTTGTTTAGAGTACCCAGGACCACTCCCCCAGAAGTGATACCACCCACAGTGAGAGGGGTCCTCCTACACCAGTCAAGGGAAACCACTGCACATTCTCCTACATGCAAATCAAGTGGAGGCGTTTCTCCGGGTCACATCCCTCTTCCCAAACGACTCTAGCTTTTGTTAAACTGGCATAGAACTAGCAGGACACCTTCCCTGAGACCTAAGGCCTCAACAGGTGGAAGCTGTTTCCAAGTTTCCCTGCATTGAGCACAACATTTGACTCACACCAGTTACCCTTTTTCTGTCAGGTCTCATGTAGCCCAGGTTGGCCCCAAACTCACTATATAGGATGACCTCGAACTCCTAATCTTCTTGCTTCCGCCTCAGTAAGTGCTGAGATTATGGGCATGGACCACCAAGGCTGATTTATACATTGCTGGGTGGGAACTCAGGACTTTGTGTGCATTAGCAAACACTCTACAACTAAGCCTCATCTCTACTAGTCCTTGGTAACCTCTTCTAAAACATCTCTCCTAATCAAAAAGGTATAGGATATGCCTAAATACACAGTCCCCAGACACCAGGCACGCATGTAGTTCTCTCTCTCTCTCTCTCTCTCTCTCTCTCTCTCTCACACACACACACACACACACACATACACACACACACATAAAATACTCATACACATGATTTTAAAATATATTTAAAGGGAAGCTGTTATGACCCTGAAATGCACAAAGCCTCTCACTTCCCAGGGAAGGCATATTTCCCCCATCAATAGCAAGGATTGACAGACAGGCTTTGCCTTGATCCACAGCATCGCTTGGAAGTGTGAGGTGTTGATAAAAGACCCCAGGCTTGTTGAGTGGGGGTGTGCAGTGGAGTTCTTGTGATGCCAGTCAGGGGCTTCTGGAGAGGCTGGTGTAGTGCTTAAGGGTTATGAATGGTGTCTGGGAGTGGATGAAGCTGCTGCTGCTGCTGCTGATTTATGTGAATTGAGCTGCTGATATCCTGACAATGCAGAGTGATTTGCTCCAAAGAACTAAACAGGTCCACATCCTCCTTGGCCCTGTTTACCTTTCCTTTCCACCATCTCTGGTGGGTGGTTGTCTAGAAGGGAGGCTAAAGCATTTAAGAATCCTTATTAAAAGTAGGTTTTGAAAAATCTAAGCCTACACAAAGCTCTGGGACTCTCAGCTTTCCTTTCTTCATCTAGATTGATCAATCCTAGATTAAGGGAAAGAGACTCATTCCAGCTCACCCTTAAATCCCCCATCCCTCCAGGAGCCCCCCCCCCCCAGCAAAGGGGCCATGCCTCTGTGTACCTTGCTGTGTGCACCTATTCATGCTTAGGCTGTTGATTCTGCTGCCTGAGGTTTTCTCTGCTGCTACCTGTTGTGCTCCAGCGCTTCCCTGCCTTTTAATTCATTTCTCAGTGGAGAAAATGAGTGTGATCTAGACCTCTAGATGGTAAGAGCTCCAGCTTGTAAAAGCCATCATCCATACTGCGCTGGATTTCAATGATGTAGCTGTCCTCGAGTCCTCCATACTCCTGTGAGTGAGTAACCCTGATAAACTCACTGGTTCATTATCATTATTTTGGCCTGTCATCATTCCCCTATATGGGGTAGATAGACATTCATGTCTCCCCAGGAAAGGTGACACACAATAGGCACTAGAGTTAGACATGCCCCCATCCCCACCAAGAACATATGAGTTTGATTTATAGGCTTGGAAATCTCTGTGGGATCTTTAAAGGGGGGCAAGGTGATGGACTTTTTTGATACAAGATACAGAGTGGTATGCATAAGGCTCTCTGTGCAAAGTGATAAAGACCTTTTCAATACTCTCACCACGGAGGCATGCCACTGTTTGTCTGGTCTAGGATGGGAAATCTGGATTGAAACCAGGAAGTGGGTCACCTGTGCCTTCCTGAAGACTGATGTGGGCTGTGTGGACCCTGCCTTGCTTCAGGAAGTGTTGATACCTCGGGATTCCGGTGAGCACCCAGGATGCTGCCTTTGATGTGATAGCCCCACCCTGCCCTTACCTCTTAGGTACGTGGGGTCACTCTGCTTGAGGTAGAAGATGGATTTTTGGAGGAGAGCAGACAGTGTGTTGGCCATCTGTCCAGCGCGCATGCTGAGAGGCTGCAGCAAGGGCTTGTGAGCCCATTTTTCCTGAACTCCTCGGAGTTGCACTGAAAGGGGAGGTTGGAAGTCATTCATTCCAACATCTGACCAAGCACACAAGCAGGGAAAACACTTGAGGTTTTGTCATGGCCCAGAGTGGAATAAGGCTTCTATAAAGCTGATCTGGACTGTGGCTCTGGCTGAGAAATTATTCTAGGACTGGGCTTGGGTTGAAGTCTGGATTCTCTATGAGATTTTTATCAACTGGTCAGAAAAAGTCATTTAATTTCTCTTCCTTCATCACCATAAAGTATTCTTTCTTGGGCAGGGGAGTGTTTAGGGATTAAATGAGCTAATGTGTAGAGCCTTAACATTTTCTATTGTACAAAGAAAGCACTACATGAAGTCCAGCTTTTTGTATTAACTTGGCAGACAGCAGTCTTTGAGGGATAAGTAGGGAGGGATATGTGGAAGCATGAATTTGTTCTTATGAATTTGGCCAATGCTTATTCATCTACCACTTAACATATCTTGTTGGGTAATGGAAGCACACACCTTTAATCGCAGCACTTGGGAGGCAGAGACAGGTGGATCTCTGAGTTTGAGGTCATCCTAGTCTACAGAGTTCCAGGACAGCCAGAGCTACACAGAGAAAACCTGTCTCAGAAAAACAAAAGCAAAAACACCAATAAAAAAGATATCTTCATAGGTTCTTACCAGTATGGGGTTGGGTTGGCATTGTATCTGCCAGCCTTAACAGAAAAGGCAGCTCTAAGAAAGTTGTGACTATTATTTAGTCTCTCCCCTCCTCTTCCTCCTCCTCTCCCTTCTTTGCTTCTGTTTTGGATTCTTTATTTGTTGTTTTTGTTTTTGTTTTTGTTTTTGTTTTTGAACCAGGGTCTCTCTATGTAGTCCTGGCTGTTCTGGAACTCACTATGTAGACCAGGCTGGCCTCAAACTCACAATGGTTCACCTGCCTCTGCCATCTGAGCACTGGGAATACAAACATACATCACCACACCTAGCTTATCCTTCTTAATGTCTAGAGGAATTTGGCACTGCTTTCTATATCTCTGTTTCACTTAGTCTCAGCCTGGGGGGGATGGGAGTCTCCATGGAGATGCCCAGATGGACATCAGGCGTGGGATCTTTGTCACTTCTGGCATCGGGCTTCTCCTCACTGCAAACCCCATGTGTACGTGTATGTACGCACACCATTGTGTCTCCAGTGTCTTGGCCAGTTTCCAGCCCACTCCTTAAGGATCTTATGCCTCCCAAAGCCAACAAACACTTGGCTGTTTTTCTCAGGAACTTTAGCTGCCTTTGACAGAAGAGGAGGAAACCAGGTAGGGGTACCATCTGGGGGAGGGTTCCTGTTTTGTCTGTAGCCACCCTTAAGAGAGTGACTTTCCTTTAAGACCCATAGAGAGTTCTACCCACTGTGTTCTCAGCCTGTCAGGAAAGGGCTGTCAAAAGAATCTTTTCCTTCTGAGAATATAATTTCCAAATCTTTCTCATATTGCCTTAAGTCCCTTCTCATTCTACAAAGTTTGATAAAGCTGGCTGAGAACCACATACCCAGGAAGAGCTCTGAGTCCTCATCTTATCCAACAGGAGGGCATGAGGTCCCAGGTTCTGGGCGAACTCATTTTCTTAGCATCCACCTGCGAGCAAGGGTCACATACCTTCCAGCACTTGGAAGCCCACCACACCATCCAGGTTGATTGTGGGCAGCCTGTCCTCCAAGAACAAGGTGGCTTTTTCTAATGCAGTCAGGATCAAGTTTGCCATGGTGCCCTGTGCAGTGTCTGGCCATGACACTGAGGAGAAGTGTGGTGGCAGGGCCAGCAGCAGGAGGAGAAGCAGCCCGAGTCTCGCCATGACAGGATTTCTGCTGGTGGATGGCCACACCCTGAAGTGCAAGAATTTCCCCCAGATCCTTTAAACACTCTGTTCCCGCCTCTTCCTCCATTCCTCTTACCCAGGAAGGCTTGGAGACAAGTGCCCGGGCGGGGCTGCAGGGGTTAGCCACAGGGTCATGGGCATGGTCAGGCCAGTTCTGGATATGGGATTTGCGGGTTGCAATTTGGGACAAACAATCCACCATTGTCTTTGTGTATGGGTGTATCTAGTGTGAGTGAGTGAGTGTGTGTGTGTGTGTGTGTGTGTGTGTGTGTGTGCCGTACTTCTGGTATCATTGTGTAAGAGACATTCACCTTGAATTTTGAGCTAGAGCTTCTCCATCCCCCAGCCCTGGCCTGGAATTTTTGAAGTAGTCAGGCTGGCTGGCCAGTGAGCCCCACCCAGGGATCCTCCTGTCGATACCATTTCCCAGGGAGTGGGACTACAAGCCTATGTTATCACACCTGTTCCCCCACCCCCCATAGGTTTGAGGGTTGAACTCAGGTCCTCTTGCTTGTTCAGCAAGTACTTCACTGACTGATTCGTCTCCCCAGCCCCCTAATCTTTCTTGACCTAGTTTTCCACTACTGATCTAACCAGGGTGACTGATGCTTAAACAAACAAACAAACAAACAAACAAAAAACCCAAAACAAAGTTTGCCTCCACACCCAGGGTCTCACTATGTAGCTTTGACTGTCCTCGAACTCACTTTGTAGGCTCGCCTCAAACTCAGCAATCTGCCTGCCTCTGCCTCCCAAGTGCTGGGATTAAAGGCATGTTCCATTATGCCCCACAAGTTTGTTTTAAATGAATTTGGAAGTAGGTCATTGGTAGGCACACTTGTCTTCACAAGCTTCCTCAGAGTGGCACTATCCTGTCCCGCGGGATTCAGTTATTCGTGGGTGCGAGGAGGACCGTGAACCTGGAAGGAAATGGGAGTAAAACAAAGAAAGTCGGAGGACCAAGTAGATATGTCAACCTATCAAGGTCTCGTTTATTAGGCTGAGGTGCCTTCTTTTTAAAGCATACATCGCGGGGAATATGGGAGGGGTCAAGGGAGAATTATACAAAGAACAAAGAAGTGGGCATCTGCTGACATGGGGGCCGAAGTCAGGCGCCAGGCAGCGGGCACTCTGGATCTTATCTCTGGAACATCGATCCTCCTTGACAGCCTTGGGGGTCAGGCTGTGCTCAGGCGTAACTCATGTCCTTGGATGGCGTGGGAACTCAGGAAGAGATAGGGAAGAGGGGACTATAATTCAGCTTTTACAACCTCAGGTGCCAAGAAAGGAATAGGGAGGAAGGGGGGTGATAACCAGCTCTTAGTACAAGGCCCTTGATTTGTTAAGGAGATTGTGAAGGGCTCACTTTCTCACGGGATGGTCTCTGACATCTCCCCCTTCTGAATTAAATTTAATAAGGCCACACTTAACTGAGGTGATCAAATAATCTTTTTATTTTTAGATGAGCGGGCATTACCATGGCTGGGGGGACATTGACCCGATTCCTCCCGTGGGTGCTGTCACAAACCCACACTTGTGGCTCTCGGTATCTTTTGGGGAGGTGAGGCAGAGCCTTTGAAAAAATTATAAATTGTAACTGAAATTAGATACCAACCTCTTCCTAACCGGGTTTGTCTCTCGAGGAACTCAGAAATGGTCTATATGGACCTTCCCCTGCAATACTTAGTTTGCACCCATGCTGGGCCCATACTGGATTCGTATTTATTACGAACCAGCATGCACAATTCTGAGTTTTGTGCAGCTCTCGTAGGAGAATTATCAACCTCAGACTCAGTAAGGCCTCTGTAGGAATTATGCCAATTGTAACACCACAATTTGTGGCTCTCAAGCTATAATAGGAGCTGGAGGTCACCCCTCTTTGTCCCTATTGTCTCTAAAGCCTGAGGAACCAAGGGGACTCTGCTTAGCAGCAAGGGTGGAAAACTGGAGACGAGTCGTTGTTTCTGCCTAGGTGGGAGGAGGATCTTCTTCATCTGAGTCCCGGATATCTAGCTGATGGTAGTGGACTGCAACTGGCTTACTTAAAGCAGCTTCAATCTGTGACTTAACAAAACTGGTTAATTTTTTAAAGGCCCAGGGGCCAAAAGACAAAAGCAGCAGAACACCCAAGAAAGGTCCCAAAAGTGTGGGAAGCAAGGTAGTGACCCAAGGAGAAGTAGAAAACCAATTTTTATACCAAAATTCTTGTTTTTCTCTGTTGTTTTCTCTCTTTTAAACTAGCTCTAACTTTGTCTATGTTATCTTGAACTAAGCCAGTCTTGTCAGAGTAAAGACAACATTCTTCTAATACCTGAAATTTCTGTCTTTGTAGCCTTAATATGTTATATCCTGTTTTATTGTTGAGACCACTACTTCTAAGACATTAACCTTTGCCTCTAATTTTTTATCTACAATAAGTTGCTAATATACGTATGCATATCATAAACAAAATGATCAGTATGCAGCTGTTGATCCAAAGCTGTGGTAGATATTGAAGTTAAAATTGCAACTAAAGCAGTAAATCTAAAAATTGCTCATTTGACCTTTTCTAAGTTTGTATTTCTGAATTTTTTTAAACTAAGGATCATTTCCTAATTTTAACAGGCAGCAAAACATAAGGAGGTCTCTTTAACAAAATCAAAACAGCAAATTCCTTATCTAAATTAGGATCCACAGGATTAGTTAATTGACAACAATTACAATGAATATGAAAAGACTTGTCAAGATTGGTGATCTTAACTCTTAAAATTATCTAACAATATAGCATATAGGTAAGGTACAAAAGCTTTTACAGCTATAGGGGAGTTGGCCTGAATGGCCAAAAACAGTGTCTCTGATGAAATCTTGTTAAATACACTGTAGCAGTCTCTCAGCCCCACGGGTCATCATTTATAGTTGTCCTCAAGTGGACACTAGGTCGGCTCTCATTGTTGTAGCCCATGGCGAAGATAGGAAGTTTCTTCATCTTGTTTGTAAGTGTCTGTTCTCTCTGATTCTTCTTTTTCTGTGCACTCAACACAGCTTTCTTGTCATCACTGCCAGGGCACTCATGAACTCACAGGTCAGTCTGTCACACGAATCATACTGGAAGCTAGCATGCTTTTGCAGCATTCTGTGGATAAAACAGAAACACCGCCCCCTTTTCCCCATAATAACCTTCTGTTTAGGCTCATGCCATGTGTCAATGAGTGGGTCCTTTTCATCTAACCTAGACATGATTATGTCTAGTTTTAAGATATTATGAGGCATTTATTAAGTTCTTAGACATCTAAAATTTAAAACTCTTAATAATAAAAGTATGATTTAAATAATGTACAGGGGGTATAATTTTTCCCCTTTTTTGTTTTTAAGAAGATAGAGTTTTAAAGTTTTATAATACCTTGTCTTTGAGAATTAAAAAATTTTTGACAAAACCACTTAAATACTGGACTGTTATAGTCGGTTTTAATATAACATGGACAGTTACTAATTACACTTTCAATTGTTTCTCTTGAAGAGAGATTGTAACTAGAATGTTTGAAAAGTTATTATAGTCACATGTGTATAATTTATATATTTATTAATCAGAAATAAGAGAAAGTCTTTAAGTTGTCTCTGTAAATAACTATCTTCTAGGGAAAACAAGTTTGATCAGTAAGTCTAAAACCCAAATAATTATAAGGATCCTGAGTTTGTATCTTTTCAGGAGCTCTCTGTAATCCTTATCAGCTAAAGCTTTATGTAAACCTCTATAACACAAAAGCAAATCCTGGGGGTCTTTTCCAGGCAACCTAGGATAATTCCTTAACTGTCTAAAAACAGTCTTCTTAAAGGAACAGTATTTTTTTCTTATAAGTTGCATAAGCAATTGCAAGCTAGAGAATTAATATTGACTATTAATATACAACTTAAAGTTTGATTGTTCAACATTTTTAAACACCATCTTTAGCACACAATTTAATTATCTGTGCTGAAACAGGAGGAAACTCAAAAGAATAATCATGTGATTTAAATCACATATACTTTTCTCTCATATAAAGGCTATTTTTTAAACACAGTAAATGGGATGCGTGCATGCATGAATTTTTAGAAGATATACAAGCATGCATGAAATAATTTTTTAAACTATCTTAGGATAATGATTATCAATTTTACTTTATATGATGGTATGTTTAGAACAACATCTGGCTAGGTCTGTAATAAGGCTCTAAGAAGTGCCATACGAGCCGCGCTGAGGCTGCTCCCCTCCGAGCTCAGCCTTAACCCAAATGCAAACCTTTTTTAATCTAAACACTCTGCCAGAGTCTTGGCTCAAAGACTATCTCTATGTTGAAGTATCCTTAAAGACCTGTTTTCTTGTGTTTGTTCAAGTTGTTTAGAAAGATTCTAACCTTGAGTTCCCAATTTTAAGCTAAATTTCTGTTACAAGCAAAAGGCTGCCTGCCCCTTTAAGAGCTCCGTTTGCAATAGGGCCCTCAGCAAGGCTTTTTCAGCTGTACTTGGCTCCCAGCCACAGTGTAGCTAACTTATCAACTTGTGCTGTGTAATTTTGAAACTGCTTTTTAAACAAGTTTTAACCATTTATATTTTTCAACATGAAACACAGAACAATAATCATTTAAACAACATAACAAAAACAAACATGACAGACATATGGACAATTTGTTTTGATGCATCAAAAACAGACAATAGACAGACAGGGAATAGAACTTGGTGTCTCAAAGGGACACAGATATTTTAACCAGAGCTAAGAATATCTCTATAGGAGGCAGAGAGAAAACGGGACGTCTCCTGCTTTCCCTCTGTCTCCAGGAGAGCTCTGAAATAGCTTATTTTCATTTTTCTCTTTTTTGCTAAAAGATCTCAAACAGGGGATAACTACTTTTCTAAAACTTATTTTCTTTCTCTCATGTTCAGAGTCTACTTCCTTATCTCCTTCTTCTGGGAATACTTCCAGAGAAGGGAGAGGAGGTACAATGGCTGCTTTTGATAGTTACTTTTCAATAAGAAAAAACAGTTGTAGGGACTGCATCGGGACAGAAAAGACAGTTGCAGGGACCACATCGGGACCCTCATTAGCTAGTTTATCATCTAAATCTCTACCTACCTTTCACCATTTTTTACAACGTATCTCTGCTTCATCTATAATAAACCATGGACATACCTGGTCTATGAAAATAAAAAGTCTATCTAATCTTGTTTTTTAACTCGTACTCTTCTTTCTCTGAGAGCTATCTTTAAACCTTTGATGAAGGCTGCCTCTTTAGATAGCTTATGTCCCATAACCTGAAGTGGAGATGACTCAACTCACCAAGGACTTCTCGCTCTTCCGTGAGCAGTGGAAGGTGTCCTTCACTACTTTTAAATTCTTGGGGTCGCGACGAACTTCTCTGGAACCTCCACTGATTAGGAATTACGATCCGGACCTCGCCCTCACGTCGGGCAACACTTATCCCGTCCCGTGGGATTCAGTTATTCGTGGGTGCGAGGGGGACCGCGAACCTGGAAGGAAATGGGAATAAAAGAAAGAAAAGTAGGATACCAGGGAGGGTACCTATCGAGGTCTCGTTTATTAGGCTGAGGTGCCTTCTTTTTAAAGCATACATCTCGGGGAATATGGGAGGGGTCAAGGGAGAATTATACAAAGAACAAAGAAGTGGGCATCTGCTGACATGGGGGCCGAAGTCAGGCGCCAGGCAGCGGGCACTCTGGATCTTATCTCTGGAACATCGATCCTCCTTGACAGCCTTGGGGGTCAGGCTGTGCTCAGGCGTAACTCATGTCCTTGGATGGCATGGGAACTCAGGAAGAGATAGGGAAGAGGGGACTATAATTCAGCTTTTACAACCTCAGGTGCCAAGAAAGGAATAGGGAGGAAGGGGGGTGATAACCAGCTCTTAGTACAAGGCCCTTGATTTGTTAAGGAGATTGTGAAGGGCTCACTTTCTCACGGGATGGTCTCTGACATGGCACTTAACCAGTAGAAACAGCATTCAAGTCATGAAGGTGTGGTGGTTGGACTAGGAATGACCCCCACGGGTTCCTGTGTTTGGATGCTTGGTCCATAGGGAGTGTCGCTATTAGAAGGTGTGGCCTTGTTAGAGGAGTGTGTCACTGTGGAGGCAGGCTTTGAGGTCTTATATATCAGGCCTAGTAGTCTCCTTCTGCTGCCTGAGATTCAAGATGTAGAACTCTCAGCTCCTTCTCCAGCACCATGTTTGCCTGTGTGCTGCCATGATTCTCTCCATAACAATAATGGACTAAAGCTATGGTCTTGTAAGCCAGCCCCAGTGAAATGTTTTCCTTTGTAAGAGTTGCCATGGTCATGGTGCCTCTTCACAGCAGTAGAAACCCGGACTAGTAGAAACGTGAGACACAAAGCTGGGTGTGGTGGAACATGCTTGTCATCACAGTTCTTAGGAGGGTAAGGAAGGAAGACCACTGCAAAACTGAGACCAGCTTAGAAAGTAGAGTGAGTTCAAGGCTAGCCAGAGCAACTTGGTCATCCTGACCCAAAAGTTAAAAACATAAAAAAAGGTGCTGGGTCAGTGGTAAAGAATCTAAGAAATAAAATCTAATGGTTCATTTAAAAAAATAAAAGTGGCTTAGGCTCTATTATGGATAAACAGAAAGCATTGGACCCCTGCTAGCTACTATCATCCAAAATTTTAGTTTAACTACTACCCCCAAAACTAGATGTTTAGAGTGGAAAACTGCTACCAGCCAAGGCTGCCTAATGATCTGCAGACATGATCAGAGTGTGTGCTTGATAAGCTCTAGGATAAAGTGGACGTAAACCAGAGATGAACCCATACATTTTTGTTGAAGAAAAAGCAATGATAAGAAGACAAATGTGTCAGAGGGAAAAACAAGACCCAGATTGTATCTTCCCGATCCCTCAGCCAATGAGGAAAGGGGGCGTCTTTTAGTCACTGTTTTATTACTGTGAAGAGACACATGACATGTCAACTCTTATAAAAGAGAATATTTAATTGGGGCTTGATTACAGACCAGGGGTTTAGTTCCCTATCCTATGACTCTGGCATCTCTAACATTTTGGGGTCTTCAACACAATCTAGGCTTCACCTTCATATCTTTACCCAAAGGACCCTCTGGACCTCTATACAGGGACACCCTTGATATATGCCTGGCCTCAGTGGCTTTCCTTGGATGTCAAGGGAGACTCCATAACCCCTTTCGTGTATTTTGACACTAAAGCCAGAACCCCATGGCCACCACTCCCTTTATTCTATTTAGCATCAGGCTTTTCTGTATTTTTTAACTCTTTGAGCATATTTTGTAGTCTTCCTTGCTTAACTTATTCCTTTTCATCTATATCTACATAAAAGTGACTACTAATAACCACATGACACAGTCATTACTACACTCTCTTGAAATCTCCTCTGACAATACCATTAATCCAAAACTCTTCCATTTAGCCTCAGGCAGATATTTTTGGACAAGGGAAGAAAGAAATCCCTTTCTTCACTAAAATAATTTAGGAATGGTCTCTAGGCCACCTACTAATATTCTTCTGCTTTGGAACATCTTGATCCAGGTTCCCACAGTTCTAATCACCCCCAGCACCACTGGCTTCCATGTTCTACTAGCATGGCCCACTAAGCCCCACTTAAAGCATTCAACTGCTTTCCTAATTAATTTAAAGTCCACATTCCACCAACAATCGGTATTGTCAGGCTTGTCACATCAATACCCTACTCCTGGTACCAACTTCTGTCTTTTTTAGTGTTCTGATGCTGTGAAGAGGCACCATGACCATTGCAACTCTGATAAAGAAAGCATTTAATTGAGGTTTGCTTACAGTTTCAGAGGCTCAGTCCATTATCATGTCAGAGGGAGTATGATGACATGCAGGCAGACATGGTGCTGGAGTAACAGAGTTCTACATCTGGATCCACAGGCAGCAAGAAGAGAGAGTCACCGGGCCTGTCTCGGCTTCTGAAACCTTTAAGCCCACCTCCAGTGACACACTTCCTCTAACACCTCCTAATCCTTCTCAAGTAGTGCCACTTCCTGATGCCTGAGCATTCAAATAGATGAGCTTATGGGGGTCATTCTTACTCAAACTACCCGAGGGAGGACCAGACTTGCATTATTGGGAGTATAAAAACTTTTTTCCCTATTCAGTCATCATGCCACCATTCTTGGATGAGTATGTCCAGTTTTGCAGAGCCATAAGCCACTGTGCTCTTGCTATTTTTAAGTCTCTGTGGGGTGGTGAGCTGTGATAGGCAGCTTGGTCCCTGGTTGAGCTCAGGCTTAAAACCCTATGACCCAGCTGGTGACTGTCTCCTGCAAGGAATGGCAGGCGTTTGGCTATGCCCCTTAGGGCGCCTGTCTCCTGTCATGTAGCTACCCCCCCCCCCAAGAGAGGTCTGTGGCTATCAGTCACACAGGAGCAGCACCAAGCCCTCCCACATGCAGATAAGGTATCTCTAAGCTCTCAGACCAAGCCTATGAGAAGTACCTGCTGTCAGACCCTGGCCCACCCCAAAATTGTATATAAGAATCCTATCCAGGAGGAATAAAGGTGTGTGAGAACTACTCCATTGTCTGAGAGCTTCAGTCATAAGAGCTGTAACACTGCCGCTTGGGAAGAGGTCTGCTCTCCAGAAGAGCCACCTGAAGCTCCCCGCTGGCTAGTTGGCCTCTCATTGGCCCAGCCTGGCCCAGCTCAGTGCTGGGTGACATGGAGTAATTGAGATGCAACAGAGGTGGAGCCAGCTGCAGCACCAGAGGTGACAGAGAAGACTCCTCCTTCCTGCTCACACTTGCTCCCCTTTGCCTGAACCCTCGCACCCAGCTGGGCCAGAGATCTCCATGGAAAGCCTCCAGTACACAGGCCCACAAGTCTCCAGTGCTCTTATTATAAAGTGAGAGTCTACAATTCTCACAGCAGTGACCAAGCCTGCTCAGTCAGTCAACAGGTTCTCTAGTGCAGGAGCGAGGATTGAAAAGAAAGAGACGATTAGACAATACTGCAGCATGACCCAAGTCAATTCTGAGACTTAAGGCAGGTTTATTTTTTCCCAATCCGATTTTATACTATTTTAATTACATGCAAGTAGTAAGGACAATAAGCACAAATAGTCAAGGAAAAAGCAAGGCAATAAGCAAAGTCCCGTGGTTGATCATTCCAGGGATCACTGTTTCTAAGGGCTTGCCAGCTTGATCAAAATATCTGAGCCTACTTCCTTGTCCAAGCCCAAAATCAGATTCTTGTCTGAAGCCTACTTCTTTTGTTCCACCCTAAAATTAAGATTCCTGCCTGAATTCTGATATAGCTGTCTCATGTGAGGCTATGCCAGTGCCTGGCAAATACAGAAGTGGATGCTCACAGTCATCTATTGGATGGAACACAGGGCCCCCAATGGAGGAGCTAGAGAAAGTACCCAAGGAGCTGAAGGGATCTGCAATCGGATAGGTGGAGCAACAATATGAACTAACCAGTAACCCCAGAGCTATGTCTCTAGCTGCATATGTAGCAGAAGATGGCCTAGTCGGCCATCATTGGGAAGAGAGGTCCTTTGGTCTTGCAAACTTTATATGCCCCAGTACAGGGGACTACCAGGGCCAAGAAGTGGGAGTGGGTGGGTAGGGGAGCAGGACTGGGGAGGGTACAGGGAACTTTCGGGATAGCATTTGAAATGTAAATAAAGAAAATATCTAATAAAAAAAATTCCTGCCTGAACTTACTTCCTTGTCATGGCCTAATGTCAGATTCCTGCCCCAAGCCCATTTCCTTGTCCTTGGCCAATGTCAGATTCCTGCCATGCAGCCCCCAAAGCTCCCCACACAGCAGTACTTTTCTAGCTGGCAAAGTCAGGAACTCTAGAGTTCATGCCACTATCATTATCTTATGCATCTCTTTCTTTCTCCCTTTATTGCCCATACTTAAAAAGTTCTCCCTTCCTTCCTTCCTTCCTTCCTTCCTTCCTTCCTTCCTTCCTTCCTTCCTTCTTCCCTCCCTCCCTCCCTTCCTCCCTCCCTTCCTTCTTTCCCTTCCTTTCTTTCTCTATAACCCATTGTCTATTCGTCTCTCCCTAAACTTGAGTCTCCTTTTTCTCCTTATAAGCTGAAAGCCAACAAGCTTTAGTGAGCTTTCTGTTTCTGCCCCTCACAGCTGAGATTATAGGTTTTGTGGTGACATCCAGCTTGTTACATGGGTGTCAGGATTTGAACTCCTGTCATGATTGCAAGTAAGAGCTCTTAACTGCTGAGTCATTTATCCAGCCCCTTATTTTTTTGAGTTCTTGTCATAAGCTGCCCAGGCAGGTCTTGAACTCTCTATGGAGTCGAGGATGACCTTGGCTTCTCCTCCACAGTGCCAGAATTACAGGCTATACTATGCCTGCTTCCTCTCTTTTGTATTTGAATTGTTGTATTCAATGTGCATGCATCTTAACAAATGAAGAGATAAACATTTTGCTTAATAAATTTTCTCACTGGAAGGCACCTCTGCTAAAGAGCCAGAGGCCCTATGGTCTCTTGCCTTCTACCAACAAAGATCGGTTTCCATGTGTAGCCATGATCTTGTTTATACATTCACTTCTCAGGGAATGGCCTCTTTCCTCAACAAAACTAGGAAATTCATCCAAATTGTTTTTATTTATTTAGTGTACAAGGGAGGTGCTGTGTGTGTCACAGCAGGAGCGTGGAAGTCAGAGGATGTAGAGAGTTGATTCTCTCCTTCCTGAGATGGTACCCTACTTTAGCATCAAACACCTTTACCTGAAGAAAACTCATCAGCCTCTCATCTAAAATTTAATCTCTCTTGTTAGATTATTAAAGGCAGCTACTGAGAGAGTAGATAAAAGAGGCTGGGTCTGATCATAGCCGAGACAAGTTCATGTACGGTGAGGGTACATTTTTGTGTAGATGGCTAAGATACTCACAGAAGATGAGATATGGCCTCCTATAGGGGTAGAAATGACTTCACAGTCCGTAAGGGAAGCTGAGAAGTGTACTCTAGCAGCAGGTAATCATTATCATCATTATTATAGTTTGAAATTTATCTTAGCGGTCTTTAAAAGAAGTTCTTAGACTCCAATAAAGGTACAGCTTTACTTTCACAGGGGAAAACACACTTCAGAGAACTTGGCATGGCTAAGTCCATTCTTGGGCTCCTTAAGTAACTCTTCAAAGGCCTCCTACCCTTTCCAGGCCCCGCCCCCCCGTTCAGAGCCCGCCCCCATCTTCCAAATTCTCTTTCCTTTTCTCCCAGACCTCGCCTTATCCAAGGCTCCGCCTCCTCCTTCGTAAAGAGGCGATTTCATAATCACCTCCCCCTGGGCAGGGTCTGGGGTGTGCGCTTGCGCATAGCGAGGCTTCCGGGCCCGGTCACGTGCTCGGCGCCGGCCGGCCAAGATGGCAGCGTCCTGCGTGGCGCTGCTGGTTCTGGCGCTGCTGTTGCTGGTGCTGCTGCTGGGCTTGTGGAAGCGTGGGCGGCAAACGGGCAGGGCCCGGCACATGGTCGTCGTGGTGCTGGGCGACGTGGGCCGCAGCCCCCGCATGCAGTACCACGCGCTGTCATTGGCCCAGAGCGGCTTTTCGGTGACGCTGCTGGGGTTCTACAGTGAGTGGCGGGGACCTGAGAGGGAGGCTCAATCAGGAGCCTTGACTCTCCCTGTTTTGGGACAGAGGCGGGAGCAGCTGTGCTCCTCTCCTGCCTGTTCTGGTCTGGACCGCTGTTTTCTGGTGTCTGGGAGCAGCGGGCGTCAGTCGCCGTTTACCATACGTGAGGACTACAAATAGATCGGTTGCAAAAGTGTCTGTCACTTGCTTTGTTTAGGTAGTGCACAGACAGGCTGCAACCCTGGTGTGTGAGACCTTAGTGCTGGTCACCACTTCCTCATGCTGCCTTTGTCACTGAGTTGGCAGGCTGAATGTTTCTTCACATCCCTTGTCCAGCCGCAGAGCTTTTCTTGCTGTGGATGGTTCTCTTGTCCCCTAAGGTGTAGGCAGAGGTGTCCACTCCCTCATCATGTCCACGTGGATGATTTTTCAGGGGTTCACTCTTACTATGCAGCCTCTAGCTGGTTTGGATCTCACTATGTAGGCCAGAGTGTCCTTGAACTCACAGAGATCCACTTGCTACTGCCTTTAGAGTGTTGGGATTAAAGGCATGCACTTTAGTAGCCCCTCAGGTATCCAACCTTTTGACACAGTCATATGAAATCTGCTAGCATGTTGGGGACATTCATAACTATCCTCGAACACGTGCTGGGCACCTCAAATTGGATCTGCGAACTTGGGGGTGGCCCAGCTCTATCTAAGGGAAAGTGGAAATAGCCCTTATTGGTCCCCGTGTGGAGTGCTATCCTAGGGCAGACTGCCATCCAGGAGTTCTACTCTTTATCAGTTAAATTGGGTCCCTATTGCATGCCAGTCATCAGGTTAAATTAAGTAGGTATGATGAATGCCCTTCGAGGGTATTCTATAGAAGAACACAAAGTGACCTCATTTTCTATTCTGGGTACTGGGGACCTGTGAGGTTTTGATAGGTGTTATTTTCCTTCCACCTTGTTTACTTGAGATGGGCATGCTTTGTAGCACATGCTGGCTTTGAACACTTTATCCTGCCTTATCCTTCCAAGTACTGGAATTACAGATGTGAAGGAACACACCCAGCTGACTGTAACTGGCTATTTCTGATACCTGAAAGGGCTCATTTGCATTTGCAGACTCCAAACCTCGAGATGAACTCTTGCAGAATGATAGGATTCGGATTGTGAAGTTGACAGATCTGCGGGGCCTGGGAGGTAGGACCAGTCAACTCCAGGTTCTTGACTAGGGGTAGGGATGGTTGCGTATTGGGAAGATGAAGGGACTCTCAGTGCCAAGAGCTCTTTTGTAGAGACAGATGTTTTCTGACTTGCAGCTGGGCCCCGAATTCTCCAGTATGGAGTCAAGGTTGTATTTCAGGCAGTGTACTTGCTGTGGAAGATGATGCGCATGGACCCTGCAGCCTACATCTTCCTCCAGGTATGTGCCAGCTGCTCTTTCCTTCTGTGAGAATCACCATTATCATAGCAGGTCTCTTGCTGGTCTTTTAAACATGCACACATCGGGTTGTGGGTGTGGCTCAGTGAGGTCTTGGATTTGATTTCCAGCCCACATACAAAATGAACAAATTATTAAATGTATTTAATACTTCTGTGTGCATAGCCTATAAAAACATGGGGAGGGCTGCTGCACTCGTGAACTTGCAGCTATACAAGACCGGGGCAAGGCTGCCAACACTGTAGCATGGGCGGGGGGAGGGGGGTGGATTCACAGGGGAGCCGTCCCTAGCTAAGGAGCTGTTGGCAGTTAATGGTTGTTGGGGGTGGAGGTTATTTTTCTTCTCCAGTGTATCCACTAATAAATGGCCCATTCTTCAATAAACAACCTCTCACTTAGGTTATTATAAGCAACTGTAGTTAAACTCAGTCACTAAAGAAAAAAAAAAGATGAGACCAGGAGGGAGCACTTGGAGGGGAAACCGGTACAGAGGGATGACTGACAGGTGAGGAGGGAGCTAAGGAAGAGAGTGGGGAGTGATCAGAATGCATCACACATACACAGTCATGAAACTGTCAGGTAATAAATACAGTAATAGGAAAAACAAACGAGTGTGCAGGCTGCCGGAGCAGTGGCTCAGTGCTCGGTTGCTGTTCTTGCAGAGGACCCAGGTTTCACTCCCACCATCTACAATAGGAGTTTACAGCTATCTGTAACCCAGGTTCCAGGGATCCAGCACCCTTGTCTGGTCCTCATGCTTGGGTGGCAAATTCTTTACCTACTGAGCCATCGTCTTAACTCAAGAGCTCTTGATCGATGATGATTTTGGGGTTTTCAGATTGGGCAGTTTGGTTTCTTTATAACTTCTTACTCCCTTTGTTGTTGTTAATGTTTTTATGGTGGAGGGGATCTTCTTTCTGCCCCCGGGCTGATGAGAGCCTTTTAGGTCATAGTTTCTTTGCTGTGTGGTCACTCCTCTAGGCTATATGGGCCATAGTCTATGCTTCCTCCACTGCCTGAGTCTCCTTTTCCTAGAACCCTCCAGGTCTGCCTGCTATTGCCGTCTGCTGGTTTGTGGGCTGCATTTGTGGGAGCAAATTGGTCATCGACTGGCACAACTATGGCTACTCCATCATGGGCTTGGTCCATGGCCCCCGCCACCCCATTGTGCTGCTGGCCAAATGGTGAGAGGATGTGAGTGGTTCCCCCTGAGTCCTCATTAGAGTGGGTGGGAGAGAAGGGCCTGGGTGAGCAGGTTGGATCTAGAGCAGGGTCCTCAGTTCCACTCTGATTCTGGCTGCCCATCTCATTGTGTGCTTCTTGCTCTGGGGTCCAGCTAGCTCTGTCCTTTCTCTGTCCCTGCTGGGATTGATTGTTGTTTGTGGGACCAGCAGACCAGGCAGCTCCTTCCTGTCACAGCACCAGCTTCGTGCCAGGCTCCAGGCCAGGTCCCGTTTTTCCCCACTCTGTCTCCATCACCCCCAATTATGGTGCATTGTAAAAGTTAGGTGAGTGGGCTGAGAGTGATGCTGCCTCTTGCTGCACAGGAAGTCATCAGGAATCAGCCCCTGGAGGCTGCACTCCAGAGCCAACTTGTAGCTGGAGGGAAGAAAAGGCTGCCGTACTCTGGTGGTAGCTAATGAGCTTTCTCACTCCGGTGCCCAGACTAGCTTCGAATTTATGTTGGTCCTCGTGCCTCAGCTTTGTACACTCTGGGATTACAGGCACGATAAACCACACCCAGTTTAGTAGTGTTAACTTTTTTTTTCTTGAGACAAGAGTTTCTCTGTGTAGCTCTGGCTATCCTGGAACTCACTCTGTAGATCAGGCTGGTCTCAAACTCAGAGATCTGCTTGCCTCTGCTGGGATTAAATGTGTTGGCCGCCACCAGTTAGCAATCCTACTTTTATGCATTTTTTTGTAATTAATTTTTCTAGTTCATTTTATTCTTAAAAATTACTTTAATTTCAAAAACAAAACAAAAACAACAACAAAAGACAGCTGTGTGGTGGTGGCACATGTGTTTAATCCCAGTACTTGGGAGGCAGAGGCAGGTAAATCTCTGAGTTTAAAGCCAGCCTGGCTACACAGAGAAACACTGTCTCAACAAACAAGCAAACAAAATTACTTTATTTTATATATGAATATTATTTTTATATGGCTGTTTTGCTTGCACGTTTGTCTGTGTACCATGTGTTTGTCTTGTGACTGCAGAGGACAGGAGAGGAGATCAAATCCCCTGGGATTGGATTTATAGATGGTTGTGAGCTGCTGTGTGGGTCTAGGGAATTAAACCCTGGCTCTGTGGGAGAGCAACCAGTGCTGAAGCAGCTCTCTGGTCCCTAAACTTGTTTTTGTTTTTAAAGATTTATTTATTAAACTAGTTACACTGTAGCTGTCTGCAGACACACCAGAAGAGGGCATCAGATCTCATTCTGGGTGTTTGTGAGCCACCATGTGGTTGCTGGGATTTGAACTCAGGACCTTCGGAAGAGCAGTCAGTGCTCTTACCCGCTGAGCCATCTCACCAGCCCCTTAAACTTGTTTTTTTGAGTCTCATTTATTGTAGGCTGGTTTTGATCTACCTTTCTAGTGCTGGGATTACATGTGTGCACTGTCAATATTTATTTTATGATGTGCTGGGGATGGAACCCAGGACTTTGATGTATTATGGGCAAGCTCTCTACCAATGGAGCTACATCCCTACTCATATGTATATGTGTATATATACATATATGTCCATAATACACACATATTTTGAGACTGTTTATTGTGACTGGCTTCATATCATATCATAGGATGACCGTGAATTCTGATCCTCCTGCCTTTTTCTCCTCCCTTTTTCAGTGTTTGGATAGACATGCACCACCATGTCCCATGTTTTAAGCACTAGAGGTAGAACCAGGGCCTTGAGCTTGCCAGGCAAGCTGTCTACCAGCTGAGCCACATTCCAGCCTGAAGCTTAGTCCTTGATTTGCTCTCTCTCTCCCTCCTTCTCTTGGGATGAAGCCTCGACATCACTAAACTCCCTTCATACCACAATGAGAGACAGCTGCAGCCCCGATTGTGCCGGGAGGCTGAGACTTGGTTAAGCAGCCCTTATTGGGTTTCTCCTCTTTATTGCATGAGTCTGGATTTGTGGGGATTGATTCCTTTTAAAGTAATTGTGTAGGCTGAACAGTGAGAGGAGAGGAAGGTTTGAGAGAGTAACTTACTCAGAGCTCATGGTGCATTCTGACAGGTTCAAGGGCCCTCGCTCTGCAGCCTTTCCACTGTCTAGGAGTATCAAGTCATATGGAGGCTGGGGTGGCATCTAGGCTCATCCTAGGGTTCCATGCTGATCCCCAAGATATTTTGTAGGTATGAGAAGTTCTTCGGGCGCCTGTCCCACCTGAACCTGTGTGTGACCAATGCTATGCGGGAGGACCTGGCAGAGAACTGGTGTGTCAGGTATGCAGGGCTTGGGATGCCCATTAATCCATGTGCTTTGAGAGCTTCAGCACAGTCCTGCAGCCCTGTACTGAAGTACTCAGGCCCTGGGAGATGGTTACTGGTTTTGAGAAGCCAAGGGGGAGGCAGTAGACTTTTTTCCTCTCCCAGCTATGTGGCCTATAGGACATTTTCTTGCTAAAATATCTGCACCATTCTAAGGAATTTTCATTTCTTGTCTCTTGGATTTTTCCCAAACTCTCTTGCTTTTTGGGATCCTGCTGTGCCCTCTTGCTTAGATTTTTTTTTTTTTTTTTTTTGCCCACTCCCATCTCATGTCAGGGCTGTGACGCTCTACGACAAGCCAGCATCTTTCTTTAAGGAGACACCCCTGGACCTGCAGCATGAACTCTTTATGAAGCTGAGCCACACGTACTCTCCTTTCCAGAGCTGGTATGTCTCTCTCCCCTCTTTCTGCCGTCCTGGTCTCCTGCAGACTTGTGGATTCACTCATCTAGAGGCAGCAAACTAAAGCTATAGCCTGTCACCTATTGCTGTAAAAAGGTTTTATTGGAACACAGCCCACCCATTCACCTCTGTGTTGTTGTTGGTTGTTGGAACCCTGGTATAGCGGTGAATGTCTGTAATCCCAGGACTTGGGAGCCTGAGGCAGGAGGATTGTAAGTTTGCGGCCAGCCTGGGCTACATAGCAAGCCCTTCCCTTCCCTTGAAAGCAGTGGTTGCTCTCAAATTGCAGCAGTGGAACTGCATATCACAGCAGTTGATGGCCCAAAACCGGAAGGATCGTACTCTCTGGCCTTTAAGGAACAGCCTGCTGAGCCCTGGGCTATCTTGTCCTGCTGTCAGTGGGTTCTTGTTGGGCAAGGGACCTGAGTGTCCCCTGGGCATCTCACTGGGCAGAGAAGGTACCTGCCCATGTCTACTGTGTGCTCCTAGGAACCGAGCATGGCTGGGGGAGGTGGCCGAGTATATCCTTACTGGGATGCTGAGCAGGCAGGGTGGAGAGCCTATGGACGTGGCACTGAGTAGTGGAGTGGCTGTTACTCATGTCATCTCAGTGCTAGCAACCAGGAGCTGTGAAGTCAGTGGGGTGCAACTTCTGTGGCCTGCCTCTGGCTCTGTTTTTGTGGCACAATGTCTAATATCTTATCTCTTTTGTCTGATTCTTCAGCTCAGATCCCTCACATCCTGACACAGAGAGGTCGGCCTTCACTGAGAGGGATTGTCAGAGCGGGGTTGTGAGGCGTCTGCATGGGCGGCCAGCACTGCTCGTGAGCAGCACAAGCTGGACAGGTCTGCTTCCCCTGGCACCTGGGCTGTGTGCCCAGCTTGCTTTGGGATCCAGGGATGGGTATCTGAGAAGGGTGGGAAGTTGGGAGGCAACTATGACTCCTTTTCTCTCCCTGTAGAGGACGAGGACTTCTCCATCCTGCTTCGAGCATTAGAAAGTAGGTGTGTGGCTGCATCAGCAGCTCAGAACTTGTTAGGGGCTACTTCTAGGTCCCTACCTGGCCTTTTGTGGAACCCTGTCATGTGGTCTGCCCCGGTGTCATGGGTAGGCCTGTTTGAGATGTTGGGGAGGGCATGGAAAGCTTACTGCTCTTATGTGGTCACTGAGTGGCTAGACCCTCAGTCTGATGTATCTTGAGACTAGCAGCCCCTGGGAAGCAGCCCTTCACTTCTTACCTGTTTTCCCCTGGTTCTTGTGTCTATTTTAAAAATAGAGTTTGAGCAACAAGCACTCACTGGAGACAGCCTCCCTTCCCTCGTCTGTGTGATAACAGGTACTAACAAGAACACCATGGCATGGTTGTAGAAGGGCGGAGGGTGAAGAATGGGCACAGGGCCTTTACAGGACATCTCTGTAGACACTGTCTTGTTGGTCATCACCAGAGTTCTCCAGGGTAGTTCTCTCTTCCTCTTTAAGATCTTGCCCTTGTCAGGCAAGTGCTCTACCACCCAGCTATACCTCCATACAAGTTGTCCAGGCTGGTCTTGAACCTACCCTGTATATCAAGGCAAGCCTTGATATACTAACCCACTTCAGCCTCCCAAGTAGCTGGGACGGGCCTCTGTCAGTAAGCCCTTGGGGTGGTGTTTCTACTTTCTACTTGTTATATAGAGAACCTGATGCTCAGAAAGGACTCAAGAGTAAAGATTTCGCTCTGGGGTGGTACTACTTAGCCCAAACGCTTCCCTTTCCCAGAGGATTTCTAACTTCTGTAGGTTGGAGGCAGTATGTCTTCTGTTCATTCACAGGGTTAGGCAGCTACATCCTCCTGTTCCCTTCCAGCTGAGTTCCCATGGGACCCTGTGGGGAGTCAGGCATGCTAAGGATGGGCTGTGTCACTGGTGCGGGTGGAGATGCTGTGTCCCTGTGCCAGCTGGCTGGGGTATGCTTAGCATCCAGCCATGGGATGTCAGGGTCTGAGGTGGCCACTGGTGGGGGTGGTCCTGGGAAAGGGTCATCGAGTATCAGCTGGAGCAGCAGGATCTGCCCACCGGCAGAGGTGGACAGTGGCCAGGGCAGTGACTTTGCTTCTCTGTGAAGGGAAGGGACCGCTCAGAGAGCACTACCGCCACCTCATCAGCCAGAAGCACCTTCAGCACGTCCGGTTCTGCACCCCATGGCTGGAAGCCGAGGACTACCCACTGCTTCTAGGTGAGAGGGCGGGCTGCAGGCGAAGGCAGAAGCCACGGTGCTCCACGGTGCACACAGTGCACACAGTGCACACAGTGCACACAGGGACATGTTACCAGTCTGTCTGCTGCAATTTTTGAGACAGGATCTATGTAGCTGAGTTTAGCCTTGAGCTTGTAGCAAAGCCTTCTGCCTCAGTCCTGAGTGCTGAGATTACAGGTGTGCAGCACCGCGTTTGGACTTTTCGTTCATTTGTTTGTTTGTTCTTTCCGAGTAAGATTTCAGTGTATAGTTGAGGTTGGTCTTGAACTTGTACAGTGATCTTGTCTTCGTCTCTCTACTGCTGGGTTTACATGAGTGCTCCACTCGCCAGTTGATACCTGATTTTTGCTGGATTTGTTGTAGATCCAGTTTCTTTGATTTTATTATTTTTCAGTTTTTGTTAAGGTTTTACTTCTGGGACAGTAAAAACTTCCCTTGATCTCAGAGAGATCCAGTTGCCTTGGCCTCCCAAGTGTTGGGATTAAAGGCCTGCGCCACAGGCCCAGCTCTGCCCTATAGTTTTAATCTTGAGTTGTTAGAGGTTTGCCACTCTCTAGTGATTATTTGTTGTGTTTGTGTGGGTGTGTAGGTAACACACTTGTGTCATGGCAGGTCACAGCCCTCAGAGGACAGGTTAGAGGAGCTGGCGCTCTGCGTTCCTTGAGATCCAGAGACGGGGCCAGGCCGTCAGCCAGCACCTTCTGCTAAGGCTGTCATTTTTAAGTGGTCACTGGGTGGTGGTCTTGAGCAAGCCAAGTGAAGCAAAATCATAGCTCTGCTATCACAGTTTCTCCTTGAACAGACATTTCTCTTTGAAATGGAATTATGGCTAAGTATGAACAATAAATCAATACAAGTAAAAACGAACAAAACCAAAGCAACTATTAGGCAGAGTCAACCATGTTTTAGCCTCTGGTTAGGCTGCCTGGCTTCTTGGTCAGTTTATGCCATTTGTGTTTGGGGACAGTCTCAGGGACAGCTTCTGATTTCCACTCATTGTTGGAGATGGGGGTGGGGTGTCACTGCATAGGCCTGGGAGAGCGTGTCCTAGTGTTTTGACTGTCTTTGCAGGGTCAGCGGATCTGGGTGTCTGTCTACACATGTCCTCCAGTGGTCTGGACCTGCCCATGAAGGTGGTGGACATGTTTGGGTGCCACTTGCCTGTGTGTGCCGTGAACTTCAAGTGGTAGGTGCAGATACCAAGCCTTACTTGGGGCATATTCTAGAGCAGCAGTTGGCCCTGTGGTTCTGCTGCACTCCAGTGAAGGTCAGTCAGCTTGGTGCGACCACTCCATGTCATGCCAGCCACTGAGGTGCAAAATGGTTTTAGGATGTTGGAAATATGAGGCTGTAGTCTGGAGGCAAAGGCAGGATTCCGGAGCTTGAAACTAACTTGTGCTACTCAGTAAGTTCCTGTCTCAGGAAAAAAACTGTAGTAAGGAGCATGCTGAGTGTGTCTCTACCAACATGTGGCTTTCTTCTTATCCCTGCTCCACTGCCAGGGTATTAGATGCCATTTAGAGGGGATGCTCATGCGGACCATATGCAAACACAGCAGCTTATGGGACATAAGGAACTTGAGCATCTGTGGATGCACAGGGGCTCCAGGAAGGAGGCCTGCACAGAGTGGGACGGGCACGGCTGGGGTTTGCTCATGGCTAGCATGCTACTCAGGCTTACCCTGGGAGGGGGAGGTGGGACGGGCACAGCTGGGGTTTGCTCATGGCTAGCATGCTACTCAGGCTTACCCTGGGAGGGGGAGAGGGAGGGGGAGGTGGCCAGATGCGCTTGCAGGTGCCTTACTTTACCTCCCTGCTCTGTAGCCGAGCTCTTAGGACTGCATTGGATTATCACACCAGTGCAGTTCTGGGACTCCACTTCCCCGGCCAGGGCGGATGTGAGCACAGAGGCTGCAGCTTGGCAGCTAGGAAGCAGCCTCTGGATGGGAAAGCCTTGAGTGAGCCAAGTTCAGGGACTGTCAGGATCAAATCTCCCAGTGACTCTGAAAAGCTACCTTAATGTGTGGAGCCACGTTCAGACATGCTGGGACCCTAGCTCTCAGGTTGGAGTGGAGAAAAAACACAGAAACCATCTCAGGCCACCTTCCCTTCTCCAAATCAGCCTGGTGGTTTGACATGTGCCCTTGTAGGCTTTTCTGTCCAAATACTTGCGCTCAGAACAGAGGCCTATTTCACCTGAGGGGTAGAAATGGCTCCGCTCGGTTCCCTTTCTTCTCCAGCTGGCTCTCAACTCCCTTGCTCTCTCTGCAGTCTGCACGAGCTAGTAAGACATGGAGAGAATGGTCTGGTCTTCAAGGATGCTGAGGAGCTGGCAGCTCAGCTGCAGGTACTGGGTCTACTCCGTCCGTGTGGGGCTGGGTGGTTTGAAGCCTGGCATTGCCAGCTGCACGATCCCTGCTTCCCACACAGGGACAGCTGTGGTAGAACTCTGGGGTGTAGAGGAAGGGAGCAGAGGGCTCAAAGGTAGCTTCTCAGCCTGGGCTGTCAGCCAGTCATTCACCTTGCCAGGGGAAAACATACATACCCCTGCCTGCCACGTGTCCAAAGATGGAAGCTGTGCTGCCCTTTAAGGAGGGTGGGGGCCAAGGGAGCACCCGCTGAGGGGTCTATCCTTATAAAACTAACGTCCTCTCATTTCTGTCCTTAAGTCTGGGTAAGAACTGCAGTAGCATCTGGCATGGATGGGAACACTAGCTGTGCACATGCGCACATAATCTGAGTTCCAATAAAACTTTATTTACAAAGGCAGGTGGGCAGGACCCAACCCGTCCCTGATAGACACACTAAAGGCTTCCATCTTAACTGCATCTGCAGGGGTGTGTTGAGGATGGGAGGGGAAACTGAGAGAATAGCAGGTGGAGGCTAGCCATTCTCTAGGGCAGGGCTGTGGGTGAGTAGATGAATCCATCAAGTGTCGAGTGAGCGGAGGGGCACCACTGGACACGAGCAAGGAGGCCGGGGCCTGGTGCAGGGAGCTGAGTTCCAGTTTTCCTGTTTCCCTAGATGCTTTTCTCAAAGTTCCCAGACCCTGCTGGAAAGCTAAGCCAGTTCCGGAAGAAACTGCAGGAGTCGGGGCAGCAACGCTGGGATGAGAGCTGGCAGCACACTGTGCTCCCTCTGCTCGCTCACTCACAGATGACCCCCAGGCCCCATCCACCCTGTGGCCACCCTTCCTGCCGGGGCTTTTGAGTGCCCCCTAGTGGTCATAAGCCTGAGGACAGCAGTGGGCGACAGCTAGGATCTGGCTACTGATCTGGCAGCTCTCTTCTGTTCTGAGCACTTCTGTTACTTCCAGTGTCCCTGCCAACTTCTCAGTCCCTGGGTTTTTGTTTCTGGACTTGTCACATCCCTTGCGTTCTGGTTCTGCTGTGAGCTCTGGGATAGCCTGTGTTCACTGGGTTTGGCTGAGCAAGGCTGAACTGTCTGACAGGACAGTCATACTTAATAAATGTATATATTTATTTGTACAATGGAAGTGTTTGCTCTGAGCCTGTGTCCACTCGAGATGAGCTGCTGAGGACAGGCACCAGCACTCAGCCTGTGCTTACTGTACACTTGTGCTGTTATTTAACATTCCTGCTCAACAGAAGCCTTTCCGCTTTCCGCTTTCCCATGACAGTCATTTTTCTTTTCTCTTCTTTCCTTTTCTTTCCTTTTTTTTTTTGGTTTTTTGAGACAGGTTTTCTCTGTGTAGCCCTGGCTGTCCTGGAACTCACTTTGTAGACCAGGCTGGCCTTGAACTCAGAAATCCACCTGCCTCTGCGCGAGTGCTGGGACTAAAGGCGTGCGCCACCATACCCGGCTAGTCATCTCATTTTTCAAATCACCTTCAAACACCATGGCGACTGGTCAGCACCAGCTTCAGGATTACGATGGCTGAATGCTCTTCGTAAGGGAACAGTTTGCCAGTGTGAGGGGGCACCTCTTCCCAGTAGATTCCAGCACGGTCTAGATAAGAGTACAGAGATCTCAGGAGGGCAGTTGACACAGGTGTGCTGTGTGTTCAAGCTGATTTGCTTGGCCACAGGTTTCCAGGCCCGGGTAGATGCTCTATGGGAGTGTGTATCTGTGGGCACGCTTGGTCTAAAGGTAGAGGCAGAGGTTCTGCTCCCATGTTCCCCTTTATTCCCTAAGCCCCAGCAATCCTGTCTCTGCCCCTGACGACACTAGAATTACAGGTACTTACAGCCACAACCCAGCGTTTTAAATGGTGGTTCAAACTTGGGTCTTCTTGTTCGTATGGTAAGTAAGCACTTTTGCTTACTGATCTCTCTGTGGCCACCTCTCCTGTTGGGTTCCTTGCCTCTCTGCACCTGCCTACCCTGTCAGTTGGCACAAGCAGAGATCAGCTATGATCTAACTCAGCTGCCTGGCTTTATGGGGTTTGCAATTACTGTGAGCCAAGATGGTTTAACTAGTATTGTGTTATAAATAAAGCTAGTAGTTTAGAGAGTAGCACAGGCAAAAACCCACCTGAGTATAAGTTTGCACACATTCTACAAATTCCTCAGTTCCTCCTAGCTGTAATTTTTAAAAAGTATTATGGATGGAATCCAGCTGTGCACATAGTAGATAAGTATTCTACCACTCAGGTAAGTGCTCTGGTCCCCATAAAGAGTTACTGAAGTCAGACACAGGCTGGCTGCTCTGTGGTCCCCTCTGCCTTTCATAGGGAAGATGTGTTGCAGGCTCTCTCTCTCTCTCTGTGTGTGTGTGTGTGTGTAATCATCTGAAGGACAGGAAGGGCTCTTAGTGCTCCATCAGTGGATTCAGGTAGTGTTCACCTGCTTGTCTGTGCTGACTGGGGGTGTCTGTGTGTCCGTCTGTTCACAGATGCTGTGGCAGGTGAGTGGATAGTTGCTGACTGGGGTGTCTGTGTGTCCGTCTGCCCACAGATGCTGTGGCAGGTGAGTGGATAGTTGCTGACTGGGGTGTCTGAGTGTCTGTCTGTCCACAGATACTGTGGCTGTGAGTGGATAGTTGCTGACTGGGGTTCTGTGTGTCCGTCTGCCCACAGATGCTGTGGCAGGTGAGTGGATAGTTGCTGACTGGGGTGTCTGTGTGTCTGTCCACAGATGCTGCGGCAGGTGAGTGGATAGTTGCTGACTGGGGTGTCTGTGTGTCCGTCTGTCCACAGATGCTGCGGCAGGTGAGTGGATAGTTGCTGACTGGGGTGTCTGTGTGTCCGTCTGTCCACAGATGCTGCGGCAGGTGAGTGGATAGTTGCTGACTGGGGTGTCTGTGTGTCCGTCTGTCCACAGATGCTGCGGCAGGTGAGTGGATAGTTGCTGACTGGGGTGTCTGTGTGTCCGTCTGTCCACAGATGCTGCGGCAGGTGAGTGGATAGTTGCTGACTGGGGTATCTGTGTGTCCGTCTGTCCACAGATGCTGCGGCAGGTGAGTGGATAGTTGCTGACTGGGGTGTCTGTGTGTCTGTCTGTCCACAGATGCTGCGGCAGGTGAGTGGATAGTTGCTGACTGGGGTGTCTGTGTGTCCGTCTGTCCACAGATGCTGTGGCTGTGAGTGGATAGTTGCTGCAGAGGCTTTGGTAAGGGAGCTGGGCCAGGATAACGTCGCACTGTACTGGGTGTGTGTGTGGAGTGCCTTGGTTGGCATGCAGGGACTGTGGGGATAGTTTTGAGTGGGTGGGGTATAGTGTGGACTCAGCCCAGGTGACTTGGCCACTCAACCTGAGTGCTTCAGTGTCTGCACAGCTGAGATGGGATGGTTGGATACATCTCAGGTGCTGGAGAGGGGATGACAGAAAAGTGTCATTTGGGGTTCTACAGATGGTGGGGTCCTTATCCCTTTTCTAAAATCACCCTTAGCTTCTCTTCTAGTTGCAGAGTGCCCAAAACAATGGCAGCCAACTGCCCATTGCCTCTGCAGGCCAGGCTGTGCCTCAGGTAAATGTCACCACAGAAAGAGAAGGATGCTGAGGAGCAACGGCAATGTCAGCCCGGTTTTTAAGCCCTCCTCATGACAGAATGGTGGCCCACAGGTCGGGAACTGACCCAGCTCTTCGATGAACAGCTTGCCTGTGTCCTGGCTGCGGATAGTATAGGCTACATAGACATCAGGAGCGCTCTTCCTCTGGCAGTCCTCGAGCATCTTCAGGACCCTGACCAGTGACAGTGTCATCTCCCAGCAGTACAGTACATCTAGGAAGGAAAGGCTGTTACTGAAAGGGCCTCCCACCAGGTGTGAGGGGGTGGCTGGTCTCACTCTGGGGGCAGGGCTTGGGAGCTGCAGTATTAAGATGTGTGTGTTGTTCCTTAGGAAGTGTCCCAGGTGAAAGGCAGGCCCCAGGAGGAAAGGCCTCTAAAGACTGGAACCTCCTGTGGCCCTTGCTCACTTAGAAGCTTCATGATGAAGCAGATCCTAGCCTGGCTTTGGGCTTTTAGAGGGTACTGAGTGTGGGGTGTGCTGTTTGCAGTGATCTCTGTTGTGATAGGGGAGGAAGACTCTAGTGGCCCAGGCAAATCCTTTCTTTCAAAGACTCCATTCTGTTTCCTAAGAGGCTGGGGCTCTCTTGCCATCTCTAAAGGACACAGGACAGGGACTTAGGACCCAAATGGTTGGCAGCCAAGGCCACATGGCACAGTGATGGCACATCTGCATAGAGCCAGCATGGGCAGTGTGGTTGGGCCTGCCACCTCATTTAAACATGACCCAGGATGGTACTAACAACAGGTGGAGAAGTTGGATGCGGCCCTGAGAGGACCACAGGCTACATGGCCAGTCTACCCCACCTAAAGATCCTGGGTGGCTGTTTGTCACCAGCAGTGGAGGGCAGTCCTTGTGGTGGGTGGAACTGCTCTAGTGTTCATATAGGAGCAGGGAGGGAACTCAGTGGCCTCAGGGGGCTGTGGCAAGGTACTCCAGGCCACCTAGTGTGCTGCCCTGACACCTGTCCTGCTCATCTCAAGCCCTCTGGGGACAGCTGGCTGTTCATGGACAGAGCCCCAGCAGTGAGAGCAGCTATCTCCACAGGGACCTGAAGCTCTGGAGTATGGGCTGTCACGTCACTGAAAGCCCAGGGTGTCTCTTTGGAGTCCTGCTGGTCCCTGCCTGCTCCACCCACAGCTTCTTCCTGCTGGAATGAGGGTTGCTGCTGGGGCATTACCTGCTGCAATGACAACATCTGCCTGGAAGGCAGAGAGCTGAGAGGCTGTCACCTCGTCCCAGTCCAGCTGAGCCACTGTCACCTTCGAGCTGCCTGCGTCAATGGGGGTGTGCGGCTCTAAGGAGAAGCCGTTGAGGAGAACGTTTCCACGGAGCTGCTCAAGCACTTGGGCATGACAGTCGCTGAAGATGTATGCTCTGGGGCAGCATGCCTTGCAAATTGCCAGGCCTGTAAGGCCAGCTCCACTGCCTAGCTCCAGGATAGTCCTGAGTGAGAGATGGGGACCTGTGTTCACAACTGCGCCAGCACCAATCACCTTAGTGCCCTGCTCTATGCCCCAGGGTCACCTGTCAGTGAAGGCTGCTGGGTTCTCAATGGCCCATTCTGCCAGGTAGAGAGCAGCGTCCCATGTAACCAAGCCTGTGGTGCCATGGGACACGATGGCAGTGCTCTCAGAGAGTGTAACTGAGTTTCCTGAAGGCTGCAGACAAGAAGGAGAATGAACAAAACCATCAGAGTATGTCTGGTGGGACCTAAACCATAGCAAGTGCTGAGCAGAATGTGATATGGGGTAGAAGGCTGTAGAAGGCACTCAACAATGGAAAGTAACGACCTCCCCACACCCGGCAATGTGGGGACCTCAAGGATGTGATAAGTGCAAGGAGCCAATCTCAGGTTCCGTGCTGTGTGATCCCCTTCATCTAACACCTTTAGACCCAGTCACAGAGAAGAGTGTGTGTGGTGGACAGGGGTAAGCACAACACAACACTCATGTTTCATACCAGCAAATAGCTCCGGTGGCACTGGGTGGACTCTTGGGTCATCAGAACCTCTGCCAACGCCTCATACAGTGCATCCAAAGGCTCCGTGGGTACAGCCTCATGCTGGGAACAGACAGCCTTAATTCAGAGATCACACTGACTCTTGTAAACAACCATTCCGTCCCTTGCTTCTGTCTGCTTTGTGAATAGGATTGGGTAGCTTTCACAGCATTCGTAGTGCTGGTGATGGAAGTCAAGACCGTGTGTACATGCTGGGCTGGCATTGGACTGCGGAGCCAGGCTCCAGCCTCATCTTATTGGATTTAGAGGGGAAGTTTGGGAGTGGGTGGTATGCCAGCATTTGAACAACTTAGAATTAAAATTAACAGAATTAAAAGTGCAGTGGTAGGGTGCCTCAAGGACAGGTGTGGAGAGAGGGCAGGTGGATCTAGGAGAGCCACATTGCCCCAGAGGGGTGCTGCTGTTCTTGTGAGCCCCAGGCTCATAATGCAGAGACTTTCAAGATGCCTCTTGGTGCCGTTAAGCCATGGCTTCACCAGGCCTCACAGCCCCGTTTCTCCTGGTGCTACCAGGGTCTACAGAGGTACCAGGGTGCTGAGGCCCAGGACTAGAATGGTGCAGAAGCAAGGATGACAGCTGTGCTGAGCCTGGTGGGCAGCTGCTTGCTTCAGTGCTGACTGAAGCTGGCCTGCTGCTGTTCTCCATGGCTGTCTAGAGTGGCATGGAGCAGGTCTGGATATGCCCTCCAAAGGTGCCTTGCAGAGGTTGGGGGGATTCTGGCTAGCAGCCTAGTTGGGAGAATAACAAGATACTAGCTGGGAAGGGACTGTAAGAACAAACTTCCAACAGGGGCGCATGACTGGTAGGATGGGGGAGGAGGAGGCATCCTTCATTCACTGGCAGGGATGTCTGGTTGAAAGGAGAACCTTAGTTTAGGAGGAGAAGCTGCTGCTGAGAGCCCTGGCTGCTCTCCTCTGTACTCTCCGACCATGTTCACCAGCCCCCTGCAAGGAAGCTCTGACTCAGAGCTTACACAACAACCACAGGGCAGGGAGGGGCTGCTGGCACCTGGGGAACTCTGTACCCCACTATGTGGCCTGTCCCCAGCAGCCACTGCCCATCACTGACCTTTTTGATGAGCTTTGAGAGAAAGCAGCGGGCATACTTCACAGAAGGTCCGTGCTGCACACACACAGGGTGCTTCACAGTCTAGACGACAAAGGACAAGGTGGTTGCTTGCTCTCTGTGTCCTAGAAGCTTCACATGATTGGTGGGGATTGACGTTCCAGCAAAGATATGCATGGACAATGTGGGTATGTGCCCTGGGCATCTCCAGGAAGTCTTTCCTTAAGAAGGTCTTGCTAGACAGCATGGACTGGTCTCAAATTTGCAATCCTCCTGTCTTAGGTTTATAGGTTCATGCTGCCATTCCCAACTTAAGAACAAGTTTTACGATCTTTCTTTAAAACATTTGGACGTAGTAGCATAGCTCTGTGTAGGAACCTGAGCTCACAGGGCCTTTCCTGCCCACCCAGCCTGGCAGGTGGGAATGATACTAGTTTGTTGTGAGGGTCAAAGTGGGCTATCTGACTTCACAGATGAGGTGAGGGCCCAGTGGCAGGAACCAGAAGTCTCAGATGCCTGTCGTCCTGACTATGAGGCCTAGGTGGTGAGGAGGGTTGGAGATGGAACGGAACAGGCAAATATGGAAGAGCAAAAGCTTTGCCTAGAGAGGAACTCATGACTCAGCAGAAAGCTTCCAAAAGTGAGGTGCAGGCTCTTCAGCCAGGGAGAGCAGTGTGGGGTAGCTCCCAGGTGGCTCTGACCTGGCAGTTTTGAAAGGAGGTCAGAGGACCAGCAGAAAGTAGGACATGGAAATGGGTTATGGAAGGAGGTATAGTTTGATGCCTTGGAACGACCACAGAATCCCCTTAATGCCCCTTAATATAGCTCTTCATGTTGTGACCACCAACCATAAAATAATTTGCCACTTCATAACTAATTTTGCTACTGTATGAACTGTGATGTAAATATCTGTATTTTCTGATGGTCTTGGATGTCACAGAGGGGTCACAATCCACAGGTTTCGAGAACCATCGTTCTAGTCCCTGTCTGGGCTCTAATCATTGCTCCCTTAAGGCCTTCAAGGGCTTCCCACTGAGGGCTCATTGGTGGATAACTCCACTAGATCTTAAAGGAGCGTGCTGAGTTTGGTTGGTCACCCATGGGAGGCTGTGAGACAAAGCCTGCCTGCCTCCCCCTTCATCTTTCTGATACAAGATAGCTTAGACTGAATCTGCATTGGCCCTGGCTCAGCATAGAATTCCTGGTCTAGGCTCCTAGGGTGGGCTCAGCTGCTAGGTTGTCACAGGATTTTCCCTCTCCTATTGCATTAGGGCAGTGGGAGGCCTGTGACAGGACAGGGAAAAGGGAGGTGAGCTAATAGTTGCAGAGACAGGGAGCATCTTGGGGGGGGGGGGGGGGAGGAAGATGGCAGTAGACGTGAATCATCATAGCTATGACCAGCCACGGGTTCTTATATCATAAAGGTTAGAATATTGGGATAATTTGTCCAATCTAGGTGGGCAGCTTTTGTCATTATCAATTGGTTCTGAAATGATTGTATTAGAATCTTGTGTACTGAGAATTTATTGGTACATAAATCTGACTGGTTAACTAATAAGCACTGAGCCTTGTTTTTACCAGATTACTGGGTATTAAACCATGAGGATGGCGGGTCTATTTGGTTACTGGAATGTGGGACAGAGTTGGTGGGACCCAGCCAAGAACATAGTGTTGTGGCCCACCAGTGCTGGTACTAGAGCAGGAACGACGTGGCCCGGCGGGGCTGGAGAGTTAGCGGGTTGAGAGAAGCAGGAGCACGGAGAGTTGGTGGAGTCATTTTGTTTTTTTCAAATATTCCCCGCAACAGCTAGGGACAAATGTCTTCCCTGAATTTGTATTCAAACATGCTCCTTCTGGGGAGGAAGATTACAGTTTTCCCTGCTGAAAGTCACGACCCTCAAGGTTAAGGCACAGGACATGGTGGTGTGGCTTGTCCAAGAGTAGGCAAGATGGGCTCTATTATTATGCAAAGAACAACATTTCAAAGCAGTTAACTAATGCTGGAAACAGTCATATGTCACCTGTCATCTCTGGTTCAAGACTTCCCAGAGGGTGTGGGGTGGAGAGATGGCTCAGTGGTTGAGAGCACTGGCTGCTCTTCCAGGGGACCCAGGTTTGATTCCCAGCACCCATGTGCTAGCTCACAACTGCCTATATTCCAGCCCCAGGGAATCTGACACTCTTTTCTGGATTCCAAGGACAGTGAATACATATATTTCTCTGTCTCTCTCTCTGTCTCACTCTCTCTGTGTGTCTCTGTCTCTCTCTCTCTCACACACCAACCTAAAAGTTAAAGCCATCTAGAAAAAAATGGCATAGTATCGTTCCATAGAGATAAAGCCTTAAAAAAAAATCTCCTAGCTTCCCTCATCTCGTGCAGTTTAAATTAGAATTTGAATTTCTTATTCATCCACTAAAACCAAACATCTGTCTGTAGTGCTATGCCTATGGGTAATGCCAACACAAGTGCTGTTTTTGTTCTCTGGACACTGGTGTTTGGAAAGGATACTGGCAAGGCTTGGGTCTGCTGTCTGGGGATGTTGGGGCTCTTACCCTCTGCAGAATAGCCAGCAACAGCTCAGAACCCGAGGGGTCCTTTAGTTTTTCTTCTAGGCTCTGTGAGAGAGAGAGGAGAGAGAGAGAGATCATCTCAGGGACATTTTCTCAGCAACAGTACACTCCTGTGGAATATTCCGGTAAACAGTATAATCCTAGGGGCTAATCCTAAGTAGAAGCCACCAGAGGTGAACTTGCTCTAATGTCACGGGCCACATATGGCTGAGTATGAGAAGACCGTGTCCCGATTCACATCAGATGTGGCTGCCCAGCCAGAAGTCATGGGGTCATGGCAACTTTGGGGCTGAGCTGGTAAGCTGGGAACAAGTTACAGCGTAAAGGCCTGAGATCTGCTCTCTAAGCTAAAATGGAGACTCAGATGTGTGGTGCCAAGCCTGAGGACGGCATCTTTGACACAGGGACTATAGCTACAACTCCAGTCAGGCAGGTATGTGACACACAGCAAGCCACTTTATGTCAATCAGGTTCTCTACAATCTGCCTTGACCCTTTTCTGAGCACAGCTATACAGTGTTATTTCTGCTCCCTGCACTGTGGCCACAGCAGCTGGCTTGCTGCTCTTAAGCACGGCAACCATGTTTCTACCACAAGACCTTTGCTCCCTCTTCTCTGAGACCATCCCTGGGGCTTGGGTAGCAGTTCAAGTACCTCTTTGGGGAGGCCTTTGATGACTCTACTTTGTTTGTCATTTCCTTGTTTATTTTTTCATCCGTCTGAGACAGGGTCTCATCTTGTAGCTGGGGCTGGCCTCTAATCCACAGACTCTCCTGCTTTAGGACCCCAAGCTGTGGTTATAGGCATGAGCTGCCACACATGGTTTTGCCTGGTGTCTTCTGGTTCCTTACTGTTTTAGGGCTGGCTTCTCATGTGTTATGATGTGCCCTGGTGTGCAGCTCATGGACGGCATTCAGTAAATACTTACTGACCCAGTAACTGCTAGGAGGCACTCAGTGCACTTCCACAGTCAGGTGGAAGTCAGGGTTTGTACCCACGTACTCCCACAAAGTGAGATACAGGAGGGGCTGCCAACAGTATACAGGAGCAACAGTAATCAGGCGGTTAAGTCCACAATTCGTGTTCATGATAGTCTTTAGGTTCTTGGTAGAAGCGCTCTTATGTTCATTCTCCTATACATAAGCTACAGTTTGGGGGATGGGGCAGTATGACTCCCTAATTTGGAGCTGTGGGACTCTCCCTTTCTACCTTGGTTGCCTTCAGCAAAAGGATTGTCAGTCTGACAGCTTATACCAGCCTTGGCTGCCTGAACACTCCATAAACACCCTTAGACAACCAGACCTGATTGTCATGACTGCTGAAGCTGCGGGCTCAGCCGGGGCTGTTTGAAACTTTTTGCTGTTACAAACCTGGGTGTACAGTGTATTGCTCTGCACTCATTTCCTGTGGGACAGAGGGGAGCACGCCCCCTAGTGGCGTAGCGGAAGGATGGCTGGGATGGAACAAGAGGCAAAGCCGTGATTGGTTCAGACACCTACACAGCCTGCTGCTGTGGTCAAAGAGGGAGTAGACTGTAAGGAACCCTCCCGCGCTACCTCCTGGGAAGAGTCTCTTGCCTACTTTAGTAGTGCGGGCTGCGGGGGTAACAAGGAGAAAGCAGACCCAGTCAAGGCTCAACAGTGGACGGCAGAATTGTAAAAGCAGACAGGCTGGCCATGGTCAAGAGCTAATGAATCCGCACTTCCAAGACCTGCACAAGAGCTGTATGTTTCTAAGGGCTGCTGCCAAGGGCTGAAGAAATCCAATACCTTGGCCTGCTGGGAAGCTCGCAGCCAAAAATGTCCTAAGAACTCCCGGAGGGCCAAGGGCCCTACACTCAAGAAACCTGCAATTACTGGTCTTGTCTGCCTACAGCCGGCACAGAAAAACACAGTCAGCAGAGATCAGCACTCCCAGAACTTTTTGTCTATCTATGATTTCTAGCTGGGCAAAGGAAAAGAAGTCCAGCTGTTTAGTAGCAAGAGGCTGCTATCATTGTATCCTTTACTGTATTAATTAGAAATGATGGCACAGAGATGTAGCCTCTTGTAAAGTCCCACAGCACACAGGGGGTTGAATTAGAACTATAAGCAGGAAGCTGGCCTCCCCGGCCAGAGCTCTGATTCTTTCCTTCTTAAACTCCTGGTCAAATGGAGTGACCACAGACGCCAGTGCTGTGCACTGTGGGTGACCCTGAGCAAGTACTTAGCACAGCACATGAACTATTATTACAGTTGACATTGAATAAGGACTTATATGTTATTCGGGTTTCGTTTTGCGTTAAGACCAGAGATATTTTATGTCGATGAAATAATACAACTACCCAAACCACCCAACGAAACCGGGTAGACTCTGGAGGAATACAAATCTATAGTAACTCATGCCGGTGAGCTCACCGCACAAGAGTTAACAGCGAGGCACGCTCTAAAGGATCCTCGCGTCCGAGCTGCAGGTCCCCAGGCCACAGGGAAGCACCATTTTCAGTCCGAACTCCCTCTGAGACGGTTCTGCCTGAAGCCTGCCCTTCGGATGGGGACCTGGCCTCCTTTTCAGGAGAGCGCGGCTCTTGCCATTTGAAGACGTTTAGTTTTTCAAAGTTGTTTTGCAGTCGCCAAGATGACCGATTACTGGCTTAAAAGTTGCTAAAATAATCCAGCCCGGTTCGTGACCCTGTAAACCCTGCCGGGGAAGGGCCCGCCTGCCTCCCCCAGTCCAGCGGTGAGCAAAGGCGGCCCGAGACTCCCGGCCCCGCCGCCCGTGGTGCTCGACCCTGATACCCGCCGCACGCCCGCCGCCCACCTGCCAGGGAAAGGAGGGCAGCGCGCGAGCCGCCAGGAAGCGGCGCTCGAAACTCTGCAGCAGAGACGTGGCCCCCTCGTGGTCCTCAGGCGCCATCGCGGGGCAGGGCCAGGGTTGCCTGGAAACGGGCGGAAGCGAGGCCTGAGACGGAGGAGGCGTGGCAACTAGGAGGTAAGATGTGGGCGGGGGCTAGTCTATGTTCCGGCCCAGGAGGCGGGGCAAGATGGTGCCCGCGGGGCGGGGAGTACGGTGGGGCAGGGTTAGAGGCGGACCGGGCCGGGTTGGGCCTGACTGGGGAGCGTTTTAAACAGTTCCTGGAGCTGGAGCTGGCAACTTGGAGGCGAAGCCTAGACTGGCTTGGGGGCGGGGCTCAGAGGGCGGTCCTTGGCAGGAACTGGGGGTTGGAAGGTGGGCCCGAGCGGGAATGGGGGTGGGGCTGAGATTGAGGTTGAGCAACTCTTAGCCGGTTGTCTTTGGGTGGTCTGGGGCGAGCTCAGATCAGCCGGGGGCGAGGCTAGGGTGGGTCTGCCCTCGAAGTAGCCGAGGAAGATTTTTGGAGGGGTCTAACCCCACCTGGGTGTTAGGAAGTGATACCTGGGATCCTTCAGCCTACCTGCGCACGCACACGCGCGAGTGCGCGCGTGTACACACACACATCCACGAAGCCAGGTCAGCATAGGGGACCAAGGAGTTGGTCTTTATTCCCTGAACTGGGTTCATTTAAATAAAATGAACTGAGATTGTTTCTGTGGGGTTTCATCTTTTAATTTCTTTACGTTATTTGTGTATATGTGTTCACACACACACACACATATAACAGTAACAGTATCTGCTCTGAAAATTAGTGCACAGAATTGCAGAGGCTTCCAGCAGGAGTTTTGTTTCATCTTGCAAGGAATAGAATCTGAACTAAGAGTGGGAGTTAGCTGCAGTGGGTGGCAGAGTATTCTGTTCAAAGTCCCTAGAGTTGAAAGGCAGGACACTGGCAAGCCACCCCTGTTGTCCTCCAAGTGTGCACTGTCATTCAAGGTGTAACAGTTCAGTTTAGCAAATGTCTCAAAATCTCCATTTGGAAGCTTCTAGAGCTAGCTTGTTAAATATACTTGCAGAATGTTGATGAAGGGGACAGATTGTATCCCATTACCTCCTTTAGACAAGAAATCCTGAGGTTTGTTTTGGAGAACAACAGAAGGGAATTAATTACAGTCAGGTCTGTGACCCTCCAAAAATCCAGGCCAGCATAGGGGACCAAGATGGGATTGGTCTTTTATTCCCTGAGCTGACTTGATTTAAATAAAATGAACTATGATTGTTTCTGTGGGATTTTGCCTTTTAATTTCTTTACATTGATTATTTGTGTATGTGTGTGTTTGTGATCCACCACACATAAATAGAAGTCAGAGGATGGCTTGAAGAAGTTGGTTCTTTCCTTCTACCATGTGGGTTGAACTCAAGCCATTTGGCAAGTGCCTATACCCACTGAGTTATTGAAGTAGCATTATTGGTTTGTTTTACAGTGTCTTGCTATGCAGACCTGGCTAGGTTGGTATTCTCTTTGTAGCCCGTCTTGGCCCGAACCTTGCAGTGATGCTCCTGCCTCAGCCTCCAAAGCACCCAGGCTTCTCGGTGTGTGCCGCCATGCTGGACTATTACTGTGACTCACATTGCATATTCCTCATGCTGCACTCACCCAAGGAGCATGGGACCTGGTGACTGAGGAAGGCTGGCTTAGAGTGGCCTCCGGGGCGCTCACTTGCCTGTGCCATTTTGATCAGTTCCCTGCCTGCAATTGGTGATACAAGAAATGGGAACCAGAGAGATACACTTGTACATCACTCATATTAGTGATTGATCACTGCTGCTACAGAACAAAAGAGCAGCAGTTGGCATCATAGTAGTACTACATGATGTATCCTAAAGTATTAGCCAGTGGAAGCTGGTCTAACCTTTTGATACCACAGACAAGAACAGTTTGAAAAAAGACCCTACGTGGGCTACAGAGCCATCTTATCTTGGAGTGCAACAAAAATCATGCATTTTAATTAGATCTGAATGTAGGAGGGACAAGTCACAGAGGGATCCTGTGTGTGTGTGTGTGTGTGTGTGTGTGTGTGTGTGTGTGTGTGTGTGTGTATGCGCCAGCGAGCGCGCACACAGTGCATCTCCATTACTGTTCCTGTTCCTCTCAGTTTTTTTGAGACAGGGCCTGGCATTGTTCCTGGATCCCACTGCTAGTCTGGCTGCTCCCTACAAATTAACACTGGTGTTACAAGTGTGGATGACTCTGGATGAATGGATTCAATTCCATTTCTCATACTTGTAAGGCAAGCCCTTTACCAACTGAACCCAATTCACCGAAGGACTTTTGAGAACCCAGGAACCTCACAGGCGTGATGTGTTCAGGTGTAAGAGTGCTGATTCCTGATGTCGATGTCTGATCTGAGTGTTTCTGCACCTTCATTGTAAGAGGCAGTAGTGCAGGGGCTACATTAAAGGCTCCCTGTAATCTAATAATAACCTAATGCATTTTAGCTATATGAAGCCATTGCCTTTTAGAAATTATGCTTTGGGTTTGGGAGTTCAATCAGCATGAAGAAGTTTTTTCCTCTATCTCTTCTCTGGCTAATGGTTTCTGTAAGAAAAAGGGCCAATTGATTTCTTCCTAGAATGTTGCTTCAGGGTGCAGTGACCTTTTATAGGTCATGTTTCAACTTATAGAAAAATTTTATAGCTCAAATATAAATTGCACCAAATGCAGACTCTATAATGGAATTTAAGGTTAAATAAAGTTTCAACCTTCCTCAGGCTGTTTCCAGCATCCAAGAAGCCCCGCAGCTTTGGAGACAGGTGCTATGTTAAAGTCTCAGCAGGGTCAAGTATAATGCATATAAGAAGACTGGTGTAATAATCCAACTACTGGGACACACAGAGGAACACCAAGGTTATATGAAGGTTTTGTGGTTTTGTTCTGTTGCTTTTGAGACAAGGTCTCATGCCTTCCAACTTCCAACAAGGTCTGCCTTCCAACTTGCTGTGTAGCCGAGGATAACCTGCCCCCACCTCCCAAAGTGCTAGGATTACAAGTACAGGCCATCATACTCTTTGGAAGCAGTGTTGGAGACTGAACCCAAGGCTTTAGGCATGCTAGGTAAGCACTCTACCTATTAAGCTACACTGTTAGCTCCAGACTGTAGAATATTTGTGTTCGTGATGGGACCAGTATTAAGGATTGAAGTGTCTTCTCTGCAGAGTTAGGCTGGAATTCCTAACCCCTGGCTCCTGGGAGTGAGCATAGATTTTGGAAGTGGAGTGGCTGCAGATGTTATCAACCCCTGCTTGGTTTGAAGTGGGTGAAATGGGTCCACTTCTAGTCTGAACCTTTGAGGTAGAAAGACACACACCTTTGATTTGGATCTTGAGGCAGGAGGATACATGCTTTATCTGGGCCATACCTGCTGCTGGAAGATTATATAAGGATATAGAAATAAAAAGCTTTGTTTGGCTGGCGAGATGGCTCAGTGGTTAAGAGTGCTGACTGCTCTTCCAAAGGTCCTGAGTTCAAATCCCAGCAACCACATGGTGGCTCACAACCATTCATAACGAAATCTGATGCCCTCTTCTGGAGTGTCTGAAGACAGCTACAGTGTACTTACATATAATAAATAAAATAAAATAAAATAAAATAAAATAAGAAAAGCCTTTGTTCTTTTGCTTGCTTACCTGTGGATTTTTCAGCCAATCTGTACAGATCTTGTCTGCTAGCCCTGGGATCTAAGGAGCTGAAGGAATGGGGCAGACTACAGCCTGGTGCTGGAGAAAGCCTGACTTCAGTGTCAGTGTGCTTTTATATGGGACTGTCACAACAAGAGCAGCGATCCAGGCAAGGTTGCTTGAGTTCAGAAAAACATGTAAATAAACACAAGCAAGCGCGCACTAAAGATTAACAGAACTTTCTCAGAACAGACAAACTTAAACACAACTCATGTTGTCAGGCTTAGGGGCAAGTGCCTTTACTACTGAGCGATCTTTCTTTTTTTTTTTTTTTAGATTTATTTATTTATTTATTATATGTAAGTACACTGTAGCTGTCTTCAGACACACCAGAAGATCTCATTACAGATGGTTGTGAGCCACCATGTGGTTGCTGGGATTTGAACTCAGGACCTTCGGAAGAACAGTCAGTGCTCTTAACCTCTGAGCCACCTCTCCAGCCCCTGAGCTATCTTTCTAGGCTTAAATTTTATTTTTATAACAGCTGTGTGAGTGTGTCTGTGTGTGTCTGTGTGTGTGAGTGCACACGCATGCGTGTGGGTGAATGGAGGACAGAGAACAACTCTCAGGAGTCTATTCTCTCCTTCCACCATGGGTGCTAGGTACAAATTTTTTTTTTCAAGACAGGGTTTCTCTGTGTAGCCCTGGATGTCTTGTAGGTACAAACTCTTAGCAGACGTGTAGCCTAAGCACTTTTACTCCCCCATCCATCTAGTTGGCCCAACTGTACTTTTCTTTATTTTGTCTCATGGGAATTTAGAAACTATTCTGCTGTGTAGGTTCTGTAGGCTGGGCTTCTGGGTGGATATGCACACTCCTTAAGTAACTGTTTTATTGAGGAACCAAGATTCTTCACAGTGCAATTTTTTGTTTGTTTTGTTTTGTTTTATTTCGAGACAGAGTTTCTCTGTGTAGCCCTGGCTGTCCTGGAACTCACTCTGTAGACCAGGCTGGCCCGAAACTCAGAAATCTGCCTGCCTCTGCCTCCCAAGTGCTGGGATTAAAGGCGTGCACCACCACCCCTGGCTCAAATTATTTTTAAAAATTTCACTAATACTTTTACAATTTTCAGAAGTAAGTCCTCTCCTTCTACCATGTGAGCATTGTGGAGGGCAGAATCGGATCTCATGTGTTTTCTGGATCACGTCTCCACTTTAATTTTTGAGACAGTGTCTCTCATTGAACCTGGAACTTGTTATATTGGCTTGTCTGGCTAGCTGGCCAGTGAGGCCTCAAGATTTTCCCATACCTCACCCCAAGTGCCAGAGCTGTAGGAGTGCACCATCATGCTTGACGTCTTTCATGAATGTTAGGGATTTGAACTCACATCCTCATGCTTGCACAGCTAGTGCTTTACCCAAGGAGCCACCTTCCAAGACTCTGCCTTTATTACCTTGAATGCTTTGTTTATTTTACATTATGGTTGATGGTTTTATTTACTTCCCCCCTGCCCCTCCTGCTTCTCTTTTTACTTACATTGTCATGATCTTGCAGAACACCTTTGTGCTTGACAGGAAACTCTGGTTAGGACAAGTGCTGGTCACCATCACTTGGGATACACAGTGACAATAACCCCCAGATAGTTAGTTACAGTGGCCCAGGGAAACCAGAATGATGTGTCCAGAGCCGATTACGAGTCCCTGCAGACTGAGGATAATTAAATCTTGTTCACAGAGCTAGCTGCACGCTCCACTTGCTAACAAGCTAGATGGATGTCAAGATCAGGTTGTGATAAGAAGCCATAACTTTGAGGTCTTTGGAGTTCTCAGCAAAATCTTAAGCATAGTCTATGCCCACCCATGATGTTCTTTTCAGATGCCCACAGGTGTCCTGAGGGGACTTTAGAGGAGGAAGTATCCAACCAAGGAGGCCATGTTCTCCATGGTGAAGCTCAACTCTGCGAGGTGACGTTGCCTCAGATATCAACTTCACCCTGTGGAAGGGACGCTTGGCTACTTGTTGCTCACCATTGTCCAGTAGGATGCGGAGAGGACCGTGTGTTTCTTAGTAGCCTGGCTACATCAGGCTATCACACTGCGTAATGGAGGGCTTCGGGGTTAATGTGATTACCTCTCCATTCCCTCTTCTTTAAATGCAAATTTAAGGTTAGCACTTAGAGTCCTGGGCTTCCTCGTGGCCTTTTCACACACAGGTGTCAGTACAGTGTGTGGTGGTTCATTCCTCTTCCAGTGTATCTGTTCTCTCTCATTCAGTTCACAAGTATTTGAGTGCATATGATAGATGTATCCATACATAGTGAAAGATCCTGACAGAATGTAAAAGGTCACAGAAGCCCCGAAATTGGCAAAATAGATTTCATTGTTAGCAGAACTAGCTTCACTGATTTAGAAAAATAGAGGTGCACAATGCTCTGGCTGCTCCTTGAACCCGTGTGTCTGCCAATGTTCTGACCGTTCCTTGAACCCATGTGTGTGCCCACTGATGAAGCCCATTGCCAGGTGTTTGTGATATTGGTTGCTGGGGAAGAGTTGGAAAATCTCCCCGGCAACCACAGCAGGGGCCAATCCGGAGTTGCTGTACCTGCACCAGACTCTTTCCTTGTACCCCTCCCATACCCATTTCTTGAGAATAGATATTGTTTAGATTGGGAAATCCCCTACTCCCTCCTTCTCCTTTCCTCCCTGAGAGACTATAAAAACTGGGACCCCTTTCCCCTCGGGGTTGACTCCTCTACCCCTGCATGGGATATGAGTCATCCCCAGAGCTCTGGCTTTCCCTGAATAAAGCCTCATGTGGTTTGCATCAAGCTTGGTCTCTCATGAGTTCTTGGGGGTCCGCTATTATCCTGAGACTTGAGTGAGGGTCTCCCTCCAGGGGTCTTTCAGTAGCTGGGTGTGCAAATAAAATGGAGCACAAACAGCCATTTTCTTCTTGAAGTTTATGTTCTATGGTGAGAGAGTGATTTGATAAACAAGAGAGAGAGAGAGACAGAGAGACAGAGAGACAGAGAGACAGAGAGAAAGAGAAAGAGAGGCAGAGAGACATAGACAAGCACAGAGAGAGACAATATGAAGCTGGAGGGACAATAAAGTGAAGATCTGGGTGGGGCTGGAGGAGGGAAAACATAATCAAAATATATTGATTGAATAAAGAATTTAAATTAAAAAGACTTTAAAAAGGGCTATTTTATCAGCTGGGCAGTGCTGGAACACACCTTTAATCCTAGCACTTGGGAGGCAGAGGCAGGCAGATTTCTAAGTTCAGGCCAGCCTGCTCTACAGAGTGAGGTCCAGGACATCCAGGGCTACACAGAGAACCCATGTCTCAAAAAACCAACTCCCCCCCACCCAAAAAAAGGGTGTGTGTGCTATAACAAAATACGGGGTCTCGAGGCAGGAGAGAAGGCTTAGTGGTTAGGAGCATTTGCCACTCTTGCAGAGAACCTGAGTTTGGTTCCCAGCATCTACGCTGGGCAGCTCACCCCAGCTTCAGGGATCTGACATCCTCTTCTGATCCCCATGGGCACCTCCACACACATACACACATGTGTAAAGACAAATATTTGAAGTATGTGTTGACATTTTGGACAGACAGAGACCTCTGGAAACCTGAATGCTTTTCCGCTTACATAGGCCTGCCGCTTTGGGTTTTCTTCTGTAAATCCATTTCTTAGCATTCCTGGACAAATTGGGTCCATCTGTGGAATCTGTGGAATTCACCTCAAGGCATGGAACTTGCATGGCTAGCACTTACTCAGCAGATAGCGACAGCCTCATTAACCTCCGCTCATTCTCAGGAGATTGTGTAGGGGGGCCGTGGTGGTGCTAAAGCGTGCACGGTATTCTTGAGTACATCAGAGCAGGGTTATATACATTTTGCTGAGCAAGCAGAGGTCTGTCCCAGCCCCAGTTTCTGGTATGGCTGACTGGTGTGTGCATGTGTGGCCACCGGGATGGGCATGTATCTGTGTGATGTGCTGACTAAGATTCCAGGAGGGCCATATCTGGTTCAGGTGGTAGTTGTAATTTTAGTTTCTTAAGGAACCTTCATACTGATTTTCACCATGGCTGTGCTAGCTTGCTTTGCCACCAGATCTACATAAAGGCTCCATTTTCCCATGTTAGCAGTTATCTGTTTTTGAGAAACATCCAGGATGACTGGGGTGAGCCGGGACCTCAGTACAGTTTTGATTTACATTTTCCCGATATCTCCACCTCAGATTTGTGTGGTGTTGCTGTCTGTGGGTTAGGAAGCATGAAGTATGTCATGGGCTGGAATCGATGAGCTCACATCCCATCTTCTCTACTCCTCTGCTCCTCACGGGAAGGGGCACTCGTGGTGCCTTAATGTACACTAATGACACGGGAGAGAAGGGGAGGACCCAGTCTCAGGAGTGACTGCCGTTGTTGTTGAGCCAGAATGCACTCCGAAGGTGAGGCAAACGTGGGAGCCTCTAGATAGTTGCCTGAGGACAGTGTGGCCTAGCGCACTCCATCACAGTCAGAACTCCTTAGATGGTGTCTCATGCCCCTTCCCATTACCCCGGCCCTGGGCCCCAGCACCGTGTGTCTCTTCTGAGCTGCTCTGGCAGGAGGCTGCCAGGAGGTCTGTGTAGACAGGTGCCAAGGCCTTCATTTATACCACCAGGGTATACTTTTGACTTAAATTTTTTTAAGATTTATTTGTATTTAATGTATTGGTATTTTGCCTGCACAAATGTCTAGCATGTGTGTAGCATGTGTGTGCAGAGCTGGTAGAGGCCAGAAGAGGACATTAGATCCCCTTGGAACTGGAGTTACAGAAAATTGTGAGCCACCATGAGGGCTCTGTGGATTGAACCCAGGTCTTCTGGAGGAACTATTTATTTTATTTTTACTTTTTATTTACTTAGACAAGGTCTCCCTTGGTGTTGTCCTCCATGGAACTAGGAGGAATAGGTTCTGTGGGTCTCTATTCCTTCCAGAAACAGCCAAAGTGGTATAGCTCTCAGAAGAGGGGCCTGAGCAGGGCAGGTAGCCAGGGCCCCAGTTCTCACCCACTACTGTGGCAGCACCAATGCCAGTGCCAGAGGCAGTGGCAGGGTGGGTCCAGGGCCCAGTGATGAATGTTTCAGGAGATAAAACGCTTCCCCAAAGTGTTAGAGCTCAGTAAAACAACCACTCTCTGAGGATTTTTGGTGAAATAATCTGCACTTTATTTCGTGTAGATAGGGACTTAACAAACATTGAGGAGTAGGGTGAAATCTAGGGGTAGGTGCTTCCCATTGGCTCAATTTGAGATGCTAGTGATGCTCTATTTGCATGGGGAAGGACTTCAGGTGCTTTTCCTACATGACTGATTGTCATGGTCCTCTTGGTTACGTGTTCTAGAGCCGGTAGAGTCAGGCAGGGAGTTGGCACCTGTGATGATGATTGCTGTTGTTAAGTTGACTACACTAGAATGAACTACAATCCAGAAAAGGAGGGCACACTTGTGATCCAGATCTTGAGGCTGGGAGACACAGGATCTAATCTTGAGGCATAGTGGCCATAAAAAGTTTAGGCCCAGGCAAGGTAATACATGTCTTTAATCCAAGGAGACAGAGGCAAGCAGATCTTTGAGTTCAAGGTCAGCCTGGGATAGAGCAAATTCCAAATCCAGGCATGGTAGTACACATCTTTATTCTGAGTCACACCTTCTACTGGAGGCCTACATAAGGACATTGGAAGAAGGAAGACTCACTCTTCCTTCCCTGCTTGCACTTACTTGCCAGTACATCTGTTGGAATCCCTACTTCTTCAGGATTCCAGCTTATAGAGAAGACCAGCTGGGAGGCAAGGGTGTGTCTATGTTCTTAGCAAAAATGGTAAATGCTGTGTGACTTTCAGGATAGCCTTTAAGGCTGTGGGAAAGAACTCTGAAAACATGTGTTCAAAAATATATAAACAGGATTTCTCAACTATTCGAAATATAAGAATGCAATATGAATTACATCAGGGGCTTCACCGACCTAAAAAAACAGAGGCAGCTATATGCTATAAGTCAGCTTGTCAGGAAGATACAAAGACAGGAAAATATAAAGGCAAGCAGATTCCTGAGTTCAAGGTTGGCCTGGGAAAAGGCCCAGGTGTGCTGGGAATGATAATCTCAGGACCCGATCCCACCCAGAAAGCTTATTGTCTATGCTTACAAAGGTAGGCAGATCTGTTGTCAGTGCTTTCAAGGGCAGACAGATCTCTGAATTCATTTGCAATGTTAAAAAATATGTTTGCTGGCCGGGTGTGGTGGCACACACCTTTAATCCCAGCACTCGGGAGGCAGAGGCAGGCGGATTTCTGAGTTCATGGTCAGGCTGGTCTACAAAGTGAGTTCCAGGACAGCCAGGGCTATACAGAGAAACCCTGTCTCGAAAAACCAAAAAAAGGGGCTTGTGAGATGGCTCAGCGGTTAAGAGCACTGACTGCTCTTGCAAAGGTCCTGAGTTCAAATCTCAGCATCCACATGGTGGCTCACAACCATCCATAATGAGATCTGTCTCCCTCTGGAGTATCTGAAGACAGCTACAGTGTGCTTACATATAATAAATAAATAAATCTTAAAAAAATAAAAAAGAAAAAAATGTTTGCTGTCTCTAAGAATCAAGGTGCTGGGGTAATGAAATGCTGATCCCTGGGATAATCAAAAGGGAACCTGGAGTAAATGAATTGATATGCAAATAAAAGCCTTCTTGAGCAGAACACAGGCTGTCAGCTTGTACCCAGGATTTGACTTCGAGTTGTTCCTTTTGCCACTCCTGAATACCCCTTCCTCAGAATCCCTCTCCAAGATGAGACTGCTCCTTGGCGTATTTAGTTACAGGGTTTTTGGGCTTTGCTATGGGTGCCAGGTATGGGTTTCAATTTGTGGGGTGGGCTTTAAATTCAGCCAGAAATTGGTTGGTTACGCCTATGACATTTGTGCCACTATTTTGCCAATGGGCATGTCTTTCTAGGTGTGTTGACATAGTATCTCTCAGGGTTGACAGCTGGGTGCTATTACGATTACTTTTCTTCTCTGGTAGTGTGCATAGCACCTCCCAGCACTCTAAAAGCTAGTTAGTGAGGATGAAGCTTCCAGGTGAGTGCCAGATTGATTTTTCTGTTCTATGACTCAAATATGCAGAGTCTTCAGCAGTAGAGTCCTACCTTCTGGAGGGTAACCAGAAGGTAATAGGCAATAAGGTATAGGCAATAGCCTATAATATTTGAGGGATCTATGGAACATTACTTGCCAAGAACTTCAAAAGAGGAAACACATTGCTGGCACTGAGTATTTTGTTTGTTAGGTTCTGGTGTCTAGTAGGGACTTTGCTGGCTAGTTATAGGGTAGCTCCATTTTAAACTCTTTACATGAAAAAAAAGCTCTTCTGTGTGTGCTTCGCCTGCATGTATGTATGTGTACCAAGTGTGTGCCTGCTGTGCTTGAAGGCGAGAAGATTCACTGAAACTGATGTCATGGACAGTTGTGAGCTGCTACACAGGTGTTAAGAACTGGACATGAGACCTCTGCAAGAGCAATGCTTAGATAGGGTTTTTTTTTTTTTAATACTATGAAGAGAAATCATGACCACGGCAACTCTTATAAAACAAAACATTATATTGGGGTTGTCTTACAGTTCAGAGGTTTAGTCCAATATCATCATGGTGGGAAACAAGATGGTTTGCAGGCAGACATGGTGCTGGAGGTGCACCTGAGAGTTCTACATCTTGATCTACAGGCAGCAGAAATCAACTGAGAGCCATTGAGCCTGGGATTAAGCATCAGAGACCTCAAAGCAGCCCCCATAGCGATAGATTACCTCCAACAAGGCCATGCCTTGTAGTAGTGTCATTCATTGTGGGCCAAACCTTCAAACACATGAGTCTATGGGGTGCCATTCCTATTTAAACCACCATGAGCAGCAAGTGCTTTTAACTGTTCAGCCATCTCTCTAGTTTTCACTCAAATTATATATGTATTATAATGTTATACATATATACATATAAATTGTGTAAATTTATATGTATATAATATAAATACATAGATATAAATATATATTATACATATATAATTTGAGTGTGTGTCTGTGTAACACATTTTAGGAGGTTTCCAGTTTCTGTACGACTTTTCCCAATGTCTTAGTGTTGATCATCCCTCCCCTATCCCTTCCTCTACCTGTCTTATTCTCCTCATTGTCCCATTTAACCCTTCCTGTATTTCCGTAATCCCTATACCACTGCGTTCTATCATCCACCATGCCCCTTACTACTTTCCTGACCTTCTCTATGGCACCAACTCCCTTCACCACAGTGTATGTCATTATAGGCCTGGCATGTTTGCCAGTACAAGGAGCATCAATCTCATTAGGTAAATGGAGAATTTGGATTCTGGAGAAACCACAGTCTGCCTGAAGCTTTGGTTCCATCCTCATGCCTGCATCCAGTCCAGGTTGCACCCTTGCTTGTGACTATTTGCACAAATGTGGGTGGGTGAGTGGGCAGGTTAGACTTCTGAGGGTGGAATTGTCTTGTTCTGCACTGCATGTTTAGGGGGTGTTTTCATGGAGAATTAGGGGAAGCTGATCCCTACTGCTCATCCTGGGGCCAACGGCTGATTATATTTTTAGGAGAAACAAGGCTGTACCAGGCACTCTGGGGCATCTCTTCTCATCCTTGATCTTTTAGCAGTGTGATTCTCTGAGGCTGCAGAATACATTATTCAGTCATCTTTTTCTGTCAACCACTGTGGTATCAGCTGGAACAACAAACAAACCAATAAAAAAGAATGGGTAATCAGTCTTTAAAAATTCTCTCTAGTTTGTGGGTGGAAACAGGAGGCATGCAGCTGGCCCACTATGATGATTGACAAGCTGCTCAACTCTACTGGTGACCAACTGCCTTCTTTCCCAGTCTATGGGAGACCTGGCAGGCCTTATAGGAAGAGTGCCACTTGGGAGGCCACAAGGGAGGGAACAGTAATGTCTGAAGCATACTACTGCCTTCATAACTGTGTGGTGTGCATGTGGGCCAGTTGTTTCTGGCTGTGTCTTCCACAAGCTGACAGGCAGGTGGGACTTGGTCACTGCATGTCTTGTTTGTCTTCCTTTTAATTTCTTTGCCTTTTTTTTTTTTTTTTTTGGTGTGTTTCCTGAGAATGGCTCCGAAGACACCCATACATCCTCTCTTCTTCCTTTCCTCAGCCTATATTTGTGTACTCTCCCACTCTTAAGAATTTCAAAACTCCTATTACAGTAAAACCCCTCTTGCCCCTACCCTTGGAGATCTCAAACCCAACATTCAATTCATTTATCCATGCAGTTTCTATGCCCCACCTCTTTACCCTACAACACCCCCATATTGACCATCAGAAACCTAACTGAACCTTCTGCCAGGTCCAAGACCTTTGCCCATTAACCCTGCTACTATTGTCCTTCTCCACCCTATGATCCCCTTCCACAAGGTTCCTTTCTGGGCCATATGGACCTGGTCTTCCTGCTTCAGTATGTAGATGACCTCCTTTTCAATCCTTCCCTCTCCAGTGACCAGTCTAACCCTGACTCACTCAATTTTCTTGGCTCCAAAGGTTTCCAGATCTCAGCTTCCAAAGTTCAACTCTCATCTTCCAAAGTCACCTATGCTAGATTCTCTCCCGCTGCAATCCATAGACACCTCACTTTAGACTGCCTTGCCCATTTCTGCTTTTTCTTTTCTTTTCTTTTTTTAAAGACAGGGTTTCTCTGTGTATCCCTGGCTGTCCTGGAACTCACTCTGTAGACCAGGCTGGCCTCGAACTCAGAAATCCACCTGCCTCTGCCTCCCCAGTGCTGGGATTAAAGGCATGCACCACCACTGCCTGGCCCATTTCTGCTTATCTCTACCCTCAGCAGAATCCAAACTGCTTTCATTTTTGGGAATAGCCAATCTTTTTCACTCATGGATCCCTAGATACTCACTTCTGGTACATGCTCTTTACCAAGCTCTTCTAGATTTCCCCAAGAGCCTCTTCCTCCCATTAAAAAAATTCTTCAAACTCCAAAGTACATCTGGGAGTGGTGGTGCATACCTTTAATCCCATCTCTCAGGAGGCAGAGGCAAGCAGATCTATGAGTTTAAGGCCAGTCTGGTCTACAGAGTGAGTTCCAGGGCAGGCAAAGCTGCACAGAGAAACCCTGTCTTGAAAAACCAAAACCAAACCAAACCAACCAGCCAAACAACAAAACCAAACCAAACCAAACCAAACCAAACCAAACCAAACCAAACCAAACCAAACCCGCTCTCCTTTCAGCCCAGTCCTCTGCCTCCCAGATCTCCACAGACCTTTCCATCTTTACATTTCCCAAACACAAGACGATAAAACTCACTAAAGGGGAGGCCTTCCATGGATCCCAACCAGCCTCAGTTTACCAAGCTGCAGTAGGACTAGGCACATCTTTTGTTCTGTCTATACTCTTTACACAGATGGCAGCTCCTTCCTGTCAGCTGGCCACCATGCTGCAGGATATGCAGTGGTTTCAGATGATGCCATTGTTGAGATGATCTCCTTACCCCCACACAACACCAACCAACAAAATTAATAACTCTAACCAGTGCCTTTTAAATCACTATGTACAGACTTCAAATAAACTTTCCATATCTTGCTAACACACTCAGCCATCTCGAAGGAATGAGGATTTCTAACACAAAAGACAACTCAATTCATAACTCTTCATTCATATATATATACATATATATATATATATATGTATATATATATATACATATACATATATATATATATAATGCTCGCACAGCTTTGCTTTTTTGGGGAGGATAATTTCTTTCTTTTTTATAACTTTCTATTGATTCTTTGTGATTTTCGTATCATGCACTACAGTTCTGTTCATCTCCATCTCCCCTCATATCTGCCCCTTTTCCTTGTAACCTCCAAAATAACACATACACACAAACACACACACATACACACAAACATACACCCACCCACCCACCAATAAAAACAATAAAAACAAAGCATAGACAATATCTCATCTTGAAAGCTATAGTGCATTGCAGTGTGTTCACAGTATTTCCCTTTGTCCACACTTCTTTACTTGCAAATGTTCGTTGCAATGAGTCATTGGTCTGGTTTGAGGTCCCTGGCTTTTGTGACACCATCAACATTGGATTCTCACTGGGACTCCTCCTGGCTATCCTGTTGTTGCCCTGTGTCACGGAGATCTTAAAGCTTTGGAACAGCAGGACTGACCCATTTACAGACAGTACAGATTTTGGGGTGACCAATTTAGAGCCCTGGATCTGGGCTTGGGTGATAGCAGAGTTGGTCAGCCCACTGGTTCTCCCTTATCCATACCACCAGGATGAGCTCTCAAGAGCTCTCCAGCACTCCTCTGGCTAGGCCACTCAATGTCACCATAGGCAGGTTGCCAGGTCAGCTCTCCTGCTCTCCTGCTCTGGGGGCCAGCTCACCCTCATCAACACCTCCAGCTCCACTGTGCTACCTAGTCAAGGTTCAGGCCCCACTCTCCCTGTAGCTGTGAGGGGTTGGGTCGGTCTTCCTGTTCTCACACTCTTGGGGCTGGCTCACCTGTGCCTTTGCCATCAGGGCCAGCTCCACTGTGTTGACCAGGCCAGGTACAGGGCCTGCTCTCTCCAGTGCTACAGAGGGGGTAGAAGGCTAGCTCTCCTACCCTCAAGACCCCAGGGCCAGCTTTCCTAGCTACTACAGGTGTAAGGGGATATACTATGGGCATCACCTCTGCACCATGTCACCTCGCACCTGGTGAGTGGTAGAGACATCTCTCCCATGCTCTTTCTCTTGTGGCCAGCTCATCTGAGACCCTCCACCAGGACCAGCTCTATTGTGCTGTCTCAGGTGGCAAAGGGGGAGGGACAGAGGACATCTGTCCCTGTCCAGGCCACCTCACAGCAGAGGGGTGGTGGGGCCAGCTCTCCCAAGCTCACAACCTTGGGGACAACTCACTTGTGTCCCCCTATCATGCCCCTCTGCCACCAGGGCCCTGCTCTACTGTGCTGCTCGGGCAAGGTGCAAGGCCACCTCTCCCAAGTGCTGAAGCCGGTGAGGGTCAGGAACGCTGAGTTCAGGAGCCTGTAGGCAGCTTTCCCACCTGCTGGAGGTGGCAAGGGGCTATGGAGGTGGGGGGGGCATCACCTCTGCATTCATACTGCCCCATGGCAGATGAATGGTGGGGTCAGCTCTCCCTTATGTCCTTGGGGCTAGCTCACTTACACCTCTGCCACCAGGGCCAGCTCTCCCGAGTGCTGATCATGGTGAGAGATATGGCCATCTCTTCAGAGTGCTGCATCTGTGAGGAGCAGGCCAGTTATGCACAGCCTCTGGGCATTCAGGTGGTCCCTAGTGGCTGCCCTGACCAGGGGCATCCCCATGTTCTCTAATGGTAATATGAGCTATGGACTTTGACCCCTGCAGCTGTGTATCCATGAACCCAGACATGGCCCTCAGTGACAGCTCTGGCTGGACCTCATCATGGCCTCAGGTGGCAGGGCTGACCACTCACAACAGGTTACCCTCTCCACCCTAGAATCTCCAGTTCCATCTCCTCATAGCACTCAGGCTGCTTCACATCTCTTTCTCTCACATCTGACCAGCACACACTCACACACTGTGGTGGCTCCTGCTGCAGGCTGGCCAGGTGGCTGGGTGTGTGTGTGTCCCTGGATGACATCCTCCATCTGCTCTGTGTCGCATGATGACAAGTGGTGTCTATGGCCTGCCTGTGCCATGTCCTGGAGGGCAGGTCTGTGGGTGGCATGGCAGTCTGTAGGTCTGTCTGTCTTCCTCTTCCCGTGCTGCCCTGCCTGGATTTGATTTGATTTGATTTTTATATGTACTAGGCATAAAACAGCTTTGGCCACCAAGCTAGGCATGAAGCTAGGATGAACAATGGACTGCCATCTGCTCTGCCCCTGACTGGTATAAGAACACCACCACCACCAAGGGTTCTCTTTGCCCATAGCCAGGGTGGTCAAGGCCTCTCTTTTACCCCCTCAGACTGGGTTCATTGCAAGGCACATCACATCGAGCCCTCCATCATCAGTAGAGGCAATCAAGGGATGACAGCCTGTCGAGCTGCCACTTTCTTCCTTACAGCTCACCCCACCTCCTCTATATGATCCCTACCTTTCCCACTCACTAAGTTATATAGGTCTGAAGTTATGGCAGTCTAAGAAAGCGTGTTAAGGTAAACAAGTACAAGTTATGAAGGTCTGAGATGTGAAAGCTTAGTTGTAAAAGTCTGTAAATGCAAGTTATAAAAAAGTGCTTTGAGGTCTGAAGAGACGGAAGCTTAAGGAAGTTGTGAGGGTTTGAGACACTGATCTGAGGGATGAGTCTGGGAACGTAATTTAAAGTATGTGAAACATTTCAGATTTCTTTCTCTATGCTATTGTTACACTAAAACTTCAAAAGTTCATAATTTTAACATTTATCAGTAGCATTCTGATAAGCTATTAATCTAACCCTAATAAAATACTACTATTACCATAGTCACAAACTTAAGAATTTAAATTTCCTTTGCTTGTCTTTTAAAAATAGACTTAAGCCGGGCGTGGTGGCGCACGCCTTTAATCCCAGCACTCGGGAGGCAGAGGCAGGCAGATTTCTGAGTTCGAGGCCAGCCTGTTCTACATAGTGAGCTCCAGGACAGCCAGGGCTATACAGAGAAACCCTGTCTCGAAAAACCAAATAAATAAATAAATAAATAAATAAATAAATAAATAAATAAATAAAAATAGGCTTAAAAATGCTTCAGTGTGCTACACTCTGCCCAATCCATATATCCAGCTCTATGGAAAAAATGTTAATGCTTTTAACCCAAAGTCATTTTTAGATTCCCAAACTTATGCTGACTCAAAGACATAAATATACTGCACATTCTACAATATGAATTTCAGTACAGATTACAAACAATGGTAATGCTAATACGTTTAAAACTTTTATTTTTTAGAAACTTAAAAAATTCTTATAAGCTTTAGGAGGTCAACTTGAATCCACCTCTCACAGGTCAACCAACAGCCTAAATCCCCCACCTGTCTATCCCTGAGGGTGGGATCTTTTCCCCTTTCCTTGGTCTTGGGACTTCCCTTCCCCAACTACTAAGACCATGAACCTAAAAGTTTCAAATGTTCACCCAAGATAAAATTTCCCTCTAAACTCATTAACTTTACCTCTGTCTCTAGTCTATCTGTCCTTCCAGATCTCAAATCAACTACAAACTACTCCAGCAACTTGCCAGCCCCAAGTGTTCCCTTGGAATCTGTATGCTAGAAGCAAATAGCTTCAGAAGGCTCCAACACTGCTTAAGTTTCCCCAGAAGGCGGGGTAGAACCAGGACGTCAAATGAACCAGCCTTCTTATCCAGACCTTGACAAACATTCCAGTCTCATTGGGTCCAGATGAAATGATGGGACCAGTATCAGCAAAAGACATCTGGAAACAATGGCACCACTGGTCCAACACCCAGTGATCCAATAATAAAACAAAAAGATGCGACTGGAGAGGCCTTTGAGGTAGGTCCAAGAATAGCAAGCATGGCAACAATGAGTCTTGCCCTTTTCCCTTCTCTGTCCTTCTCTTGATAAAAACCATTAGATTACATGAAGCTAGTCTAACAAGCTTCATTCCCTTATCTGGCCACTGACTCGTCCTGAGACAAAACACTAAGTCCAACAATCAAAATTCATTATTTGGCTAGCATGTCCAATCAGGTCTTACTAACTCTCTCTAGCACAGGCTTTCTCCCTTTTTCCCCTTAAAAAGTCACTCTTGCAAAAAACATCCACTGCTACTGCTTGCTGTCTGCCTTTGCCCAATCCAGAGGCAGCACCCCCTGCTTGCCCCTTCAGGTTAATAAATCTCCTTTGTGCTGAGAATTTAATGTCTGGGGGTGTCCTCTGTACTGACTTGGAGGGGGTCAACCACATTTCCCAATTCATTTTATGAGGACACAGTTGCCCTGATACACAAACCACATAAAAACTCATCAAAGAGAATTACAGACCAATTTCTTTTACAAACATAGATGTAAAAACTACTCAATAAAATACTTGCAAATCAATCCCAAGAACACATCAAAAAGATCATCATCAACCATGATCAGGTAGGTTTGTTTCATCCCAGGGATGCAGGAATGTTTCAATATATGAAAATCAATAAATGTAATCTGCCATATAAATAAACTGAAAGGAAAAAAAAACACCCAATCTTCCTATTAGATGCTGAAAAGGTCTTTGACAAAATCTAACACCCTTTCTTGATAAAAGTCCTGGAGAGATTAGGGATACAAAGGACAATACCTAAACATAATAAAGGCAATTTACAAAACGTTTATAGCCCACATCAAATTAAATGGAGAAAAACTCAAAAAAATTCCACTAAAATCAGGAACAAGACAGGTTGTCCACTCTCCCCATATCTATTCTATATAGTACTTACAGTTCTACATAGAGCAAGAAGGCAACTAACGGAGAGCAAGGGGATACAAACTGGAAAGGAAGAAGCCAAAGTATTCCCTACTGGTAGATGGATGATAGGATAGTATACATATGTGACCCTAAAGTTCTACCAGGGAACTTCTGCAGCTGATAAACACCTTCAATGAAGTGGCTAGATACAAGATTGACTATAAAAAAAAGTCAGTAACCTTCCTATATACAAATAACAGAGAGCTGAGAAAGAAATCAGGGAAACAACACCCTTCACAATAGCCACAAATTATATAAAATATCTTGTGTAACCAAGCAAATGAAAGACTTATATGACAAAAACTTCAAGACTTTGAAGGAAGAAATTGAAGAAGATATCAGAGGATAAAAAGATCTCCATGCTCATGGATTGGTAGGCTCAACATAGGAAAAATGGCCGTCTTCCTAAAAGCAATCTACAGTGCAATCCCCATCAAAATTCCTACAGAATTCTTTAGAGACCTTAAAAGGACACTTCTCAACTTCACGTGAAAAACAAAAAACCCAGAATAGCTAAAATAGTCCTGAACAATAATAGAATTGCTGGAGATATCACCATGCATGGTTTCAAGTTGTGCTAGAGAGCTATAGTAGTAACTAATGGCGTTGGCATACAAACACATATGGTGATATATGGAACTAAAGACCAAGACATAAATTCATACACCCATGGACACCTGATTTTTTGATAAAGAAACCAGAATTATACATTGAAAAAAAAACCCAGCATTTTTAACAAATGGAGCTGGTCAAACTGGATGTCTACATGTAGAGAAATGCAAATAGATTTATACTTATCACCCTGCACAAAACTCAAGTCCAAGTGGATCACAGACCTCAACATAAAACCAGATATACTGAACCTGATAGAAGAGAAAGTAGGCAATAGCCTTGAACTAACTGACACAGGAGACAACTTTCTGAACAGAACCCAAAAAGCACAGGCAGTAAAATCAATACTTGCTAAATGGGACCTCATGAGACTGAAAAGCTTCTGTAAGGCATAGGACACCATCAATAGGGCAAAATGGCAGCTTACAGAGTGAGAAAATATTTTTTACCAACTCCATATCTGATAAAGAATTAATATCCAAAATGTATAAAGAACTCAAGAAACTAGATATCAAAAACCCCCCAGACAATCCAATTAAATGGGTACTGATCTAAACAGAGGAGTCTCAAATGGCTAAGAAACACTTAGAGAAACGTTCAACATCCTTAGCCATCAGGGGAATGCAAATGAAAACCAAGAGTCTTATCTTACATCTGTCAGAATGGTAAAGATCAACAACACAAACTAATTCTGGTGAGGACACAGAGAACACTCCTCCATTGCTGGTGGCGGTGCAAACTTGTGCAGGCAGTACGCTAATTAATATGGTCGTTCCTCAGAAGACTGAGAATTTTTCTACCTCAGAACCCACCTACACCACTATTGGGCCCAAGGACACTCCATCCTGCCACAAGTACACTTGCTCAGCTCTGTCCATTGAGGCCTTATTCATAATAGACCAAAACTGGAAACAACCCAGATGTTTCTCAACTGAGGAATGGATAAAGAAAATGTGATAATTTATACAATGAAGTATTACCCAGCTATAAAAAAGACATGAAATTTGCAGGCAAGTGGATGAAATTTGTAAAAATCATTCTGAGTGAGGTATCCCAGACTCAGAAAGACAAATGTGGTATGTATTTACTTATAGGTAGATATTAGTTGTTAAGTAAATGATAACCAAGCTACATTCTGTAGATCCAGAGAGCTTAGGTAAAGTGGACTCTGGGAGGGATGGGTGGATCTCCTGGGGAAGGGGAAATAGAATAGATTTTGCAGGTGGACCTGGGACAGGTGGGGGCAGGAGGGATCAGGTGTGTATGTGGGAATAGGATGGATGGAGAGTGTGAGGAGACACAGTTAGAATTGGGGAGCATTTGGAGGGCACTGTGGAAACCTATTGCAGTGGAAACTTCCTGGAATCTATGAGGGTGTTCTTAGTGAGGAGTCCTGGTAAGGAGGGAGATGGAGTCTGAACTGGCCATCCGTTGTAGCTAGGCAAGACTCCCAGTGGAAGAACTGGGTTGTATATGTTGAGTTGTTGACTAAGGAAGTCCCATGGAGATCTCTAAACAACACAGGATGATGCTAGGACAGAGGGTTGCTCTCTGCAAACTGAGGACAACATCTATCTCTCAGATCCTTCGCCAGCACCATGTCTGTCTGCATGTTGCTGTTTCCAGCCATGATGATAATGGATTGAACCTCTGAAACTGTACGTCAGCACCAATTGAATGTTGGCTTTTATAAGGGTTTCTGTGGCCATGGTGTTTCTTTACAGCAATGAAATCCTAACTAAGACACCCTATGCCTGGCTGTATAGCAGCTTTTGTGCCTTTCTATCTACATCAGGGCCTAACCTTCTCTTCCCCTAGATGTTTCTCTTCACTGTCACCATTTGCTTTCTGGAGTTCCTGTTTGTGAAGGTGACTGTAATCCAGGATAGAGTGCATCATGGAAGCAAAGGCTGAGAGAACAGTTGGAAGCTAGAGGCATTGTAGGAGAGTCCTTGGGAATCAGGGGAGACCAACAGCAGGATGGAGACTGGGCTGTTTTATGTGCATTTGTATGGATCTCTCCCTCTCCCTCTCCCTCCCCCTCTCTGTGAATGTGAGTGCTTGTGCACATGAGCACGCATATTTCTCTATCACTCTCTGCTTTATTTTTTGAGACAGGATTTCTGAGTGAACCTGGAACTCAGCAATTAGGTTAGACTAGATGCTAGCAAGCTCCAGAAGTTTCCATCTCCCCAGAACTCAGGTCATACAAGGCACACCTCCATGCCACACATTTTTTATGTAGGAGCTTGGGAGATCCAAACTCAGATCTCCCCATCCCCTGGCCCCACCTTGAAGTTGGATCCCTAGTCATCTGCGACTCCCCCTGATCATCTGGGATGTCCCACCACATTATGCAACTAAAGAGGCTGACAGATTGGAGCAGGAAGAGCTAACCTCGGTGACTATGACGAATAGTCCTAGAAATGCAGTTTCCTGTTGTATCATCATAGGTGCCATGCCTTGAAATCCATGAACAGAGAATGAATCCTGCATCAAGATGGAGAAACCCTCTCCCTGAGGCAGCTGGTCTCCTTCAGGCACCTTTCTTATTATTCTCAGCAAGGTGGTGTGAAAATTTGATAAGACAAGATATCAAAGTTCTGGCAGGTTGGTGAGAGGGCGATGGCTTACTGATAATGGGTAGATACAGCAGCACTGAAAGTACTTTGTTTTACTGCTTTGGGGCTCGTGCTTCAAAGCGGCTGAGTCAGCTCATCACAGCCACCCAACCTTCAAGAACATCATTTGCACAATTCTGCAGGGCAATGTGTGATGCATATTTCTGGGTGATCCTCTGGGGAGGATCAGGGTGATCCTCTGGGGTGTCAGGGTTGAGTCAACTAGTAATGCCACAGCCATGCATGAATGGTGTGTTGTCCTTGCTCTGGCACTTTCTTGCTCCTTTTGGGTCCAGGTGATCGATCATATTTTCTGAATTCAGCTTTGATGTTAGTTTTTTTTTCTCCCAAACTAGTCAAGATTGCTGTCAGTGACGGTGAGTATTTCCCAGTGGTCCTAGGGATCGGGCTACTTTCCCAGTGGTCCTAGGGAGCGGTTACTCTCCCAGTGGGTCTAGGGAGTGGGCTACTCTCCCAGTGGGCCTAGGGAGCGGGCTACTCTCCCAGTGGGCCTAGGGAGCGGGCTACTCTCCCAGTGGGCCTAGGGAGCGGCTATTTTCCCAGTGGGCCTAGGGAGCGGCTTCTTTCAAAGGCTTGAGATCCCTTTTCCTTTTTGGGACAGGGTCTCACACTGAGGCTGAGCCTTGCCTTGAACTCATGGCGATCCTGCTTCAGCCCCTTAAAGGGTGGGATTGCAGATGTGAGGATTGTGCCCAGAATCTCTTCCTCCTCTTCTTTTGTTGATGTGTGCACGTGTGTGAATGAGCACTTGGAGGCTAGTGGTAAGTCTTAGGTGTAGTTCTTCAGTAGCCAGATATAGTGGTGGCCTGCCTAGGGATCCGCCTGTCTCTGCTTCCCTGGTCCTGGTGTGTGCCAGTCCTCCATGGCTGCTTTTCAAACATCGACTGTTGGGACTGAGCTCGGGTTTGAGCTTGTGAGGCCAGCACATTCCTGAGCGACTCTCTTCCTCCTTACAGGTAAGAACAACTCAGTTACTGGCGCGTGCACATCTTTAATGCAGTGCTTGGGAGGCAGGTTTATGGATCTGTGAGTTCCAGGCCAGCCTGGTCTACACAGAAGCAAATTCCAGACCAGCCGGTTATATAATGAAACCTTCTCTCAAAACCAAACCAAACCAACCACCACCCCACCTCCAACCTAACCCAAAACCCCAAACAACAACAACAACAACAACAACAACAACAACAACAACAACAACAACAACAACACCCATTGCCTAGTGGAGAGGGACATTAATTAAGGCTGTGTGGATAGGATTGAGCAACCACTACAATAACTTTGTCTTTAAGCCTTCCATTGTGAAATATTTAAGAAAACGATTCTCAGAAAAGTCTTTTCTAGATAGGTAGTGGGAGCAAGGGCTCCCAAGCCAGTCCCTTGTCTTCTCTTGCACTCTCCCAGGCTGCACAGTGGCAGGGAAGGCCCTTAATTCTAGATGAAGCTCTCTATGTGTTATCTATTACTCTAATGAGCCTGAGAGATGGGGAGAGGGAAGGATGCTCTCTCCAGCTATTACTGCCTCCCCCAGAGGGTTGACACACACAAGCTCATTATTGCGTTATGTTTTATTCAACAAAATAACTTTCATGTTGTAGCTTAAATTGAATTCGCTAAAACATCTTTATTTCCCACATTATGTGCCTCAAGTGTCTTCAAGGGGCCTGTGTGCTCTCCAGAATGAAGCTGTGGAGATGGCACAGTGAGAGTCAATCTAGAGAGCAGTGCAGCTATACAGTGGTAATTGGCCTTCCATGTAATTAAAGGAGCCAAGTTCCTCGTCAGAGACCCAGAGGCAGGATCATAAAAATAATCCACTTATGAGAACCTTTATTGTTGGTGGCCGGTGAAACAATGGCTCTACAAACAGATTTGCTTACTCAGTTCCATTTATAAAGAATCAGCAAAGTGATGCTTTGGACCAGCCTTTTCTTGACTCTCATTTTAAAAAGATTTATTTTTATTTTTTAAAATGTGTGTGTTGTGTACCTGTATGCATACACACATGCACAGAGGCCAGAGAACAGCAGGGACCTGTGCCACATTCTGATTTATTTCCTTGGAACTTAGTCCCCATTGAGTCTAGAATGCACCGATTTTGCTAGGCTGGTTGGCCAGGGAATTCTCAGAATTTACATGTCTCTACCTGTCTCCAGTCCTGGGGTTACAGGCACTCTTATATACATTTAAAATGTATTTTTATTTTTAATTTTTTTTTTTTGTGAGAACTAGAGATTCAAACTCAGATCCATTGAGGCTTGAAGGGCTTGGTCATGGGAATGTAACTGGGTGATGAAGGAATGAAGAAAGGACAGACAGACAGACAGACAGGCAGGCAGACAGACAGGCAGGCAGGCAGGCACGTGTGCACGCACGCACACACGCACACACACACACACACACACACACACACACACTCACAGAGAGACAGAGATAGAGAGAGACAGAGACAGAAAGAGAGAGAGAGAGAGGGAGGGAGGGAGAGAGAGAGAGAGAGAGAGAGAGAGAGAGAGAGAGAGAAGAAGCACAAGAGCTGGGATCAGGTGGGCAGATCTATCTGGAGCAACATCATTTATTTATAAGAACTCTTTTTTTTTTCCCCGAGATAGGGTTTCTCTGTGTAGTCCTGGCTGTCCTGGAGCTCACTTTGTAGACCAGGCTGGCCTTGAACTCAGAAATCTGCCTGCCTCTGCCTCCTGAGTGCTGGGATTAAAGGCGTGCGCCACCACTGCCTGGTTTACAAGAACTCTTAATCCAGAACTGCAGATTATCTGTAAGGCACAGGGATGGGGTTGAGGAGAGGAGCAGGGAAGTTAGATTGTCTCAATGGGTGGTCTCCATAGGTGGGCAGTCTCCATAGGTGGGCAGTCTCCATAGGTGGGCAGTCTCCATAGGTAGTCTGCATAGGTGAGCGGTCTCCATAGGTAGACAGTCTGCATAGGTGAGCGGTCTCCATAGGTAGACAGTCTGCATAGGTGAGCGGTCTCCATAGGTAGGCAGTCTGCATAGGTGAGCGGTCTCCATAGGTAGGCAGTCTGCATAGGTGGGCGGTCTCCATAGGTAGGCAGTCTGCATAGGTGAGTGGTCTCCATAGGTAGGCAGTCTGCATAGGTGAGCGGTCTCCATAGGTAGGCAGTCTCCACAGGCGAGCAGTCTCAGGCTGTAGACATGCAGGAGGAGGACACTGAGTTGCTGATTCTGTATTCACCTCTACTTGGAACAGGAAGGCTTTGCCGTTCATGTGAGGCATTGATCCTTGACAAGGCTATACTCCTGTCAACAACACACATTCACTCAGGGCTTCCTCAGCTCTCCACACAAATCCTCAGGTTGATGGTAGCAAGTGATCTTACCTGTGCAGAAGTCTCCCCAGCACCTGCCCTCTTCAAAGTTATCTTTTGAGACAGAGTTTCAAGTAGCCCAGGATAGCCTCAAATTTGCAGTGTGGTCAAGGATGGCCTTGAATTTTTGATTCTCCATCTCAGAAGGGCTATGATTATAGGTATGTGCCACTGTGCCTGGTGTATGCAGCTCTTGGGCATCTAATCAAAAGCTTCCTGAATGCCAGACAAGCACTCTTACAGTGCCTGAGTTGCAGCCCCCACCATCTTGTTTAGTGCTTGTTTACTTAATGTAGTGCTAGAGACTGAATGTAGATCTATCCATGCTAGGCAAAGACAGTGAGCTTTGGCCTAGCATCAACCATTTCCATGAAGGCCTTTCCAGCAGTGATTTTTATTATGAGTTTGTCTTTCAAGATGGCTCCTAATGGCCATGCCTGGAGAAACAACCGGTGTCTGCCTCAAAGTGTATGATGGTGGGCTGACTTTAATACTGAGTCTTGTCTATCATTGTTGTATTCCTCTGTGGGATCTCCAGGGGCTGTCCACCTATTGCCTCAAGTCCCTTCAAGTTTCATTTCTTTCCTAGAACTTTGTTCAGAGGTATGCCATTCCTCACAGCTTGCTCTGGGGTCCTCAGCCCACCTTTGATTCACTCTCTGGTCCTCTATGTTAGACTTACCACATCTACTACACTTCCAGAACACCCGGACTCCATCTTGAATGTCTTCCTCTTCCCCAGCCAGGTTTACCTGCCTCTGCAGCTCCATATGAAGCCTTTGCTGATCACCCAGTCTTACTGGGCTTAGCTTAGTCCCCTCCAGCCTCCTTGCTTTCCAACCTTCCTTGGACACATGGCTCCTCGCTCAGCTTGCTGTGGCGTGAAGAGGCACGAGGGTTGTCACAGACAGCGTGCAGTAAGCACCAACACTGCTCTCCCACTAAAGCCTTTAGACTGTTCCCTCTCTTCACCACATTGAACCAGTGGCTTCTCTATGAAGAATGATTTTCAGAAACAAAACTCAGGAGAAACACGTTCTGTCTCAGCTCCAGTGCTCACCTCACTATTGTGTGACTTTACCCAGGAGAATGTAGAGAAGCATCTATTCAGACAAACCCTGACAGAAGGAAAAGAGAATCCTACCGGAGCCCAGCACAGTGAATCAGTGCGTGTGGACTACAGCAGCTATTCTATGGGGAAACCCACCACCCCTAGTCGATTGCTCACCTCTTACATAATGTAGGTGTAAGGAACACATGGTCCCAGAAGACACTTTTCCCGGTGCTTCAAAGCTACCTGCCGCCACAGCCCTGGACCACATCTGCGGCCCCAGATAACTATGGAAACCAAGCCATACAGAGTGTGTGTGCACGTGTGCGGATGATAAGGGAAGCCCATGAAGTAATGTATGAAACACCCTAGTTGTAATTGGCTGAATTTAGTTTAAAAACCCCTGGTCTGGCACGGCAACTCATTCACCCCTGGGCCCAATGGAGATGTGTAGTGTTGAGAGATGACTCCACACAGACGCCCAAATGGACACTACTGCCCAGACGAGACAAACCTGCATCGCTGAGGTCTAGCTCCAGCGGAATCCAAAATCAGCAGGAAGGAGTCTAGAACCTTATCTGAGCGCATCAAGCCAGCCAGATCAGAGGTTAGTGTGTGTGCACGTGTGAACGAATGCGATCCCATCTCGCTATTTACTTGTTTATTGCTGTTTATGAATAAATGAGCTGTTAGAATGACAGCTAGTTCCTCCTAGTTCAGGCCTCCCTTTTTGCCTCTTAATCCTGATTTGCGACAGCAGGGGAGGGTCATGGACCTTCCTCCCCAATTCCTTTGTCCCACGAAGGTCTCCTATCAGTGATCAGAGCTGCTCTGCTTCAAGATTGCAATGGTCACCTCCAACTCAATGGTAGTAGTTAAACTCTGCTTGCTGTGTGAGAACAGGTTGGTTAGTGGCTAAACCTGTCTGACATCAGCTTTTGTGAAGTGGAAAAATGGACACTGAGACACTCACCTCAAAGGGCTCTGGAGTCGGTAATCTTCTAAGTCCTCAACAACCAGGCCATAGCATAGACAGGTTTATCCCTCCGCTGGGGAGAGCGCTTGATTCTTCACACAGACACTCCAGCCCACTCAAGAGCAAATCCACTCTGTAGCCTGTGTCTTCATGCAAGCTTAATGTCACTTAGAGGCTTTCGGACACAGGGCTGGTGACCTTTAGAGTACAGAGATGCTTTGAAATGTCAGTTAAGAAGGGGGCAGGTGACAGATGGCCTTTCAGAGCACATATAAATTAGGAGAGAGAAACTCACTTCTAGGAATGAGGGGGGATGGAGGCAGCTGGCAGGCTTCTTGCTTTATCTTGCCCCAGCTTTTCCTTCTGTTGAAGGATTTCCCAGATTTCTAGAGAGCTTTGATGGGTGTGTGTGACAGTGTGAATTAAGGGTCTTCTAGTCGGGAGCACAGCAGTGACTCTCTTCAAAAAGAGCAAGAGTGAACAAGCTCTTCAAGGGGAGATATCTAGGTTTGATGCCCAGCACCCAAACGGCAGCTCACAACTGTCTGTAACTCACAACTGTCTGAAATTCTAGTTCCAAGGGACCTGACACCCTCTTCTGGCCTCTATGGACACCAGATAGGCATGTGGTACATGTGTGTATGTGTGTGTGTGTGTGTGTGTGTGTGTGTGTGTGTGTGTGTGTGAGAGAGAGAGAGAGAGAGAGAGAGAGAGAGAGAGAGAGAGAGAGAGAATCAGACGATCAAGAAAACCCTTGGTGAGTTCCAGGCCAGCCTGGGTTACATGAAACTCTTGTGTAAAAGAGAAGGGTGGGAGGGGAGAAAAGAGCTGTACCTGATTGATTGTGACTATGGTGACCTCAGCACACTGAAGTCTGGTCAGGGTAAGTGACAGATCATACATGAGAACACTTGTGTGACTTCGAGACAGCCTCATCTTCTGGCTCTTAGGAACAACAGCCCCCTCTCTCTCCCCTGCATTTCCCCAGCCACAGTTGCCAGCACTTTCTCAGCCTCCCTCAGTAGCCAGCTCACAGCAAGGCATGGAAGCAATCCTTGAAAGGCACTTACCAGCTAGCACTTGGAGGGCTCTGGCAGCCCCTCCAGGTATTTACGTTTTTTAAATTGGTAACCAGTTATCTCAAATGAGCTTCTAATTAGTAGAGCTCCAGGGCTGTGAGGAAATGAAGTGAAAATATGTAACTACTGCAGGGGACTATTTAGTATGGGCCTGCCCTCCCCAAGCACAGCGTAGCTTTTCCTATTGTCTTTTCTTGGGTCCCAGTGACTTTCTTTCTAAATCCCTGACCCCCCCCCCTGGCTTGTGGGCACTGCATGTTAAAAGTTGAGTTCAGTGAATTGGAAGAGCCTGGAGAAGTTATGCAAAATACCACTTGCTGTCACAGGTTCTGGAAGTTTGACGACCTCTCTCAAGGGTAGAATGGAATCCCCTTCTCCCTGAACCAAAGAAGGTTTCGCAGAACAGGTATCAGGCTGATGGCTCTATGCAATACTGGTTTAGTCAATTATTATTACCACCACCACCACACCACCACCACCACCATCATTTAAACAGTCATTTACTTGTGTGTCTGTGTAAGCTTATGTGTTATGGTGTGAGTAATGGAGGTCAGAGAGTAATTTGTCAAAGTTGGTTCTCTCTCTGTAGACCCTGAGAATCCAACTCAGGCTGTCAGGCTTGTCAGCAAGTACCTTTACCTGTGCAGCCATCTTGCCAACCCCAAGGTTAACTTAGAAAAGTCCGAAGTCACAGCAGCTTCTTCTTGGCTCTTTGGACTCAGTTGTGCTCTCAGGAAGCCCAAGTATCCTGTGGACAGGAACAAGGGCAGTTGGCCCACAGCTTTCCCAGGCTGAATTCGTGCCTGGTACTAGTCATCACCCGGTAGCTCCCCTCCCCCAGAGAAACTAGGATGGAAGTGGGTACTTCCTGATTAGCTTGGTCCAGCTGTGGCTTTGTCATCAGAACAAATGATGCATTCTCTAAGCCACTGGAGTTTAGAATACAAACTATGGCTGTCTGTGAAGCCATAGGTATTTAAGATACTGGTTTTGCATAGGAATTCTCCCCCCCCCCCCCCCCCCCCCGTGGAACAGTGCAGTAGAGATGGGTCAGGATGCAGGATGAGTGAGTTTCAAAACTCTTTAGAGAGAGATGAGGAGACTCACCCTTTCCTGGGGTTCTCAGAGAGTGTCTGACACTGTTAAAGCACTGTTAGAATTTATTATAATCACTTTCAACATTAACGATGAGTTCTTATTGTAATCACTTCTGACACTGATAGTAAAGCCATGTGGCTTCCTAATTGGTAGCTGTTGGACTCTCCCCAGGTGCCCTAGCTATGCTGGACAAAAGGATTCTCCATCGATCGGTGCAGCCCCTGAAGATGCGGCTTCAGCCAGGACTGTTTGCACCACACACACAGAGGCCAAGTGCAGATGACCCCAAGGCCAGTTCTTCCTGGGCCAGAGAGTCAACTCCTCACTCCCAAGCTCGGGGGCAGTGACAATGGTTACAGTCAGAGGCTGAGGAATTCTGACACCTGGGTTCTCAGATGCTGCCAGAGGCTGTGGAATTTTGACTTCTCAGACATAAGACCTTCTACTCAAGGTCAAGAGCCACAGGTCTGACACTGCAGGTCTGCATAGCAGCTGGAAGACCTGTAGAGTGAAGAGTCCTGGGCTTGGGAGATGGCTCGGTGGGTAAAGGTCTTACCATGGAAACATGAGGACCCCAGGAATGCTGGGCATAACAGCGATTTCTGTAATTCCATCACTCCTGTGTTGAGATGGATGGTAGAGACAGGAGAATTCTTTGAAGCCCATGGGCTGGCTGGCTTCATATATGCAGCACTGAATATGAGGGACTTTGCCTTGAACATGGTGGGAGGTGAGGACTGAGAGCTAACATTGTCCTTTGACATCTACATCAGTGACAAGACACAACAGCACACGATAAAAAAACAAAACAGATGGATCTGGAGAGATGGCTCAGTGGTTAGAAGCACCACTGACCTTGCAGGAGACTCAAGTTTGGCTCCCAGCTCACAAATGCCTGTAACTCCAGGGGCTCAGATGCCCTCTTCTTGTTATTAGACGCGTTCTCACGACCGGCCAGGAAAGACGCAACAAACCAGAATCTTCTGCGGCAAAGCTTTATTGCTTACATCTTCAGGAGCCAGAGTGCAAGAGAGCAAGCAAGGAAATGGCGAAACCCCATCCCTTTTTAAGGAGAATTATCCTCCACCTAGGACGTATTACTCCCTGATTAGCTGCAGCCCATCGGCCCAGTTGTCATCACGGGAAAGGCAGAACACATGGTGGGAAAACTGCCCCTGCATGTGTGCAGACTATGTTTACCACTTAGAACACAGCTGTCAGTGCCATCTTATAATGGCAAATGTGAGGGCGGCTCCTCACATCTTCTGGTTCTCTGGACACCTGCAATGTGCCCCTAGTGCATGTGTGCGTGCACACACACACACACACACACACACACACACACACACACCAGTTAGTTTTAAAATGCCTCAGCTAGCTCAAAGTCTGGGCAGTTCTAATCCTCCCCTTGGCTAGTACACATTTTCCTCCTATAATTCTGGCTTAACGCCCTCTAGTTCTATATTTTATTTTTGTTGCCCTGGTTCCTTCTGGGTGGCTCCCTAGTCTTTGCTGCACAAGATGCTTCTGGATAGCCTTTCCAGGGGCCCATATTCCTTCTCACCTACATTTCGGATAGTTTTTCCTTCTGCAGCTCTATATCCGATCCATCTCCCTCTGAATTATGGCAATTCTCTGTTTTCCCTTCTCTCAGTTGCTAGCCCATGCAAATCTAAAGGTCCTGCTTCAGTCTGCCTTCCCAACCACTGGTCATTGTCTCTTTATTGACCAATCAAAAGCCAGTTGGGGACAAGAACCTTCAGCATTTGGACATGCAGATTCCCAATTTTGAGGGCTGGATTAATTGGAAGCCTTGGAACCAATCCCCAGCATCATCTTTTCTGTCCAAATTTTAAAAAAGGCTCTTCTGTCAGACATAAATTGAGCATAACCATAACAGTTATGTAAATTACAAAGTACGATATGCAATTAACATCCAGTCTGTCATATTTGGCAATTTAGATAAAGTATTCTATTATCTATCTTAGCTTAATGAGTTACAATTCTGTACCTAAATCATGTTTGATTTCAACTTGTATTACCATCTGAAAACCGTCTTTTGAATCTAGAACACCTTTAATGCTAAACAGCTTACGTTCAATTGTGAGGTTATAATTAGTCTTCAACCTCGTCAGTCAGAGATTTGATAAGGAATTAAATATTACCTGAGTATGTAGGAAGAACACAGACGCAGCTTCCAAAACCTTTTCTTCCCTGTTCAAAACGATACCATCTCCAAGTTATCCCTTAAAATGACAGCCCATCTATAATTTGTAAAATAATCATAACCAGACACTCAAACGCAAGGAATCAGACTGATGACGCCCATGGCTTCCTCCTGCCGGATAGGGATGATAAGAAATTCTTTAAAGGGGTGGGGAGGGGAAGGAAGATTAGAAAAAGTGCTAGGCTTAAGACAGGTAGATTTAGCATCTGTTACCCATTTTCTGTTCAGGGCTGAACTGAGGTTCTGACTGGGTCCGTCTGAAAGGCTGGATGAACCAAATCCACAGGGAATCAGTGGCATCCCTGAGGCTGTTCTAGAAGTGAGGCTCTGGAAGCACCAGGAAGCAGGGGGCCGGAGCGGCAGGTCAGCTCAGTGTCCCAGCAGATGAATCAGGGTCGTACAATCTGCAACGTATGAATCACAAGCAGAATTTCTGTACTATTAAGATATTCGTATCCATTGTGCAGGGTGCACAGATCAGTTAAGGATGAAATCTGTTCCTTGTTTGAGCAGGTAAAAGACAATTGTCTTTTTTATGAATTATTTTTAACAATAACCAATTGTGTGATAAATCTCCATTCATGATATATGAAGGAGGGCATGAAAAATCTTAAGGATTCCATAACCAACAAGATTTACTGTCTAATTTTAGCTGAAGTTTTAGTTAGAGACATTTTTATGTCTAAGTCAGTTACTGGACTCTTCCCATGTTGAGGAATCAGCAGATCAAGTTGCCTGTCCTGTTCAATTTTCTCGAATTTTTCTTTGCTGTAGTCAAGATCCTCAGAGGGTCTCTCCTGTCCTACCTGATCCATATCACTGTGGAAGGGGTCCAAAGCCTCTTCCCTTTTCCCGTCAGCACAAATGCAGAGCTTTCTCCCAGGAACTGGAAAGCGTTAAAGGTACAGCTTGACCTCTCTCGCAGAGGAGCTATAACTGCCACACTCATAGCCACACGAATTTTGATAATTAAAGCAATTCAAAGCAGTTAAAGCAATCTAAACAAACATTAACCATTGAGACAGTGCTTCTTCACCATCTCCTGCTTTTTGACCTATACTTTAAGATCAATATTTTACACATCTATGTATAGTCAAATCATGCCTACTATGGAGAGGAGCTCTGTGAGTACTTATGATAGTATGTCACTTTCTCTTTATGTAATTCTCAAGGCCTAAGTTTCTATTCTCTGAGATAGGTTAGACTCCCTATCCCTTGCTTTTTAATCTAATTTTTAAGGATAGGAAACCTCAGTATTGTCTATGTCTACTTACTGTATAAGTCTATTTTCAGGCTCAATTTTGTCATACCAGGCTAAACAATCACAGAAATCTCATGTGGACTATGTTCAAAGATTTTGAGAATTTGCCCTGGCAAGACTTTTAAATTTCTCTAAAGAAATTTTTTTTTTTCATTCAGTCTCCCTAACTTCTTTCCTCTGTATACTTAAGAACATTTAAGCAATTACCATTATACTCTCTTCTATCCTTAAAAGGAATTAAATACAAATTTATAAAAATTTATTTATCTGGTGACTGGAGCAGTCTGCTTCTCACTGCCTTCCTTCTAGCACCCAGTAAAGGAACCAGACAGCCTCTTTCACAGCAGAGGCTCCCAGCATCTCTGAGCTGAGGCTCTCTAATGTGTGCAGCTTTGTTCTAGTTTCATGGCTTGAGTGGGAACCACATGACTTGGCTCTGCTAGCTGAGAAACTACTTCTCCCCTGTGGGGCATTGGGCTATGCAAAGACAGTCTGGTCTCTAGTCAAGCTGAAGTGGAACCCCGGGACCTGGTGGTGATAATTCATCTACATGGGATGGAAGGAGTTCTCTCATGTCACCTAGAACCCTGGCTCCTGTCGAAGTTATCGCCCCCTTAGCCCCAACAAGAGAAGCATGGTTAGTAGTCATGTGGGGCAGTGTCCCAAGCTTCTGACCTTCAGGTTAGACATCTCCCCAGTTACCTAGCAACAGAAAAGATAGCAGCATACTTTAAGAGGGGCTGTTTGGCCCCTTCTCACTCTCACTCCTCTTGCTCTTACTCCTCTTACTCCCCTTACTCTCTTCTCCTCTCTCTCCCTCTTACTCTCTAGCCTTTCTTCTCTCTCTCCCTTTCCTCTTTGTCTCTTCTTGGCCATGGCTGGTCTCTCTCTCTCTCTTTTACCTTCTCTCCTTTCTCCCTGCCTTTCTATAATAAAGCTCTGTCTCTGTTCATCTGCGATTACTCTCACCTCCGTGGAAACCTCTCTCCCTATGCCCTCTCTCCCATAACCCTGGGGCTACAGGGTGTCGTCCCTAGTGCCCCGATTGGGGGCTTTCCCTTGTACCCCCCCCCCCCCCATCAAGAGGGGTCAGTGGCCCTGGCCGAGTGGAAAGCATCTGGCAGCCTTCCCATGTCTGCCTGCCCAGAGCATAGGAGGAACTCTGGCCAGCTGTGGGCTATCCCCCCTCCCCCCTCTTCCCCAGTCCCCTTTTTAGTTACCACACTCCTCTCCTCCTAGACTTATATCAATTGTGTGTGTGTGTGTGTCCATCTGTGCCTGGAGCTGACCATGTGCCAAACCTCTCGTACCCAAATTCCTCCCAGAGAGAATTGGTCTCCCAGGAGTGCAGACACACAGGCTTATAGGAGAGACAAGCTACAATCAGAGACAGCAAGACCAGCTAACACCAGAGATAACCAGATGGCAAGAGGCAAGTGCAAGAACATAAGCAACAGAAACCAAGTCTACTTGGCATCATCAGAACACAGTTCTCCCACCACAGAAAGCCCTGGAAACTCCAACACACCTGAAAAGCAAGACTCTGATTTAAAAATCACATCTCATGATGATGATAGGGGTTTTAAAGAAGGACATAAATAACTCCCTTAAAGAAACACAGAAGAACACAGGTAAACAGCTAGAAGCCCTTAAAGAGGTAACAAACGTCCCTTAAAGAATTAAAGAAAAACACAACCAAACAGGTGAAGGAATTGAACAAAACCATCCAGGATCTAAGAATGGAAATAGACACAATAAAGAAATCACAAAGGGAGACAGCCCTGGAGATAGAAAACCTAAGAAAGAGATCAGGAGTCATAGATGCAAGCATCACCAACAGAATACAAGAGATAGAAGAGGGAATCTCAGTTGGGGAAGATACCATAGGAAACATTGACACACATTCAAAGAAGATACAAAATGCAAAAAGCTCCTAACTCAAAATCCAGGAAATCCAGGACACAATGATACAGACCAAACCTAAGGATAATAGGTATAGAAGAGAGTGAATAGTCCCACCTTAAAGGGCCAGTAAATATCTTCAACAAAATTATAGAAGAAAACTTCCCTAACCTAAAGAAAGAGATGCCTATAAACATACAAGAAGCCTACAGATCTCCAAATAGATTGGACCAGAAAAGAAATCACTCTTGTCACATAATAGTCAAAACACCAAATGCACAAAACAAAGAATATTAAAAGCAGTCATGGAAAAAGGTCAAGTAACATATAAAGGCAAACTTATAAGAATTACATCAGACTTCTCACCAGAAACTATGTAAGCTAGAAGATCCTGGGCAGATGTTATACAGACCCTAAGAGAACACAAATGCTAGCCCAGGCTACTATACCCAGCAAAAGTCTCAATTACCATAGATGGAGAAACCAAGATATTCTATGACAAAAACAAATTTAGACAATATCTTTCCACAAATGCAGCCCTACAAAGGATAATAGATGGAAAACTCTAACACAAGGAGGGAAACTACACCCTAGAAAAAGCAAGTAAGTAATCTTCTTTCAACAAACCCCAAAGAAGATAGTCACACAAACATAAAAATAACATCACAAATAACAGGAAGCAAAAATCAGTATTCTTTAATATCGCTTAACATCAATGGACTCAATTTCCCAATAAAAAGACATAGACTAACTGACTTGATACATAAACAGGACCTAGCATTTTGCTGCATACAGGAAACACACCTCAGTGACAAAGACAGATACTACCTCAAAGTAAAAGACTGGAAAATAATTTTCCAAGCAAATGGTCCCAAGAAACAAGCTGGAGTAGCCATTCTAATATTGAATAAAATTGACTTTCAATGGAAAGTTATCAAAAAAGATAAGGAATATATCTAGAAGATGTTCCAACATGTAATAAGGACACATGCTCCACTATGTTCATAGCAGATATATTTATACTAGCCAGAAGCTGGGAAAAACCCAGATATCTCTCAACAGAGGAATGTGTTCAGAAAATGTGGTACATTTACACAATAGAATACTATTCAGCTATTATAAACAATGACTTCAGTAAATTCTCAGGAAAATGGATGGATCTAGAAAATATCATCCTGAGTGAGGTAACTCAATAACAAAAGTCCACACATGGTATGTACTCACTGATAAGTGGATATTAGGTAAAGAGCATGGAATACCATGCTTTCTCTCTCTCTCTCTCTCTCTCTCTCTCTCTCTCTCTCTCTCTCTCAGCATGGATACAACTTACAGACCACATGAAGCTCAAGAGGAAGGAAGACCAAAGAGTGGATGCTTCAGTCCTACTTAGAAGGGGAAATAAAATAATCTAGGGAAGTAGAGGGTGGGAAAGACTTGGGAGGAACAGGGGGAGGGGGAAGAAAAGAGGGGGGCAGAATCAGGTATGGGAGGAGATGGAGGAAATGTACAGAGGGTCAGGAAATTGAACAGAGGTGTGTAGCAATGGGGGATGGGAGACTGGGGATAGCAATCAGAAAGTCCCAGATGCCAGGAAAGCAAGAACCTCTCAGAACCCCACAGGGATGGCATTAGCTGAAATACCCCAAAAGGGGAGGGAACATCTGTCAAACCATATCCAGAGGTTAAGCATGGCCCCCAGTTGAAGCATGGGGTCACCCACCCATTTCTAAAATTTTAACCCAGAATTGCTCCTGTCTTAAGGAAATACAGGGACAAAGAGTGGAACAGAGACTGAAGGAAAGGCCATCTAGAGACTACCCCATCTGAGGTCCATCTCTCATGCAGACACCAAACCCAGACACTACTGTGAATGCCAAGAAGTGCTTGCTGACAGGAGTCTGATAAAGCTGTCTTCTGAGAGGCTCTGCCAGATCCTGACCAATACAGATGTGGATGCTCACAGCCAACCATTGGACTGAACACAGGGACCACAATGGAGGAGTTAGGGGAAGGACTGAAGGGGCGTCAATGGGAGGGGAGGCCCTGGGTCCTGTGAAGGCTTGATGACCCAGTGCAGAAGAATGCTAAGGGTGGTGAGGTGGGAATGTAGATGGGTGGGTGGGGGAGCACCCTCACAGAAGCAGAGTAAAGGGGATGGGATAGGGGATTTGCAGAGGGGAAACCAGGAAAGGGGATGATGAAATGTAAATAAATAAAATATTCAATTAAAAAAATTGCACGCATGCACATGCATGCATGCACACACTCAAGTGTGTGTGTGTTTCATCCCAGAATCCCTAAATAATTTTAAAAGTGAGTTCTCATCCACCATGTTGCATTCTATTTGCAGCAGTAGTTGGCCCCTAACACTCCTCTCCAACACTCCCACCACCAACACTTCCACCTCAACACCTCCATGTGCAACACCCCCCACCAATATCCCTACCCCCACCACTCCATCCCAACCCCACCCCAACACCCTCACTACTAACAACCTCACCTCAACACCCCCATCCCCAACACTTCCACTACCAACTCTCCCACTTTAATCCCCTTACTCCCAACATCCCACCCCAACACTCCCACCCCCAGACCCCTAAGACCCCTACCCCAAACACTCCCACTAACAACACCCCCACCACATCAACCCTATGCCAACACCCTCATCCCAACTCCCTACCCCTAAAACCCCCACCCCAACCTCCCATCCCAACCTTCCCACCCCAACACTCCCACCACCAAACCCCCATGTCCTCCACCCACCTTTATGCCTCCCTTTCTTTGTTTTACTCACTGAGCCTTTAGGCATACACACAGGCATGGGGCATCCACCAGAAGAAAAATCAGTATGGTCCCTTCCAGCAACTGTCACCTGTCAGTAGCTTCCCAGCTAGGGGTGGGACTTGGTGGCCCCTCTCCCTTCCATGCTGGAATGTTGCTGGCTTGATCTGGTGCAGGTCTCGGCCGGTGACCACAGATGCTGAGAGTTCAGAGTATAAAAGCCGAGTTCCCCCCAGAAGACACAATTTCTCAGTGCTCCTCCCCATCCTCCCACTCTGACACTCTTTCTGTCCTGTGCTTAAGATGGTCCCTGAGCCCTGGTGTGTTGACATAGATGTCCAATTTAGGGATGAACACTCAACAGTCACTTTCTCTACCTTGGTTTTGGAGACAGGGTTTCATGATGAATCTGGAGCTTACCCATATGAGCTAGAAGCTCACACTTCTAGTCCTGCACTGGGTAGGTGGAGACAGACTGATCCCTGGGACTCACGGACAAGCCAGCCCGTCAAGTTCCCGGCCAATGAGAGACCCTGTCTCACAAAACAAGGTGACAGTACAGATGAGATGACTCAGTGGATAAGACTCCTTCCCTGCAAACAGGAGGACCTGAGTTTTTTTCAAGGCAGGGTTTCTCTGTGTAGCTCTGGCTGTCCCGGAACTTGCTCTATAGACTAGGTTGGCCTCAAACTCAGAGATCTGCCTGCCTCTAATCCTGAGTGCTGGGATTAAAGGTGTGCGCCACAACCGCCTGACTGTGTACCTGATTTTTAAGTTCCCAGCACTCATATAACAAACAAAAAACCAAAACCAGGTATGTTTGTGTGCCTGCAACCCCAGCTCACAGGGTACAGAGTGAGTGGATTATATAAGTCCCCTTGCCAGCCAGCCTACCTGAAACAGTGTCAGCTTCAGTGAGGGACCCCAGCTCAAGGCAATGAGCTAGAAAGCAATCTAAGGAAGCTTTTACATATGTGTGCATGAATGCATGTACTCACACAATCACATGTTCGTCACACACACATGCACACGCACATGTGATATAACACCACAGACACACATAGGAAAAGAGAAGCCAAAGTGGACAGTGCTTGGGGAACTACAGCCAAGGACATCCTCTGGCCTCTGCATGCAGATACATACATATGAACAAGTATGTACACACAAAATTACAGACCACAGTACTGTTAAGATTGTCTTCCATAATAGATGGGGAGATGAACCCTCTTGGGCCCTTCATGGGCTGGTTTCATGAAGAGCATGTGGATGGCTGTGTCCTTGGCTACCCTGCCCTCCTGGAGGGAAGTGGTGACTCCCGAGTTAACTTCTGCCTTGCTCTCCCTCTGGGAGGCCTGAGGAGGGCCGAGGCTGCCTAGCGGGTGAACACCAACCTTGTGTCTGGATGACGGCTTCATGGAAACACTTCCCCCATGACATCAGCTTTGGACTCTGTCCTAATTCACTTGTGACTTTTACAGCCTCGTGTCCTGACATGAGCATGGCAAATTTGTCATTTTATGGGACATGGAGTGGCCTTGGGCTGGCTTTCCTCATTTCTTCTCTGCTCTGCACTTGCATTTTATTGGTGTTAAGCTAAAGTCAGTATTCCTGTGTGCCCAGCATGCAGATCTGGGCTCTCAACTTGAGATGATAATTGTGACCTTTTCTTACCTGTGAGTAGCTTTGGCCATGCATTCTCAGGCAGGTTGATGTGGAAAATCTGTTGGGAAAACCAAGTCATCTTGGCCTCAGGTTCTAGGCTTCAGAACCCTTCACTATGAGTAGAGGATGCTGTGAAGTTTGGGTTAGTAGTGTTCTCCAGTACAACCCAGGCATGGGGTGGGACCCACAGCTACATTGGTAAAAGAGTGCTGATTTTGGGGTCAGAGATGGAGCCCTTGTGTCTTCTAGGCAAGCATTCTACCTGCATGCTACCCCAGACCAGCAGTGCTGATCTGAGTTCATTTTGGTTGCCTGAGATTCCATTAGTGGATAAAGTTTCCATTAGTGCCTAGGGGAGTGGATGTAGGCAAGAGTCCAGTTTGTCACAGGAAGCTGGGGGACTCTGGGCTGTGTACATTGGGGTTTTGATGTCAGAAGATGTAATAGACCCTCAGACTCTAGTACAACTGACACCATATTGAAGGCACCAAAGCACCGTTCTGACCTCAGAGACCAGCACAAAGACCTCAACACTTGCTGGAGAGCAAGAGCCTAATTTATCATAGCCCATAGTTCTGGAAATGTCCCTAAATGTACTAACCTTTTATGAGAGTCTGTGTGTTCTCTGGAAGAGTTACATAACAATATTCTGGAGGTGCTGACGATATTCCTGAAGATGTGGGGGGAGGGGCTCTGACCCCCTTGGGCCTATAGCAAGGGAATGGACAGTTCCTAGGGGCTTGCACCCTGAGGTGGTCCAGGGCCCCAAGAACTCTGCCTCTGCTCCTGTCAATGCAGAGTCTCCTGATGCCTCCACTCTAAACAGGAAACTACAGGACACCCGATTCTGTTCCTTCTGAAGGGTCCTTCTGCATAGGACATCCAGGAAAGGCTAGACTCGGTCTTAATTCCAGTGTCCAGGATCCACGTGAGATGTCACTAGATGCTGGTTTAATTTGTATGATGGCCACCCCTGTTTGCCTCTCAGTGTGTCTCTTTCTGTGTTTCTGTCAGTACTGTTTGTTGGACAAACAGATCTAACGTGGGAAGGGTAACGAGCAGTCCCAAGATGGAGGCCACAGAGTCACTGCTGTGACTGTGGCTGTGGCATCAGTGACTGCTAGTGTTGCTACAGTGATTCCAGCAGTGACCCAAGGTGGGTTTTGTTGACAAAGTCAATACTACAACTGTTTCTTGACCATAACACTGCTGGCCAGAGGCCAACCATTCAAAACACGAGCCCATGGAGGACACTTAGGCTCAAACTATAATATCCTGCCTCTGAGCCTCTGAGGCAGGAGAGCTAGCATACCTAGACCACAGACACTCACCCCACTTTCTCTCTCCCTCCCATCGCCATATTGTATGTTATACACCCTGAGGAGCTTGGTGAAGCCCCATAGGCAGTTGTCCTCTGGTGTTATCCTCAGGAAGAAGACAGTCCCTTCTCCCAGATGCAGTTTGAACTCCCCTCCCCCCACAAGAGTTGTGACTGGTCTCTTTGGGCTGTTTGTTTTCTTTACACCAAAACCAGAGGCCTGACAGTCTATGAGTGACTTGCCTGGGGCCTTTCCATATCTAAGGGTAGTTTGGGGTGGTTATGTGTTGCCTTGAGTGAGGGCAGGGAGCAGAGGACTGTCCCCACCTCAGGCAATTCTGACTATGCTCTTTCCAGCACCCATTTCCTCACTCAGATCTGCTCTGGAGTAAGGCAGAAGGCTGACACCATCCATCAATGCACTGTACACTTAAAACAGAGAGTCCCACAAAGACTTATGAGTCACTGGAAAATGACAAATAAGCCAACTCTGCTTCAGTTATTTTTGACCATTTGTAGTTGTGAAGTGAACATGGCTGAACAGGGATGAGAGGGCAGGTGAGCTCATTTGTCTGTGGAGAAGTGTGTGTGTGTGTGTGTGTGTGTGTGTGTGTGTGTGTGTGTGTGTGTGTGTGTTGTGAGAGTGTGTGTACGTATGTATTTGTGTACACTAAGGTATGTGTGCACAGTTCTGCATTTACAGTTGGAGAACAGAGAACAACCCTGCCATCACTTAGTACTGCCTACCTTTGAGACAAGATCTCTCACTTGCCTGAGCCTGGTAGGCTAGCCAGGCTAGCCAGTGAGCCCCAGTGATCAGCCTGTCTCCACCTTCCTGGTGTTAGTATTACAAGCTTGTATCACCACACATAGCTTTCAAAAAAAAAATCAATTCTGGGAGTCTGAACCCAGGGCCTCATGTTTATGAAGCAAATGCTTTAGGGACAGAGCCATCTTTCCAGTTCATCTTGGAGCCAGTCTGAAAATGGAAAGCAAGTCAAGTCCCAGCGGGACCTCTTTGCAGACCTTGAATAAACAGGGGACATACATATCGTGGGACAGAGATGAGCCCAACACCTGGGAAGAGCTAAGGACTGAACAAGGAGACATCCATGGGACAGCCTACGTTCTAAGTACAGGTTACATACTACATCTGTGGTCCTCATGTAGAAGGACACAAGCTTTAGCTCCCTTGTTGCCCTAAAGTGGCCAGCAAAGCTTTTAGTGTTACCTGTAAAGGCAAAAAAAAAAAAAAATGCTTGCTGAGGGATTAAGATGACCAGCTCATAAGTAGGGTCACATTGGAGTTATCAGTTTGTGCATTTTGTGTTTGAGGTTAATCCGGGACAAGAACAGGCAACTCTGCCTGGCTGCTTCTAAACTTGGACATATGAGTCTGACATGGGGAGACTGCATTGGAAAAAGAACTTTGCTGTCTGTGTAGACGTGGTCAGTGCGGGCAGGAAACTGAGACTAACAAATGCAATCTAGTCTCTTTCCGCAAGTGAAGACCCGAGTTCGATTTTCTTCTTGGGTTATAGAACGAAGGAGACATATTTCTTTCTTGGAGGAACCTCTCCATGTGTGGTGAGCAGCATCCTTTGCTGTGGGGAGGACTGTTGGTGGCATTTTTTTTTTTCCAGCAAGAAGTCATCTTGTATTCCTAGAAGCAGAGCTGAATTACGGAGATTTGTCAGGGGAGAAATCTTGTTGAGCTTCCCAGTAACTCAGGAATGTCTCTGGATTCTGTGGGAAGAATACACCTAAGGAGAGTTCAGACCTGCTAAAGATGCCAGAGGGACCTGAGCAGACTGTACTTGTCTGCCACAGTGGAGTAGGGGTGGGTGTCTGGAAGCTGCCCAAGGGACCCCCAAGCTCTCTCTCTCTTCGTCCCCCCTGCACCTCTCTCCCTTCCTTCCTTTCCTGTGTATGTGTGGATGCATTTGCTTGCGGAGGCCAGAGGTTGACGTCAGATAGCCCCCTCTCTGCTCCTCTACTTTGTATTTTGAGACAGTCCTTGGCCACGGACTACCTGGACCCTCCTTTCACTGCCTTTACCATGCTATACTTGCAGGCATAGGCTGCCATATCTGGACTTTTGTATAGGTGCTGGGAATCTGAACTTGAGACCTCATGGTAATCAGCAAGCACTTTACCCACTCACTAACCCATCTTTCTAGCTCTCACATCTCTCTGACCCTACTCTTTGACCTAATTTATTGACTGAGACTGAGTTTTAATCAACCAAGACTGTCCTGCTTTGTCTGATTGTGATATGCATGGCCTATATTTAAGAAACACAGATTTGCTTGGCAGAGACTGCACATCAGCTCATGCTGGCCTCCCAGAATGGCACATCCACCAACATGCTGCAGGAAACACATAAGAAGCCCACTTTAATCTGAAAGAACCTTTCCCAACTGGAGATTCCCTCCCCTGGCAGCTCAGTACCCTGTACCATCACACCACCTGTGCTAAGCTAGCTGCCCAGCTCGATGTTGTCCTTCAGTGAAGCCAGCAAATCATTCTAAATTCATTTGCTTTTAACTGGTCCCTTCCCTGCTTCTGTGGTGGCTAGTAGTTGGCCAGCCACTTCACTACAGAAAACAGTGTGTGTGATTGTCTGTACATGTTTGTATATATATGTGCATGCTTCTGCTTGTACATGTATGTGTCTATACACATGTTTATTTATGAGTATATCTCAATGCACAGAGTAACAGCATCCTGAAATTTTTTTTCCTAAATACTATATCTTAGAGACTATATCTATTTTGGCACATGAAAACTTGCTTCAGTTTCTGGCCATTTTCTGGCTCTCCCACAAACATGTGCTACCTTCCTTCCATGAAGTAGACCTGTGGCTGTTTTGGCTGCTGGCTCTTCTCTGTGCTTCTGGTGTGCATTTCTTCCAGTAACAACCTTGGCCTCCAACACCAACCTTGGCCCAACCTCAGGAGCATTTTCCCGAGAAGTGAGATCTCTGGAGTGGAGGGTGCACACACTTAACACATACAAAGATATTATTGAATTAGACAACTGAGTTTGCAAGGGAGGGTCATTAGTTCGGTTAAATCTGTCCTGTAAATGTTATATTTGAGGAGTTCATTTGACAAAATTGGCATGTTCTGCTTTTTCTTTTATGAAAGGACTCACAGAAGCTTATAGCGGGAAGCATACTACTTAAGGCTGAAGACACTAAACACAGTGACACAATGCATGCATTCAGCAGCCAGGGTGGTAACAGCACCAGCTCCCTGTTTGAGTACTAACAGCATACTATACAGTGATCCACTGAAACAACCTAATGATTCCATGATGCCTGAATGACACAGTCAAGAGTGCGCGTGCGCGCATGCGTGCCTCTGTGTGTGTGTGTGTGTGTGTGTGTGTGTGTGTTTGTGTGTGTTAGCTGTTTCCTTGCTAATACAAAGTTTCCAATTTAGGATTAGACAGACATCTTTTGCTTCAGAACCAGAGGACCCTGTCCATGGTCTCTTGACTCAGTTGCATCTCTGCTTTTGGTAAGGCAGAATCTTATGATGGAAAAAGCTGTTCATTTTGTGATGGGGGGGGGGAGGGAGGGAGGAAGAGAAAAGGCAAGGTTAAGAAGACAGCTCCAATGGTCCTCTACCCTTTCCTGATGCCTCCATCCAGACCCTATGTCGCTGGGCACTGCTCAGGCCAGGGTATTACCTCACTTCTGCTCACCTTTCGGGCTCAAGAGAGGAGTTACATTTTTTAGCAGTTTCCAGGCATCTGCTTCACTCTGAGGCTCTGGCCTTTCTTGGTCGTCTGCTAAGCCAAGCTAGGGTAAAACATTCCCAGTCATAATTTTGCCATCAATGAAAAGGTTAAAAAAAATAAATCCATGCCATTTGCAAGAGTCTTTTGGAAGGTGTATGAATTATACAAAACAAGCTACCCCCCAAAAGCAAAATTCTCATCCTATCAACAGATTCCATTTTGGTGCCCATACCTGCTGAATTCAGACCTTTGTCCTGGGGCTGTCATGAGGAATGGGGTGCCTGGGTTCTCTGCTCATAGGTTGCTGGCAATGAAATCAAACAGTTGCAACACAGATAGTAGCCGATGTTTCTTAGGAACAGTTCTAGAAACTTCTCAAGAGGCCAGTTGTGCTCCTATGTACCTCCTAGGAAGAGAGCTCTCAGGGTTCCTATTTAATAGTTGGAGAAGAGACTGGAGCACATAGTGGTTAAGTACTTGCTGAACGTCAATGGCTAGTCAGAAGAATAGATATCCTTGGGGTCCCTGGACCCCAGACATGAAGGCTCAAACAAGACACCATCTTGCTTCTGTGCTGTCAAGTCATATTGAGACATACAGACAAAAAGAGCAGGTGGCCTGAGAAAGAGCAAGGACCCAGTGTCTAGCATGGTGTTTGGGGGCCACCATGGAGAAAGTGAGTTCTGAAGAGAAAGGAATGCTGCCCACACCGAGGTACAGGAAGTTGGTGGCCCTGGCTGCTTCCAGAGCTGATCAGAAAAAGCTCTCTCATATTCACTTTAATAGTGGTGGGAGCTCTGGGCTGACCTAGTCAACTCAGTACTGTGACAAAGCTCCAAAGAGCAAGGGGCACTTAAGGAAGAGTTGCTTCCCCAGGAAAGGGGTTAGTGGATCTCTACCTAGGGGAAGTGGTAGGACTGACTTCTGGGCGAGGCAACATGCTATCCCTTAGCAGGCTCAGTGAATGCTCTCTTGTAGACTGAAGTCAGACATGGCCTCCATCTAGGGTTGGAGATAGTCCTGCTCCCTAAGACCCAGGGTAGAGATGATCTCTCTAAGGAAAGGGGTCCTTGTCACCATTCATCTTCTAGGAACAGCAGATGTCATAGCTGGACAGATTGGTGCACAATCCTCCGTTTGAGCAGCAGTCATATAAAGTCATCCCCAAGTTATCAAAATAGCCAGAAATCAAGGTTGGGCCTTAGTGTAACTGTGTATAATCCAGACATATGGGGTGGGTGAGGCTGAGACAGGAGGACTGTAAGCTCAGGTGGGAAGGATTTATTTTGACTCACAGTTTCAGAGGTTTTTAATCCAGTCTCTCTCTCTCTCTCTCTCTCTCTCTCTCTCTCTCTCTCTCTCTCTCTCTGTCTCTCTCTCTCTCTGTCTCTCTCAAAAAAACGGCAGTGAGAGAGTTGGAAAACAGAAAGCTGGCAATAGAATAATGGGGGTCATGTTCCAGTCCCACCAAGCAGCTGAACACAGCAGTGTAGGCTATGTGGCACTGGCTTTGGAGTGAAAAATAGAAGGGACTATTAGGACAATTGATGCTGGTTAGTTGGAGCTAAGACGTTAGTGGTGATTAAGAAGAAACCAGCGTCACTGAGGTGACATCTTCTGGAAAGTGTCTTCTGAGAGCACAAAGAAGCTGTGTTCCAGAGACAGCCAAGGTTGTACTCCATGCTGCAGCTGCACTTGGTGATGTGTAAGAGTCACCCAGATGGTACTGGTTTTTGAAGGCATGAAGGGGCCATGAAGAATAGCTGAGGCTTGGGACTGTGAAAGACCATGGAAAGCCATTAGTGAAGGTGCAGCCCTAATTGCAGTTGATGGCTCAAGACTGAAGGGGTCATGAAAAGGAGTTGAGGCTTGGCACTACGAAGAGAGCCTACGAGAGGCTATTGGTGAAGTGTGGTTTCTGTGGAAGACCACATTGTATTAGAGATGCCAGTACCATGGGGTGATTACCAAGAATAGCAGCAGCAATGGAGTGGAGTCAACCAGAGAGAGCCTAGAGTGCTACAGAGGTCAGAGCTGGAGATGTGACCTAAGCCCTTTGTAGGAGCCCAGAAGATCATGTGTGTATCCTAGACACTGAAACAGGAAGCTGTAACATTGAAGCTGTCTTGGAGACCCCAAGCCATAGATGTCATAGAGATTCCAGAGCTATAGGAAAGCTGCTAACAGGAAGTGGAACCAGCCCAGGAAAAGAAGTTTGTTGCAGTCAACAAAGATGAAAAAGGAGTTGGAGATTTGAAAACTGTTTTAACATCAGACATGGAGATGCAGAGTTTGGAGTTTGCTCAGCTGGTTTTCTATCTTGATTTGGGGATTGCAGTTAAGTGATTGGATTGATCTCAGAAGAGACTTTGAACTTTGGATTTTTAACATTGTTGATACTGTTATAGACTATGGGGACTTAGGAGGTTGGACTAAATGTACTTTTTAAAATATTATTATGCTATGGCTAGATATGACCACTATAGACTCATGTGTTTGAACAAGACTATGGGAGCCAGGGAGTGGAATGTGATGGTTTGAATATACTAGGCCCAGGGAGTGGCACTATTTGTAGGTGTGGTCTTTTTGGAATAGATGTGCCACTGTGGATGTGGGCTTTAAGACCCTCACTGTAGCTGCCTGGAAGCCAGTCTTCCACTAGCAGCCTTCAGGTGAAGATGTAGAACTCTCACCTCCCGCGCCATGCTTTCCTGGATGCTGCCTTGATGATAATGGACTGAATCTCTGAACCTGTTTGCCAGCCCCAATTAAATGTTGTCCTTTATAAGAAAAAATCATTTATTTATTCTTCTCTCATATATTACATCCTGACCAAAGTTTCCCCTCCCTCCTCTCTTCATAGTCCCCTCCCTCCATCTCCCCTCTCCCTCAGGTCCACTCCTCTTCCATTTCCCTTTAGAAAAGGGCAGGCCTCCCAGGGACATCAATAAAACAAGGTATAACAAGTTACAATAGAACTAGGCGCACACCTTCATATCAAGGCTGGACAAGACAACACAATAGGAGAAAAGGGGTCTCTAAAAGCATACAAAAGAGTAAGAGACAGCCTTTGTCCCTGCTGTTAGGAGTCTCACAAGAGCATCAAGCTATACAACTGTAACATACATGCAGAAGACCTGGTTCAGACCCATACAGGCTTCCTGATTGTCACTTCAGTCTCTGTGAACCCCTATGAGCCCTGCTTAGTTGTTTAGGGCTATGTTCTCGTGGTGTCCTTGACCCCTCTTTGCTCTCTGAAATCCTTTCTCCCCCCCTTTCCTCTCGGGTCCCATGAGCTCGGCCTAATGTTTAGTTAAACCCAGTGTCTCTTGTCTCTGTGTTTGCTGGGCCTGTAGTGAGTTGAAGCCCTACCTGGGTAAGGGTAACTTGATGAATCCCTGGCTCCAACAAAAAAACAAGCAAACATCCCAAAACCAAACGGTAACAAACAAAACCATAAAACAAAAACAGCAGAGAATTAGATTCTCTAACTTCCTGGTTCAGGGCTGTTTCCAGAACAGAATCCAGGTTCCAGTTTAGTAAGGAAACAAAATACATACCATCACAATATGAAGGTGTGCTGCTGGCTCTGCCATAGCTCTGCCTTTTCTTTGGTTGTCTGTAAACATGGAAGAGAACTAGAATGATGGCTCACACATGAAAGTCTAGCACTTAAGAAGCCGAGGTAAGATAGCCTTGAGTTTGCGGTGGCTTGGATAGAGGATAGTTTGAGTTTGAGTTCGATCTGGATTGCAAGTTCCAGGACAGCCAGGGCTACACAGTGACACCCAGGAGATGGAGCTGAATTCAGAGAGCCTCAGATCGGATGGCATGGCGCATGTAAAGCTGTCAGTGGTGGATGGTGTCAGGGAGCAGTGTGTCAGGAAGCAGTGTGTCAGGGAGCAGTGTGTCAGGGAGCAGTGTGTCAGGGAGCAGTGTGTCAGGGAGCAGTGTGAACTCTTTTTAATTCTTTGCACAGGGACAGAACCTAACCCTTAGGAAACTCCATCAACTGCCAGCTACTGGTATTTCCAACTGTTAGCTGGGCTCTTACCAATCCTGAAAACCATCAAAACCATCAAGAGCTTTCCCCTCAGCCTATCTGAAAACCTGAGTGGTGGGAAAATTTTCTTAATGCAAGAAAGAAAATAGATGAGTCACATGAAATACTTCAAATACATAGCACGCTGACTAGGAGAGCCTATCCCTCCACTTCCCTCTTCTCCATCATTTCCAATAAACCAAACATTAAATATTGGGATATGTATACAAGTTGGTTCTTGTCTTTTGGGGGTCATGGACACCCTTATAAGTGTGGATGCAGGGAACTGGGGAGCTGGCTCATTCAGTAAAGTGCTTGTTCTATAAGCAAGAGGACCTGACTTCAATCCCCAGCATTCCATAAAAGTTGAATGCAGGGGTATATGTCTGTAATGCCTGAATTGGGGAGGCAGAGACAGAGGGATTCCTGGGGCTTGCTGGCCAGCCAGCCTAGGCAAACCAGTAACTGTCAGGTTCAGTGAGAGACCTTGTTTCAGACATTAAGATGGGGAAGAACTGAAGAAGATACTCAACACTGACCATATGTATCATGTGTACCCACATATGCATGTACATACACACGCATACACACACACACACACACACACACACACACACACACACACACAATCAAGTATAGAATCCCAGTTCCCTCTCAGAGAGTGGAGCTTTGCACATATAACTGAAACCATTGTGTATTTTGTCCCATTGCCCATGAGAACTCATGTTCATCTCTTTCACACTATGAACTACTGAGAACATTCTAGAAAAGATAGAACCTATACTCTTGAGATGGTGAGTCTGAAGGCCTAGAGGGTTTTTTTTTTTCCTTGTGATTAAGTATTTCCCTGAAGCAACTTTCTGGAGGAGAGCCTTATTTTGGCTCACAGTTTGAAGCTCCCACCCATTACAACAGAGAAGGCATGGCGGCAGGCAGCTCTGTGGCAGCAGGCAGCTCAGCACTGCTCGATCACATGTGTGCAGGTCAGGAGGCAGAGGGTTCAGGTTGGAATCCCAGAGAATTACTTCCTCTAGCTAGATCCCATTTCTACAAGGTTAATAGTCTCCCAAACAGCCCGCTTTCTGAAGACCAAGTCTTTGTGTGTGTGTGTGTGTGTGTGTGTGTGTGTGTGTGTGAGTATATGTACATTTTACATTTCAATGTAACAGTCCTGAGAAAGACTTGGCTGGAGTCTTCTATGGGAGCTTCTGAGCCCAAAACATTATCTTTCTCTGGGACCTCCTGGTATAATTATCTATCTGCTCCACAGCCCTGTATGAAGCTGTTTCCCAAATCTCTCACACATCAGGCTGCGTGGGTGTTGCACACATATTCATGCGCATGCGTGCACACAGGGACATAGACACACACAGACACACACACACAGACACAGACACAGACACACACAGACACACACACACACACACACACACACACACACGCACACGCACACGCACATGAATAAGTAAGCCAAATTATGACTAAAATATAAAGAGCCAGTAGTGGTCAAGAGGCAGAGCCACATCTCAGAGACTGAGGCCAGCCTGGTGTACATAGGGAGACCCTGTCTCAGGAAAAACAACAACACCCCAAACAAACAATAAGAACAACTAAATGAGGGAAAGACAGAAAACAGGAAAGGGAGTGTACCTGTTGACCTCCAGCTTCTTTGCTTCGCATCCCCCAGTGTAGGTGGATAGACCCAGCCTTTGCTCAGAACACGTTCTTCTTGAGAGTTCTCCATGTCGTTTTCTAGGCTGCTCCAAACCATTCCAAATACAGAGCCAAAGATAAGGGTGACTGCGCTGTCCATCCTCTCCCAAACTCTTTGGGAGTCTCTCCTCTACTTTCCTTCCTAGGGCATGGGGTGAGACCTGGCTGGAGACATGGCTTTGCCTCAATGGCTGTCCATTAGGTACTTGCTCTAGTGGGCGCCCAGGATTGACCCGTCACCCGCAGTGCCCATTACGGCCAGCAGAGGGCGGTGGCGAGCCAGCAGAGTTGTACAGAGCTGCCCGGCGCGGACCCGGAGTCCGAGCGCAGAAACCCCACTGCCACCGCGAGGCGGCTTGCAGCGGGAGGCGCCTGCTTCTTTCCTCATCCCCAAGATCAGGCATCGAGAGCCCCCACCTAGAGCCATGGCCAGCCCCCCAGGCAGCCCTGAAGATGCAGACAAGCTGAGAGGAGGCAGGGAGGGCCGGCAGAGGAGGGAGGACGACGCTCCGGAGCAGAAGAGGTTGAGGCTGGGGCTGCGAGCGGGAAGCGAGCCCCAGGACGGAGCCACGACACCGCGTCCAGCCCAGGACGAGCTCGACACCCACACAGGTGGCGAAGGCAGAAGTGTAAGTAAGCCCGGGCAGCTGGGACGTGGGTCAGGGCTGTGGTGGTCTAGGGATGCTTGACCATCGCCTGGGTGAAGTTGGTAACTGGGCAGCAACTCCTGCAGGCGCATTGTGCTTGCTTGGAGGGACCGACCGGGGATCTTGGATGCTTGGTGACAAGAACTGTGCTTATGTGCTGTTGATTTCCTAATAAGCTCACAAGGTGTGGCTGGTGGGGAGCAGTCCCAGTTGGACTCTGTGGCTTGCCTAAGGGGAGGCCCCCCCGAAAGGAGAAGGATGTGGGTTGCTTTAAGCAGCTCTAAGCTAGCACCCCCATTTTGGCCAGGGCTGTCAGGGTCCCTTTTTGGGACATCACTGTTTGTGTAAAACTGTCCCCTTGGGAGGGTCTCTGGGACAACAGGGCTCATCATGTCCTGCGGCGGAGTTCAGCCTGGGACCGCAGTTAGTGTGCTCTAGTCACCAGGCCCTCACCTTCCTGTCCCTTCCACATGGTCTGGGAAGTGTAGACCAGAGGCACATGGCTTCCACCCTAGTCCCCAAATTCTGCTCCTTAGCCTCACAGACAGGGACAGCCAGGCAAAGTTCTTGGAATCCGTTGGCACTTCTACCAGGCTCTGTCCCTGGCAGCCAAGGGTAAATGTTGCGTCTGTGTATGGTGCTTCTTGGGGCATGACTGGGATGGAGACCATTTGGGCCCCGGAGATTCAGCTCGTTCTCGGGACTCTCTCCCAGGTGTGATTCGGCAGGCCTTGTGCTGGGAGGCACTTGCTGTCCTTGCCGAGGCTGCCACCTTGGCTGTTTTGAATGATTAGTGGGGTTGAATCCTTTGCTTCCCCCATGCTTGCTGGGCTGGGCTTGTCTTATCAATCTGACGACTTGCTGATGAGTCTTGAGGGAGTGGTCCCTTCCTCCTGAGTCATTTGGGTGGCAGCTGGCCACCTTGAAGCTCAGTGGTCCTGCATAGGCTGGCTCTTGTATTAATACTCATGTCCCTATGGATGCTACTGCATTCTGAAGAGGGCTACAAACCCATTGGGGCCAGGTGAACAGCCTCTGAGATCCCAGTGGAAGATGATACTCGTGGACAGTTTCCTTAGCCACATGGTGGAAAGGCCTAGAAGGGACTGGGAGGAAGTGCCTGGTTCCAGGCAGAGTGGCAGTGCAGTGTCATGAAACTTTGGTGGCTTGGAACTTCCCTTTCCCCCCTTCATTTCCTGCTCAGAGACAGGACTCTGCTGAAGAATGGGATTCTAGCATCAGTGGAAGTGACCCAGGGCAGTTGAATGCCTAGCTGTCAAGGTTGAGTGCATATTCTGCCTGTCCTTAGCTGTGTGTCCTTGGGCAAATCAAATAACCTCTCTGAGCTGTAGCATCTTGATGGCAAGACGGATGTGTCAATAGACCCAGTTTCATGGTGGTCTTATTCCCAAGATTAAGTAAGACTTGTTTGGAAGAAACACTTTGAGTGGCTCTGGTATACTGTGTGCTCAATAATGTGATTTAGTGCCAGAATTAACCCTAAGGAACTAGCTCTTAGTGGGGCATCAGCATGTCCCCACTGAGTGCTTTCTGAAAAGAAAATTATTAAAAGAATTCTGTGTAATTGAGAGAAATTTGCTAAGACAGAAATCCCACTGAGCCTTTGGCAAGGAGTGTGGTGGTGGGTGGCAGGAACCCTATGGTATAGGTTTGAAGGGAAATGCAGGAACTAGACAGAAATTATTTCCTCCAGGCCTGGTCATAAGTTTCTTTTTTAGGGGTTCTGTGGCCCCCTGGGCAACTCTCCTGTCTTTAGTTTAAAGATTACCCAGGGCCTAGGGTGGCCTATAACGCCTGCCAAACTCCTTTTCCAAGTTTGCATCGTCGTCTGATCATCCAGGGACTGTTTGCAGGCTGGGGCAGGTGTGTGTGTGTGTGTGTGTGTGTGTGTGTGTGTGTGTGTGTGTGTGTGAAGGCATAGAGGATGGGAAGCAGAGAGTGAGGGGGTGCTGAAGAGACATGGCCCCTTCCTGGGGCAGCTGAGTCCCCGTCTCCACCCATGGCTCTGAGAGAATGGGTCAAGCAGAGAGCAGCACCCTTCCTGGGGTTTTGTCTTAGTGACTCTTTAGCTTGTTGAGAGTGTCACAACCCTCCTTGTTCTTTAGTGACAGGTCACTGTGGACTTTTCTCTGTATAAGCTGCTGGGCCATCAGGCTATGTCCAGACATCTTTTTTTTTTTGAAGGATAAAACGTCCCTTCTCATCTCCTGACGATCTGGTGGAGGAGGCTTCCCTGTGACTGGCTGTTCCTCTGAGTGGCTTCCTGCCTGTACTTTTGTTTATGGGGTGGAGTGGGGGTTGGGTGGTTAGTAAAGGAGACTTTTAGGGGACACCAGAGAACTCCAGGTCCCCCTGATCAGGACATCTTTCTGGGGTGCTCGGGGAGAGCTTCTCACTACTTCTAACATCTCTGTTCTCTAGCTTTATTTATTCTTCCAGTTATTCTAAACTGTATTCTTTATATTCTTATGTTAGTTAACATATAAAGTGTTAGGTTTCCTTATGGTATTTTCAAGCATGCATGCATGCACAGGTACACACACACACACACACACCACACATATGTGCACATGCACATGCACACACACCCTCCACATATGCACACTTGTGCACACACACATGTACACACACAAGTGTGCATGCACACAAACACACATGCACACCCACCCATTTTTGCTCTTCTTCTCCACCCCCTCATTCTAATCTGTCCCCTCAGTACCTCCTTTCTGCTTTCTTGTTACTTGTGTTCTATTGCCCTCCCCACTTCCTCTTTGCCTCCCCCACCACGGTCATTCTCTAATTTTATGACGTATTCCCACACCTGCCCCCACTTATATACATAAATAACAATTAAAATCTACAATCCACACAACCCAGCCTCAGAAAGACGTATACTGCTGCCTGCCTCTTGGGGTCAGGAGTCTTATAGTTTCTTCTGCATTCTCCAACCCCAGGGAGAGATCCCAGTGTGATTTGCAGCCTGTGGCTCTTCCTGGAGGGGAAGGAAAGCCTCACTAGGGAATCGCTTACCTGCTTCCCCTTCTTCAACACCAGGCAGCCAGGCTGAGAGTCCCTGCTTGTTGCTTGGTGGAACTGAATTCTAAAGGGTAATAACTCACTGAGGCCTCGCTCCCCCACAAGTCCTTGGTGGACCTGCTGAGCCGTCCCTTGTGGGGTGGGATGAGAACAGGAAAGTGGCCAACTGTCAGCAGGATTGCTGGGTGGAGGTACCTCAAGACAATGCTGGGTGCATCAAGACTTGCTTTCCACTTGTCTTCCTTTTTGTTTGCCATCTTGATGAAAGAATCATCTAGGAAGAGGAACTTCAATTGAGAAAGTGTCTCCATCAGATTGCCTGTGGTGTAGGGCATTTTCTTGATTGATGATTGATGTGGGAGGGCCCAATCATCTGTGGATGGTGCTATCCCTGGGCAGGTGGTCATGTGTTGTATAAGAAAGGAGCCTGAGCAAGCCAGTATGCAGTGCCCTGCCCTGACCCCATGGTCTTTGCTTTAATTCCTCCCTGGAGGTCCTTCTTCCTTTTCTGACTTCTCTCAGTGATGGACTCTAAGACTCCGTTTGCAATCTGAAGCAAACCCTTGGTGCACAGTATTTTATCGCAGCAGTAGGAACTCCGAGACTCTGTCATTGCTGGTGATAGGTGACATGGCTCCCTCACCTCCCCACAGTTGGCTTCTGAGCGCACCTCCAGATTGTTGTTGGTGGAGGCATCAGGGCTGTCCCGAGCTGCCGGGTGAGCAGTGTTGGACCTGACCTCTGTCCAGGTGACAACCAGAATGTCTCCAGATCTTGTCAACGGCTTGCTAGAGAATGAAGGCAGTTGAAGGCTGTTGGTTACTTTCACTTATTTATGTTCATGTGAGTGCATACGTATATTTGTGCATATTTCTTGAGGCCAACCTCGGGCGTCACTCAGCTGCTACCATTCACTTTATTTGGTTCCTGCCATGGGATCTCTTATTGGTCTAGGCTGGCTGACCTGCCAGCTCTGGGGATACACCTGTCTTTCTTCCCCAGTGCCGGGAATTATAAACCCACCACCATCCCCATCTCTCTCTCTTTAAGACTTTTTTTATTTGTTTTATGTGTATGAGTGTTTTGCCTGCGTTTATATCTGTGCACCACATGCATGCCTGGTGCCTATGGAGGCCAGAGGAGGCCATCAGACTCCCTAGGACCGGAGTTACAGACAGCTGGGAGCTGCCACATGAATGCTGGGTCTTGAACCTGGATCCTCTGGAAGAGCAGCCGGTTCTCTAACTGCTGAGTCATCTCTCCATGCCTCCTTTCGGACATTAGTCCCAGGTGAGCACATTCCTGACTGAGCTGCTCCTCAGCCCTTGCTGCCTGTTTTGCTTTCGCTCTGCCGGGGAGATGTAACCCAGGCCTTCCTTGCCTTAGCTACGTCTCTATTGCTGTGTCTGATTTCAATGCCTGCATCATGCCAGAGACAGAGTGTACGCACGCAGGAGCATGTTGAGTGTCTGCCACTGCTGTGCCTCTCATCTGTGTGGCATTGAGAAGCTGGCAGGCCTGCCCTGGGCCTCAGTTTCCTCAACAGTTAAGCACAGGTGACGCCAGAGGAAGGAGATGTGGGGTTTGAGCTTGTCACAGGAGAATTGGACGGGCTTGGCGTCCTACCTCAGCAAGACACAAAAGAAGTAACAAAGGCCTAAACAGGGTTTGGAAATTGCTTTTTTTCTGAGAGAGAGAGAGAGAGAGAGAGAGAGAGAGAGAGAGAGAGAGAGAGAGAATGAGGGATGGGGTGATGGGGTGGAGTGAGGGAGAATCATTAGAACAAGTGTGTTATAGCATGCACAGAGAGTTCTGAAGACAAGTTGTGGGAACCATTTCTATCTTACCGTGTGGCTCCTGGAGATGGAACTCAGGTTGTCAGGCTTGGTGGCAAGCACCTCTGTCTGCGGAGCCATCCTCATGGCTCACAGTTTTATTTTGTTTTATTTCTTTTCTTTTTATGTAACACTATGCAGGTGATTTTAGCTCTTCCCCTTCTCAGATCTTCCCCACTTCACCCTTCTGGTAGATTCAGGTAGATTCCTCTGGTAGATCCCTCTCTGCCTTCTGTTTCTGTTTGAGGTTCTCAGTCTCTAGATTACCTGCTGGGATTCCCGGTGGCAGGGACATGGGCGGGCAGAGCAGGTTGCCCACTGTTCACTTTCATGCCATGCTGGGGCCTTCCAAAACCCTCCAGAACCAGCTAGTGACAGAGAATTTGGGCCACACCTGGGGTTTTGGATCCCCATCTGAGCACTGTGGACTGGGGTCACCCATGGAAACTGTCTCCCTGGGATGGAGATTCCCCCGTGATGCTCTCTCTCAGGCTTGCCTGGAGACAAGGCCACCAACCGGAACACGGTGTGTCTGCGGTTTGTATAGCAAGCTTCTGTGGGTACAGGGCAGACATAGGGATCAGAAAGAAGCTCGTATGTCTCCCAGAGGACAGAGGTTTGGGGTACGGTCCTAAGCACAGCACAAGGACACTCCTTTGAGCTGGAGCAGAAAGGGTTTTGGGGGTACACAGCACCCCTATTGGTTCCTTCTAGGGGCACACACCTCCTGTACGTGCAGTGGTTTTAGGTAGACTGTTGTGCTGGCTCGGAGTCTACTGATTTCAGAAGTATTTAATCATTGCATGCTTAAATGGCAGCTGCTGTGTGCTGCCAGGCTGTGGCACAACGGACCATAGGCAAATGCCTCTATAAATTGTTTTTGATACATTGTGTGTGTGTGTGTGTGTGTGTGTATACACGTCTACAGATGTATCATCACCCATGTCCCACGTGTAGAGGTCAGAGCACAGCTGTAGGAGTTGTTTCTTTCCTACCACTGTGTGTGTTCTGGGCATTGCACTCATTGATCCTCAGACTCAACAGGAATCCTGAGTTTATTAGTTTTAGATAAGGTCACACTATGTAGCTCTCACTGGCCTGGAACTTGCTGTGTAGACCAGGCTGGCCTTGAACTCAAATCAAAGGTATATATCAACACCCTGGGCTTTGCCTTTATAATTTTTAACCTCAAATTACAAATTAGTTGCTTTTCTGTTGTGTACTCTGGGATGTGACATGGAGCTCAAGGAACAGGAAGGGGACAAGCTTGTAGGCTGGGCCAGGGCCTCTCAGAGATGATGTTGGTGGCTTTGATGATGGTGGGGTCGGTGGGAACTGAGGTGAATCTGTGGTAACAGTTCATGAGATCCTGGGCAAAGGGCAGGGTTCGAGGAAGAGGTGACCTGAGGTGACCTCCAGGACAATAGAAAGAACAAGAATTTGACTTTGAGCTCCTCAGCTGAGTACTCCGAGATGCCGGTTTCGGGGGCTGAAGATGCAGCTAGCTGGGGTAACAAGGGGACATTCAGGCTAGGGATTCTGACCTGGGGGTCCCCAGGTGACCGGTGGGGCTGCTTGGGAGGAAGATGGACTTGAAACAGAAAGGGATTCCGGCTTATTATTATTATTAGTTATTTTATGTTTTTTTTAAAAGATTTATTTATTTATTATATGTAAGTACACTGTAGCTGTCTTCAGACACTCCAGAAGAGGGAGTCAGATCTTGTTACAGATGGTTGTGAGCCACCATGTGGTTGCTGGGATTTGAACTTCAGACCTTCAGAGAGCAGTCAGGTGCTCTTACCCACTGAGCCATCTCACCAGCCCTATTTTATGTTTTAAGATTTGTTTTTTGTTTGTATGTGTGTGAGCACATAGGTGCATATGTGTGTGTATCTTTGGGGTCTACAAGGTGTTGGGTCCCCTGGAGCTGGAGTTATAGGTGGCTATGAACCACCCAGTGGTTTTCTGGTCCTCTGTAAGAGCAGAGAGTGTTTTTAACCCCCGAGTCATCTCTCCAGATTCATATTTAGTTACTTACACATTTATTATTATTCTTGTTGTTGCTGTGTGTGATGTATGTTCATGAGTGTGGATGCATTCATGCTGTGGGGCCCATGTGGAGGTCAGAGGGCAGCTTTGTGAGATTAGTTCTCTTCATCATGGCTTCTGGGGGCTGGACTCAGGTTGTCAGCCGTGCACGGCAAGGGCTTTAGATGATAAGCCATCTCTCTGTCCCTGTTTGTTTGTTTACTTGATTATTGAGACAGGGTTTCTCTGTAGCCCCAGCTGTCCTGGAACTCATTTTGTAGACCAGACTGGCCTCGAACTCAGAGATCTGCCTGCCTCTGCTTCCTGAGTGCTGGGATTAAAGGCATGTGCCACCCTACCTACCTGTATTATTTTCTGAGACAGGGTTTCATTTCAGGCTAGTCTTGAACTCACAGCAATTCTCCTGCCTCAGGGCTGAGTTGTAAGCCATCAATGTGCAGTCCAACATTTCCGTTTCTCAAAGCTGGTAGCATTTCATTGTTGGTTTCTGGCCTATCTCAGACACCAAACTCCTTAGATGTTCAAGTCCCTTCTATAAAATGACATAGTAATTGTGTGTGACCCACAGACATTCCTCTGTAGACTTCCAGTCACCTGTAGGTGACTTACAGTGCCATGCTCCCAACAGTGGCTATGCTGTGCTGTCTAGAGCGTAACAACCCAAAGCCCCTCTATGTGTTTTGTACAGATGATAGTGTTTGAACATCTTTGTAGTTTCCCCTTTTCCGTGTGTGTGTGTGTGTGTGTATTTGCACGACTTTTTGCATGAATCTGGGTACATGTATATGTGCATTTCTGTGGAGGCTTCTGGTAGATGTTGGGACTGATCTACTTTATTCATTAAGCCAGGGTCTCTCAATCAAACCCAGAGCTCACTGATAGGGCAGGTTTCACTGGCCAGCTTGCTCTGGAGATCCCCTATCTCCACTTTCTAAGACTGGAGTTACACTGTGGGTTTCTGGGGTTCCAAACTCCAGTGCCCTTACTTTTTTTTTTTTTTTTTATTTTTTTTTATTTTTTTTTATTTTTTTTTATTTATTTTTTTTTTTTTCATTGTTCTCAACCGTTTAATTTATTGAAAGGAGAAGCTGCTACTGAGCAGCTGCTATTCTTTTGTTTACATAGAGTCTGGTTTTGTTTGTTTTGCTCTGTGCTGGGAACATAAATAAAGTTTTCTACATTATTTTCAGTCATAAGTTGTGCTGTAGTTTCTTTTCTGCTGTAACATGCTGCACACTGGCCTCACCACAGGAGGCTCTTCTCCACATGCATGACTGTTTTAAGGGAGGATATTTAGGAGTCAACAGCTTAAAATGCAGATGAGGTCCATATGCATGTGCCCTTACTTTTGCAGCAAGTGATTCAACCACTGAGCAATCTCTTCAGACCCTTAAATATTTCTACTGTATGGTAGGTGGAGTTTCAGAGCCCCTGGATATAAAGGGCTGCTTGTCTGTACCCCACATTTTTGCTGGAATCTTTATAGAGAACTGCAGAGGGTTGCAGTGTTTCATCCATAGTCAGAATACTCTATCTACCCACAATGCTTTGCTCCACCACACCTTGATTCGTGGAAGAGAATCTTGTCTCTGTGGAGGGCCCTGCCCTGGTGATTTCTCAGAATGTGATGTCCAAATATGGAGCCCTTAGGAAGCTTCATCTCTGTCCAGGGTAAGAGAGAGATATTAGCCTCATTCCATCTCCAAATATTTGCACAAGTCAAAGGTAGGTGAGTAACTTTAAACAAGATGGAGTGGTCTAGCAGAGACAGGCTGTAGCACATGGGTGAGCCAGAGCAGACAACCACGTTGTGTGGACCAACAAAGATTTACTGAAACACAGCTGGATACATTCATGTATGCACTACCTTTTGTAGCTTTCCCACTACAGAAGCTTCCAAGGCTGAAAATATCTTCTAGCCCTTGCTGGTCCATGTACCGTGAGAGTCCCAGGTTAGAAAGCTTGGCACGCCTCTGGAGTTCATTGAGTGTGTGAGAACAGGTGCTCATGAATGGCCACAGCCCTAGAGACTACAAGCTATCTTGTAGTAGGTAGTCTCAGCTTTGCCTGTCTCTGGTATTGGACAGTCCCTGGTATCTCCTGCCACTGTGGCCAGGTTTCAGGTTAGCATACTGTTCAAGTTTTGTACACTCATGAGGAGAGGAAGGCATGGTGACTTGTCCTCTCTAAAGACCTCTTTACTGTGGGTCTCCCAGCAGGTTTCAGAGTGCCACATGTGCAGTGGGGCCAGCCTCCCTGCTGCTTGCGCTCCCAGGGACATAGGGGGAAACTCCTTTATGACAACAGAAGCAGAGGGAGGAGGAAACAGATCTTTTAGTGCAGGGTCTGGGATTATTGAAATGAACATTTCCCTCTGAGTTCCAGACTGTCTGGGCATGCCTCCTGATGCTCTGCCTCCAAAGCTCTTGTTAGCAGCCAGATGGTACCATTTCATTGGATTTTCTCTGAATAACTTGCAGCTCCTTGCACAGTCCTTCCTGCAGCCAAGCATCTGTGGCCAGCAACAGGACCTTCATGGGTGGCTCAGAGGAAGAAGAACTTCTCCTCTCCATTAGGTTGCAGGGTGTCAAGGGGAATCTGTGCACACTCCCCATAGCCCAACCAGCCTTGGCTTCATCATGGACTCTTGGCTCCATTTGACCCCTTAGAGCTCCTAACCTTTAGAGATGTCTTGCTATGCTGGTCTTTGTTGTGGTTCATAGGTTTCACATCTGGGTAGAACTATTGATTGCTTCCCTCCCTTGGCAGCTTATGTATCACCATCTGGTCCCAGGAAAGCTTGACCTCAGGATGGAGGCTTCCAGGTCAGATCCAGTTGGAATTCTCTGAGTCCTGTGTCCAAAGTGTAAGGTGTCTTCAGCAATAGAGACTTACCTTCAGCTTCTGGGATGCAACCAAAGACAGCAGCAATAGCTTGGACAACTCTGACCAACAATAACTCAGTCCTGATCAAGTAATTTGAAAGGAGATTTCTTATGTCTGTACTGAAGTTTTATAGTCTGTGGTGCTTATAGGAGGCACTATCATCTCAAGAGGCATAACTTCATCTAAATTATATGTATGTATGTATGTATGTATGCATACATATCCACACATACATATACATAAACATATGTACATACACATATATATATACACTCACATATACACATATACACACATGTATACATGTATATACACATGAACACATATATACACACTTATACATATATACACACATATATACACATGCACACACATATATACATGTATATAAACATATCTATATACACATATATGCACACACATGTACACAATGTATACATACAAGTACACATACATGCACAAATACAGCATATATACATATACATACAACACACATATATACATATAAACATACACACATATATACACTTGAATATGCACACACACACACACACACACATATATATATATATATATATACTCACACATATACACACATATACACAATATACATATATAACATATAATCATATCAACACACATACTTATATACACAAATATACACACATGCACACATACACATACACGTATGTATATATACACATATATACATATAAGCACACAATATCTATCTATCTATCTATCTATCTATCTATATCTGTATATCTGTATATATCTGTATATCTATATATCTAATCTATATCTATATAAAAGCACACATATACACACATACACACCCATACACACATATAAACATACATATACTCATACACATACAGTCATATATGCACACACACACATATATATACACATATACACATATGTTCACTTATATGTGTCTTATATAAGTAATTCTAGTTACCTATAAAATAATATAGGCTCCTATGGCCCTTCCTCAAAGATTTTTGTGTTATTTATCTCACCTTCCTTTCCCTCCTTTTATATTGTCCTTCCTCCCCTCCCCAATTAAAGCCCCTCATTTTCCATGTCCCACTTTATAGCACCTATATTCTACTATTCCCTTCTCTAGAGCCCTCATTCCAGTGGTCCCTTTTTACTTTCCTGCTTTCTGTGGTTATTTTAACATGTGTGCTCAGAATCACAGATGAGAGAATATGTGGTGTTTGTCTTCCTGAGTCTGGGTTATTTCATGTAATTTAATATTTTCTAGCTCCATCTATTTACTGCAAAGGTCATGATACCATTTTTCTTGACACTATTGCATGGTGCATCTGCACCACATTTTCATCATGCATCCTTCAGCTGAAGGACATTTAGGGTCCATTTCCCCGCTGTTGTGAATAGAACAACAATGACTGTGGCTGAGCAAGTGTGGTGGAGTAGTGTTGAGTTCCTCGGCCATATGCTGAGGAGTGTCATATGGTAGATTTATTTTTAGATTGCTGAGGGTTGTCCTTACTGATCTCCATGGCGGCTGCACCACCTCTCAGGGAACAAGGATTCCTTTCCCTCAACATCGTCGCTAACATTCTTTGCTAGTTATTTTGTTAATCTTAGCCATTCTGACTGGGGTCTGAGGAATTCTCAGCTTTAATGTGCATTTCCCTAATTGCTAAGAATGATTAACACTAACTGTGGTATTAGCCATATTTATTTATTCTATTGAGAATTCTCTGTTCAGATCCAAAATACAAGTTTTCTTGACTCTCTGTTTTTTGAGTTCTTTATGTATTCTGGATGTTAACCCCCTGTCAGATATATAGCTGGAAAAGATTCCAACCCCTCTTCACTCAGTTTGTTGTTTCCTTAGCTATACAGAAACTTTCTAGTGTCATGAGGTCCCACTTGTCAATTGTTGGGCAGGCTTAATTCCCAGGCAAACGGAGTCCTCTTCAGAAAGTCCTTTCTGTGTTGTTTCTTTGGTGTACTGGTTACCATGTTGGTGGAATTGCAAAACTGGGCAGCCACTATGGAAGGCACATAGGTGTGAGAATTGGGGAGGTCCAAGCAAGTTAGGGTCACATGGATTGGCTCACCTGGGTGGCCAGAGTCCAGTCTGTGGTGGGGAGCACAGGCATTGCATTGTTGGGTGGGCTTAAAAGGCAAGATTCTTGGTAAGCAGCCCCAGGGAGACCAGAGTGGGGAGTCTGAGGAGGGTTGTTTGATTGTTCATTGATGAAGGAGGCCCTGCCCACTGTGGGCGGTGTCATTCCCTGGGTAGGTGACCTGAATTATATAAGAAAGTTAGCGAAGGATGAACCTGTTGGAGCCAGTTAGCTTTGGCTGTGAGTGAGTTCCATGATTATAGGTAATGCTGCCTGAAACAGAAAGCAGGCCTGCCTTCAGGTTCCTGTGACCTGAAAGTGTAAGCAAAATAAATCCCTTTCTCCACGTGTTGCTTTTGGTCAGGTTTATATATACAACAAGAGAAAGGAAACTAAAATACTGGGATGTATGAGACCTTGTCTTAAAAAAAAGGTGTATGATGGGTTTTTGGACCTTGAGATGTAGATAAGATACAAATTGAGTATCATAAGAGGGAACAAGTGATCAACATGGAAGGTGTAGCATATGGGATTGGGCAGAGTTGTGCATCCATGCTGTGAGGTCTCCAGCATACCCCACAGGCCTGAGCTGTCATAGGCATGTTGATGCTGGTCAAGGCAGGTGTGGAGTCTCCCTCCCCACTGTGTATTACATGTGGGTGTGGTAGAGGGAGGGAAGATCATGTTTAGGGGTGTGTTACAGATGGAGGGATCCAGGCTGACAAATAGGGTCAAGTAAGAAGGGGACTCAGGGCTGTGAGGACTTTGTTTGGGAGGGGAGGAGGAGACAGGAAGAGTGGAGGGTCTGAGGACATGTTGTCATGGGAACTTTACATCTGGAGGCTTCTAGGGATGGAGATCAAATAGAGGATGCTGGAGCTGGGGCTGTGAAGCCATTGAGAGGGGCTGGGTGCTAGGAATATTTCTATGAGTTTGCACTCTGGTGTCGAGGGCACCTAAGGAGGCCTGCAAGTTCTCCTTATTATTCTTTCAAACTGTTTATGACTGGGCTCCCTCAGATCGTACATCTTAGTCCTGGATGATTTGGTTCAAATATTCATGGTGTGAAGAAACAAAGACACAGAGAAAACATCACAGAACTGTGAATATTGATCAAAGATTTTCTTTTTTTTTTTCTGAGGCCAGGGAGATAGTTGCTCTTTCTGCTAAAATCATGTCAATTTTATTGAAGGTTTGTGTGTGTGTTCAGATCTTAAACATTATCATGCACTGAAGGATTGAATTTTCCAACATTCACCATGTTTCTCTCCTTCTCAGTCTGTGGGAGGCGCCCACATCCTTCCTCCATCCCATGATGAGGTGACCAGTGGTGACCAGTGGTCTAGGGTGAAGTGTAGGTGTGAGCTGCAGACTGGGCACTAATTTGACTGTGTGATGCTTCTGATACTACCCTCCCTGTGCTGCCTGGCCAGCGGTGGATGCTCCGGGGGTGAATGACCATTAGCCTCATTCCTCACGTCCCAGGCCAAGTGAGTATGGAGGCCAAATCTGTTGCCCTCTTGGCTCCTCCATATGCAGTGCAAAAGCAAGAAAAGCAAGTGTCTCTATGGGGAAATCATTACTGCAGCAGCACGTGATCTGTCCTGACTGATGGGGTGTGTTTCTCTGTATATGAAATGATAGTATAAAAGTCTCTTGAATTTTTCTTGCTGAGGTTGGAGAGCTGTTTTAGTGGTCAAGAGCCCAGGCTGCTCTTCAGAGGACCCAGGTTCAAGTTGCAGCATCCACATAGTGGCTCACATTTGTCTGTAAGTCTTATTGGAGGGTATTGAACGCACTGTTATGGCTTCTGCAGGCACCGGGCATGAGTGTGGTGCAGGCAAAACACCCATATACATAAAATGCTAAGATAGTAACAGTAACAATATTTTGTTGGCATGTATCCATTGTTCTTGGTAATGGGTCTCATAAAGACCCCCCCCCCCCACTGTGTGTGTGTGAGAGAGAGAGAGGGGGGAGAAGAGAGAGAGAGAGAGAGAGAGAGAGAGAGAGAGAGAGAGAGAGAGAGAGAGAGAGAGAGAGGAAGGGGGAGAAAGAGGCACACACTCGCATGTCTGAGTGCACACCCGTGTTCAGGTGCTAATGCTTATATCCCGTGAGGCCAGAGGCTGACATCAGGCATCCTTTCTCAATTGTCCTTCATGTTAGTGTCTCAGCCAGTGTCTCTCATGGAGCCCAGAGCTCATTGATTTGGTCAGACTGGCTGTCCACTGAGCTCCTGGGCTCTTCCTCTTTCCATCTGCCCAGCGCTGGGACTATAGATGTGCACCACCAAGCCCAGGTATTTTTTGAACTGGCTGCTAGGGATTGGAACTCTGTTCCCCAAGCTTGCCTTTGACTGACTGAGTCATCTGCTGGCCCTGCAACCACACCGTCATTCAAGCATGCCTCGCACTGAGTGTAATGCACCCTCTCACCCCTACTCCCGCCCACAACTCCCCACTTCCCAGGCAGCCTCGCTTCTGTTTTTATTTCATGTCAATGATTTTATGCATCTATATAAAATCTAAGACCCATAAGTGAGAGAAAATGTGACGTTTGTCTTTCGAGTCTGGCTTGTTTCTCTTAACATAACGATCTCCAGTTCCGTTAGGTTTCCTGAGAAAATGGTTTTGTTTTTCTTCACAACTAAAATAAAACTCCATTGTGTGTATTTACCACGCTCCTTCGATTGATTAATCCACCTATCCTTCTTGCTGAAAAGAAAGAATGTCAACTTTATGTGGGCTCCAAAATATAAAAAATAAAAAAATATTTTTTACAGGTTTGCAGAATAGAAAACTCAGGAGTCAGTGGTTTGAAGATCCACCGTGTGGGGTGGCAGCAGGGACCAGGGAGCGCTGACTGCTTCTCCTTTCCCATGTAGAAGCATAGCACGAGTTTACTGTTCCAGGGAGTCTGGGGAGATGTCAGTGACACTTGGTGACTTCTGTGGTGCAGCAGCAGTGACATCTCGAGCCTTCGGATATATGCATTCCATGCTAATTGCATTAAAACATCGGCAGGGCTTTCGCTCTGTCATTCCCCAAATTAAGCACCTTAATCACAGAAGCACGAAGAATTGGATTTAGGGTGACTGATTCCCACCTGTCAGGAGGGGTATAATTAGATTATATTTTTCTCCAGTTCAACTAAAAGAAAATTGACAATAAAAGGGTGATCAATACGTGATGCTCGGGAGGTAAAGCCTACTCGTAGATGGAGAAGCACTTGTTTTGAAAATCTATCTTCTTGAGAAAAGGGGGAAATCCATCTTTCTCTCCCAGAGGAGAAAGACTTTGTGATGCACGCAGGCTAGGCTGCAGCTGGGCCATCAGCTTTTCTTCTGTGTGGCCATGCGTTCCAGCTTGGACCATGTGTATATGTCTGGCTCTGTATGCCTGAGTTTGTGTATCTCTGGTAGGTTTTGTTTGTCTGTCTCTCTGTGTGTCTGTCTTTTTGTTTGCAGCTAGGTGACTGCACCCAGGTCCCGTGTGAACCGTACAGGGTGGGTGTGTGGTGTGTGTCTGTGTTGCTGGTCACACAGGAGACAGGACTCATAGTAGGATGTTTTACAGCAATCTCACACTGGGTCCTCAGTAAACCTACGTTGGTCTGCAGAACACTCTTGTGACAAAGATCACTCATGGGGCTCTAGGTCACATGCAGGGATTGTGGCTGCTTGAAGAATACTAGCCATGCCCAAAATCTGGTTTCTCTCCCTGAGTTGGCATTGCTATCTGATTTCTGTTCATTTATTAGACTGGTGTGGAATGTCCACGGGTCCAACTTTGCCAGGAGGGCAGAGGCAAAGATGACTGGAACTCCTGCTCCATAAGGGGCACCCTAAAGCCTGCTTTGAGACTGAAGAACATTTTTCATCGACCTTGAAAATGCACGGTGTATTTCACCCACAAGTGCGTGTGCACAAGTGCATGCGTGTGTGTGCACAAACACAAACACACACACAGACACACACACACATGATTGTATTAACTCTGCAGTGCCTAGGTTCTTACTATTTTGGAGTGGGGGGAGAAAACTTGCTTCTCAGCAAAAAAAAAAAAAAAATGTTTTTGGGAAGGTTGAACTGGAAAGGTAGGCCTGGGAAAGACTGTCTTTGTGCATGTATTAAGTTTTGAAGTCAAGTGAGTGAAATGGGACAGGGTACACGCTGGGGAATCCCTGCCACACCTCCATAGCTCAGGGATCCAACACCTCCTCCTCCAGCAATGGGCACAGGGTGGCTTCTTTGTGGCTAATTGATGGGCTCCATGGTTAATCCAGGGGCTGGGTGTCCTGCATGTTTCTCAGTGCACACCCATGACCCATTTCTCTTTCTCTCCTCTTGTTGGCAACATGAAATAGTGCATTTACTGTGTGTGCATGTTCATGTGTGTGCAGGTGTACATTGTGTCTGAATCAAATACAAGTGAGCATGGCCCAGGACCAACATGTTCTGATGTGGTAACAGCTTCACAATTTTTTCTTTTGTTGTATGTGTGCACGTATATGTATATGTGTGCATGTCTGTGCATGCATGTGTGTATTCACATGTATGTGTGTATGTGTGCATGCATTCATGTGTGTGTACATGTGTGTGCATCCATGCATGTGTGTTTGTGTGAATGTGTATGTATGTGTGTGCATGCATATGTATGTACATGTATGGAGGCTTCAGGATGACACTGGGTATCATCATTAGTCATTCTCCACTTAAACATTTTTTTATTCTCTGTGTGTCTAACCTGTATGCTGTGTACCACTTACATGCATCGTGCCAGCAGAGCCCAGAAGAAGGTGTCGGATCCCCTTTGACTGGAGGTACAGATGGTTGTGAACTGCCATGCAGGTTCTATGAATTTAATCTTGATCTGTAGAAAGTTTTCTTTACTGCTGAATCATTCCTCTAGTCCTCATCTTCCCCTTTGAAATCAAAGCCCACACCACCCACCTCCCCAGGTTGTCTCCCATTCAAATACTAACCAGGCCGGATCCTGCTTAGCTTCCAAGATCAGATGGGATTGAGTATAGTGAGTGAGGGTGGTATGACTGGAGATTTTTATTTTCAAATTTGTTATTTACTCTCTCTCTCTCTCTCTGTGTGTGTGTGTGTGTGTGTGTGTGTGTGTGTGCGCGCACGCGCGCGCGAGTACCTTTGAGGCAAAGAGGGAGTCAGATCCCTGGAACTGGAGTTACAGGCAGTTGTGAGCTGGGTGCTGGGAACTGAATTCCAGTCCTCTGCAAGAGTAGCCGGTGCTCTTAACTGCGGATCTATCTCTTCAGCCCATCTAGCTTATTATTTTTTGAGACAGTGTCTTACTCAACCTGAAGTGTACCAATTCATCAAGAGTGACTGGCCAGTAATCTTCAGGGATCTGCCCATCTTCACGCTCCCAGCCCAGTAACAGAGTATTTATAACAACAAAGAAAACAATTAATCAAGGCATGTTTCAAATACATCAGGTAGGTGGGTTGCAGGAAAATAGGGGCGTCAGTGCTAGGCCTCAGATGTGCTATGATGATGTTTTCAGCCTTTAGGTTGTTGGAAGCTAGGGGATTTTTTTCACACATAGGATTTACTTAAGGATCACAAGTATATCAGGCTAATCATAGGAGAGAGCAATGAATGGCTATTTAGGGACTAACGATAACTTGGGATAATTGGCTCTGGACCTAAAACCTTTCAGCCTGCCACAATCACAGATCACTTATCAACTTTGCAAACAGTTTAGCACATTTGTGCCTTTTCCTTGTGAACTTGAGTTCACACTTGCAACATTGGTCCCCAGGCTGAGCCTGTTGTTGGTGGAATTGCTCATTGAGAGTCACTTTGTTGCCAGTGGTGATAAAGGTTGAGAGACTAGGAGCTCAGACATTGCAGTCTCCCCTGGCCTCTGCACCTGCCTGGATTTTAATCAGCAATGGAGCCCAGAATTCTTCCCTGAGCCCATGGAGGAGGAACAGCAACCTTGACAATGATCAGAGTATAGCCACCTGCCTAGAGTCTGGGGCCCAGAGCAGGAACATGACATCTGTCAGTCCTGGTGTGGTGAAACGAATTCACTCTGGTTTGGAGGGAAGGAAAACTTGAACAATTTTGACTCCATGGCCCATGCCTGAAACCCCAGCCCTGGGGAGTGGGCCAGGGTGAGGGCGGGGGCGGGGCAGGCAGGAGGCAGGAGGATCCAGAGTTCAAGCTTTCCAGGTCAGTATCAGCTATGTCATCAGTTTGAGGCCATCCAGAGCTACATGAGACTCAGTGTTCAACCTGCCGGCCTGCAGGAGTCTCAGAATACAGCCTACAATGGGGTTCTCTGTCCATGCAAGGAGCATAGTTGCAGGATATTTGATCACACTGTGAACTCCAAGATTGTGTTGTTTACTGGAAAAATGTGTTTCTAGTTGTGGTGTGGCTCGATCTTAGCACACACTTTTAATCCCTCTGGCTGGAATACAGACATGCTCTTAGTACACATCTTTAATCCCAAACAATGAAGGTAAAGTTAGTTTGTAGAGGAAGCATCCATGTTTGAAAGTGATGTCTAATTGAGTGGCAGGCCAAGTGATGAATCAGAGAAAGATTTGACAGAATAGGATCTGCCCAACTCTCATGAGCAGAGAGAGGAAAGGGAAGCTACTTAAGAGAATGCAGAGGGAGGAAAGGAGAAGGAGGTGGTTTTACCATCAGGAGAATTTTACAGAAACAGGTTGAAGAGAGAACAAGCTAGACATGTGTGAAGATAGAACAAGCCAGAGACTGAGAAGGAGCCAGAAGATTAGAATATATCACCTAAGTTAGTATGAGGCCAAGCAGAGCAATTTAAGAGAAGCCAAGTGAAGCCAGAAGAGTCAGCCTGGAGAGGAGTTTGACCCAGAACAGCTGAGTTGAACCAGCCATCCAGAGACCAGAAAGAACCAGAAAGGGTGAGCTTATTCAGTTGGAAGCCTCAGAGGCTGAAAACATTCTAGGCCTAGATAAGATTTTACAGAGGCTAGAAGCTTCCAGGACTAGGGTCTAGGTCAGCAGATGGAGGCAGTAAGCCCCTGAGATAACACTTATATCAAGCAAATAAAAGATACCTTTGCAGAACATGTCCACTGTGGCTGCTCTTGAGCCTAGGACTCTGTTCTCCCCAGCTGCAGGCTTTGCTAGAAAAACCCAGCATACATTTTATGACTGAGCTACCCAGCCACCACAATGAAGACACACACCAGGGACTCACAAGTCAGGGCTAATCATGATTATGGTGCTATTGCTGTGAAGAGACACCGTGGCCAAGGACAGTTTTAAAAGACAGGTAACATTAGTGCTTGCTTACAGTTTCAGAGGCTGAGCCCATTCCCATGCTGCTCTCTGCCGTGATGGCAGGCAGGCATGGCGCTGAGCAGCAGCTGGGAGCTCACAGCTTAAGATACAGCCACCACGCAGAGAAAGCCAACTGAAAATGGCATGGGCTTTTGAAACCTCAGAGCCCAACCTCAGTGACACACACCTCCTTCAACAAGACCATACCTCCTAATTCTCCCCAAAGAGTTTCACCAACTAGAGACCAGGTATTCAAATATCTGAACAGGGGCCATTTTCACACACATGGCAAACACTTCTCCAACTGAGCTATTTTCTAAGCTCCATGAACAGTATTTTAGGGTGAGGAACAGCACAGATTTCAGAGAGGAGGGTGAGGCTGGAGACTGGAGGGCTGAGCAGAATGCCAGAAAATGAGGAAGGAGTGTAAGGTATGGACACCCTGGGCCCCTCACTGGTCAGCATCACGTTGTCCTCGCTGGAAAAGAGAGGCCTATCATAGGATGCCCTGGGACAGTGTATGTTCAGAGGGGGTGAACTCAATTTTTTTTAAGTTTTATTTTATGATCTATTTATGTGTACATGTGTATATATATGTGTATGTGCATGTAGTTGCCTGCAGAGGCCAGAAGACAGAGTTGGATCCCCTGGAGCTGGCATTACAGATGGTTCTGATGTGGATACTGTGGTCTGAACTCCAATCCTTCACGGGAGCAGTAACTGCTCTTAACCACTGAGCCACCTCTACAGCCCTGGGGGTGAGCTCATAATCACTGTTAGCAGAATGGAAGTGGGGAGCCAGGGACTGTGAGTGAACTGCCTGGATGGGGCAGGTCCTTTGGTCCCCATGCTGAGGAGTTCTCAGGATAGAGGAAAGGAGAGCAGCGCAGTTGTGGGCAGTGAAGACTGGGCTGGTGGATAGGTTAAGAGAGTAGAGAGCATTGAGTGCAGCAAAGGCTAAGAGGGGACGTGGATGGGGAAGCTGGAGGTAGGCTCAGGCCAGAAAGCTTACAGCGCATTGCTTACATGCACCCTCAAGTGTTCCTTGGTCCCTCGGTGAAGAGGAGAGTGTGTGAGTTTATGATGAAGCTCTCGACTCTGGAGTGCCTCCTGCCCTACCTCCTGTGCTGTTAACCCCATTTCTCCTCCTACTCTATTTCTAGAATTTAGCAATTTGTGGTCAGAATTCAAGGCAGAGGGATTTCCATTTGCTTTTGAGAGAAATATAATATACCACCAAGAAACTGCATTAAAACAATTTGGATTGCTGCAGGGGAGTTAGATCTGTTTAGATTTGTACCCCTGTGGATATTTTGGTGCAAGGCCGTTCCTAGCCTGAGGCAGAGGGACCATCATCTTCTGCTTTAATTTTTGAGACCCATTTGGTGTTTTCAGCCAAGCCTAAAGGAGTACTTCTGCCATCAGCCCCCCATGCACCCCCCCAGATCACAAGGCAGGGGCGGTGCTGGCGTTTGTTGTTCCCAGGCTCGATACTGCTGCAGAGCCTCCGCCGACGCTCGGCCGTGTTATTAAGCTCTGGTTCTAGTGTGGGCTGAGATTTGTTTCGCCTTTGAGTGACATGACCATATTTTCCATTAAAACCCGAAGCAAATAGCTGCATAAGTGCCAGCTCTGTCACTTGCCCTGCCTGGGAGGAAAATCAGTTGGGATGAGTCTGGTTCTCTATTGGTATCTATATGGTTCTGGAAAGTTCCTTCCTATCAAATTAACTCTGACTTGCCCCACAGCAACTCAGGCAGACTTGAGATTCTTGAAGGTGGTAAGTCACGTTTTAAATGGGCCTTGGCCAAGCCAGGTTGTGCCTTCGACTCAGACCAAGTCCAATCTCACAAGTGGTCTCTATTTAAAAAAATGGCCACTCATGTTCTTGGTAATACACCATCTCTGAGGTTCCAATATCCTGTGCGTCCATGGGATTGGGCCACCATGTCCATACTTCCCCTCTCTGGGCATCACCAACAAGCACTATATGTGAGACAGCATTCCCTGCCCCCACCTCACCACCTGAGCTGTCTCCATTGTCACACCATTGGTCTTCACCACTTGGTACCTAGGGTGGTTAGAGTATTGCTACCCTTTCATTAGGGTGACCTTTGTGAGACTCATCCAAACTGTAGCATAAGTTGGAACCTTAGGGCTGAATCATACTATTGTAGGGCTATCTCATAGTTTATATCCATCCATTTATATACCGACCCAAATACACCCATTTGTCTACCTATTCTTCCATGGAGTCTTCCTCCCATCCATCCATCCATCCATCCATCCATCCACTCTTTAACCATTCATCTGTCCATTCATCAATTCATCTATCTACCCACAGATGTACCCATCCATCTACCCAAACATCTGCCACATATCTACCTGTCTACCCACTCTCTTATCTGTCTGTCTCTTTGTATGTATGTATCTATTTTTGTATGTATGTATCTACCATCTGTGTGTGTGTGTGTGTGTGTATGTATGTATGTATCATCTACCTATCTATCTACCTATCATCTATCCACGTGAAGTTGTCCTCTAGCACATGTGCATGCATGCTTGTACTCAGTGATGTAGTAGCTCAGTGGTGGAGTGCTTGCTGGCCATACAAAAAGACCTGTCATCTGCTCCAGCAGTGAACAAAGATAGAAGTTGACACAGTACTCATTGATAGGCACCTCACAGTTTAATGGAACAATTCAGACTTGAAACCAGGACCAATGTGATTCATTACATAAGGGAAATTTTAGCTGAGCCAAGAGCTGCTTGGGGGCGCTGCATAGGCTTGGCTAAATAATGCCTCAGCTACTTCATGATGAAGTTCTGCCTCTTTGGGTTCTCTTTCCTCTTCCCAACTGTGAAAAGCAGAATCTGGTTAGTGTTGATATGTCTTTGACAGCTTGGATTGTGTCTCTCAACGGAGAGGGCAGGTGTAGCCATTTCTTCTACAGGCAGCAGAGTCTGGCTATTGGTCAGCTCCATTTTTGACTTGCCACTGAAGCTAATGTCTACAGGTCTACCCGTAAGCAGTAAGATTTTAAAGAGGAAATGTGTTTAGATAAAAAAGCCATCAACTTTAGAAAGAAGCCATCCTATGTAGTACCTGTACATGGTGTGGCTGAAAAGCTCTAGGCAGCTGTTCAAAAGAATACAATGATGTCATCTTCAGAGAAAGGGATGGCTCTGGAGATGGTCAGGTGAGATGAAACATGGCAGATGGGGAAGAGAACATACCCTGTGTTCTCTCATATGTGGACTCTAGACAGAAAAACACACAGGTCACGGAAGTAGCAGGAAGACAGACTATGCTGGGGAAGCGACAAGGAGGGGTTTCTGGGGACAGAGAGCTGGCAGAAGGAGGAAATGGGAGTAGCAGCAACAGCAACAGCAACAATAACAGCAACAGCAGCAGCAGCAGCAACAACAACAACAAATACTGCACGGTTTCTTTCACATGCAGAATCCAGACTTAATTTTTAAAAGAGGGGCTGAGAAGATGGTTCAATGACTAGAAGCACTCACTGTCCAAGTGTGAGGACCTGGGTTCAAATCTCCAGCACCTCCATAAAAACATAGGTATAGCTATGTACCATTTGTAACCTCGGCTCTGAAGTGGGTGGAGACAGGAGGACCACTAGGGTTTGTTGGCCACCAGCCCAGCTCTAGGTTCAGTGAGAGACCCTGTCTCAAAGGAGTATGGCAGACAGTGAGAGCAAGACATCGGTGTCTGTCTCTGGCCTCCACTTGCACGCACATACACACCACATGCACACGCATACACATGTGTGCACACACACACATGCATATACACATGGATACACACATGTGCACACACAGGCATGCACACACATGCATACAAGCATACACACAAGCATATGCACATGCACATCCATTCATACATACATGTGCACACACATGTGCACACACACGTGCATACAGACATGTGTGCGCACATCCCCCTTCACTCATACAGAAGCATATCATATGTACACATAAGACATATAGACAGAGGCAGGTTTATACGGGGGAGTAAGGGGACTAGTGGAAGGGAAAGAGGATAAGGGAAGGTAATGGGGAGAGTTAAACAGAACATGGTGTTATGTATGTATGTAAATGTCCTTGCAAAAACCAATAGTTTTGTACACCAGCTCAAATTATGAACAGAAAGGAAGCCAAAGTCTAGAAGTACAAGGTTTTCTCTGTAAAGTTTCATGTCATTGCATGTTAGCTCCAACAGGAGAAAACTGAGTGGTCCAAATAAAACCCACTGTGGACAGCTGGCCTGTGAGTTCAATAGTAGAGTCATTACGAAGAAATAGCAATATTGGTGGCTCATGTGTGCAGTACTAGGGAGGCCAAGGCAAGAGGATCACCTACGGGTTTTGAGAATAGCCTGACTACACAGTGAATTCTAGGCCCGCATGGGCTATAGAGTGAGTTTCAGGCCAACCCGGGCTATTAAAGAAAAGCCAGTAACACAAATAAATAGATTTAGGAAATGCATCGGGGACTGGAGAGATAGTTTGGAGGTCAAGAACACTTGCTGCTCCTGCAGAGAACCTGCGTTCCCAGCACCCAGTGACAGTTCACAGTCACCCCTAATTCCAGCTCCAGGGGATCCAAGGTCCTCTTCTGATCTATGGGTGGTAGCTATACATAAGGTACATCTATAGACTCAGGCAATCATAATGTAAATAAAATAAGATTAATCTAAAAATGTTGAAAAATATTTATTGAGGTGGCTGAGTGATGGTTTAGCAGTTAAGAGTACTTGTTCTCCCAGAGGACCTGAGTTTGGATCCCAGCACCATATCAGGTGGCTCACAAGCATCTGCAACTCTGGCTGCAGGATATTGGACACCTTTGGTCTCCATGGACACCCACACTCACATGCACATGCCCACATACAGACATAAATACATACATAGTGTTGAAAATAATAAAAATAAATATTAAAATATGTTGAGTCGGACACGTTGGTTCTTAGTGCCATGCAGGTTTTATGTTTTTCCTGGTTGCTTTATTAGTTACTTAGGTGTTCAACAAGCTTCTGGCAGGACTCGTAGATTTCTCTTTTGTTTTCTTAAGCATTTTGTTTATATCCTTTGGAACACAATTGCTAGGCATAGCAAACTCAAAGTCATTTTGTCTTGCCTATCAGTGGAACATATTTTAAATCAACACAAATGTCCATTTTGTCTCTGCTAATATTGCTTGTCTAAAGGTCTGTGTAGGCTGATGTGATGAGGTCACTGCTTGGTGTGTCCCTACTATCTTTAGTTTAATCTTGATGCCACTTTTATTTAATTGCTTCTCATAAATAGCATGTCCAGTCTGTAACTTGTATATGGAGTGTTTGGGCCATTAGCAGTTACTGATAGAGTCAAGTTAAGTTTATCTTAACTTAGAAAATGATTTATTTTTATCATTTGTTTCTGTGTTTGTTTGTCTGTATGTATGTGCACATGTGCAAGTGTCCATAGAGGCCAGCAGAGGGGGATGGGCCCTCATGGAGCTGTCCGACACAGAAGGCTGGGATCTAAAAGAGCAGCAAGCATTCCTAACTCCTGGATCCTTCCCAGCATCTTGACTGCTAGCATTTTCTGTGTCCTCTATTCTTTCTTCTCCTTCTTCTCCTTCTCCTTCTCCTCCTCCTTCTTGTTCTTCTTCTTATTCTTCTTGTTCTTGTTCTTCTTCCTCTTCCTGTTCTTGTTGTTGTTGTTGTTCTTCTTCTTTCTTCTTCTTCTTCTTCTTCTTCTTCTTCTTCTTCTTCTTCTTCTTCTTCTTCTTCTTCTTCTTCTTCTTCTTCTTCTTCTTCTTCTCCTTCTCCTTCTCCTTCTCCTTCTCCTTCTCCTTCTCCTTCTCCTTCTCCTTCTCCTTCTCCTTCTCCTTCTCCTTCTCCTTCTCCTTCTCCTTCTCCTTCTCCTCCTCCTCCTTCTCCTTCTCCTTCTCCTTCTCCTTCTCCTTCTCCCTCTTCTTTCATCTTTTTTGGTATTATTATTATTTAGCTATTTAGTATTATTTTTTTAAATTGTTTGGCATCTTCTTATAGTTACAAAGGAAAATTTTATGCCAGAAGACCATCTCTGTCCTTTTAGATTGAGCTGCCTTTAGGCTTCATCTCTGCCTGGGGAGGACACTTCACAGTTTCATTAATATGGTGCTTTTGGACTGATGGTCTCTGCAGTACAAGGACACTGGACACTGTCCTCTTTGTCCTTGGGGTTTGACATCATGTGGCAGTGGCAGAGGTGGCTTGCTGAAATGTCATATAAGAATTGGTCTGTGGTAACTGCTCACCTTTTGGAGCCTGGGTTTCACCTGCCAGGTCAAGCCACCCTCTCCAGGGGCTCCCAGATGGCTCCCTGCTGTGATTCCTCTCTCCAGCACAGGTGCCTTCCTCCATCTGGCTGGAGATGGAGAACATTCTGGAACCCTATAAAAAGCTGTTCACCAACCAGTGTCTGGGAGAAACTTCAGCAAGTCCCTGATTTTGCGGGTCACTCTTGCTGTGTCCTTCCTGGCCGTACACAGTAGGGAAGAGGAGCCCTAGTTTCGAAGTGCTGAATCATCGTCCACTCCCCACCCCCCCGCCATTTTTCGCTTTGTTTATGACTTAGATTAATTCTGAGTCTCTAGTACCCAGACTCCTATGAAAATTCCAATAAAGCAAAACTGATTAAAATCGGATTGCCCCTAGAAGCAAGGTGTTATTTTCTCCCCCGAAGCTGTATTCAGCATCTAAATAAAATGAGGAGACCTAAGTTCTCTGCATTAGCCTTTAAAAAAGACTCTGCAGGAACACCTCCATTTGGACCCATAAATATAAAACAGGAACTCTTAAATGGGACTTTTCTTGCTTGTTCAAAAAAAAAAATCCACTATGAAATGATAGCCTTGATCATAACTTAATTTTTCATTTCTATTTGAACTTTAATTTTACTTAACTTTTCTTCTGAAAAATCTGCAAAGGAATATTTAAATGACATGGCCTAATGTGGGCAGATTATTCATCTTTCAGCCCTGAGGCTACCCACGAAGGCTTCATCAGCTCGGAGCCAGTTTTATTAGAATCCGTAGCTCAGGAAATATTGCTTTCTGACAGCTCCTGGGCTGTAGAATTTAAAAGGCTTAAGTTTTGGGAGAATTTACACCGTGCCTCCTTTTGTACCTTTCAGAGCAGTAAATCCCAGCTTCCTAGTGCTGTTTGGAGGAATGGCGTCACCTCTCCCCCATGGCTTCTCTCAGTGTAGGTCTGAGAGTCTTAGACCAGCCCCAGTCCCTCTTGGTTCAGTTTCCAGTTAGGCACTATGGCTGGAAAGCAGAGACTACACCCTTAAGTTTCCTCTGCTTTGGTGGAGGAGGTCCTTGATCTGAGAAAGGACAATCTTAGGTACTTTATCCTTATTATGTGCATATGGTACACACGTGTATTCCGTGTGTGTGTCCATGTGTGTGTGAGTGTGTGTCCATGTGTGTTAGAGGAAAACCTCAGGTGCCATCTACTTTCTTTTTTTTAAAACAACATCGCTCGCTGACCTAGAATTCGTTAGGTAAGCTAGCTAGGCTTTCTGTCCATCAAGCCCCAGCGAGTCTCAGTACATTCACCACCTCCCCTAGGTTTTAAAACGTGTGTTCTGGGACTCAAACTCAGGCCTTCATCTTAACATGGCCGACTAGCACTTTACTGACCAAGCTACCTCAGCCCTGAGTAAATGCTCACTGAATATCTGCATCTGTTGCTTTTGCACAACATTGATAAAAATACCCGTGAGAACAACTTGAAAGAGGAAGGGTTTATTTTGGTTCATGGTTTCAGAGGGTTCATGATGGCTTGGCTCCACGAGCTTGGACAGAGAGAGCATCATGGAAGTAAGAGTGTGGTGGAGCTCCTTCAGCTCGGGGCAGCAGGAAGCTGGGGGTGGGGGTGATGGGGCAAGCACAGGGAACTTGTGCCTTCATAGGCACACCCTAGTGACCCACTTCCCCCGAACACCCCCAACCTCTCAAAATAGCCCAACAGGCTGTCAACCAAGCACCCGACACATTCACATTCAAACTGTCACAGTGCTGCCTTCGCCAGACATTCTCAGTCCTGGGACACAGTGCTGAATAAATCAAATGCAGTTGCTCCCTTCGCGGAGCTCGCGGACTGGCAGGGAAGACAGGAACTAAACTCTTAAACACACACATGAATCATAACCAGCAGCTAGAGTCACGGAGAAAATAACATCTCTTTGGGAGAATTCATCAGAGAGCTGGAGGATGAGGGCGGTACCCAGAGGAGGGTCCCAGCTAACACAGAGGCTTTTGCTTGATTTTTGGCCCCCATTCTCAGTGGGTTTGGACTTCCTCATTTGAATGTTGGCAATTCCGGTCTTTTGTGAGTCTTGCCTGTCCGTGCTTTTACAACCCTCTCACTTTACCTATTTTCCACTGTTGCTTTGGAAAGTTCAGCTCTGTGCGCATTGGAGTTGAGCCACTTTGCGTGTGTGGATGTGAAGGTTCACCTTCACTGTCAACTTGTTGGACTTTAGATCACCATGGAAACAAACCTCTGGGTGTGTCTGTGAGAGGATTTCCAGACTGCATTCATTGGGATGGAAAGACTCGCCTTAAAGGTGGGTGGCACCTGGGTGGGTGGCCCAGACAGAATAGAAAGGATGACATGAGCTGACAGTCTCTCTCTCTCTCTCTCTCTCTCTCTCTCTCTCTGCTTCTGTTCTGTAGACACAATATGTCCGGCTGTTTCAAGTTCTTGCTATATGCCTTCCCGCGTGGTGTATTGTACCCTTGAAGTGTCAGCCCAAATAAAGATGCTTTCTCTGGTGTTCTCTTCCAGCGGTGAGAAAAGTAACCAGTGTAGTAGTTAGGTATGTTGCTTGTGGGCGTTGCTTGTGGGCGTTGCAAGTGGGCTGAGGGGTAGACTCCATTGGTTACTTTTATGTCACTCTGACCAAATACCTGACAGAAGCTAAGAGAGGAAGGAGTTGCTTTAGCTCGTGGTTTCAGGTCAATTAAAGCATGGATGGCATTGCACCAGTGATGGCGGAAGCTTGCAGCTTGTTCACAGCATGGCTGATCAGGAAGCAGAAAACGTAGGCTAGAAGTGGCTCCAGGCTCCAGTCCTTAAGGCCCTCAGTGGGTCATAGCTATGCTTCCAGCTGAAAAGCTTAGACAGAGGGAGGGCATTTCACATCCAAACCATAGTAGTTGTCCCATGTAGAGAAGTCTGGCCCCTCTGCAACTGACTGGTCACATCAGTATGGGACCAAGTGGGACACACATTGGAGACAAAGCCTGATATACATCATTCGAGAATCTGGGCTTGATGAGAAGAGAGTCAAGCAGCCCCTATGGCCTTCAATGGTTGTCAGTAAAATCTTAGTAGAGATTCTCAGAGTGTCTAAGATATGGGCCTTACTTCTGTGGTGGATGACTGATGGTGGAGGCGGGGGTTGTGGTAAACAGTGGGTGCCGTTTTTCTCCTCAGCTCTGCATCTGTCTCTCGATGTTTCTTTGATGTTTTTAAAGACCATGTTTCACTCTATTGATCGGGAAAACAAAGCGGTGCTCAGAGCTCTCGTGTGGAGATCCTCGAGGTTTTATTGAACGATAGCCCTCTATATTTCTTGCTCTTGCAAGAACTATCTTGTGAAAATAAAGGCTGTGAAGAAGAAATGGGAAGTACCTGAGGTTCAGAGGCCATACGGAGACTTCCTAAGACTTGTACATGGCTTACTTCCTGAGCCTCAGAAGCCTCCCTCCAGGATAGAATGTTTCAATTAGGGGGAAATTACCACAGTACACCATCCCAACATGCTGTACCCCATGCAGACATTACTAATTGATCCAGACTCATTTTCAGGAAGCTTATCTTGTACAGTATCCTTGGATATCTCTGATAATGAGTTGAGGCTCACTTGTACGTGGAATTATCTTTGTCTGACCTCACTGGAATTCTGTCCTTCCTCACCAGACTCTTGTCTTTCTTTGTTGCTTTTATTCCAGTTGCTTCATTTCATAAAGACACCACTAATCCATCCTAGCTGTCTTTAGGGTGCTTATCCATAGAATACTCTTGGAAATATCTTTCAGGGATTTGGGACTGGCTCCTGGTTGGAAATATATCAGCTTCCATTCACCAAAATTCAGATCCTCTCATTTTTCAAATTAGTCTAGATAAACCTCTGGTTTTTGGCCTGGAATTTTCAAAGGAGTGTTAAGCTGACAAAAGACTTCTGAGAGAAAAAGTATTTAAATAAGTGTTCTTTCTTCAGTTCATTTGGGCATCTCTGTATTTCTCAGATGAATAAATGTGTATATATGAGTTAACTTTTTTAATAGCACCTGTCAACAACCTAAAAAAACGTGTAGGAGGCACCATGCTAAATTGTGCACTGGCTATTCACCCATTGAAGATACATTCACTGGGATGTCAGCTAGGTATATTGGTGCTAGGTGCCAGGTGAGAGAGAAATTGAGATCAGAGTCCTGGGCTGAGGGAGTTTGCTTTTCAGTGAGGTGGGCAGGAGGAATCACAATGTGAATTTAGTGAGGTGTCCTAGGAAAGAGCACTTGGGCTGAGAAGGAGCAGGCACAAAGGCCCTGCAGTTTGAGCTTGCTCAGGAAGCATGTGGAGCCAGAGTGGAAGGGACTGTGGCACAGACATAGGTAAGAAGGGGTAGAAGGCTGTGGAGAAATTAATGAACTATGAGCATGGAGGGCTCGAGCTGCTGGTACTCACTACAGGGCCACGTGGGAACTGCTGCATCGTCTGGGGTGTAGATAGGCCTGGAAAGATGCAAGGAGTCAGCGAGGGCAGAACTTTGTCCAAAGTATTGAGTTTGATATGCTTACTTTTCCTTAAAAACCATTTCACGGAGGGGTTGATTAGGGAAATGTGGATATGCATACAATGGGATATTTCTTAGCAAGAAGAAGAATGAAGTCATGTTGTTTGCAAGGAAAATGGTTACAACTTGAGGCCACCATAGAAAGCCAGTCTCATAAAGAGAAACAGTTTATATAGTGTCTTAGGGTTTTACTGTTGTGAACAGATACCATGACTCTTTTTTTTTATTATTAGATATTTTTTATTTACATTTCAAATGTTATCCCCTTTCCCAGTTTCCCCTCCAAAAATCACCTATCCCCTCCTCCCTCCCCGTGCTCATGAACCCACTCACTCCCACTTCCTGGCCCTGGCATTCCCCTATATTGGGGCATAGAACCTTCACAGGACCAAAGGCCTATCCTCCTATTGATGACTGACTAGGCCATCCTCTGCTACATATGCAGCTAGAGCCATGAGTCCCACTATGTGTGTTCTTTGATTGGTGGTTTAGTCCCAGGAAGCTCTGAGTGGTACTGGTTAGTTTATATTGTTGTTCCTCCTATGGGGCTGCAAACCTCTTCAGCTCTTTGGGTACTTTCTCTAGCTCCTTCACTGGACCCCGTGCTCCATCCAATGGATGGCTGTGAACATCCACTTCTGTATTTGTCAGGCAGGACAACTCTTATAAAGAACAACATTTAATTTGGGCTGGCTTAGAGATTTAGAGGCTCAGTCCATTATCATCAAGGCAGGACCATGGCTGAATCCAGGCAGATAAGGTGCTGGAGGAGCTGAGAGTTCTACATCTTCATCCAAAGGCAGACAGGAGAAGACTGGCTTCTGAGCAGCTAGGACAAGGGTCTTAAAGCCCACCCCCACAGTGACACACTTCCTCCAGCAAGGCCACACCTACTCCAACAAAGCCTCACCTCCAAATAGTGCCATTCCCTGGGCCAAGCATATTCAAACCACCACATTCCACTACCTGGCCCCCATAGGCCTGTTTAAACACATGAATCTATAGGGGCTAGATGAAGCCATAGCTTAATAAAAAAATAAATTTAGTCTAACTTCCAAAGTCTCCATAGTCTACAGCAGTCTCAACAATGTTAAAAGTCTAAAGTTCAAAGTCTCTTCTGAGATTCATCCAATCATTTAACTGTAATCCCCAAAGCAAGCAGGAAACCAGCTGGGCAAACTCCAAATTCTGCCTTTCCATGTCTGATGTCAAAGTGATCTTCAGATATCCAACTCCTTTTTCATCTTTGTTGACTGCAACAAACTTCTTTCTCCTGGGATGGTTCCACTCCCTGTTTGCAGCTTTCCTCAATAGATACCCATGGCTCTGGCATCTCAAACGCGTTGGGGTTTTCAAGGCAACTTCAACTTCACAGTTTATCTTCTGGGACTTGTAATCACTTCTCCAGCTCTGCCCTCTGTAGCATTTTAGGCTCTGATTGATCCACTCCACTGCTGCTGCTGCTCTTAGTGACTATCCCATGGTATTGGCATCTCCAGTACACTGAGGTCTTCGGCTGCAACTAGGCTTCACCAATAGCCTGTCATAGGCTCCCTTCATGTTGGTGAACCTTAACTTCTTTGTATGACCCCTTTAGTCTTGGAATGTCAACTGCAATGGACGATGTACCTTTATCAGTGGTCTTCCATGACCTCTTACCGTGTCAAGCCTCAGCTGCTCTTCACAACTCCTTCATGCCTTCAAAACCAGCACCACCTGGATGACATATTACCAAGTCCAGCTACAGGATGTGATACAATCTTGATTATCTCTGGAACACGGCTTCTTTGTGATCTCAGAAAACACTTCCCAGGTTTTACCTCAATGATAGTTTCTTTTTAACCACTGCTAATTTCTTAGCTCCAGCTAACCAGAATCAATTGTCCCAGTAGTTCCTTCTGTTCTCAACTCTAAAGCCAGAGCCATATGGCTAAAGCTACCAAGTTCTGCACCTTTCTGGGGCTGGAACATGGCTCTCCTTATTTTATAACCAGCTTTCTGCTTTCCAACTCCCTTACTGACTAAGCTTGGCTGTGCTGTAACTTGCTCTGTAGATTGACCTCAAACTCAGAGATCTGCATGGCTCTATCTTCTGAATGCTAGGATTAGAGGCATGTACCACCATGCCTGCCTGGATTTAAGCTAGACCTAGAACTTGCTCTGTCCCAGGCTGTCCTTGAACTCAGAGATCTGCTTGGTTTTGTCTCCTGGGATTAAAGGTGTATACCACCATGCCTGGACCTAAGCTCTTTTTGGCCACTGTTCCTTAAGATCCAGACCAAAAGTCTGTGACTTCTAGCCTCAAGATCTGGATCACAAGTGTGCTTTCCATTTCTGGATTGTAGTTCATTCCAGATTAAAAGTCCAAACTATTCCTTGTTCAACTGTACACACAAACAATAAGCTTAGCCAGGTGGGACCTTGCCCCAGATCACCACTCCCTTAATCTCTTTATCTCCTTTGAACATAGGATTCATCTCCATTTCACTTCCTAGTGCCCCTTTATTACTTAAACCATACATGTTATATTTTTCCTTTCTATGCTTGTTCAAAATGCTCTTCATGAGACTTAACCAACAGAGTCTCTTTTGGGCTTTTTGAGACTTCCTTTGTCAGTGCAATTAATATACATTTCTTTATCTTAGCCTCAGGTAGACTCTTCAGACAAGGGCAAAAAGTAGCCACATTCACCAAAATATCAATAATAATCTCTTGGTCACATATTAAAATTCTTCTCCTCTGAAACCTCTAGAGCCAGGCTTCCATAGTTCAAATCACCCTCAGCAACAGTCTTCCATATGCCTACTAGGAGAACCCATTAAGCCCCACTTAAAGTATTCCACAGCTTTTTAAGTTCAAAGTCCTCAAATCCACATTCCTCCAAACAAAAGCTTGATCAGGTCTATCACAGCAATACTGATACTTAGTTAGGGTTTTCCTGCTGTGAACAGACACCATGACCAAGGCCAACATTTACCTGGGGCTGGCTTACAGGTTCAGAGTTTCAGTCCATTATCATCATTGTGGGAGCATGGCAGCATCCAGGCAGATGTGGTGCAGAAGGAGTTGTGAGTTCATCTTCATCCAAAGGCAGACAGAAGACTGGCTTCCAGGCAGCTAGGATGAGGGTCTTAAAGCCCACACCCACAGTGACATACCTACTCTAACAAGGTCACACCTACTCCAACAAAGCCACACCTCCAAATAGCACCACTCTCTGGGCCAAGTATATTCAAACCACCACATATAGATATATATACACACAAGGCATGTGTGTGTGTGTGTGTGTTGCAACGTATGTGTGCACATGACAAGAATGTAAGCATAAGATTGATTAGGGGAACAGAGGAGATTAACGGAGGTGGAAGGGCAATCCAGGGAGGGTCACAGGTATGCTCAGTATACATTATATGTGTGTGAAAATGGCTTGTGGAACCCAGCTGAGTAAAACAAGCTTAACAGTGTGCAGTCATTGTACAGAATACAGCTTCTGTCACTATTTTCACATGTGTGTGTCTTGTGCTTCACTTGTCTTCACTCTCATCACCCTCTTTGTTCTTCCCTTACCCCTCATTCTGGTTCACGTTCTCCTTTCAAATACACTTTCTTTTACTTCCACACCACACATATGAGTGTATACACACACAAACACAAAAATGCACATATACTTGTACATGCTTAAACATGGATACACACACTACATGCACACACACACTATATGCACACATATACACTATATGCATGTACACCCACACTATATGCATACACACTCACACACACATGCACACAGATGTATGCATGGACACACACAAGCATGCACACACATAATACAGCCTCCCACATACACACGTGGACACACACACACACACACACACACACACACACACACACACACTCTTAAAAATCCAGACCCCACAGGGAGAGAATACACAGTATTTGTCTTTCCATGTCTGGCTTATTTCACTTAACAGGCTCATCTCCAGGGTCACCTGCTTTTTCTGAGAGTGACAGAATTTCATTCTTTTAGGACTGAATAAAATCTGCCCATTAAGGGAGTGTCATTCTGTTTTCCTGTTGGAAACACTCTCCCCTCCTCACCCTTACTGTGTGAATTCTTACTTATTATCCACAGTGTGTAAGACCCCACCCTGCCAAGCCTAGTTATCTCCTGTTGGCTGACAGCCCCTGTCAGGTGGAGTTCAGTGAGAGTTTTGCATATTCTGGGTGATTGGGGCATGGAGTGGTTTTCTCATGAATATATAATTAAGATTAAATCAGAAGAATTTTAAGAAAATGTCCAGAGCAGGCAAACACATAGGCAGGAAGTGAGTGACTGCCTGGGGCTGGGGTGGGGGGTACTATCGGTGGTGGGTGATTTTGTTGGGGGGGGGTACTACCAATGGAGGGTGATATTGTTGTGGGGAGAGGAGGACTATTGGTGGAGGGTGTTTTTGGAGCAATGGAAATTTTCTTCAATTAATTGTGGTGATGGTTTCACACTTGAGAATTGCTAAACAAATGTAGGCTGTGTTCTTGAACTGTGTTTATTAATGTTGTGTGTGCCTGGCATATGGGCACTGGTACCATGGCACATGTATGGAGCCAGAGAACGAGTCTGTGAAGCTGGTTTCCTTCTTCCACCTTGGCATGAGCTCTGGAGATGAAATTCAGGTTGTCAGGCTCACAGACGAGGTGCTGTTATGGGATTAGCTATCTCACTGGTCCTGGGCTGTTTTGAGCAGCAAGCTCTTGCTTGTCAGGTGACATTCCTGGTCCCGATGCCATGTCACTTAGATGCTCTGGTATAAGCCTCAGCTCCCATACTGGGGATGTAGGTCAGCTGGCTAAGTGCTTGCCTGACATGCACGAAGGTTTTCTATCTGGAATGGAGAGTACACGTGTGGTACACAATTGGAGCTGGAGGCAGGAGGATCAAAAAAGATCAAGGTCGTCCTTGGCTAAATAGAGCCTGAGGCTAGCCTGGGCTACATGAGACCTTGTCACTCAAAAACAAACAAATGCTCCATTCCTCGACATACACAATAGTCCTCCAAATTCAGGTTGGTGGAGCTGTGCAAAGCAGCCCCAGGCTTCAGGCCTTTCCAGCGCTCTGCTGTTACAGGGATTCGGGGACAATATCCTGTAAGTAGAGAAGAACCCTGGGAGAAGCAGCCTTCCTTGCATCTTGGCTGACTGTTCCTCCCCCCACAGCTGGCATCCCTGCAAACTTTGGCAGGCTGCTTATAGCACAAATAAGAGATCAGCATTTTCATTTCTTCCGAAGCTCTGTGGTTGGGGAGAAAACCCACGAAAACACACCTGTCCTCGAGGCTTGGCAACGTGATTATTAAATGTCACCTGGTGGGTTCCTGGGCTTGTTACTGTGGCTGATCTGCCTGCATTTTGTTCTAGCAGTATTGGGTGTGTCACATGGTAGGACCTGTTTTGGGGCTCAGACTAGAGATTTTTTTTCTGAGCTCCCAGGTGGATTTGTCCTGCCCACCTGCCAGTGACTTTGGATCCTCTGCTGTCACCAACACTCACACCCCCAAATCACGGAAGTAACACCTGCTTATAGGAGACCTCCTTCCTGCCAACACACACACACACACACACACACACACAGAGAGAGAGAGAGAGAGAGAGAGAGAGAGAGAGAGAGAGAGAGAAGAGTACACCAGAAGTCACAGATCGTACATCAGCTCCCCTTTCTTTATCTGCCACTTAAAATCTTTTATTTATTAATTGTTTAATATATGTGTGGGCACACATATGCCATGGTACTTGTGTGGAGGTCAGAAGACAACATATGGGAATCTGTTTTCTCATTTCACCATGTGGGGTTCAAAGGCCGAATGCAGGTGATATATGGCTTGTATGTATGTATGTATGTATGTATGTATGTATGTATATATGTATATATGGCTTGGCTTTAAGTGCCTTTCCACACAGAGCCCTCTCACTGCTCAGACCCGCCACTTCCTGCGGCTGTTCGGTGAGAAATGTCTTATTCTACCTATTTGAGGGATTTATAACTGATCACACATAGGGTGTCACACACACGCACACACACATGCCCAAGGGACTTCAAATACTCGTGATTTAAAATGATCATGCTTATAATTAAGAGAGGAAATCCTGAAGGGACCTTAATAAAGAATTTGCTTTATGCTTCTGTCCTCTTGAAGAGAGACAGCTCTGAGTCCTCTTAGCTTCAGCGCCACACTCGGCTGGTGTGCATGGCTAACTGAACAATGAACACAAGTAGCTGCATGTGTTTGTGGGGGGCATTGCTATGCTGCTCTTTTACATTTATTATTTTGAGATTATCATACATAAGTACTGTATTTACATAATTTTTACTTCATCCTCTCCCTTCTCCAAAACTTCTGTGTCCCTCTATCCCTCTCAATTCCATGACCTTTATTATTATTCCTTTATTATTGTTACACACACACACACACACACACACACACACAGACACCACCCCACCCCACACCCCCACACCCAACACCCCCATACACACACACACACACACACACACACACACAACCCCCCCACACCACATATACACACACCCTACCCGAACACCATACCCCCCACCACTCCCACCACACCCCTCCCCTACAACCTCCCCCATGGTCTCATCCCTCCACTCTTACTGTCTTTCTGCCCCCTCTTCCTCAGCCGTAGGAGTAAGGGTTGTGTTGTAATGTATGAATTCAGGATCCACAGCCAGTTGTTCTGTGTATTTTGACCAGTTGCGGGTCTCTGTGATGGTCTCTGTCTGCTGAAAAGTGAATTACTTTGAGGAGGGATGAGATGTAATGCATTCTAAACACCCACCCTTCTATGAACCCTGTGATGTTTCCATATACATACACTGTGTAACAATCAAATATGTCATGCTTGTATTTCATCTTAAATGCTTATTGTTTTCTTGTGGAAACATTAAGTTTCCCAGTTCTAACTGTCTGGAGTGGCAAAATTTTATTGTTAGTCACCCCACTACACAGCAGTACCCCAGTCTTGTTCCCTTTGTATGCTGTGCTGTTACCATCCTTTTACCCTTTGACCTTCCTCCATGTTCTCCCAAGCTGATAAGCACTGCACTAATCTTAATTTCTGAGACTGGAAACAATTAATTAATTAGAGAGAGAGAGAGAGAGAGAGAGAGAGAGAGAGAGAGTGTGTGTGTGTGGTGTAATGTGTGGAGATCAGAGAACAACTTTCAGGAGTTGGTTCTCTCCTTCCATCATGTAGGTTCTGGGACTTGAACTTGGGTCGTTAGGCTTGGCAGCAAGCACCTTTATCTGCCATCTCCCAGTTCACCTATTTTTTGAGACTGGTCTCTTACTAATCCTGCAGCTGGTTGATTCGTCAGGCCTGGCTGGCCAGTGAGTCACAGGCTTCCTTCTGTCTCTATCCCCACAGCTCTGGGATTATAGGTCTACTTATTATACCAGCATTTTATGTTTTAACCTTTATTTTTATTTCTCAATTATCTGCACTTGTGTGTCTGTGTTTTGGTATGTACCTGTGTGTGCAGTGTCTGCAGAGGTCAGCAGAGGGCATTAGATTCTCTGGAGCTGGAGTTGCAGGTGTTTGTGAATGACCTGATATGGGTGCTAGAACCAAACTAAGGTCCCCAGAAAGAGCAGAATGTTCTCCTAACATGAGCGTCCCCTCCGCTCCCTGTGCCAGCTTTAACCTGGGTTCTGAGGATTGGACACAGGTCCTCATATATGTGTGGCAAGCAGTTTACTGACTCGGCCATCTTTCCACTCTGCTCAGTGCTCTTTAATGATGTGTATGTATGGAGGGGACTCTGTAATGCCGTACAACACAGGAAACACTATTTTGTTCAGGTTCAGTGCATGTGCAGAGATACCCACAGACACGAGCAGCCTCAGCTTCTGCCCCTGGAGGCTTCATTGCCTTGCCAGACTGTGTTGGCTGCACATGAGTGTCTTTCCTTGAGACATTTCCCAGTGAGATTTTTTTTTTTTCTGCTTCTTTGGTTTTCCCTTTGAGATAACAATAGCAAACCTGAAAATCTCGGTGGCTGTGGTCACAGTGTGCTTCCTGCTTCCCTTTGGAGATCCGTTTTCAGGGATGCCCTTCTCATCCCTCCTTCTCTGCACAGACATAGTGTCTCAGTCAGGGTTTCTATTCCTGCACAAACATCATGACCAAGAAGCAGTTGGGGAGGAAAGGGTTTATTCAGCTTACATTTCCACATTGCTGTTCATCACCAAAGGAAGTCAGGACTGGAACTCAAACAGGTCAGAAAGCAGGAGCTGATGCAGAGGCGATGGAGGGATGTTCCTTACTGGCTTGCTTCCCCTGGCTTGCTCAGCCTGCTCTCTTATAGAACCAAGACTACCAGCCCAGAGATGGTTCCACCCACAAGGGGCCTTTCCCCCTTGATCACTAATTGAGAAAATGACTTACAGTTGGATCTCATGGAGGCATTTCCTCAACTGAAGCTCCTTTCTCTGTGATAACTCCAGCCTGGGTCAAGTTGACACAAAACTAGCCAGTATACATAGGTAGAGTCCATGGGGGAGTGTGTGGGCTTGGGAAGTAGGAAGACTTGACAGGGGATGCGCAGTACAGCTTCTTCCAGGTGAGGAGGACTTGGCCGCATGACTGAACACGTCTGTCTCCTTACTTGTATGCTGTGTGGGAGTTCTTTGCGCCTGGCCTTGTTAGTAGCTGGAGACTGTCTACAACTTGCTCCCGGTTTGCAGTTGATTTCAGGAGCCTGGCTGTTATTCTTTATGAGATGTGCTACATTTGCACACAGTCCTGAGATCTCCTTTTTTCTTGCTTTGTGTGTGTGTGCGCGCACATGTGGAGGCCAGAGGTTAATCATGGGTGTCCTTCCACCAGAGGTCAGGTCATTTTGGTCTCTCCCTCCCTCCCTCCCTCCCTCCCTCCCTCCCTCCCTCCTTCCCTCCCTCCGTCCCTCCTTCCCTCCCTCCCTCCCTCCTTTCCTCTCCATTTTCTTTCTTCTTTCATCCTTTCTTCCCTTTTAAAGGCAGAGCTTCACCGTGTAGCCCTGATTGGCCTGTAACTCGGTATATAGACCAAGCTGACCTCAAATACAGAGCTCTGCCTGCCTCTGCTTCCTGAATGCTGGTATTAAAGGTGTACACCAGCATGCTTGGCTCCACCTTGAATTTGTTATGTGTTTCTCATTGTCCTGGAGCCTCCTTTTGGGGCGAGGCTCTCTAGGGAGTCCTGGGGTCACCTTCCTCTGCCTCCCAAGCATTGGATTTAAGTGTTTTTCCACAGGAATCTGGGGATTGAAGTTAAGTCAGGTCTCATGATTGTGTAGCAATCACTCTCCTGGCTGAGCCATCTTCCTGGTCCCCAGTCTTTTTTATAAGGAATAAAAAGGCAAGTGGTAGCACAGAAGAAATTAAGCTCTCAGATTGAACAAGATCGTACTATTCAAAGAGACAGATGCTCTCTGAACACCAGCACACATGTTCATGTTTCTGGGACATTGGAACTTGACTGTATTTTCATTGGTTTGTTTGTTGGGTCTCTTGATGTAGCCCAGGCTAGCTTAGAAGTTATAACATTCTGCCTCAACCTCCCTAGTTCAGGAATCACCACGAAGAGCCTGTGTATCTTTTCTCTGACTATGGTTGTGGCCCATCACATTCTCAAGAGGCCCAAGGAACAACCACAGCACCAGTGCTGCTTAAAATGGGACCCCTTGTGCCGAGAAGCCCCCACTGGGCACTGTCTGAGTTTTGGCTCCTTATGTCCCCTTTGCAACCTGGTAAGGCAACTGTTGCGTTTTCTCCTTTGACCTACTGGGAGAAGGGACCTAGAGAGAAGTCTCTTAGCCAAGATCACAAGCTGGTCCTTGATATGACTGAGCCTAGGCAGTACAACTGCAGAAAATGGACCTTGCTGCCCCAGCAGAAACCACCTTTGGGGTGGGTGTGTAGTGCTTGGTTGTGAGGGAGGTCTGAGTGTTGAGATTTGAGGATCTCTAAGGTCTGCAGGGGGAAGCATAGAGCTCTTAGCCAGCAGGCTTTGTGCCAGGCAGCAGGGTGGGCAGTCTGTTCTCTTTCCTGGGATAGTTGGGGAAATGCCCTAAGGCCACCCTCCATTAGCATAGCAGCCTGGTGCCCTGGCCCACAGACGCGCTTTCTTTCTTTCTGTCCTGGGGACCTCAAGCTTCTGCACATGTTAGACGAGCGCTCGCTCTATTGCTTAGCTATAGTCACAGCCCTGATTTGTTAAAGACTTTTTTATTTTTTATTATGTGTGTGCCTGCGTGTGGGTGTGTACACATGAGGACAGGAGTCTCTGGAGGCCAGGAGAGAGTATTGCATCCTCTGGAGCTGTGAGCTGACCAATGTGGGTGCTGGGAACTGAACTGAACTGTTCTCTGGAAGAGCAGTGGACATTCTTAACCACTGAGCCAGCTCTATAGCTCCAGCCTGGTTTCTTTAAAAACAGGAAAACAGTTGCCCCCCATTCTAAACTCTTGGGTCAAAGAGAAAAAATTTAATTCACAATAGTGACACTTTCCTTTAAAAAATTTAAATTATACCTTTATTCATTTTGGGTGCATTGTGTATATGTTCATGTGTGTGGTGCATGTGTGTATGTGTGTGTGTATGTGTGTGTATGTTCATGTGTGTGGTGCATGTGTGTGTATATGTGCATGTGTGTGGTGAATGTGTACCCTAATATAAATGTGGAGGTCAGAGGACAAACTGCAGGAGTCTGTTTTCTCCTTCTATCATGTGGCTCCTAGGAGAGGAACTCAGATTGTCTGGCTTGGTGGCACACTCCTTGGTGTGTGTGTGTGTGTGTGTGTATCCATGCCATAGTGCATGTGTGGAGGTCACAGGGAAAGCCTGCAGGAGTCAGCTCTCTCCTTCCTATATATAAGTCTTGAGGATCAAACTCAGGACATTCCCGTTAGTCTTGGTGGTGAGTGCCTTTATCCACAGGGCCATCTTTCCAGCTCTAGAGATTTATTTTTAGTTTTGAAAGAGGTCCCAAAGACCTCTGTGCTATGGCCTTGGGAAGGGCATGGGGCTTCAAGGCAATGCTTTGTCTGCCTTGGGACTTTACTCTGGCTCTTGAGAGCTAGGAGTCAATGGAATTGTTGGAAGAGGGTGGGACGCCTGGTGCAGTCTACCAGGGTGGCTCTTGGGAGGACTGGGGTCTGGTAGGGCAGTTTTGGGAGGACCGGAGTATGGTAGGCAACCCCAGAAACACAGCTGCTGCAGGATGAGGAGTGTGGCCCTTGGGTTCAGGTGCAGGAGCTCAGGCAGTGTGGCCACTCTGATCCCTGCCAGGACTGCCTCCCAAGCTAAGTAGTCACAGGTGATTGCAAGCTGTTGGGAGGACAGCCTGGAGCACCTTCCTGGGTCAAAATCAATAGGACTGAGGGCTCTGCTCCAGTTCTCAGTTTCCACACGTCCAACGGTCGGTCAGCAACTTCCTGGGTTGGATCCTGGGGATGATAGCTACAGAGCTAGGTCTTTAGTGGTGCTGTGTTGGGATCCCTCCCTGGCTTCACAACCAGGTGGTGGCTGGGGACACGAGTCCCTATTATGTTTGACATTTGTTTAGCGGGACCCCATTTGTTCAGTACAGTGAGAGCTTTGCAGGCAATTAATTTCAGGTCTGTTTAATTTGCTCTGCTGCTCAGGCACTATGGAAATATCAGGAAGGCAGCTGTGAGCCTCCTCCCTGACTGATCCTCTTCTGCAGGCTGTGCAGCAGAAGGCTCTCCAGAGCACACGAGCTACACTCCTGATGTGTCAGACACCCTCACCCAGGACATTCAGCGGCACCTTCTGACATGAGTATAAAGGAGGACCACCCCACGGGGGGTGTGTGTGTGCTGAGCTGATAAGGTGCTTATCTGTCACCCATGATCCCTAGCACTGCATAAATCAAGTGTGGTGGTACATGACTGCAGTCCTAGCTCTAGGGAGATCGGAAGTTCAAGGTCATCTTTGGCTATGTAGTGAGTTTGGGCCCAGCTTGGGCTACATGAAACCATCTATCTTAGCTACCTTTCTGTTGCTGAAATAAAACACCACGACCAAGGCAACTTAGAGAAGGAAGAGTTTATTTGGGTTTATGGTACCAGAAGGATAATAATCCATGATGGCAGACAGAGCAGAGGCAGGCATAGTGGCAGGAAGAGGAAGAGGAAGAAGAGGAAGCTGAGAGTTCACATCTGGAACTGCAAGCACGAAGCAGAGAGGGAGTAAGAAATGGAATAGTCTTTTAACTCTCAGGGACTGCCTCCAGCAGCACACTTCCTCCAAAAGGCCACACCTCCTAAACCTTCCAAAACAGTGCCAACAACTGGGGGTCATGTATTCAAGAGCCCACAACTGTGGAAGACATTTCTTATCCAAACCACTACATCATCAGGCACACTTATTGAAGAGTTACTGGTGCACATATCACCTGGGTCCTGAAGCTCCAGCCCATCCCTTTGGGATCCCAGTTCCTTGGCCATGGAGACTTCATCTGCCTGGCTCTTCTCTTTCTTCTCTCTTTCTGCCATGTGTGCTGCATTTCAGTCTCTTTATTGGTTACTTTTTTTTTTTTTAAGTAGGATAATGTACTATGACCAAAAGCAGTCTATGGGAGAAAGGTTATTTTGGCCTGTGGTTTCAGAGGGAGGCATGGATGGCAGCAAGCAGCAGACATAGAGGCAGGGGTAGATAGAGCTGAGAGCTCACATCTTCAAATGAAAGCATGAAGCAGAGAGTGAATTGGAATCGGGGTGCGACTGTGAACCTCAAAGTCTGCTCTCAATGATGTACTTCCTCCAGCAAGGTTGCAGACCTCACAGCACCCCAAACAGCGCCACCATCTGGCGACCAAGTGTTCAAGTTACCCAGATGGTGGGGGAACGTTTTCATTCAAACCATCACAGGCCCCATGACATTACACCTCTGGCTTGGAATGTTCTTGTCTCTGTCACTCACATGAGGGGTGCTGCACAGGTTGATGGAGAAAATCCCAGAGCTCACTTTGGTCCTTTAGGGGAGGATTTCTGGCAGGAACAGGGTCTTAACCAGTGTTGAAGGAGAAGCAAAGCTGGCTGATCTGAAGGTCAGGGTGTGCAATTCTAGAGGCAGGCATGTGCTGTGGATGAGGAGGGTAGGCATGAAGGAGGAGCAGGAGAACAGTGCTGGGCAAGACAGTGCTTGTGTTGTTGGCTCTTCTCACTACAGTGACAAAGTGACAAGAACAATGTAAGGAAGGGTATGTTTGGGTTCATAGTGTGAGGTCCCAGTAGACCATGGCAGGAAATGCTTCAGGGCATGAGGCAGCCAGGAAGCAGAGAGAGGTAGAAAAGGGGCTAAGAGAGTCAGGCAGGCATGACCATGACCTGAGGTGAGTCAGGTGCAGCAGGACCCTTCCATTACAGCCCATTTTGTAAAGTCCTTTCCCTGTTCCACCTGTGGCACCATAGCCATTGCTGCGGGATGACTGGGCGTGAGTTCCCATGGATCTGAGGTCAGATGCTCCACTGGCTTTGTTTCCCAGGGAGGACACATGCTTGCACCCGAGCACTGGCTGCTGGGTGCTTTTGGCTTTTTAGCGTTATTGACCTTGGTGTTTGTTCTTGGTGGCAGGATGGTGACCAGCTTCTCTGGCCTTTCCCAGTGGACCCCAGAAATTGCTCAAATCAAAGATCCACTCTAAATCTGGGCTACACCGTCTTGCACAGTCTACATAGAGGACAGGGAAGAAAGAAGCTTTTGTTCTTTGCCTGATTGCCCTCGCCTTCATTAGCTGACATTAAAGCCTACTTCTAGGTACTAAAGACTCAGCTGAGGCATTCAGCTTCGTGGACTGATTAGCTCCTGGATTCTGGGCTCTTGGTCTTTCTGTCGAGAGACAGCCACTGTTAGTCTAGGTGAACCACAACCTGTAAGTCACTCTACTAAACATATTATCTATCTATCTATCTATCTATCTATCTATCTATCTATCTATCTATCTATCTATCTATGTGTTTGTATACATATATATGTATACACACACACACACACACACACACACACACACACACACACCCCACATTCACTCATTCTATCAGTTCTGTTCCTCTGATTAATACAGATTGTGGCACCAGAAGTGGGTCTGGTCTGATTAACTGAAGATTCCTATAGGTGTGCCCAGTGACTTCGGCTTTTAGTTATTCCAGGTGTAGTCAAATTGAGAATCAAGCGCAGCCACCGCTCTAAGCAAAGTGTAGATGCTGGTGGGATTCCTTAGAGTGTTCCTGGGGCCCACTGCTATCACCTGTGCATGCTCCTGGGGCTGAGACAGTAGGGATGTTCCAGCACAGGTGCATGCATAGCTAGAGCTCAGGTTGGACACGCCCTCCCGCCCTCCCGTAGGCACTCTGCCTGCCGACACCTGGTCAGCATCTCTGGCAGGGCTTTCTTGGGGCAGCAGCTGAGATGTCCTCAAGCTCTCAGTGAGGACAGGTCTCCAAGGCAGCACAGGCTCATGTCTTTGCATCTCTCAAAGTTCCTGTGTCACATTGCACTCGAGCTTTCAAATCCTTCCTGTCCTTCAAGGCTCAGCTCCCTAACCCTGGAGACAGCAGCACCCGCCTTGTAAGGATCAGACTGTTTAACACTTCAGAGCACTGGGAGCAATCTCAGTAAGCAGCAAAAGGCTGCAGATGCATGCATTAAAAGAAACAAGTTCAGTGGGGTCCAGCACGGGTGTATGTGTGAGATGCACGCATGTGGAGAGGCGTGCTTGCACCTGTGCTTTCTCTTCCTCCGTCCCCTTCTCCCTCCTCCCTCCCTCCTTCCTCCTTCTGCCTCTCCCTCCTTCTCCCTGTATGCCTCCTCCTTCCTCCTTTCACCTTCCACCTCTCTCTCCTGTATTAGTTGCTCTTGTATCACTGTGATAAATCTCTGGCTTTTGTAACTCAGGAGAGGAAAGAGTTGTGTGAACTCACAGCTGGAGGGGATATAGTTCCCCAAGGCAGGGAAGGCGGGGCCACAGGAGTGGTTCTAGGCGGTGGCAGGGAAGGCGGGGCCACAGGAGTGGTTCTAGGCGGTGGCAGGGAAGGCGGGGCCACAGGAGTGGATCTAGGCGGTGGTAGGGAAGGCGGGGCCACAGGAGTGGATCTAGGCGGTGGCAGGAAAGGCGGGGCCACAGGAGCGGTTCTAGGCGGTGGCAGGGAAGGCGGGGCCACAGGAGTGGTTCTAGGCGGTGGGAAGAGTTTGCTCACACAGGGGCCAATCAGGAAGCAGAAGCAGGGAATGATGGCACTCTTTCCCCACCTTCTTTTCAGTCCAGGACTCATTCAGGGTATGTCATTCCTGCTTAGTTAAAACTCTCTAAAAACATCGTCCCTGATACATCAGAGGCGTATCTTCTAGATGATTCCAAATCCAGTCAGATTGCCAGTGAAGACTGACCATTGTTCCTTACCTTCTTTGACTTCTCCCTCCCTGGCTCACTCCTTGACTTGATCAAGTCACAGCCCAGACAATCGATTTCCGCAGTAGTGCTTGGATCCTAGTGTGTGGTTTGGATGGATGGTTGGCTCACTGAGTCCCTCACCTACCCACAGCTCTCTGCATCTTTACTCTATCCCACCTCTATAGTCTTAGCAGACTCAGTGTCCTGTGTACCTTCATGGGCATAAGATTAATTACACATTCCAGTGGAGATGGACTCTTGTAGGGATGGGTTTCATTACTCTAGCACAGCTCAGGGGAGTGGAGCTCTGTTACCTGTATGTTAATGAGTTCTGAGGTGACTCACAAGCCAGCCTGATGCTTTGGAAGGAACTTCTGTGAAACTTGATCACATTTGCCTCACAAGTTTCTGGAGATTTTCCAATCACCAGGCTGCTGTGGTCAGATAGGGGATAAAGGCCAAGGGCAGGGTCATGACGCCAGGTGTGCCGTGTCTGTGTGCTGATCTACTGTGGCCTGTCCTGGGAGCTCAGTGGATGCTGATGGGTGCCATGTTAATTTGTATTGACCTTGTAACCAGAGTTTAAGAGGTAAAACCCAGGCTACTCTTGGGCACTTCCTCTATTATGCCAACTGAAAAAACCCATGATAGTGGACAGTGGGTACAGCTATTAACAGGCAGACATACTAAAGAGGGACAGATAAAGGTCCAGGACCCCTTAGAGTTCTGATATGTACTTATATTTAAACATAGGAAGAATTAGGGAAAGGTCTGCATGAAGTAGTCCTGATCAAGTTGGTCTGTCCATTGCTGTCCTAGCTCTGGCTTGTACACAGCAAGTCTGCTAGTCCTTCATCTAATGGAGACTGATATGGCCCCCACAGAGGTAAAGTCTCTCCATCATAGATACTTGGTCGCATCTTGGTGTGGGCTCTGGTGCAGGCTTACTTTCACCTGTGGGTGGTTTCTGGATCAGTACTGATCGTCCTGGAATCCAAAGTGCTATAAGGGTGAGGGTTGCTCATTTCTGTGTATTCAGCCTTGACAAGAATGGCCGGTTAGGTAGACAGACCCTCCTTAGGAGATTAGCATGCCTGTGCAGAGTTCAGGCGGGAGTCTACCTAATGTCAAGGAGGGCAACACAGAAGGAAGGCAGAGTGGCAGAGAATGCTTCAGTCGGCTGTTAGTGGTGGGGTTAGTGAGGGGTTTCTGAAGGAACTGTGGGGTTTGAATGGGAATGGCCTCCATAGACTTATATGCTTGAAAACTTGGCTCCTAGATGGTGAAACTGTGAAGGATTAGCAGCTATGACCTTGTTGGAGGAGGTAGGTCCCTGGGTGAGGGCTTTGAGGTTTCAAAAGCCTGGCACCATTCCCAGTGTGCTGTGTCGTGCCTGTGGGTCAAGACATGAGCTCTCCTTTGCTCCACCACCATGGAGTCTAATGCTCTGTAACTGAAAGCCCAATTAAACACTTTTGTAAATTGCCTTGGTTTTATCAAAGCAATAGAAAATTAGCAAAAATGGGCAGAACTAATACACACACACACACACACACACATATGTATATATGGTGGGAATTTTTTAAACTGGTTTATAGGATGCAGTCTGGGTAGCCCAACAATGGCTGTCTTATGATAGAGAGGCTGAGAATTCAGTAGTTGCTCAGCTCACGAAGCTGGATGTTGAAGGCCCCAAGGCTTCCTGCAGAAGTGCTGCTCCTCATCATCTGTGTGGGGAGCCAAAAGAAGCTGGTTCTGATATCAGCAAAGGGATGATGCTTTGCTAACAAGAAGCTGAAGACAAGCAGGCAGAAAGGAATCTTTCTTCTTCTGACTCCCTTTCATGTAGCTGCCACCCACATTGAGGGTAGGTCTTCCCACTTCAAATAATCTGACCAATTAGGTCCCTCCCAGGGTGTCTTGAGGCTTGGGTGTTAACAGATACAGTGAGGCTGATACCTAAGAGTAGCCATCACGTCCACCCTGTGGGCCCAGTGAGGCATCTGTGTTCATCAATTAAAGCAGTTCCTAGGTGCCTGTGGTAGCCTGCTGGTTCCATCCTGTGTGTGTGTGTGTGTGTGTGTGTGTGTGTGTGTGTGTGTGTGTGTGTTTGCGGCAATGGATTTTGCAAACATCTCAGGCAGTTCGCTCTCCTCACTGGGTCAAGCTGGGGAAACACCAGGTTGCCACAGCTGCTCCTTATCCCTCCCCTCCCCCACTCCCCTCTCTCTCCTTTTGCTGTTTTTCATGCAACTACATGTCTCAGCTTTCTGTGTAGCTCTGGTGCGTGGGAACAGAGTCACCCTTTAGTCCTCTGTCTGTGTGTGCTCACTTTCATTGGACTCCCAACCCCTCCTACAAACTAGTGTGAAGACTAAATTTAGTTCAATCCAGTAGATTTTTCCACCGTGTTCATTTTTTTTTAAAATTAACATACATTCAAATTGATTTTATCTTAGATATATGGTTCTTAGGATTTTCTTTATGTATATGTATGCATATCTGTATATGCAAATACTATTTGCAGGTCCCCAGGGAGGCCAGAAGAGGGTGTCAGATGCCCTGAAGCTGGTTTTGAGCTGCCCAACATGGGTGCTGGGAACTAAGTGTGGCTCCTCTGTAAAAGCAGCAGGCTCTCCTATCTGCTGCACCGTTAGCCCAGCCTTTTGTATGGTTTTGCTCTTACAGTTTTTATATGCAAATCCTGGTGTATGTATATGCCCTTATAATCCAGATACAGGGCAGCTTTTACACCTCTGTGATGGGTCTCTGTAGGAATATACCCTCCGTCTCTATTCAGCCTCCATTTTCTCCACTTTCTCCAGCTTAGTCCTTCCAGCCAGCCCTCGATGGTATGTGATCTCACACTAGCTGTTTTCTCTTAGTACAACAAATCTCAGCATCCTGCAAGAGGTTGTGTTAGTTACTTCCCAGTTGCTGTGATACAATTTCATGGCCAGAATCAACTGATGGAAGGAAGAGTTTATTTTGACTTGAGGTTCCAAAGGGGGAGTCCAAAATGCCAGAGGAGGCATGGCAGCGTTAGCTCAGTGAGCAAATCTTCAATGCAAACTCCTCATGCTAGAGTCCACCTCCAGAAAGTCCTACGACCTCCCCAAAAGGCATCACCAACCAGGGACCAAGTGTTAAAATACTTGCACCTGTAGGAGGGACATTTCTCACTCAAACTACCACGAGCAGTTCCTTTCCTTGCTGAGTGGTGTTTCATTGGTAGATATATGCCTGTGCGCTCTTCCTTTGGCTTTCTCTAGGAGGTTGGTCAAGCTTCTAAGTGTTGGCAATTTGAAATAGAGCTGGGCTGTGCTCATTCATGTTTACATTTCTTTGTATAAGGTTTCATGTATTTATGGCAAATGCCTCCGAGCAGAATGTTAGGTTACGCAACTGTACATTCAACTAGTCAAGAAATACCCAGACTGTTTGCTATTCCTGTAGGAAATGTGTGTGTTCCTATTGCTCTGCACCCTGTCAACATCTGGTATTGTCAGTATGATCTCTAGTTGTTTTAACAGGTAAGAATATCTTATAACCTCTTTAAACCTCCTGTTCTTGGAGACTCACCTTTGTTCTACATCTTGGCCCCCACTGTGCTGTGGAGACAAATCTAGAGAAACTGTGGCCAGTGCAGCCCCAAGACTACCAACTCCAGTGATTACAGGGGTTGCGTTGTCCCACCCACCATGCAGTCTTAGAGGGAGGGAGACACAGGGTCTCACTGGTGCTCTGAATAACATGGTCCCTTCTACTCTCAGCTGCATCACACCCTTGAGTATGGGGCAAACTGAGGGTACTCGGGAGGACCAGAATTTCCACTCAATCCTTTGTCCAGCGTGAGTAGTTCCGATGCTCAGACAGAACCCCTGATAACAGGTCTCCCTACCCTCATTCAAGCTTTATATCACAGAAAGTGGGAGCCACATCATTACTTTCTTTGTATGTGGGGGGTATGTAGGGGCCAGATGGTGTTGAGTGACCTTTATCACTCCCTGCTTTATCCTCTTGAGACAGGGTCTCTCACTGAACATGGAGCTAGGCTAGAGGCTAGAAAGCTCTGTCTTCACCCTCTTTCCCAGTGCCAGCATTACTGGTACATGTGGCCCTACTTGGATTTTTATGTGGGTACTGGGAAGTCTAACTTCGACCCTCATGCTTTGTGTCAATCACGTTTACACACTGAATGCTCTCATCGCAGTTACTAGCTGGGTGTCAGAGGGCTGGGCCCCTCTAAGGTCAGCGGGTGCTACGGTTGGGTGAGTGCGCACTAAAGGGTCGCATGCCGAACGCTTGGCTTCAGCCCATGATGGCACTGGAAAGAGATGGGGTCATTATCATATGAGGCCTGGAGGAAGGAAGGTAGAACACTGGCAGAGTGCCCATGAAAAGGGATATTGGGACTCCAGCCCCTTCCTGTCATTCTGCTTCCTGGCTGACAGGATGTGACTGCTTTTTTCCATTATGTGACTTTGCTTTGATGTTTTATCTTCTCACAGGCCCCAAGGCAATAGACCCACTGACCGTTCACTGAACCCCCAGACACTACAAACCAAAACAGACCTTTTGTCTTCAGAAGTTGTTTCCCTCAGGCATTTTGTCACAGTCACAGTAAGCTGGCTACCACAGCAGGCATCTCTCTTCAGGATTATCATCCATGTTAATGAAAAAAGAAACCTTTCAAAGCAGAGTGGGTTCATGCAGAGGCCAGTGGCCTGGGTATCTCTGGCAATCAATAGAGGAGAGAACATTCCAGAAAGTTCTCTGCCTGGGAGGTAACCTTTTCTAGTTCCATGTTATTATCAGCTGTCCAAGTGATGAGTATGTTATCTCAGTGAAGGTACAGAGTGAATTGTAGACATTCACCCATTTGGTCTGAGGCAAGGATTTGTCCTAGGTACTGGGCTTAGAGACACACATGGACACAGGAGCATGCTGGGAAGTGAGCAAGTCTGCTCTGGAGCGGTGAAGGAGGGCAGAGGGAGAAGCCTAGGCTTGCCCTGGGAGGCCCATGGCTATTTTCTCTTAGAGAATAATGGAGACCTTCCTGGTGACCCTTGAGTAACCCTGTGTCCTCGCTCCTTTTCTGTCCCTGTAACAGGATCTTCAGCACCACGTAGTTTATCAAAAGGGTCTGGCTCCAGCTTCAGTCTCAGAGGCTGGAGAGTCTCAGAGCGTTCAGCCTGTAGCTCCTCTGCTTGGGCTCACTTCCGGGATGATTTTAACACACAGCAGGAAGCAGAACGCAAGTGAGAGAGCATGGAAGAAAGAGACAGACTCCTGTGGAAACCCACCTGCACCACAGAGAACAGCATTAGTATCCAACACTGCCATATGGAAGAATTATGTTCCCAGTGTGATTGCTTGAGGGATGTTCTCAAGTTCGTGTGTCCTAGGGACCTGTGAAATGGGAAGACCTTCCTTCCACCTGCACTGTCTCATGGTGCACCTGGGTGGAGCTGAGGCGTCTGCACCTGCCACCAGCTTCTTGGCATTCTGAAGCACACTCCAGCACTTGCCCGCCCTGCTTCCCACCCCGCTCCCCCACTGTCCCCTCACCCCCGTCTTGTCCCATCCAGCAGGACTTAATTATTCTGTGGGTCGAGGGGGACCAGGGCCTGAAAGAGAAATGAGCGGAGAAAGGGAAGGGAGACCAAGCAAAGAGTTGTCAAGGTCTGTTTAATGAAGGCTAAGAGCCTGATTATAAGCACACAGTGAGAGAAAATAGGGAGGGGTCAAGGGGGCATAATAAAAGAGAAAGGGATGGACATCTGGGGCGAACGCTGATTACAGGCTTCTCGTAGCTTATCTTGGAGTGTCGGCCCTGAAGCAGTCCTGGGCACCAAACGGAGACATGGAGGAGGAGGTAAAACTGCCTTAATCTAAGCAGTTCTAGGCGCCAAGTGAAGGAGGGAGTGAAGCTGGCAGTCTCAGGCGCCAGGTGGAGGCAATGAAGGAGGGGGTGACATAATTCCCTTCAAAGGGTCAGCCGGATCTTTAGGGTGAGAGTAACTGCGGGACCTAGTTTCCCACGGTTTGTTCTCTCACACCGCCTGGCTGCTTCCACTGCTTCTAAAGCACACAGTGAGCCCCTCCATACCTCTGCACAGGCTTGCAGAGGTCAGAAGTAAAAGTTGATTATCTTTCTTAATAAGTTTCTACCTTAATTTTTAAAATTACTTTTATTTGCGTTTGTGTGTGTGTGTACATGTGTGTGAGATCATAGTGCGTAGTGGTGGTCAGAGGACAACTTGTGGGGATCAGTTTTCCATCCATCATGTGGATCATGGCTATCAGGTCCTCAGGCTCGCTGTGAGGATGCCTCTACCCGCTGAGCCAGCTTGCTGGCCCTCCACCTTATTTTTTGAGACCAGTCATTTCTTCATCCTGTAGCTTGCTCATTCAGCTAGGCTGCCTGGAAATGAGCTCCAGGGATCCTCCTGCCTCTGCTTCCCTGCTTCCCTGGTGCTGGAATGGCAGATACTCAATGCTGTGTCTGGAGTTTTCACACGGTTTCTGGGGATGGAACTCAGGTCTTCTTGTGTGCAGCAACCCTGTTTCCTGATTGCTTTGTCGCCCCAGCCCTGCATTTCCCTTTCTTAAGAATCCAAGTTTAAAATAGTCTGTGGTCTCAGGAAATGAGTGAGGCTGTCAGGCTAGGTCCAATTAAAGGAGCATTCGCTGGTCTCCACATCGCTCAGTGGTGAATGTTTTCAGTGCAGCTGCCTCTGGTTAATTTTAGCCTCAGGAGCAAGTGGAGCCCTTGTTTGTAGGGTCTTAGGACCTTACCTGGCAGTGTTCCTCCCATACCTCCTGCTGCCCACACCCTGCCCTCAGCAGGAGTCTGCCTTCCCCTGTGATAGGAGACTTTGAGCCAAAAAAGAATGACATCTGAAAGATTCCCTGGATCAGACACTAGAGGACCTACCAGAGCATCACCTAGAGTGTCCTCCAGGACACCCCCTGGAGCATCATCTGATCACCCCCTAGAGCACCCCCTAACTCAGTTGTAATCCTGGAGTGCCCCCTGGCTCTTCTTGGCCCATCCTCTAGATCACTCTGATCCACCAGTCTAAAACAATTGTGTGGGCTGTTAGTTCTGTGGTCCTGGCTGGTGGGGCAGTCAGGCTTGGGTTGCTCACCACTTGTTTCTGAGACTGACAGGGAGCTTGGCTACTAGGGGAGATGTCAGAGGTGCTGCGTGCCATGCAGGACACCAGGCCCAGCATCACTATTATACAGAAGTCCTGACGCAGGGACCGGGGGAGCAGCTTTGGATGTGGTGTTTGCTGAGTAGGTGTGAGCTTGACTCCTAGCTCCTCCAGGAAAAGTGAGTGCAGTGCACACCTTAGATCCCAGTGGTGGGCTTGTTGTCACATCTGAGCCCATTACTAGGAGACATCTAACTTAGTCAAACTCATAACACTGTTCATAGGAGCCAGTGTAAAACAGTCGCTCTAGATGCCCATCGCTGAAGGACTGGATAAAGAAAAATATCTGTCTGCCTGTCCTATCTATCTATCTATCTATCTATCTATCTATCTATCTATCTATCTGTGATGGTTTGTATATCCTTGGACCAGGGAGTGGCACCATCTGAAGGTGTGGCCTTGTTGGAACAGGTGTGACCTGGTTGGAATGGGTGTGTCACTGTGGGTGTGGGTATAAGATCCTCACCCTAGTTGCCTGGAAGTCAGTCTTCCACTAGCAGCCTTTGGATGAAGACATAGAACTCTCAGATCCTCCTGCTCCATGCCTGCCTGGATGCTGCCATGCCCCCACCTTGATGATAATGGACTGAACCTCTGAACCTGTAAGCCAGCCCCAATTAAATGTTGTTTTATAAGACTTGCCTTGGTCATGGTGTCTGTTCACAGCAGTAAAACCCTAACTAAGACAGAAGTTGGTACTGGGAGTGGGGTATTGCTGTGATAGTCCTGACCATGCTTTTATTTGAAAGAATGTGGATTTTTGGACTTTGGATTTGGAAAGCAGTGGAATGCTTTAAATGGAGCTTAATGGGTCATCCTAGTAGGAATATGGAAGACTTTGTTGCTGGGAGTAATTTGAACTGTGTTGACCTGGCCAAGAGATTTCAAAGGAGAAGAATTTCAGTATGTGGCATAAAGACTGTTTTTGTGGTATTTTGGTGAAGAATGTGGCTACTTTTTACCCTTGTCTGAAAAGTTTGCCTGAGGCTAAGGTGAAGAGACTTGGATTAATTGCATTAATTGCATTGACAAAGGAAGTTTCAAAAAAGCCTATCAGAGACTTTGTTCTCTGGTTAAGTCACACAAAGAGAAGTTTGAACAAGCATAGCAAGCTTAGAAAGGCAAAATATAAAATATATGGAGTATTAAAGGCATACCAGGAAGTGAAATGGAGCAAAATCTTGTGTTCTAGGAGATAACAGATTAAGGGAGTGGGACCTTGGGGCAAGATTCTACTCAGCTTAATTAGATCCAGGCATGGTGGTACAAACCTTTAATCCCATGAGACAATCATGCTGATCTCTGCATTCAAGGTCAATCTACAGAGCAAGAACCAGGATAGCCAAGCTTAGGCAGTGAAGGATTTAGAAAACATAAAGCCAGTGATAATGTAATAGTACAAGGGGATCATGTTCTAGTTCCTGTAAGCAGCAGAACTCGGCAGCTTCAGCCATGTGGCTCTCTGGCTCTAGAGTTAAGAATGGAAGGAATTACTGGGACAATTGATGCTGGTTAGCTGGAGCTAAGGAATTAGCGGTGATTAAGAAGAGACCAGCATCACTGAGGTGAAATCTTATGGGAATTGTTTTCTGGGAGCACAACAAAGAAGCTGTGTTCCAGAGATACCCAAGGTTGTACCTTATGCTTCGGACTTGGTAATAATGTATAAGAGTCACTCAGTTGGTTCTGCTTGTGAAGGAATGAAGGGATCATGGAGAGAAGCTGAGGCTTAGCACTGTGAGAGGCCAGGGAAGGCCATTGGAGAAGGTGAAGCCTCAGCTGTAGTTGATGGCCCAGGACTGAAGGGGTCATGGAAAGGATTTGAGGCTTGGCACCCTGAAGAGAGCCTATGAGAGACTATTGGTGAAGCCTAGTTGGAGTGGAACACCCCAGTGTATTGGAGATGTCAGTACCATGGGATGATCACCAAGAACAGCAGCCATAGTGTAGTGGATCAACCTGAGCTTAGAGTGCTACAGAAGGCAGAGTTGGAAAAGTGATGCCAGCCCTTAGGAGGAGTCCAAAAGATCAAGTGGAATCCCAGACACCGAAACAAGAAGCTGTAATGTTGAAATTGCCTTGGAGACTCAAAGATTTTAAAGATGCCAAAGCCATGGGATACATGGTGAGGAAAGCTGCTAACAGGGAGTGGAACCAGCCCAGGAGAAAGCAGTTTGTTGCAGTAAACAAAGATGAAAAAGGAGTGGAGATCTGAAGACCACTTTGACATCAGCCATGGAGATGCAGAGTTTGGAGTTTGCCCACCTAGTTTCTTGCCTTGCTTTGGGGATTACAGTTAATTAAGTTGAATGTATCTCAGAAGAGGCCTTGAACTTTGGACTTTTAACATTGTTGCGACTGCTATAGACTATGAGGACTTTGAAAGTTGGACTAAATGCATTTTGCATTATGCTATGTTTAAGTATGGCCCCCATAGACTCATGTTTTTGAACAAGTCTATGGGGACCAGGGAGTGGAATGTGATGGTTTGTATATCTTTGGACCAGGGAGTGGCACCATCTGAAGGTGTGGCCTTGTTGGAATAGGTGTGACCTGGTTGGAATGGGTGTGTCACTGTGGGTGTGGGTATAAGATCCTCACCCTAGTTGCCTGGAAGTCAGTCTTCCACTAGCAGCCTTTGGATGAAGACAGAATTCTCAGCTCCTCCTGCTCCATGCCTGCCTGGATGCTGCCATGCCCCCACCTTGATGATAATGGACTGAACCTCTGAACCTGTAAACCAGCCCCAATTTAATGTTGTTTTATAAGACTTGCCTTGGTCATAGTGTCTGTTCACAGCAGTAAAACCCTAACTAAGACACTATCTATTTATCTATCTATCGTATTATTTGGCCTCCAAGAATAGGATTACATAATTTGTAGGAAAATAGTGGAATTAAAGGTCATATTAAGCAAAGTAATCCAGACTCAGAAAAATAAATATCACTTTTCTCTCACTTTCCCTCCCTCCCTCCCTCCCTCCCTCCCTCCCTCCCTATCACCCCTCTCTGTGCATGAGAGAGAGAGAGAGAGAGAGAGAGAGAGAGAGAGAGAGAGAGAGAGAGAAAGAGAGTAAGGATGGTACTTTTAGAGATATGGGAGGGCAAAGAAGGAAAAGAAGAAGAAGAAAGTTTAGCAGAGAGGCGGATACGATCAACGAACACTATATTTGAATATAGGTACATTGTAATTTCAGTTAACATACGGGACATAAAACGTGCAGTATTGGTGCTGAGGGCTGCAGGGGTCGCTGTTTTCTCAGTGTAGAATTAGTTATGTTAGACAGGAACATTCTTTCATAGATGCCTTGTGTACTTAGAGTCTTGTTAGGAGGGTAGACTTCCTATTAAGCATCCTCACCACACTTCCAAATATTATTTCAAGTTGGCACTGTCTCTGGGTCTGGCAGGGACCATGGAAGCCATGCTGGACTGAGGCCACCTTAGCCTGTAACTGGCACCGTTCACAAGGCATCTTGCATCTCAGCTGAGCAGAGTCCCTCCTGAATCAGCACCCCAGCTTGTATCATCAACTCCCACTCTCCTGAGTACCTTCACCAGGAGACGCCTCTCACGCTTCTGTAGTTAAAACTCTAATTAAATGAACTGATCGACTGATGGATGCTCATTTTCATGTTGTAATTTGGCTTTAATAGAACTGAAGCTTGAAAGAGAGGAAATGAGAGCCCAGTGGAGAAGTGGGACCTTACAATGCACAAGGAGAATAAACTTGGGAAGCAAGTAGGGCTTGAAACAGCCTGGGGCTCTGCTGGCTGGCTCCTGGGCCCCTTCTCATATTAGCTCTGGGTGATGTGTGTGGGTGTGTCAGGCTGACTCAAGGTAAGCACAGGAAGAAAGGTGTCTCTAGACGATGTGGCCATAGTTTGGGGTACAAAACCACGTTGTTCTGCTTTTTGTAAAGTGGGCCTTACTGACTCTCAAGCTTACTCTTGTGAAAAGCAACTTGCAGGGCTAGGGATGGAGCAAGTGCACGCTGTGTGATGTGCACGCTGTGTGATACGCATCGTGGGTGTGAGGCCAGTGCTACCAGCAAAATATAAGAGAGGAAACAAGACCAAAACAAACACGAGGCTGCCCTCTGCTTTGTAGTTGCTGGGCTACATATCTGCCTCGATGCTGGGGTGCCCAGAGCTGCGCCTCCTGCCTGCTGCTCAGGGAGTCAAAACACTGTCCATAATGGGGCCCTCAGTCTTGATGTTCCTGGAGTGGCAAATAGCAGAGTCTGGGGTGATCGCTGTGGTTCCCAGTCTCCTGTGTGACCAGACACGGCTGGTGTTCGGATGGGATTCGGGAACAGGGGTCTGGGGTCAGAGCTCGAGTGTGTGCACGTGTCTGAAGAGCACAGAGGGGCTGGGAGAGGGAAGGCTTTCTCTGGGAGATTTAGGCTTTATGATGAAGGCCTCCCCTTACCCCACCCCATGGGCTGGGGCCATAGCTCAGTATTTGTCTAGCATATGAGAAGCCCTAGGTTCAGTCCAGTGCATCACATAAAATTGGATATAGCAACACATGTCTGTAATTCTACTCAGAAAGCAGATGTAGGAGGATTAAGAATTTCAGGTTCTCCTCAGCTACATAGTGAGTTCAAGGCTACACACACACACACACACACACACACACACACACACACACACCTTGTGGGATTGTGTTGGAATGATTGAGTTTGTCCCACTGCCTGGTATTCTGTGAACACCATAGAGATGGAGGGCTGGTGTCACTGGTGCCTGCCACCTGCCTGGCATTTATGAAGCATTAGTCTTGAGCAAGGCCTGCCGTGAGTCAGGGCAATCCCAGGCAGGTGTCAGCCTTGTCACAATGCTGCTCCTCCTGTGAGGTATCTGATGCCTGTTCCCACCACAGTGGAGGTCGCTGGCCTGGCTGCAGAACTCAGGATGTATTGGTCTTCTATATGAAGGGGCAGGGTCTGTCCAAGCCCATTAATAACTCATGGTTGTTATGTCTAGTTCTCTGCTTCAACGTGCCACAAAGTATCAATTTGTTTGCCAGTTGTCCTGTAGGCAAGCACATTCATTGACCTCTCTGTCAGGGTCAGGGCCAGCAGGATTCAGAGAACAGAGCGATCTGGAGTCAGAGTAGCTGGGTAGGGGTGCATATAAGCAGGACTTGATCTTAAGACCAGCCAACTCCAGGTTTTGAACCCTGTAGTCTAACTGCAGCTCAGTGGTTAACTGAGTAGTCAACTGGTGAGAGCATATAGCTCCTTTTCCAACTTCTGTGAATTGATTGGCCTGAGAATGCAATGACAAACGCCACTGGGAATGTCTTCTGTTGGTCTGAATTCCAGCTTTTACATGTCTGTGAACTTGAGGCTTGGGAGCAAGCCAGCATGGGCCTTCTTATCTATCAGTCCTGCAGCTTCGTTGTTGGTGGAGAGATCTATTTCTAGGTATCTTTAATCTTAATGTTTTATCTGCACACATTTCAAACCGGAGAAAAGTTACAAGCACAGAGCAATGAATACCGCACACCTTCCCCAGGTGCTAGGTGTATTCCTTGGCTGGGTACTAGGGAGGCAGGGTATTGGAGCCCTAGGACTCTCTTTGGCCAGCCAGCCTAGCCTATTTGCTGAGCTCCAGGCCAGTGAGATACCCTGTCTCAAAAGACAAGGCACCTGAAGAATGTCACCTGTGGCTGTGCTCTGGCTTCACATGTACACACACACACACACACACACACACACACGCACATACACACACACACACTCATATGACACCCTTCCCCACCGCCACTTGTGCTCCTTACTCTCACAAAGGAGTTAGGATGATGACGCTACACTCATTTAACCTACAGGGACTCCCCAGTCACTCCACACTGCCTTTGTATCCTCTGCAGCTGCTCTTCCTGGAGCACAATGCCCAATCAGACACAATGCCTTCCGTTTTCACATCTGAAAACTTCCTTACACTCGAGGAGTCCTGAGCCACCTTGTGCTGCTTTGTAATTGAGTCTTTAAGCAGCCCTTGTCCTTGTGTGGTGCTTGGCAAAAATTCCTGTTGCAGACACAGGGTGGATCTGTCTGTCACCTTCTGAGGAGACTCAGGGATGGCAGTTTTGGCAGCTGTGCTAAGGAAGCCACGGAGTGTCCTTGGACCATCACACCCAGATCAGATGATGTCAGCATACTAGAGGAGATGCTCTGTAAAGTCACTTTGCTGAGAAGAGTCACTTCCTGTCTGACACCCAGGCTGAAAACTGATTTCCCACTCAGGCAACAAGTGCCAGGTGCATTCTGGGAGACCTTGATGAGCCCTGACCTGGGATGACTGGATATATCCAGTACTGGCTGGTCAATGCTGCTACATGAAGATGACCCTGGGCTTAGGGTGTGCCTAACACAGTGACTAGTGTTCTCATAAGAGGGACAAGAGGGAGATCAGCCACTCAGAGGAGGTAGAGGGGCCTTACGGCACGAGCAGAGGTGGAAGGAATACATCTTAGCTTCCTTTTGTGGTAAAAGTATTGTGACAAAAAGCAGCTTGGATGATGTGGTGAGACTGCCCTCCATCCCCCACCCCGCCGGGCCCAAGCATTTGAACCCTTGGTCCCCAGTTGGTGCTCTTTGGGAGGATTAAGTGGTATGGCCTTGTTGGAAGAAGTATGTCAATGATGGGTTTTGCAAGCTCAAAGATTCTTGCTCTTTCCAATTTTCTCTTTCTGCTTCCTGATGGCAGTTCATGAGGTGAGCCCTCAGTTTCTGCTCCAGCCACTGTATCTGTTCCTGAATGTCACACTTCCACCATGATGGACTTTGGAGCCATGAGTCAGATAAACCCTTCCTCTACAAGTTGTGTTGGTCATGGTGTTTCATCACAGCAACAGAAAAGTAATGAATACATATGGTACTGTGTTTCTGTTAGTCACCACTCCTGGTTACAGGAGTCACGGAGACAGACACTGTTGGGCATTGGTTGCATCACATGCATGATCAGGAGCAGAGAGCAAGAAATGCATGCAAACGTGATTGTGCTCAGCTCACTTTTCCACTCTCACCGCTCACTTAGGGAATGGCGCTGCCTACAGTGGATGGCTTTTCCCACCTCAATTACCATAATTAAGAGGCAAATCCAAAAGCCAACTTGATTTGGAAAATCCCTCATCGAGATGCTTTTCCTGGGCAATTCTAGGTTGTGTTGATTATTAAACCTAACATCACAGGCACCAGGGGGTGGCAGTAGCCACTGGAAGTTGGGGTGAGGGTGAGATCAGATGGCCTCTTGGAACCTCCAGAACGAACCAGTTCTACTGACCTTTATGTTGGCCTTAATACTTGCTAATATTCTAATTGTTGTGACCAAGTACTTGGCAGAAACAGTTTTAAAAGTGAAATGTCTACTTGGTTCATAGTTTCTAAGAGTTCTGTCTATGGTATCTTGGCCTCATGGTGACAGCACGTGCGCACGTGTTATAGTTCCTTAGTAGGTATCAACTTTATTATTTTTTCTTTTGAGACTGAGTCTCTTGCTGGGTCCTACGACTTACTTTAAAATATTTATTTATTTATAGTCAAGTCTGGCTGGCCAGTGAAGTCCAGAAAGCCTTCTGTCTCCATTGTTCGTCAGGGTTTCCTCAAGGGACAACACACTGATAGAGTGAAGATCTGTGGGATTTACTAACTTCTCATAGGATGCAGTCTGGGTAGTCCAACAATAGCTGTCTCACACCAGAGGGGCCAAGAATCCTGTCCTTGCTCTGTCCAGGAAGCTGGCTGTCTCAGCCGTTCAATCTAGAACTGAAGGTCTGGAGGATTCCCGGCGAGCTGCTGGTCTGCAGTCTACACTGGAAGCCTGTAGAACTAGCTCTGATGTCTGCGAAGAAATACCACAGCGACAGGAGAAATGAGCTTGCCAGCGGGAGCAAGGGCGAGCAGGGGAAGAGCAGAGCTTCCTTCTCCCAAGTCTTTTTATGCTGGCTGCCACCAGAAGGTGGGGCCTACATTTTGGGCGGGACTTCCTGTTTCAAATAGTCTGCGTAAGAAAGTTCCCTACAGGAGAGTCCAGAGGCTATGTTTCAGCTGTTTTTAGATCTAATCAAGCTGACAATGAAGATTAGCATCACACTCTGCCTCTCCATTGCTGGCCTTATGAGCATGTGTACAACGCTTGACATAGATAGGAACTAGGATATTGAACTCAGGCACTTACGCTGTTCACCAAGCGCCTTTCCCGGACTGAGCTATAACCCCAGCCCTTTCATTTTTTTTTAAAATATGTTTTTAATTGCTAGGGTTGAAGCCAGGGCTTTATGCATTCTAAGCAAGGGCTATATCACCGCACTATGTCTCCGTTCCTCTTACCACCTTTTATTTAGACATTGGGTTTTACTAAGCTGTGTAGCCTGGCCTGACGTTTGTGATGCTTCTGCCTCAGCTGTGTGTGTGTGATTGTGTGTGTGTGTTTATGTTGTGTGTGTATGAGTAGGGACTCGTGTCTATTGTGGAGTGTGTGTGGAGGTCAGAGGACAGTCTTGGGTGTCATCCTTATTGTCCTTGTATGAGGCAGGGTCTCTTGTTTGCCATCGTGTGTAACAAGCTGGCCGGCCTATCAGTTTCTGGGGCTTCTCCTGTCGCTGCCTCCCATCTCCTTACAGGAGCACTGAGTTACAGATTCGCACTGCGGCTCCTGCCTGTATGTGGCTTCTTGGCATTTGACCTACAGACCTCAAGCTTGTGAGGAAAATGATTTGCTCACCGAGTCACCGCCCAGCCTTTCCTCATCCTGCAAATAGCCAAGGTGATAATCCTGTGCCACCACAGTGCCACCCCAGCAGGCTTATTCTCATGTTTGATGTCTCTTGCTTAGTCTTCTTTTAGTTGTTTGCACTTAAGATGGAGCTCAGAGCCCCGTGGAAGCTAGGCAATCTTCTGCTGCTGAGATGCAGCTCTGCCTCACGTCGGTTCTTTGTGTGTCTTCATCACAGAGTGTATGTTCTGGCAGGAAAGCAATTTACAAAATACGCCCACATAGAAGGTGAGAAAGACATCCTCTCCAGGGCGTCAGCTGTGCAAAGGACACCGTGAGGATGAGGTAATTGCTCTCCAGAGGAACGATTGACTCCTTTGAGTTAGAGGCGGTCTGGGACCTTGCCCTTTGCCCCCTATCTATAGCTATAGAGGAGGCTCAGCCTGGCCAGCTTAATGGTTGCTGACAGGTGGGAGGAGGCTTCTAGGTGAGTGACAGGAGAGGTGGGGCTGGAGATTGGCTCCTTCTGCCCTGGGAGCCAGGCAGCACAGCATCTGTGTCCTATGGCTGCAGTTGAAATGTGCTTGTTTTCCCATGGAACCAGGAGGCCTATGGGGCCCAGGCACACCACCCTGTCACCTACATGGGGACTGGCCCAGACTAGCCGCTAGGCTTGAGTGATCAGTGTACCACCTGGGCTGGGTGTTGTGCCTTAGGTTGGATTCTTGAGAGGCAGAAATCTATAACTTTGCCCACATTTCTAGATGATGGGGCCCAGGTTAGTGACAAGCAAGGCAGCTGCTGTGAGCCACATGAGCAGGAAGGGGGCTGACTGGAAGAGCCCAGGGGAGGTGAAGAGCTGCCAAGGGGCCAGCAGCCGACCTGCCCATATGGAGCCCATTACTCTGAGTCGAAAGGGAGTACTGTCACCTTTGTTGCAGAGCAGCCGTGGAGACCTGCATGGAGACCTGGAGAGAGTGGGGGGCCTAGTGAAGGGAGGTGGGAATACACTCAAGACTGGAGAGGTTCCAGAACCTTCCAACCTTCATGAAACCTGCACCAGGCCCTGCCACACCCAGAGATTACTGTGGCAAAGCTTGCTGTAGGGGTGGAGGGAAGAGCCTGGAACTGACATTTTAGTAGTGAGGTTTTTATGAGGTATCGTTGCTATGAATGGCGATCTCTGATGGTACAGTAGCCCTCCTCATGCTCTCATGGGTGGCCTCAGCAAAGCCGTGGGTTCCCTAAGCTAGAGTTGGGTGGCAAGCAAGCTCTTTGGCTGTGGTTGCTCTCTCTGTCTGAGTGAATAGAAATAGTCTCCCTATGCTCAGCACTGTCCTTTCTGGATCATCTCTGGGCTTGATAAGAACATTCCAGAATGTTTCCTGGCCTTACTCTTTTCTCACTTAGCTCTGGAGAAGCATGTGACTGGTGATGTAATATTTTTAGTCAGTTCCCTCAGTGGTGAAAGCACAAGGTGGTCCTGGGAAGGAAGTACCTGGAGCCCTTGGCCTAATGAGGAGGAACCATGTACTGCCACTGGTATCCACACCAGAAGGGAACACTGTGTTTCTTTCAAACTTTCTTTCCTGGGGAGACAGAAGCAATGTCTGACCTTCCTCACAAGTTCCTACTCATAAATCAAAGTACAGCTCCACCACAGCGTGCCCCCAGGGAACCATGTGCAACAAGAGCAGAATTGTCTACAAATGACCAGAAGGTATAGGAAGGGGTGTCTGGCATCTCAGGTGAGTGATCAGTGGTCCTCCACACCCTTCCTTCTCTGATGGACCCTCAATAGTCAATACATATGGCCACTCATGATGGTCTCTTGCAGGCAGGTACAGCTGATATGAGGAAGACAGTAGCTATTTGCAGAGAGGACTGTGTCCTACAAGAACTAGGGATGCAGAGGACCACAGTTCTGCTCTTCCTATTCATGGAGCCCTCTGTGCTCATGGGCTTTTAGTCTCCACAGCCACTGGGTAGCTTGTTTGTCTCCTGGGGTCAGGGATTGTTACCATTTCATAGGTCTTTTCCTCAGGCCCCTGTGTTTGTATGCTTGCTCACCAGTTGGTGGTGCTGTTCTTTGAAGAGGATCACAGGAGGAGGTACCTTTAGGAGTTATAGCATGACCCAACTTCCTACTCTCTCTCTCTCTCTCTCTCTCTCTCTCTCTCTCTCTCTCTCTCTCTCTCTCTCTCTGCCTCTTCATCCATGAAGATTGAAGGTGCACTCCCCCACTGCCTTGGTGTCTGTCCTGCTGTCTCTGCCCTTCAAACTTTCAGCCTAAACAGATTCTTTCTACCCTAAATTCTTTCAGTCAGGTGTTTGCCCTGATGAGGCAGAGAGATGAGAGATAAGGCAGAGTTGGGATTTGAACCCATTCAATGGGCTCAGTGCGATTGTTCTTTAAGGATATGTGTCTTATGTGCTGAGGCTGTCAGCGTGCCCAATGCAGAGACGCTATCACAGCCGAGCTGCTGTCCAAGGGCCCCAGTGGTTCCTGACTTCAGAAGTAGGTTAAGGGCCAACTGGGTAACTGCCCAGAGGCCAGGTTATGAGAGTTGCTGAGGCCCAAGAGATGTGTGGTTAGACAGAAAGGCTCTGCTGATTTGACTCTATCATTGTTGTTTAGGGAGAGACTGTTAGTGACTGTTGAGGAAAAACGTGGCTTCAGGATGTGGCAAGACCTGATATGTGTCACAGAATCAAGGTTGTCAGGGTAGTGATAAGCTGATCACAGGACCTGATGTCACATCTTGGGTGATGCACCTGATGTGTGTCACAGAATCAAGGTTGTCATGGTAGTGATGAGAAGCCAGGCACAGGGCCTGATGTCACAGCACGGGGTGATGCCCCTGAGGCAGGCCTGAGGGTGGAAAGGAAGACCACTGGGGCTGACCTGACAAGGGAGATGCCGTGTGCCAAATTAAAACATATATTTTTATATATTTTAAATTATGTATATCTGTTTGGGAATGTGTGTGTGAGTCCAGTTGCCTTCTGAAACCAGAGAGGGAGTTGGATCTCCAGGGCTGGAGTTACAGACAGTTGTGAGCCACTCAACTGGGGTGATGGGAACAGAACCTTGGTCCTCTGCAACAGCGGCAAGTACTCTTAACCACAGAGCTGTCTTCCAAGCTCCCTACCTTATTTATTTATTTATTTATTTATTTTGAGATAAATTCTCTCATTCAAGCTAAAATTTACCAATTCAGCTAGTCTGGCTGCCTAGAGCTTCAGGGATCCTTCTGTCCCCACATGCCCAGTGCTGGGACAACAGGCACATGCCACTGTGCCCAACTCTATGTGGGTCTGGGGGGGTGGAACTAAGATCCCCACGGAGTGTGACAAGCTCTTTCCTGCCCGAGCCATCTCCCAAACCCTGATTTGTTTCTTGCTTGGGCCACCCACATCTCTGTGAGCCTATATAGTTCTCGAACAGAAGGGAGGCCCTCAGGGACATGGAGAAGGGGCTACTGGGGTTGAAGAGTGAGACTATTTATAGCTCACCATTCACAGGTAATGCAAATTCCTGAGTGTTCTGAGGCTCTTGAGAGTGGCAGGTGAATCATGCCAAAGTAGTGTTTCATTAGTACAACTAAAACAAATTAGTATTTCAAGCAATATTAAACAACTTAATTTAGCAGCACATCTGGAATAACATGAAGATCTCAAGTGTTAAAAACCATATTCAATAGTTAATTATAATTAACAAACAAATTAATATTGAGAGATTAATTATGTCAGATGTGTGGCTTAACTCATCCTCCTAGTTTTCTGTCTGATGCTGAGATAAAACACCCTGACCAAAAGCAACTTAGGGGAGGAAAGGGTTTATCCGGCTTATGCTTTCAGGCTGCGGTCCATCGTTCCAGGGATGTCAAGGCAGGAACTTAGTACAGTAAGTCCTGCCACATCTATGGTCAGAGAGAAATGAATGCACCCTTGCTGCCTGCATGCTGGCTTGCCTCATCTAAGGTTTCCTTGTCTTGCATAACTGAGGACCTCCAGTTCAGGGAATGGTGCCGAGACTTCCGACATCAATGAATAATGAAGACGATTCCCTTAGACACGCTCACACTCACCGGATCTAGACAATTCCTCAGCAGAGGTGTTCTCCTCTGGTAATGCTAAGGTGTGTCAAATTGATGTTTAAAGCTCTCTGGCACTCTTACATTGCTTAACTTCTTATTGGAGTTAATACCCTGCATCTACTTTTGGTGCAAGATCTAGCCTGCTAACAAACATTTACATGAGCAAGACAGTTATTTCCCCTAGGCACTCTGTTTGTCTCAGATCTCCAGAACTTATTTCACCTAATAGAATGGGCATTTCCCATTTCCCACCTCCCAACTCCAGGCAGCCATCTTTCTGCTTACTGCTTCTGTGAGTTTGACAAACTTAATGTCCTTGTGTAAGTGGACCTTTTTTTGTACCTGCCCCTTTGTGAGAGCTCTATTTCATTTATACTAACACAGGTCAACTGCCACAGCTTGGGGTTCCTCCCTGTTAGTGTGTGTTGCAGCATATCTCTTTTAAAGGCTGAATACTCTTCTACCACATGGATGTGCCACACTGACTGTATCCATTGACCCCCTCATCTTACCTGTGAAGAGCAGAGCAACAGAAAACATGGGGATGTGGGTGTCTCTTTGTGATGCTTTTGTTTTCTTTTGGGTGATGTCTAAGTCACTGTTCTGTTGTCATGAAGAGACACCCTGACCAAGACAACGCTTACAAAAGAAAGCATTTAATTGGAGGCTTTCTTATAATTTCAGAGGGCGAGTCCATTATCATCATGGTGGGAGAAGGGCAGGGACATGGCGGCACTAATGGCACTGGGGAAGTTGATCAGGATATCCTGATCTGCAGGGAGAGGGCGAGGGGTGAAGGGAGGAGGAGGGGAGAGGGAGAAATAGAGAGAGGCGGGGGGGGGGGGAGAGAAGAGAAGAGAAGAGAAGAGAAGAGAAGAGAAGAGAAGAGAAGAGAGGAAGGGAAGGGAAGGGGAGGAAGAGGAAGAAGGAGAGGGAGAGAGAACACCTTGGTTTGGTCTGGCAAAGGGCTTTTGAAATCTCAAAGCTCACCCTTGGTAACATGCTTCCTCTAACAAGGCCACACCTATTCCATCAAGGCCGTACTTCCTAGTCCTTTCAAATAGTGCCATTCTCTGGTAACTAAGCATTCAAACATATGAGCCTATGGGGCCATTCTTTTTTTGGTTTTTTGTTTTTGTTTTTTTGTTTTTCGAGACAGGTTTCTCTGTGTAGCCCTGGCTGTCCTGGAACTCACATTGTAGACCAGGCTGGCCTCAAACTCAGAAATCCGCCTGCCTCTGCCTCCCAAGTGCTGGGATTAAAGTCATGCGCCACCACTGCCCGGCCTATGGGGGCCATTCTTAATCCAACCGCCACAAGTGAGGACCTGGGAATAGGACTCCTAGGGCTCCTGGCAGTTTATGTCCAAGGGTTTGAGGATTTGCACATTTCTTTCTTGGTTTTTCTTTGCTTCCTATGATGCTTAGTTTTAACTCTCAGTTTAACATAATCTAGAATCACAGAGGAAGGAAGTCTCAGTGAAGGATTATCTAGGTCAGATTGACTTCTCGGTGTGTCTGTGAGATTGTCTTGATTATGTTAAAAGAGGTGGAAAAACCTGCCCACTATGGGTAACATTATTCCCTAGGCAGGGGAGTTTTGAATTATGTTAGATGGAAGAGAGAGACAGAGAGAGAGAGAGAGAGACAGAGACAGAGACAGAGAGACAGAGAGAGAGAGAGAGACAGAGAGAGAGACAGAGAGAGACAGAGACAGAGACAGAGAAAGAGAGACACAGAGAGAGAGACACACACAGAGAGAGACACAGAGAGAGAGAGACAGAGAGAGAGACAGAGAGAGAGAGAGAGAGAGAGAGACAGAGAGAGAGAGAGAACGTGCACAGTGAACATTCATTAATCTACTGTTCTCTGCTCGTGACCAGCAGCTTCAAGTTTCTTCTGCCTTGACATCCCCACAAAGACGGACTGTAACCTGCTAACGTAAGCCAAATAAATAGTTTTTCCTGACATTGCCTTTGTTGGGCTATTTTATCACAGCACTGGGAACAAAGCTAATATCCTTCCATCCCCAGCCTCAGTTTACAGCCTTTTGTTAGTTCCTTAGGACCTGGGATATCATAGCTTCCAGGCTGGCTCTGTGTGTGTAGCAATCTATTTTTGCCCCCTGGCCTGGTGACTCCTTCCCTTAGGTCTCAATTGATGACACCTTTCTTATCTTCTAAGATGAAGTATTTCCTTGTACTAATGAATTGTGGTCTTTGCGGCACAGGCAGGAAATGACTTACGCAGTTGCTCGCTGTGAGCCCTTCCCTGTTCTCAGTGCCTGCATCTTTGGAGCAGGAATATATCTATCTTGTTCATTGTGTTTTCCCCAGGGCTTGCAGAATTACCGTGTTCCCTGGGCTTCCTTTATTTCTGTTTCCTGGCTGGTCCCCTCTGTACTTTCCTGCCAAGGCTGGCCTGGGAGGACAGTACAGGCTGCTAGGGATCTCTCCTGGAATCACAGCTCTACAGCTCACAGCCACTTTCCAAGAGAAGACAAAGCCAATGTGAAGCGTCCTTCCTCCTCCCCTAGTTCCCCAGCTCAGGTTACCAGCCACAGAACCAGTCCCCAGAGCCCCTAATTAGGAAAAGTAAGTGCTGGAGAATGAAGGAACAAAGAACAGAGATGGTACTCGGGTTGCTCATAGGTCCATCAATTTATGGAGACTGATGCCTTCCAGAAGTTTTGTATTGTGCTTGGGCAGGTCTGAAATGCAAATGTACTGGCAGTCCCTGGGGAAGATGTGGGAGCACTCATCCACACTCCTGAGATGTTTCTTCCCTCTCTATCCATGACTTAAAAGTAACATTGTAGCTGTCAGTCATTTTCTGAGAAAACAAACTGAGGAGCGTTCTTGTTCAAACATCAGGCAGCCAATGACAAATATGGCTCAGCCAAGGATCTGGCTCCCCTGGCTGCGAAGGCGGAGGAACAGAGCCCTCCAGTTTGTCCTTAGAGAGAAGGGCTTGCTCTTTTGGTCCTGGTGAGTCTGTTCTCTCCCTAAAAACCTCTCCTGTCTGAATCTTGGAATTCTCCAGGCATTTCCAAAATCTCTGGGTACCTACTTTAAAAAGTCGGAAGTAGCCGGGCGTGGTGGCGCTCGCCTTTAATCCCAGCACTCGGGAGGCAGAGGCAGGTGGATTTCTGAGTTCAAGGCCAGCCTGGTCTACAAAGTGAGTGCCAGGACAGCCAGGGCTATACAGAGAAACCCTGTCTTGAAAAACAAAAACAAAAACAAAACAAAACAAAACAAAGTCGGAAGCTCCACCTGGCCTATTAAGAGGGATGAGGTTGCCCCTGTATCAGCTCCTCATGACACCTCCCCATGGGGGCAGATGTTGCTTTTAAAATGGGGCTGTAGCTATACCTATTTTCTATCTCCAGCGCCATTCATAAAGAGGGAGGGTTGATCAAAGCGTGTAAAGGGGGTTAATGGGCTTCCTAATTAGTGAGTGATAGGGTTGGGGTTTGGATGCAGAGGGTTAAATGCCAGTGTCTGAGGTCTCTCCATGACACCTCCTAGGCTAGTAGGGCAGTGGGAGGTCTCAGTTGAGGAGATAGGAAGAAGGGAGCTTCAATTTGATGGTCATGATTTGGGTTCTCCAAAGAACACAGCACCCTAAGGTAAGTGTTTAATGCAAGGGATTTGTTTGCCGTGAAAACGTTAGCTAGCAGCTGGCCCTAGTGGAACTGGGGCTCAAAGGGGCAGGGGCCACCCCTGAGTACAATGACTTCTGAGCTCCAGCATTCCCTATCATCTTCCAGCTGATGATAATCCTAGGCTGTGTCACTTTGCAGGCTCTGACTTTTCCAGAACTTGTGCCAAGCACGCTCAATGGTAGAGGACACTCTTAGGAAGAGAGACACTTGGGGTGAACATCTATTTGGTTAGGAGGAGCCATCCCTTGTGGCTGATAGTCCAGTTGGCTTTCTCACCTATGACCTATCATATGTCAGCCTCACCTGCTATGTGGACACAGGGACAAAAGGACATAGGGAAAGCTGTCAAGGTGGTTTGGTGGGTAAAGGTGACTGTTGCCAAGGTCGACAATCTGACATTGATCCTGGAACCAATCTCCTACAAGTTGTTCTCTGACAGCCACATGCATGTTGTGGCATGTGTGTGTCTACATACAAAGGCATGCTTGCATGTACACACACAGCTTAAATAATAAATAAAAATAAATAAATAAATAAATAAATAAATAAATAAATAAGTGTGAACAAAAACAAGTACATGGAGAGACATCAACCACCTCTGGAGTGCTAAATCCTTCCTCGGGGTGTCCTGGTTCCTCTCCAGTCTAACTGGCACCAGCTATAACACATCTTGCCTATGACTTAAGTGCTCGCTGTGCACCAACTGTTGTGCTCAAAACTTTACAGATACCTTCCATTTAATTTCCAACATCCTGTTGGTGTCTTTGTAGTGGTGAAGGGCCTTAGCCCAAGGAGAGGAGGCAGATTGCTTCAGATGCCACATCCAGACAGGAGCAGAATAGGGTCTAAACCAGAGTCTGCTCCTGTCGAATTGGCACACTCAACCTCCAGCAAGGGGAGACCTTGCACTTGAACTCTGTATTGTGAAAAGAGCCACATTGCATTCTTCTGACCTTGATGTAGGGGGTTGGGATGTAGAAACACCATAGAAACAAGTCCCTGGGTGTGTCTATGAGGGAGTTTCTAGATTAGACTAATTGAGCTGGAAAGACCCACCCCTAACTGCCAATGTTCCATGGGCTGTGGTCCTGCAATGAATGAAAAGAAGTTGATGAGCTGAGCCCTGGAACCCACCTCCTCCTGCTTCCTGACTGCACATGCGATGTGAGCAGCTGCCTTGTGCTCCTTCAGCTGTGACCTCCTGACACAATGGACCATGTCCCCTCAGACTGAGAGCCAAAATAAACCTCCCTTCTGTAAATTTCTTTAGTGACAGCAATGAGATAGGTAATGAATATAGAGGTGTGTCTCTTTTCTTATTTGGGTGATATGTCATGCATTCTACAGGGGTCCTTCACAATCAAGGAAGCTCATTCAGCCGGAAAGCTGCCCATCACGAGGGTGATGCAGGCTGGTGCTCATCCCCTATCTCCTTCATATTCACTTTAGGCCACCAGCTCATGTGAGAGTGCCACTCACTGTCAAGGTGGCTCTTTTCACCTAGATAGATTATCCCTTGCTTATGGGGGCTGTGCTGAGTAACACATTAGTCCAGACCATTGCATTTGTCATCACTGTGTGACAAACAGTCATCACCTGACCTCATAGCTAACCTCTGGGGGTTATTTATCCATTTGAATGATGTCACTGCCTGTGATGTCTTCTAATGCAATTATCCGAATCATCTCAAAACCGGGCTTGAGCAGTGTTTCCTAACACCTCTCCTCACACTCACTCACTCCTTCATCTTTCCACCCTGTTTCTGTCTAAGGAAAACCTCCCGTTGCTTCTCTTCACTTGTTGACTATTGATGTCAATCAGAATTGATGCCCTGGGGTTACACTCTTTAGCACACGGCACTTGTGCAGAGTTGTTCGGCAATGTGGGCCACTCGGTTCACGTGGGTTTGCATCTCATACCTCTTCCTTTGTTTTCTTGGAGTAGAGAGCAATGAGGAGAAACTGCGTCCCTTCACAGGGAGAGGAAATAACATGTATTGAGAGACCTCAGCTGAAAGCCAGCTTCCTTCCCGTGTGGCAATCTCACTCTACAGCTCATCCTTAGCTTTTGTTCTTAATGATTTAACAAGCTCCAGTCTGGAGTTTCTGAAAACGCTCACTGCTATTCACATTTCAGAATTCTGTCTTAAAACTGAAAGCCTGGATGCTATTTATTTATTTATTTATTTATTTATTTATTTATTTATTTTAAAAGGCATCTGGCCTCTCACCAGGCTAGGAAGTGGCTGCCACTGGGTGCCACAGCTCCACAGTGACCTCTCTAAGCAGGGTGACCTGATTCTTTCCTTTAAATCTCACCGAGAAGCTTCTGGGTTCCCTTGTCCATTTGACTCTGCCAAGCTCGGCTGTCTCCCACTAAGGAAGCTTGCCCCACCAGGGTGACACATTTTGTGTTTCTTGTGGGTGTTTTCTTGGCCTGTCCCCTCAGTTCTTTGAAACATCGGCCCACACTCTGCAATGTTCCCAAGAGCTCAAGAGAAGCAGAGAAGGCAGTGTTTGTAAGTGATCATGTTTCTGTGTACTCCCAGCCCTCCTCCTCCACAAAAGGTCTCTAAGGACCCTTGAGATAGACAGGGACATGCAGCTGATGGACAGTGCCCAAGTCACTAACACTGATAGCCTGCTTTGTGCCGGAGGCCAGGCTAGTTAGCTTTCACAGGTCACCTTGTGCGCTGTCCATGCTACCCACCTGATTTTCCTGTACATATATATGAATTCACTTGCTTGGTTTCGAACTTCTCAGCACCAAGATGCCTTCCACTGGGCCTACTCAAAGAGCTTAGCTCTTTTCAGACTGTACCAGCTTTAAAAGGCAGATCAACACAGGAACAACAATGTCACCTTCTTCCTCTTAAAACTAACCAGTGCTTCTGCTTAGTAGAGCGGGCCTTGCTCCTGGCAGCTGCCATTTCATCATGAAATACAGATGTCCAAGGATGCTCAGAGAAGTGGTGTCGTGCTGTCCCAGCTTGGGGATGGTTTGAGCAGCTTCTTGTTAGCACTGCCTGGGCCAAGATGAGTTTTCCTTCTCAGTGGGGTTGAAGGTCAACGTGCTCTTCCCACTAAATGAGCCCAGCTGCAGATGAACCCCAATGGACCCCAGTTCCAGGCAGCAGTCACATTCTCTGGCAAATCTGGGTACCAATCAGTTACCAGTTGTCATGAGCTAGGAATAGGATGTGTTGAGAGAGGTCCCTGCCTGGGGACAATGGTGGATTGTCCCTGTGATATACCCACCTCTTCTTATCTGTATTCCTCCTCCCAGATATTTAGCTGGCACATGGATCAGGATTCAGGTGGTGTGTCCTGGATGAAGGTACTTTAGAAAGACACTGTGTCCTTCATTCTGATATCAGACCACTGAAACAATGAACCCCAAGAAACTAGAATATCCTCAGGAATCTCATGCTTGGAGAAAGCCTAAAGCTGGAGCCGTCCAGAGGGAACTTGCTTACCAGTAAAACATTTGCAGCTTGTCAGTAGACATAATGGAACCAAAGTAATGAGGAACCAGTGATGGGCAGGACCATGCCTTGACCTGGATCACATCCCAACTAGGACCGCACCTTGTGGCACTCCTTAGATGTGCATATCCTTGGCTCTCTACTTAAACCTTACTTCAGGACCCTTTGTAGGTTACTGAGTCTCTTTGTCTCTCTTCTCAGTGGCCACATTGAATAAATATTCCCTCCCTGCTTCTCACTATTAATAGGCTATTTTAATGGACTTATGGAGGATAAATGGCTGAACCTGGCTTGTCACCAAAGCCTTGTGACAAATGGTCCCTAAATTCCTACATTGAGGCCTTCACCCTGCACCTTAGAACATGGAGGTTATGTTAAAATGAGGTCATCCCGATGCCCCATCCCCACATTGCTCTTATAAGAAGGGAAGCTTAGAGCTGTGTGTGGTGGCAGTTGTAGTCCCACATTGGGTGGATTTTCTTAAGAAAACATGAACAGACAGACATCTGCTCAACCAGAAAGGGCACTGACAACAGACCGAATAAAAGGTTCTACCACCAAAGTTGAACTTGGAGAACCGATGAGTCTTCTGGGGTCTCTCACAGGAGCAAGGAAGCTCAAAGGAAGCTGCATCACTCAAAGCTGTCCAAAAGCATGGGACAACACACAGAGCTGTAAGCTTGGTTCTCTGCTTGAGCTGCAGGTGGCTCTGCTGTTGGAGAGACTCCTCTTTCCAGTGGCTGCTTAATGCTTTTTATGACTTTGGTCAAGGGCCTTGTGATTCATGCTAGTTTCAGGAGTTCACTAAGCTGTGTACATTTCAGAGTCTCATGAGCCTTTGGCTGTCATCAGGTGAGCCTTTTGCTGTCATCAAGGAAGGAACACTTCAGCTTGGAAGACTGCTGTGCAACATTCCAGCACATGGGGATGAGGCAAGACAATTGTCACAAGTTCTGGGCTAACCTGGGTTAACTAATGAGTTCCAAGCCGAGGCAAAGTAAAGGACACAAAACCTCAGAGAAGGTCCATCTATAGATTCCAGTAGTATACACGCACAGAGGAAGGCTCCAAGGGCCCTGGGAGCAGATAAACCCTGGAGGTCAACGAGAAGCCCTGGAAGGAGGCCACCCTGAAGCATATTTGCTGTAACTTTGGTCTCCAGATCATGAGGAATGAGTTTCTGAACCTTTTAAAAATAAATTTCATTGTTTATTATTTTCCTTATCGCTCTTTATTATTTCCTTATTATTCTCCCATGAGAGACCCATAACTCAGACTCCTGTAAGTGACTCCAGTAAACTCATTGGGTCTCCAAGTTCAACTTTGGCAGAATCATTTATTTGGTCTCTTGTCAGTGACCTCTCTGGGTGAGCAGATGTCTCCTTAAGAAAATTGACCCAATATGGGACTGCAGGTGCCACCACACACAGCTCTAAGCTTCCCTTCTTAGCATTATCTTATATTTATGGGTAGTTTGCTTGCATGTATACTTGTGTGTCACATGCATGCCTTGTTACCACAGAAGCCAGGAAAAGGAATTTGATCTCCTGGGACTGTAGTTACAGGTGGCAGTGAGCCACCATGTGGGTGCTGGCACTCCTCTGCTGAGCCATGACCACAGCCCTCACTGGGAGAGTCTAGGTTGGTGCTTTACCAGTGTGCTATGTCCCCAGCCATAGCGAAGCTTTACTCAAAGCATGAGCCTGGTGGGCTAAGAAGCACAGAGACCTCTGCTTGCGGGGAGGAAGTGTCTGAGACCTGTGTGAACTTATGAGAACAAGAGGGACCAAGATGTCCACAGTGACTTCAGACCTTCCTTAGAGGACTAAGATGGCAGATAGGAACGATGTCCTTTGATTGGCTTTGACGTTAGATGGGCTTAGATACTCATGTTTGAAAGACTCTGTGGGGAACCATGCTGAGCAGTTTTACATCAACTTGACATAGTGTAGAGTCATCTGGGAGGAGGAAATATTAATTGAGGAAATGCCTCCATAAGGGTGGGATGTAGGCAAGCCTGTGGGATATTTTCTTAAGTAGTGATTGATGAGGGAGGGCCCAGTCCATTATGAGTGATGCCATCCCTGGGCTGGTGGTCTTGAGTTCAATAAGAAAGCAGGTTGAGCAAGCCAGTAAGTAGCATCCCTCTGTGACTTCTGCATCAGCTCCTGTCTCCAGGTTCCTATCCTGTTCAAGTTCCAGCCCTGACTGCCTTTGAGGATGAGCTATTCCATCTAAGTGGGAGTAAAATAGCCCTTTCCTCCTTAAGTTGCTTTGGCCATGGTTTTTTTTTTGTTTGTTTGTTTGTTTGTTTGTTTTATCATATTCCTGGCTAAGGCCGAAACAGTAGCCCAGCCCAGACTCAGGTCCCTGCCCTTGCAGTACACAGGCTGCTGAGTCCCGAGGCCCTATTGGGAGCCAGCTCTCTGTGATATGATGTCACCTTCCTGCCTTGCTGATGGTGGAGCAGAACTGCTGTCTTCTCAGCTGCCAGGTGCCTCTCTGCCTGGTTCCCTCTGCCTCAGACGAGGAGGGATTAGCAAATGTTAATCTTGTAATCTTAGGCTGTTCACCACAGTGTGTGCCAGACCCGTGTCTGTGACAGCTTGTGAGCCAAAACATGTGCTCTCCTTTTCTTTGGCTTCCCTCCTCCCCTCCCTTCCTTTTCTTTCTTTCTTCTCTCCCTTTCCCCCTCCCTCTCTCCCTCCTCCCTCCACATATGTCCCTCCCTCTCCTTCCCTTTCCTCCCTTTTTCCTCTTGGGATGATACCCAGTGCCTTGCCCTTGGAAGCAAGCTCAGCTTCCAAGCCTCTCAGCAGCTGGGCAGTCAGCACTGAAACTCACTCACAGGCCACGCCTAGCGTGTGCTTTTGTGAGCCTGCAGAACATTCCTGGGCCAGAGCAAGTGGCCTTGATCCATCCCTTCCTTCTCAGTCAAGGGATTTCCACAGCAGAGAAGGGATTTCCACAGCAGAGGCAGAGAGACAGATGAGAAACTGACAGAGACTGGGAGGTGTGTGTGTGTGTGTGTGTGTGTGGAGAGAGAGAGAGAGAGAGAGAGAGAGAGAGAGAGAGAGAGAGAGAGAGAGAGAGAGCATGCGAAGGTTGAACCTTTCCCTGGGTCAGCACCAATGGCCTCACAGACCTTGAGTTCCCATTGGCTGGGAGTGCTCCTGAGAGTGCTTGGTGGAAGGATGCTGTGCAGAGATCCAGCAAGCCTCACACCTGCCATCAGGGCTGCCTTCTTGGGGAGCCACAGGGAGGGCTGTTCCTCCCACGGACACAAGCTTTTCCAGGCAGCTTCCTTCCTGTCTTTTGCTTTTAAAAAAGATTCATTTTAAAGCATAATGACCTTTTTGCGATTTCCTTTCTATAGTCTCCCACAGTGAGCGCTGACAACAGCAGTGTGTTGCACTGCCTGCCAATTTGAGGGGGGAAATTCTAAAAACATCTAAAAGAAAAAAAAAAAAAAACCTCACATCAGGAGACAGGCATGCAGAGCCTGCAGTTGCTGAGGTGGGGGACATTTCTGGAATATTCAACAACTGCTTCTATTTTAATAAGGAAGCAGGGGGTGAGAGCTTGCCTTGGGCTGTGGTAACCAGATCTGGTTTTCATGAAACCAGCAGGTTCTTTGGTTCATGGTTCTCGAGGCTGGAGGCTCTGTGGGTCACCTGCCTTGCTCTGGCTGGGTAGCTATACCTTGGGTTACACTTGGGCTGCACCCAAGGGCTCCAGAGAATGAGCTATTGGGTGCTGGAGGAAGAGAACAGCCCACAGCAGGTGCACTGGGCCTGAACTGTCCTCATGGTGGGTGGTTCTGGAGCATTCAATATGGGCCAACAACTGTGGCAGGAAGTGGGGACTATAGATGCGGTCCTCGGCTCTGAGAAGGCAGAGGACAATTACGCATTTTGAATATGGCCCAAATTGCCATCATCCTTCCGTCCTTGGCAGAGGCCATGGAGAGCTTCCTCACCCTTCACACGCTGGACTGGCAACTCAGCTTCCCAGATGACTGCCAACCTGCTGTTGATGGCTGGTGTGCTATCTGCTTGCAGAGGGGACATGTGGACAGGACCTAAGTGCCCAGTGGTGGGGGATGGTTCAGCACACAGTGGTGCTGCCTACCTGAGTGTGGGTTTAGAAATGGGCAAAAAATAGAGGATACTTCTACTTCTTAACATAGCCCCGAGATCGCTGGAAGGAGCTGTGGAATCCAGGCCCAATGTTTGCAAGAGGAGTTTACAGGCTCTGCACAGTCCAGGGTCCTCCAGCTTCTCACACAGCCTCTGGTAGGGCTTAGTCTTGGGAACAGGAGGGATAGCCAACTGTATGCTGGGCTCTAATTGGGTTTATCTTAGGTGTCATGTTCATTCTTATACCTTATATACTATCAAATACATTGAAAAATAAAGTCTGCTTATTGACTTTGTGGTAGAGAGGGCGTGGGCATGTGTGTGGAAGTCAAAGACTTGTCAGAGTCAATGCTCTCTGTCTACCATTTGGGTCCTAGGGATTGAACTCAGGTCACCGGCCTTGGGAGCAAGAACCTTTATTTGCTGAGCCACTTCTTAGGCCCATCTGTTGAAGTTTTTTATATCACTTAGGCAGAAAGTGGGGTGGGGTGCAGTTCTGTGGCTGGGTGCTTGGGTGGTGCACGTGAAACCCAGAGAGTCTGATCCCCACAAAGAACAGAGGAGATGAGAGCAGCCAGGAGAGACGGCTTAGAAGAGCGAAAAAACTAGAAATTTTAGATTGTGGAAGAACTGTCGTCATTTGGGCATCTGGAATGGGCAGGACACTTGTAGTTCTTGAGATTGGCAAAAAGCCCCCACTTCCTTGGCAAGACAGTTGGGGGACACAGCTTACCCCTTCTCTGCCAGTGTCCACAGTAGGGGTGGGACAAGCCTTGAGTTAGGTGTCCTTCATACCATCGTATGAGAAAGATGCAGCATGATAGAGGGGAGGGGGCAGAGAGAGGAGAGTGAGTTCTGTCTTGCCTCTTCCTCTAGCGATACCTAGTCTTTCTCAACCCTGAGGAACTTAGTAGCCTGTGAGGCACACCCCATCCCCCCAGTCCCTTTGGAGATGCAAACCATCATGACCATGCCAGTGATGAGCACTTACTCCATGTTGACTTGGAGACCAATGCTGTCTCAGGAGCTGTGGCTGACGCTCTTAGTCGTGCATGGCTCCTTTGGTCCTTGGTGGGGTTGCCAAGAGCCTGCATATCTCAGGAGCCCTGAGTGGAAGCTGAAGCTGCTGGTCTGCCAGCCCTAAGGGGCCCTGGCCCTGGCTGGTGAAGCGTGGTGTGGACTGTGCAGCCCTGGCCCTATTGTCCCCTATCTAGGATGGCTGTAAATCCTGCACGAATGCATGGATTCCAGCTTTCGGCCACATGCCAGTTGTCTAGCTTGGGCTTCTTGACTGGCCGTAATTGTTGTTATTAATCTCTCCTTACTGCCTCTCAGCTCCAAGGGCCTGTTCTGTGGTGTCCTTTGGGGAAGGATCAAGAGAATTAAACACAGAGAAGTGAACCAATGTGACTTTCACCCATGTCATGTGACCAGGCAGGGACCCTGTGTCCTCTCTTGTGACTCCAGGACAGCTGACTCTGGAGTGAGACCCCTCTGTGTAGGTAGCAGGACCCAACTACATCTGGATGCATATCCCTAGTCGTTTCATCCCTGTGAGTGAGTCCCACCATGTATTTTCTTTGATTGATGGTTTAGTCCCAGGGAGGTCTGGGGGTACTGGTTAGTTCATATTGTTGTTCCTCCTATGGGGCTACAAACCCCATCAGCTCCTTGAGTACTTTCTCTAGCTCCTTCATTGGGGACCCTGTGCTCCATCCAATAGATGACTGTGAGCATCCACTTCTGTATTTGCCAGGCACTGGCAAAGCACCTCAGGAGACAGCTATATCAGGCTCCTGTCAGCAAAATCTTGTTGGCATCTGGGTTTGGTGGTTGTTTATGGGATGGATCCCCAGGTGGGGCAGTCTCTGGATGGTCATTCCTTCAGTCTCTGCTCTGAACTTTGTCTCTGTAACTACTTCCATGGGTATTTTGTCCTCCCTGAAGGATCAAAGTATACACACTTTGGTCTTTCTTCTTCTTGAATTTCATGTGTTTTGCAAATTGTATCTTGGGTATTCTGAGCTTTTGGGCTAATATCCACTTATCAGTGAGTGCATATCATGTGTGTTCTTTTGTGATTGGGTTATCTCACTTAGAATTATATCCTCCAAATCCATCCATTTGTCTAAGAATTTCAAAAATTAATTGTTTTTAATAGCTGTGTAGTACTCCATTGTGTAAATGTACCACATTTTCTGTATCTATTGCTCTGTTGAGGGACATCTGGGTTCTTTCCAGCTCTGGCTATTATAAATAAGGCTGCTATGAACATAGTGGAGCACGTGTCCTTATTACAAGTTGGAGCATCTTCTGGGTATATGCCCAGGAGTGGTATTGCTGGACCTTCCGGTAGTATTATGTCCAATTTTCTGAGGAACTGCCAAACTGATTTCCAGAGTGGTTGTACCAACTTGCAATCCCACCAGCAATGGAGGAGTGTTCGTCTTTCTCCACATCCTGGCCAGCATCTGCTGTCCCCTGAGTTTTTTATCTTAGCCATTCTGGCTGGTGTGAGGTGGAATCTTTTTTTTTAAGATTTATTTATTATTATACATAAGTACACTGTAGCTGCCTTCAGACACACCAGAAGAGGGTGTCAGATCTCATTACAGATGGTTGTGAGCCACTTCGTGGTTGCTGGGATTTGAACTCAGGATCTCTGGAAGAGCAGTCAGTGCTCTTACCCGTTGAGCCATCTCGCCAGCCCATGAGGTGGAATCTTAAGGTTGTTTTGATTTGCATTTCCCTAATGATTAACAATGTTGTCATTTAGGTGCTTCTCAGCCATTTGGCATTCCTCAGTTGAGAATTCTTTGTTTAGCTCTGTACCCCATTTTTAATAGGGTTATTTGGTTTTCTGGAGTCCAACTTCTTGTGTTCTTTATATATTGAATATTAGCCCCCTATTGGATTTAGGATTTGTAAAGATCTTTTCCCAATCTGTTGGTTGCCATTTTGTCTTATTGACAGTGTCCTTTACCTTACAGAAGCTTTGCTAATTTTTGAGGTCCCATTTGTTGATTCTTGATCTTACAGCACAAACCATTGCTGTTCTGTTCAGGAATATTCCCCCTGTGCCCATATCTTCAAGGCTCTTCCCCACTTTCTCCTCTATAAGTTTCAGTGTCTCTGGTTTTATGTGGAGTTCCTTGATCCACTTAGACTTGAGCTTTGTTCAAGGAGATAAGAATGAATCAGTTCGAATTCTTCTACATGCTAACTGCCAATTGAGCCAGCACCATTTGTTGAAAATAAATGTCTTTTTTTCCCACTGGATGGTTTTAGCTCCTTTTTCAAAGATCATGTGACCATAGGTGTGTGGGTTCATTTCTGGATCTTCAATTCTATTCCACGGATCTACCTGTCTGTCACTATACCAGTACCATGCAGGTTTTTTTTTGTTTTGTTTTGTTTTTGTTTTTGTTTTTGTTTTTTTTAACACAATTGCTCTGTATACAGCTTGAGGTCAGGGATGGTGATTCCACTAGAGGTTCTTTTATTGTTGAGAATAGTTTTTGCTATCCTAGGTTTTTTGTTATTCCAGATGAATTTGCAAATTGCCCTTTCTAACTCTGTGAAGAATTGAGTTGGAATTGTGATGGGGATTGTACTGAATCTGTAGGTTGCTTTTGGCAAGATAGCCATTTTGACTGTATTAATCCTGCCAATCCATGAGTTTGGGAGATCTTTCCACCTTCTGAGACCTTCTTTGATTTCTTTCTTCAGAGACTTAAGTTCTTATCATACAGATCTTTCACTTCCTTAGTTAGAGTCACACCAAGGTATTTTATATTATTTGTGACTATTGTGAAGTGTGTTGTTTCCCTATTTTCTTTCTCAGCCGTTTATCATTTGTGTAGAGAAAGGCCACTGATTTGTTTGAGTTAATTTTTGTAGCCTCCCCTCCCCCAGCCTTAATGGTTCCACGGTTTACACCTGGATGGAGCTTGCTGGCTCAATCGTTCTGCCACGCCCACTGCTGCAACCTGCGGCTTTGCTGTTTGGAGCCGTGCACATGGTCACCCTGCTATTGGACTCCAAGATTAATTGGTGGGAATCGGGCCCCTCCCCCTTCCTTCATAACGGAGTGCCGGAATAGTAAAAATTGAACCTTGAGCCTTTGTCTTGGTTCCTTCCTTATCTCGAGCAGCTCAGCCCCACTTCTCTTCCAGGTTTCCAAAATGCCTTTCCAGGCTGTGATCTGCTGGCCGGACACAACAAATTTTATATCCAGCTATTTCACTGAAGTTGTTTATCAGGTTTAGGAGTTCTCTGATGGAATTTTTGGGGTCACTTATATATACTGTCCTATCATTTGCAAATAGTGATATTTTGACTTCTTCCTTTACAATTTGTATTCCCTTGATCTCCTTTTGTTGTCTAATTGCTCTGGCTAGGACTTCAAGTACTATATCGAATAGGTAGGGAGAGAGTGGGCAGCCTTGTTTAGTCCCTGATTTTAGTGGGATTGTTTCAAGTTTCTTTCCATTTAGTTTGATGTTGGCTACTGGTTTGTTGTAGATTGCTTTTATTATGTTTAGGTATGGGCCTTGAATTCTTGATCTTTCCAAGACTTTTATCATGAATAAAAGTGTGGATTTTGTCAAATGCTTTCTCAGCATCTAATGAGATGATCATGTAGTTTTTGTCTTTGAGTTTGTTTATATAGTGGATTATGTTGATGCATTTCTATATATTGAACCATCCCTGCATTCCTGGGATGAAGCCTACTTGATCATGATGGATGATCCTTTTGATGTGTTCTTGGGTTTGGTTTGCGAGAATTTTATTGAGTATTTTTGCATCGATATTCATAAGGGAAGTTGGTCTGAAGTTCTCTTTCTTTGTTGGGTCTTTGTGTGGTTTAGGTATCAGAATAATTGTGGCTTCACAGACAAATTGTACCTTCTGTTTCTATTTTGTGGAATAGTTTGAGGAGTATTGGAATTAGGTCTTCTTTGAAGGTCTGATAGAACTCTGCCCTAAACCCATCTGGTCCTGGGCTTTTTTTAGTTGGGAGACTATTAATGACTGTTTCTATTTCTTTAGGGGATATGGGATTGTTTAGATTGCTAATCTGATCCTGATTTAACTTTGGTACCTGGTATCTGTCTAGAAAATTGTCCATTTCATCCAGGTTTCCTAGTTTTTTGAGTATAGCCTTTTGTAGTAGGATCTGATGATTTTTGGATTTCCTCAGATTTTGTTGTTATACCTTCCTTTTCATTTCTGATTTTGTTAATTAGGATACTCTCCCTGTGCCCTCTAGTTAGTCTGGCTAAGGGTTTATATATCTTGTTGAATTTCTCAAAGAACCAGCTCTTGGTTTGGCTGATTCTTTATATAATTCTTTTTGTTTCCACTTGGTTGATTTCAGACCAGAGTTTGATTATTTCCTGCAGTCTACTCCTCTTGGATGAATTTGCTTCCTTTTGTTCCAAAGCTTTTAGGTGTGCTGTCAAGCTGCTAGTGTATGCTCTCTCCAGTTTCTTTTTGGAGGCAATCAGAGCTATGGGTTTTCCTCTTAGGACTGCTTTCATTGTGTCCCATAAGTTTGGGTATGTTGTGGCTTCATTTTCATTAAACTCTAAAAGTCTTTAATTTCTTTATTTCTTCTTTTACCAAATTATTATTGAATAAAATGTTGTGTAGCTTCCAATCGTATGTGGGCTTTGTATTATTTATGTTGTTATTGAAGATCAGCCTTAGTCCGTGGTGATCTGATGGGATGCATAGGATTATTTCATTATCTTTAATTAATTATTTCAATTATTTAAATCTGTTGAGGCCTCTTTTGTGACCCATTATATGGTCAGTTTTGGAGAAGGTACCATGTGGTACTGAAAAGAAGGTATATCCTTTTGTTTTAGGATAAAATGTTCTATAGATATCTGTTAAATCCATTTGTTTCATAACTTCTGTTCATTTCACTGTGTCTCTGTTTAGTTTCTGTTTCCAGGATCTGTCCATTGATGAGAGTGGGGTGTTGAAGTCTCCCACTATTACTGTGTGTGGTGCTATGTGTGCTTTGAGCTTTACTAAAGTTTCTTTAATGAATGTGACTGCCCTTGCATTTGGAGCATAGATATTCATAATTGAGAGTTCACCTTGATAGATTTTACCTTTGATGAGTATGAAGTGCCCCTCTGTCTTAGTCAGGGTTTCTATTCCTGCACAAACATCATGACCAAGAAGCAAGTTGGGGAGGAAAGGGTTTATTTGGCTTACACTTTCATACTGCTGTTCATCACCAAGGAAGTCAGGACTGGAACTTAAGCAGGTCAGGAAGCAGGAGCTGATGCAGAGGCCATGAAGGGATGTTCCTTACTGGTTTGCTTCCCCTGGCTTGCCCAGCCTGCTCTCTTATAGAACCAAGATTATCAGCCCAGAGATGGTCCCACCCACAAGGGGCCTTTCCCCCTTGATCACTAATTGAGAAAATGCCTTACAGTTGGATCTCATGGAGGCATTTCCTCAAGTGAAGCTCCTTTTTCTGTAATAACTCCAGCTGTGTCAAGTTGACACAAAACTAGCCAGTATACCCTCCTTGTCCTTTTTGATAACTTAGGTTGAAAGTCTATTTTATTTGATATTAGAATGGCTACTTCAGCTTGTTTCTTGGTACCATTTGCTTGGAAAATTGTTTTCCAGCCTTTTACTCTGAGGTAGTGTCTGTCTTTGTCGCTGAGGTGGGTTTCTTGTATGCAGCAAAATGTTGGGTCCTGTTTGTGTAGCCAGTCTGTTAGTCTATGTCTTTTTATTGGGGAATTGAGTCCATTGATATTAAGAGATATTAAGAAAAAATAAGGCTGGGCGGTGGTAGCGCATGTCTTTAATCCCAGCACTTGGGAGGCAGAGGCAGGTGTATATCTGAGTTCGAGGCCAGCCTGGTCTACAAAGTGAGTTCCAGGACAGCCAGGGCTACACAGAGAAACCCTGTCTCAAAAAAAAAAATTGTTGCTCCTGTTATTTTTGTTGTTAGAGTTGGAATTCTGTTCTTGTGGCTATCTTCATTTAGGTTTGTTGAAAGATTACTTTCTTGCTTTTTGTAGGGCATAGTTTTCCTCCTTGTGTAGGAGTTTTCCCTTTATTATCTTTTGAAGGGCTGGATTCGTGTGAATTTGGTTTTGTCATGGAATACTTTGGTTTTTCCATCTAAGGTAATGAGTTTTGTTGGGTATAGTAGCCTGGGATGGCATTTGTGTTCTTTTAGATTCTGTATGACATCTGTCCAGGATCTTCTGGTTTTCATAGTCTCTGGTGAGAAGTCTGGTGTAATTCAGACAGGTCTGCCTTTATATATTACTTGACCGTTTCCTCTTATTGATTTTAATATTTTATCTTTGTTTAGTGCATTTGGTGTTTTGATTATTATGTGTCCTGAGGAATTTCTTTTCTGGTCCAGTCTATTTGGAGTTCTATAGACTTCTTGTATGTTCATGGGCATCTCTTTCTTTTCTTTGATTGTTGTGTCCATGTTTCTTATGGAATCTTCTGCACCTGAGATTCTCTTTTCCATCTCTTATATTCTGTTGGTGATGCTTGCATCTATGGCAACTGATTTTTTTCCTAGGATTTCTATCTCCAGAGTTGTCTCCCTTTGTGATGTCTTTATTGTTTCTACTTCCATTTTTAGATCCTGGATTGTTTTGTTCAATTCCTTTACCTGTTTGGTTGTGTTTTCCTGTAATTCTTTAAGGGATTTTTGTGTTTCTTCTTTAAGGGCTTCTACCTGTTTACCTGTGTTCTCTTGTAATTCTTTAAGGGATTTCTGTGTTTCTTCTTTAAGGACTTCTACTTGTTTAGCTGTGTTCTCCTGTATTACTTTAGGGAGTTATTAATGTCTTTCTTAAAATCCTCTACCAGCATCATGAGATATAATTGTTAAATCCAAATCTTGCTTTTCCAGTGTGTTGTGGTATCTAGGACTTGCTGTGGTGGGAGTACTGGGTTCTGATGATGCCAAGTAGTCTTGGTTTCTGTTGGTAAGCTTCTTGCATTTGTCTTTTGCCATTTGGTAATCTCTGGTGTTAGATGTTCTTGCTGTCTCTGGCTGGAGCTTGTTCCTCCTGTGAGTCTGTAAGCCTTTGTCAGCACTCCTGGGAGACCAGCTCTCTCCTGGCAAGACCAGTGCACAGAGGCCTGTGGAACAGCCCCACCTCCTGGCTGCAGATGTAGGCCTGTAGGACCCTGTGCCAGAAGCTCTGTTGTCTGTGCTCTCCTGAGCAGACCACCTTAGAGAGACACTGGGGAGAAAATGCAGATCTCCCCTGAGTCCCGGCGTCAGAGCACTCCTGGAGGCAAGCTCTCCTCTGGCAGGGAAGTTGCACAGAGCCTACTCTGGCTTTCAAAGGGTTAAGAGATTCAGTGCTCAAAAGAATGGCAGCTAATGCAGTGACCCAGGGAGTCACGTCTTTTATTTTTCAAAAAATGCTTGAATAGTTCAATTCTGCTGTTATTCAACTATTTTTCAATCCTTTGAAAATGCGGGGGCTGATACTGAGTGCACAGTTGAATTGGGTGCAGAGGAAGCAGGCTTTTTTCTTAACATTAAAAAACCCCACATGTTATGTATTTATTATGTGCGTATGTAGACTCTTACATCATGGAGCTTGTGTAGAGACCAGAGGACAACTTGTGGGAGCTGACTCTGTCCTTCTACCATGTTGTCCTAGACCTCCAACTCAGGTTGCCAGGCTTAGCAGCAAGCTCTCTTACCCACTGAGCCATCTTGCTGTCCTGTCCCAGTGATTTTTTTTTTTTTTTAATTTGTTATGAGTCATAGTCTCATGTAGCTCAGGCTAGTCTCAGACACATTTTATGCAGCTGTGCTGGTTGTTTTTGTCAACTGGGAAGAGGGATCTGAATTGAGGAGCTGCCTCCATCAGACTGGCCTGTAGGCTTGATTCTCTTCATTCATGACCCAGAGGAAAGGATCCATCTCACAGTGCTCAGTGCTGAGCCTGTGCTGGTGTTTCTGGGTGGGATAAGAAAGCAGACTGAGTAAGCCAGTATGTAGCAGCTCTTGAGGTCTCTGCATCAGTTCCTGCCTCCAGGTTCCTGCCCTGACTTCCCCTCTTGGTGGACTGTCAGTTCTGAGGGGAAACAAAGCTTTGCTCTGCAGGTCATGGTGTCTACCACAGCAGCAGAAAGCAAAGCAGCACAGTAGCTAAGGGTGACCTTGGACTCCTGATTCCCCTGTCTCCACCTCCTGAGTGCTGGTATCACCACTGTGCTGAGGACTGAGCCCAGGATCTTCTGCATGCCAGGCAAGCTCTCTACCTTCTAAGCCATACCCCCAGCCTGGCTTTGAATTTGCAACCCTGCTGAGTGCTGGTGTACAGCGCAGTCCTCTGCTCTTATTTAATTAATTCTGGACTGTGACTCCAAGTTGGCAAGGTTCTGGGTGTTCCCAAATGTGTAAGGAAGTTGAGGGGCTGATGACAGCTCATTTCTTGAGCGCTGACATTTGAGCATCATTGTTTAGTTTTCTGCTGCCTCCGCAGCTCAGGGAAGTGGTTCTGTCTCTTTGATGCACATCTTATCGGTAGGAAAACCCCAAACTGAAGTGTGCATTCAAGATCTGACAAAGATAAAGCGAGAGAGGCAGGGTTTAAACTCACAGACCTTGGAGTTGGCCTCTTACATTTTGTGCTGTTGTCTAGGTTAGGAACAGCCTGGCTTTAGACCTTGGCTCTACTTGGAGGCTGTGGACCCCTAAGCCTGAATGGCTGTACCATGTAAATGTTTCCCAGGCAAAGCACCAACCATTATCCACATGTCCTGTCTGTCTGATTTCACAAAGCAACTGCCAAGCCATCTATCCATGCCTGAGTGTCTCATGCCATGGGCCCCAGAAGATTTGTCTTTGTTTTCTCCAGGGAAGCGGGGGCTTGTGAGGCTGCCAGAAGATGGTAGAGTCTCACTCCTGTGGAAGTGTGATGTGGCAGAGTTGGGTAGAGAGTAGAGAAAAGGTCATGTTTTCTTGGTGGTCCAGACTATGGCCCCAGAGATGGAGGGTGACATAGAGGTGCCCAGGCTGGACCAGTGCTGGGACGAGGTCCTATAATCAGAGCTGTTAGGGTTGGAGCCTAGGCCCTGAGAGCCCTAAAGGCTCTGCCATCAATAGGCCAGTTAAATAGATAAGTAGTGGAGATAATCAGAGAAAGGTTTTTTTCAGTGTGGCCCCACTGTGGAGAGGAATAGAGAGATCCAGATTTAACTTGATTTAGGTTTAAATAGAGGGCATAAGGTAGGCACAGCTGAGCAGACCTGGTCAAGGTGTGGTGCTGCCCATTCCAACAGTGGCTGGTTCTCATCTTTCTTGTAAAGTGGTCTGCCAAGTTGTTAGAACTGTGTGACATCTGTTTCCAGCTCTTCTGGTAGGCATCAGGCTCTAGCCTTTCCATTCCACCAGTATAAGACTCTTGGGGTCTTTCAGTTCCTTGGGGTCCATTGTTTTAACAGTCTGAGAGCCAAAGGAAACGCAGTTCCTGCAAGGCAGTGATTGTGATGGGGTCAGGATCAGCTGGGAGCCTGTGCTGCCTCATTCCCATGCCAGAACTCAGGAGTTTCCTCTCATCTAAGGCTAGAGAACAGTGAGCTGGGATGTCTTCTGGCTGGCGAGGCCTGGGCCTGCAGCACTGGTTATTAGAAGTGTGTACGCACATTCCAAGCATTGCGTGCTGACACAGCAAACAGGTAATTTGGGGCATGGTACCTAGACTTCCAGGCGTCACTTTCCCTCTGGGGACAGGGTCATACACCAGGTCTCCAGACCAGTTGAGTTAGCACCTTGGGACTTCCAGGCGTCACTTTCCCCTCTGGGGACGGGGTCATGCACCAGGTCTCCAGACCAGTTGAGTTAGCACTTTGGGACTTCCAGGCTGGCTTTCCTGGCAAGCCCCCGTTTCCTGAGGGAGGCAGTCACATTTGCTCTTAGCAAACCTCAGCTGCGGGTGGCCTAGACAATGTGATAACCTGGGATCCCAGGGTTAAGAGTGACAGAACCCTAATTCCAAATTAGAGAGGTTTCTAGATCTCATGACTGAGCTTCAGGAGCTTCAGGTATAGTGGGATCCAGGTGCTCCATGCTGTCCTCCAGACCTACTGCTTAAATTCTCCCTGTTTCCCACCCCCTCCAAATGCTGTGACTCTCCCAAGTGGCACCAGGCTTACAGACTACTAGCTCAGCTCCCCAAGGGGCTGTGTGTGAGCAGGCAATTCCATCTGGAATCTTGAGTCTCTTTGTGGGCTCTGATTGGTCACAGGCTCTCTAAGCACTTCCTGTCACTATGGCCAGTGTGTTGCTCCAGTCAGCTACCCAGGGGCCACAGGTTTATTGAAGGATTAGAGTGGACCTGTCCATAAATGTCCCAGTGCAGATGGGGAAGATTGAATATTGGGCAGTAACTCCAGCTGCACTGGAAGTGTTCAGGAGGGCAAAGAATTCAAAGCTGGATGTTGAAGGATAATGGGAGATTTTGGGGTCAGCCAGGCAAGGATCCATCAGGCTGAGCAGATGAGTTTCTTTATATAGTGATCTGATGATGATCCTAACAATTGGGTTGGTGAAAGCTAAGGTCTGGTAAAGAAATATATTTCAAAGGTTTCTCTTCTCTTTTCATGCTTAGAACTTGTTAGGAATTTCATTGTTACAGCAACAGAGTTCCTTCTCTTGCTTCCATAAGGAAGGCTCTAGAATTGGATAAAACGGAAATAAACGATGTTCCCTGAGCTGGGCTAGGAAGGAATGTGACTCAGGCCACACCTGACTAGAGAGCATGGCAGGTGTGTCAGAGAAGAATCTGCTGTTCACTCCTCTCTGAGGAAAAGTCTCCCTGGCCTGCACCTTCTGCCTTAAGCAGGACTAGCAGAAAGGCCCGGGGCAGGTGCTATGTGAGGGCTGCGTGAGGGCCAGCACCTGATGTCAGGGGCAAGGGCCTAAGTACTGTGGTTTGGGTGCAGTGGTTAAGGTCAGAGGTTGAGGCTGGGGACCATGCTGAGCCTCTTGTGCTGAGAGGCAGGTTGGAGGGCCCCAGCTCTCCAGTCTAGTTGGCTCCAGTGAAGTTGAGGTTTTCTCAAACAGTAAAGTAACCAGTTGTGGGAATGCACGCCTTTAACACCAGCACTTTGAGGCAGAGGCAGATGGATCTCCGTGAGTTCAAGGCCAGCCAGGGTTATACAATGAGACCCTATCTCAAAAAAAAAAAATATCAATTGTAGTGATAAATGGGATTCTTCTAAGGATTTTGGAAAACAAGCATAAGAGGCAGAGAGGATGGACGAGGTGCTTCAAGTCTGGCATGTGGTAGTACCTTTCAGCTGCTGTGCATAACCTGAGCACCATGGCAGTCCCTGCTGTAATCCTACAATTCCAAATGTCTCCAGACACTGTCTGCTGGGAGGCAGTCACAGGTTAAGGTGGAAAGGGACATTTGGGGGAGGTCCCCTTCCCCTATTCCTTCCCTCCCTCCTGCCTCTCGTCGCCTTTCCTTCTTCCCATCCTCCCTGTGTCTCCCTCCTCTTCCCTCTCCCTCCATTCTTCATGCTTGCTCCTTTCTTCTCTCTCCCATCCTCCCTCTCCGCCATCTTTCTGAGTCCCTTTGTAAATCCTTGTTCATCTTTTTTCCTTGTCCATGGTTAGAACAAATGAGTAACATTACACAGTTTTATTCTGGAGTTTAAAATCCTGTTGCTGAAGTTACAAGATGCAAACTAGAAAAGGTCACAGATGCCAAGGCACACAGCCTGTGAGTTAGCAAATACACCCAGCAGTTGGCACCCAGGGTGGAAAACTGCCCTCATTAGCTTTGCATTTGGCAGTGTGTTTTTGTGTATTATGTATAATTTATATAGCATGTGATTTTGTGAAATATATATGAAATGTTACACGTAGTTTTAGATATTATTTTTGTTTTCTGAGACTGGGTCTTGTCATGTATCCCAGACTAGCCTAGAACACATAATCCTCCTGTCTCAGGCCCTGCCCTTAAGGCTTGAGTTTACAGACCTGAGTTCAGCAACCATCTGGAATATCCAGGAAAGCCTTCATGTTGCATAACAGTTTTCTCCTAGATTGCTCAACAAATCTGATTAAACAACTCAAAATAGCTTCAGGAAGTCCCTGAAACTGACCAGATTCACTAGGCTCCTCCCTACCAGAGGAAGGAAGCCAACATGCTGAGAGTCACTTTCAGAGGAGCTAGGCTGCAAAGAAGATTCTAAGACCAGACCAGCTGCCTGGAAGAAACAGAAACCAGCCAAGAAGTCTAAAAGAGGTTTTGATCAGGATCACTTTGGGAAGGACACTGTCAAACCAATTGAGCTGCTTGCAGGCTGTACAGCTAGTTGTTCCAGGTCCCAGCTTTGTGAGCTGTCACCCATGCTGGAGTGGGCTCTGACAATGCAGCTGTATTTCAGACATTTCTGATCCTCTAAGTAACCCTTCACTCATATTCCTGTAAGTAACCCCAATAAAACTTTTCGGTTCATCAAGTTGAACTTTAGTACTCATACTTTTGTCTGTCATGGGCTTCCTGCCTGGGGTGAGTAGATGTGTATGTTGTGTCTCCCCAGGGAGAGTGTGGTAGTTTGAATATGCTTGGCTCAGGGAGTGAGTCATTGTGAGGAGGTGTGGCCTTGTTGGAGTGGGTGTGGCCTTGGTGGAAGAAGTGCATCACATTGGGAGTGGGGTTTGAGGTCCTCCTCCTTGCTGCCTGTGAGACAGAAGTTGGTACCAGTGACTGGGGTATTGCTGTAATAGGCTTCACCATGTTTTTGTTTGAAGGAATGTAGATTTTAGAACTTTGGAAAGCAGTGGAATGCTTTCAGTGGTGTTTAATGGGCCATCCTAGTAGAAATATGGAAGACAGCAGTGCTGATGGTAATTTGAACTCTGGAGGCCTGCAGGCTCAAGAGGTTTTACAGGAGAATTTTAGTATGTAGCTTAGAAACTGTTCTTGTAATACTTTGTGAAGAATGTGGGTGCTTTTTGCCCTTGTCTGAAGAGTCTACCTGAGTATAAGGTAAAAAGATTTCAATTAATTGCATTGACAAAGGAAGTCTCAGAAAAGTTCAGAATAGACTTTTCCCTCTGCTTTACGCTTATGTAGAACATTTTGATCAAGTGTAGCACGCTTAGAAAGAAAAAATACAAAATGTATGGTTCAAGTAATGTAAGGGCACCAGGAAATACAATGAAGCTGATTTCTGTGTTTGAGGAGATAAAGAGATTAAGGGAGTAGTGGCATCGGGACAAGATCCCACCCAGCTAAACTCATTGTTTGTGCTTTTGCAGTTAACAAGAAATACTTATATCATGTTAGGAATTATTACCTGGTTATTGTTTTCATTTCGACTTTTAATCTGAAATGAAGTATAATCCAGAAATGGAGAGTTCACCTGTGACCCAAATCTTGAGGCATCATGGCCATGAAAAGCTTAAGTCCAGGCATGGTGGTACACATCTTTAATCCCCGAACTCAGGAGACAGAGACAGGTAGATCTCTGAGTTCAAGGTCATTCTACAGAGCAAGTTATAGAATAGACAAGCTTAGACAATGAAGGAGTTGGAAAGTAGAAGGGCTGGTGATGAACAAAAGGGCATGTTCCAGTCCCAGCAAGCACCAGAACTTGGCAGCTTTGGCCATGTGGCTCTGACTTTAGAGTCAAGTATAGAAGGTATTACTGGAACAATTGTGCTGTTTAGCTGTGAAATTAACATCACTGAGGTGAAATCTGGGAAGTGTTTTCAGAGAGCACAAAGAATCAGTGTTTCAGAGATAGCTATGTTGTACCTTGTACTGCACATGTACTTGGTAATGTGTAAGACTCACCCAGGTGGTACTGATTTTGAAGGCATGAGGGGACATAAATAACAGCTGAAGTTTGACACTGTGAGAGGCTATGGAAGGCCATTCATTGGTGAAAGTTCAGCCTCAGTTACAGTTGACAGCCAGGACTGAAGGGGTCATGCAAAGAAGTTGAGGCTTGGCACCATGAAGAGAGCCTATGAGAGACTGTTGGTATAACCTAGTTGTAACAGAAGACCCCAGTGTATTGGAGATGCTGGTACAATGGGATGATCATCAAGAACAGCAGCAGCAGTGGAGTGGAGTCAACCAGAGCCTAGAGTCTTATAGAGGGCAGAGTTGGAGAAATGAAGCAAGCCCTTTGGAGGAACCCAGAAGATCATGTGTGGATCCCAGACACTGGAACAAGAAACTGTGAAGTGGAAGTTACCTTAGAGACCCCAAAGTATTGGAAATGCCAGAGTCATAGGATAATTGCTAAGGAAAGCTGCTAACAGGGAGTAGAAACAGCCCAGGAGAAAGAAGTTTGTTGTACTCAACAAACATGAAAGGAGTTGGAGATTTCAAGAGTGCTTTGACAGTAGATATAAAGATGCAGAGTTTGGAGTTTGCCCAGCTGACTTTTGATCTAGCTTTCAGGATTATAGTAAAGGGATTAGATATATCTCAGAAGAGACTTTGAACTTTGGACTTTTAGCATTGTTGAGAGTGCTATAGACCATGGGGCTTTTGAAGTTGGACTAAATGTATTTTGTATTATGCTATAGGTAGGTCTGGTCCCCATAAACTCACGTGTTTGAACAAGCCTTTGGGGGCCAGTGAGTGGAATGTGGTGGTTTGAATATGCTTGGCCCAGGGAGTGGCACTATTAGGAGGCGTGGCCTTGTTGGAGTGGGTGTGGCCTTGTTGGAGGAAGTGTGTCACTTTGGGGGTGGGCTTTGAGACCTTCCTTTTGCTGCCTGGAAGACAGTCTCTCTTGTCTGCCTTTGGATGTGGAACTCTCAGCTCCTTCTCTAGCACTGTGTCTGCCTGCAGACTGCCATGCTTCCCACCATGATGATAATGAACTGAACCTCTGAAACTGTAAGCCAGCCCCAATTAAATGTTTGCTCTTATAAGAGCTTCTGTGGTCATGGTGTTTCTTCACAACCATGGAAACCCTAACCATGTCAGAAAGTCGTGCATCAAATTTGTGCTCTGCTTTCTGCTTTTCTTTGGTTCCATAATTCATCAAACAAACATGCCCCATTGCCTTCCATCCACACATGAGCCGACTCAGATTCTGTTAAACTCTTTGCTTTTTTGTCTTTTTCCTGGAACCCTGTCACATTTTCTTAGCACGACCCCACCTTATCTCCTCTTCACCTGAGGCAATGGTGACCTGTCTAGACATCACCTGGGAGGCCAGAAGTCCAATGAAGCCTCACCCAAGGGTACTCCCCACTGCCTTACACCTTCACTGGCTTCCTACTGCTCAGTGCCCCTAGTCCCAGGTCACTTCACAGGGCATTTGCCTGGCTCTGTCAGCCTTATATCTTGTCTGATCTCTTTCATATCTTTACCTTTCAGAACAGAATGGATCAGCCCCTGGTTTTCTCTGTCCTCTATTTAGAGCTTCCTGCAACCAGGCATCCTCTCTCTGTCATCCCATCTTCTGCCTCATCCTTTAACCCAGGCAGTGGCATTTAACCACCATGGACACATAGCACCATCCTGCTAACTTCATATTTTCCTATTGGCCCTGCTAGTTTACCATCAGGATTGTGATTGGCAGAGAGGATAGAACTCTGCAAGGTGACTTCTGAGTGCCTTTGACTAGAACTGGGGTCTTGGAGTTCACTGTGTGTCATCCCAGGCCTGTGGATGCTTATCTGCATGATGGTGGAGTTGTTCCTCCAGCCTCCATGCTTCTCCAGTTGGACCATACGTGGGATGCAGACCTTGGAGTGTCTTCATTATCCCTAACTCCTGAGGCTCAGATCTTGTGAGACCCATTTCTCTAAGTGTGGCAAGTGACAGGGAAGGGCCACCCTCTGCCTCATACTGTGCACACAGAGTTGGCTGAGGTGCTTGTTCTCTCTATAGGGGCCTCTGGGAGACAAGTGGCTGTGGGGGTGGTGGTGATGCCAGGTGGCAGGGGACCCTGGGCTGCCTTTGAGAGACCATGTGATGCTGGGGCAGCAGGGACCATGGGCAGAGTCTGGGAGCTGAAGTGACCTACAGAAAGAAGCAGATGCCAGTGTGTTTTTGACCTTTCTCACTGCGATGACCAGGTTACAGATGAGCTGCTAAGGGAGAAGGTAATTGCCTCAGGGTTTCAGATTTCAAAACGGCGTGGAAGACATGGTGAAGACTCCTTGTGAAGTCAGGAAGCTTAGCTTGTTACATCTGGACAGGCCCAGAAGCAGAGAGAACTCAGGCAGGAAACAAGGCCTGGTTATAGCCCTGAAGGTCTGCCCAGCACCCCCACTTCTTCCAAGTTGCTCTTGCCTCTTGAAGTCTTCACAGCCTCCTGAGGCAGCACCACCAGTGGAATCGTAAAGAAAGGGAGTCTTTCATAGCCCAGGGATGCTGTCAGGGGTCTTGTCTTCCCCGTCTAGCCTCAAGTGAAAGCTCTGCCTGGCTTGGCCCTGAGCTGAGGCCTGCAAGCGCCTGAGGAATAAGCCTGGCTAACCTTCCCTGCCTAGAGAGCAGGAGACATCAGGCAGGCATTGCTTTAATCCTCCGAGTACCTAAAGGACACATTGATAGCTACTGTTAGCTGCTTTGCTTGTCCTCTGGGGTCCATTGTCATTGCCAAGAAATTCGGATGCCTGTCCAGCAGGATGCGAACGGTCATTGCTGTCCCCGCATCCCTCTGTTCCCTCAGACTTTACCTAGTGCTGTTTTGTCACTGTGCAGAGGATGGAACCCAGGACGTGGTGCGTGCTAAGCAAGTGCCTCACCACCCAGCAGGTCCCCAGCCCTCATCTAGCAGGTGGCCAGGACAGGTCGCTTCTTTTCCCAGTCTTGTGTAAATCTTCTTTAGCTGGAACATTTTGTTGCCTCTTTGAAGTCAGGTCTCTAGCGAGCGCATCACATGGATTTTGTGAACCTGCTTGGCTTACAAAGGGGAATTTTGAGCACATATCACAGAGCTTGGCTGGTCATTTCCCATCTTCTGAGACACTTCTATATCTGTCACCCCCTGGCCTCCCTATAGTCAGCTCATCCCTCTGTCTTTGTGTCCTTGTCCAAGGCTGCCACCGGCTCCAGGCAAGAGTATGGATGGAGCAGTTAGCAGAGACCTGATAAGTCAGTTGGCTCAGACAAAGGTGGAGGCAAAGGGAAAAGGTCAGCTACAAAGGTCAGACCTTCAACCGTGTCCCTGGGTGGTTGGCCTTCAGTCTTTACAAGGGGAAGAGAAGCCCGTAGGGTCATCTGGAAAGACAGAACCTCAATTGAGAAAATGCTTCCACAAAATCTATATGTAGCCAGTTCTGTGGGGGCCTTCTCTTGATTAGTGATTGATGTGGGAGGGTTTACCCCACTGTTTGTGGTGCCAGCCCTGGACTGAGAGTAAAAGAAAGGTAGCTGAACACATGAGCCACGAGAGCAAGCCAGCAAGCAGTGCTCCTCTGTCATGCCTCCAGGTTCCTGCAATGCTTTAACTCCTGCCAGTGCTAAGCACCCTCACATTGCCTCTGGAGTGACAGTTCCCCTTGGGTTCTGCTGGGTTAGGGCAGCCTTGATATTTGTGTGCCAGGAGACTAGGGTCATGCAGCCAGCCCCAGGCATACCTTGAGCAGCAGATAAGGTTCTGTGACCATTCTGAACCTACAAGTAGGTCAAACATCTGCAGTCCTGGCAAGTAGTCTGGGCTTCCCCACGAAAGATGCTAAGGTGACACAGAGATTTATTCTGGACCTGAGGCTTGGGAGGGCAGACAGCCCCGTGTCCTACAAACAGACAGACAGACAGACAGACAGACAAAGGGAGTGATGGACAGGAAGGCCCTCTGTGGGTTGCCAGACACTGAAGACACTCACAATGCTCAGAACCCAGCTTCCCCTGAACCACCAAAGGGTGTTTTAAAATAAGCCTTCTTGACAACAGACAGATGTTTGACTTCATTAAGGCACCTTGGGTCATCATGACTTGCTATCTTTCAAACAGACTCTGTTGTTGGGAAAACACACACACAGTTATGTTTGTGAGCAGGTGATGAAGTGGCTGAGGAAAAGCAGCCAGTGGGGCCTGAGGGGGAAGCTGGGCTGTTGGGGGCACACCTGAGACAGAACTACAATACAATAGCTGGACAAACGGATGCAGGGGTCTGGAGTGTTAGCTTTGTGAACACCCTAGGATGTTTATGATAAATATCAGCCACTGACACACATGCCTCCTGCCATGAGAGAGCTGGAACCTGGTGACATCTATAAGTGGGTCAGTTTCTCATCTTTAAGATGGGTACAGTATCTCCTTCCTGCACTGTGTATGTGTGTGTGTGTTCTGTGTGTTGTCAATGTATATGTATCCTGTGCTTGGTATACAAGAAAGACACGGTCCCTGTCACTTCAGACTCATTGGCTGGCCAGAGAGCCTTTTTTTTCTCCTTTTCTTTCTCCCGGCCGGCCTGCCTGCCTGCCTGCCTGCCTGCCTGCCTGCCTGCCTGCCTGCCTGCCTGCCTTCCTCCCTCCCTCCCTCCCTCCCTCCCTCCCTCCCTCCCTCCCTTCCTTCCTCCCTCCCTTTCTCCCTCCCTCCCCTCCCTCCCTCCCTCCCTTCTTTTCTCTTCTCTTCTCTTCTCTTCTCTTCTCTTCTCTTCTCTTCTCTTCTCTTCTTCTTTTCTTTTCTTTCTTCCCTTTTTTTGGAGTCTGGGCTGGATTGTTCCACTTCCACCTCCTATGTGCTAGGATTATGGCCACATGCCACCATGCACCATTTACACAGTGCTGGGATCAGACTTAGGGCTTCATGCATGCTAGGCAAGTGCTCTTCCAATTGAACTACATCCCGGCCCTGCGGAACATGTTTAATTAACACATGCCAGGGAGTCATTTATTTGACATTGTGTTTTGAGTGGAGAGGAAAAAGCATTGGCGGGGGTGGGGGGGTGGGGGGGTGGGGGGGTGGGGTGAGGGTGGGGGTGGGGTGGGGGGGTGGGGGGGTGGGGGGGTGGGGTGAGGGTGGGGGTGGGGTGGGGTGGGGGCCGGGCAGCAAGAGCTTGCTTTGAGAGATTCTGAATAGCTCTAGGCATAAGAAAGTCGGGTAAGCCTGACCCAAGGGCATTAAAGCTGGGCCTAGAAGAGTCATAGATAGTCGTAGTGTGTTTGTGTAGGTAGGTATGTATGTGCATATGGTTAGCATGTATGCTTGTGGGTGAACATGTTGCACATAAGCTTGCTTGTTTGTTTAGAGGCATGTGTACATAAATGCATGCATGATTGTGAACATGTGTGTGTGCATGTGCAGTGTGCATGGTGCATGTGGAGTTATGTATGGAGGAGCTCTGTGTGCGTGGGAAGGACGGAGGAGGCCTTTGAGTCTCTGTCCTCACTGGGGTGGAGGAGAGACTGGAGGGAAGGCTTTGGAACCATGGGTGAAGCATGTGGGGCTTGTTTCTGCAGAACACCAGGGGGGTGAACGCATAACAGGCAGGCACAGGGCATCCAGGGACCTTGTTGTAGGCTTCATTTCAGCTGTGAGGCTCTGAGGGAGAAAGTCAGCCCATGGAGAGGGTCCTTGGCTGTTCCTTGCTCCTGGATTGCCTCTCGTGCCACCTTCTGGAGCCTTCTGTCTTGAAGCCTAAGCCCCTTTCCCAAAGCTCTGCTGAGCTCACTGGCTGCTGACAACAGACTGGATTTGGTTTCAGATGATCTGAAACTCAGCAGCTGTGACCCATCACAGGCTATGTGTTCAAGCTATCCTCCATCACAGTGTCCAGGCTGTACCCCATTACAGTGTCTAGGCTGTACCCCATCACAGTGTCTAGGCTGTACCCCACCACAGTGTCCAGGCTGTACCCAACCACAGTTTCCAGGCTAGACTCCATCACGGTGTCCTCATTGCCAAGGTTGATAAATGACAGCCTGGCCCCCATGTGAGAAGCAGGACACACCCACCATCCTGAGCTGTTACTGTCAACAGCACCTGGGAAGGGGACTTAGCATGGGGGTGGGGCGAGGTTGGACTTGGGTTATGCGATTTTGGTCTAGAACTACAGACTGGGCCTGACTACATCCTGGGACTGAGTAGGAAGAAAGCTGATGAGGGCGTTTTGAAGTATGTAAAGTCTTAGCTTTTCCTTGTAGGAGATTTGGGAGGTGGACACTAAGAAAGATTAATCTGCCTTCCTTGTCCCAGCAGGAGGTGGGTATTTGGAAAATTATTCCCTGTTTTGTCTTCCGGTTATAGTTGGGTTAATCGAGTTCCCAAGTCAGGATGGAGCCTCACTTTGAGATCTGTTACAGTCTGTCCATATGTCTGTCTGTTCAAAAATATCTGCTTGTGCTGGACGTAGTGATGCACACTTGTACTTCTGGCGCCTAGGAAGCTGAAGCAGGAGGATGGTGAGTTAGAAGGGCTGCACAGGTGACTTCATCTGAAAACAAAATGGGAAACAAGAGCTGGGGGCGTCTCACAGTTACAAAATGAATGCCTGGCATGCACAGGACCCTCGGCTCCACTGTAAGATAGTAAATATATAAGCAGCAGGAAACCCACAGAAACTAAAGCAAAGTCAAGCCCATAATTTAAAAATCCTTTAAATCATCATCATGAGAGTGTATACACAGTGCGTGTAGGCATAATTGTGTGAGGGAGAATAGGGTGTGTTTGCTCATGTGTAGGCTACCTGGCATGCTTATGTATAGAAGTCAGAGGCCAATTTGCAAAGTTGATTTCTTTTTCTGCCACAAACTGAATAGAAGATATTTGTGATTTTGTTTATTTGTGAGTATGCAGGTGCACATGTGTGTGGAAGCCAGAGATTCCCACTGTGTCTCTTTCTCTCTTGCTCTGCACTTTGTTGGAGACAGTCTCTCACTGAACTCACCATCTGCTAGAGTAGCAGGCCAACAAGCTCTGGGATCCACTGATGCCCCCTTACCCAGTGCTGGGATCCACTGATGCCCCCTCACCCAGTGCTGGGATCCACTGATGCCCCCTCACCCAGTGCTGGGATCCACTGATGCCCCCTCACCCAGTGCTGGGATCCACTGATGCCCCCTTCACCAAGTGCTAGGATCCACTGATGCCCCCCTTCACCAAGTGCTAGGATCCACTGATGTCCCACTCATCCAGTGCTGGGATCCACTGATGCCCCCTCACCCAGTGCTAGGATTGCAGGCACGTCCACCAGCTGTGGCTTTTACCTGGATGCTAGGGAATCTGAACTGGGGACCTCATGTTTATGTGGTAGGCATCTTACTCACTGAGCCACCAAGCTATTTGGTGGCTGCCAGTGTGGTTAGTGGCGCACTGTTGTCTTGTTCTGATGTGTCTGTGATCACTGAAAGAGGACATCAGGGTTTGCTGTTGTATGCTGTTAGCCACAAGGGTCAGACTTCACTGTCCAGGATCCCCACTTCCTAGGCACACATAGAGGATGGTTTATTGTAGGACAGGATTTCATTTGGATGGGCAGTAAGGCTTTCCAGGAAGAGCTTTGAATGGGAAGTGAGGTGGTCAGATGTAATAGTATACATGAGTGGTTGAGTCTTCACCTGGCCTGACATTCTTGAAGGACTTAGCCTGTATGTGCAGAGTCATTGCTCCTAACAGTCCCCAGAGGAGCTGGAATTAGTATCTCCGCAGACAGAGGAGAAAGGAAGTCCCAAGGAGGGCAATCAGCTGTCACATAGCCCTGGGTTTGCCTCCTACTCACAGCCCTCCAGTGACTCTAATGATGGTATTCACTCCCGAGGAGAAAGCAGGAGTCTCCAGTGGACCCTGCAGCCAGATGCTTGGTTCTCCAGAAGAGGTCCTTGACTCTGGTAGGATTTTAGTTGAAAGCCTGCTGCTCTCTCTGGAAGAGGAAGGTCCGCGGAGCACATAGTGAAGTGCAGCGCCCCCTTGCGGCTATGTGCACAAGGTCGGCTGCACGCCGGACGTTCCCATCATGAAGTCCAGTCCTGTTTCTGGTCCCCGAGCCTCCAGGCTTCTCAGCATAGTTGCCAAATCACTTCACGCTCCAGGAAGTAAAGTGAAGTGGGGTTCCTCTTAACTTAGAAAGCAGTGTTATCTACTGGCAGCCCCAATAGTCATAGCTATGGATGACAAGATGTTTGTGGCTATTTCCAGAATTCCTTCCTTCGGGGCAAAATAAACATCTCCCCATTCTCAAAAGGTCCTAACAATAAAACAAAGTATGATTCTACCAAATGTCACCCTGGGGAACCAGCCGATTGGGCTTACTTCCAGACCGTGGGTGAGGGGTTGCCTACAAATGTGTGGGACCCAAAAATCTTCACCTGGTGTGGGTGAGAGCGCCCCCTCCACTAACACCCATAGGCTGTGCATTCTAACGTCTCCAGAGAGGCTGGGGCAGTTAGGACAGGACTGAATAGGAAGACTGGGAGGAGTGGCTAGACAATCGGGTGATGGTCACATGACCTACAGCATCTTTTCCTACCTTGAGGGAATGTTAGCAGTCCATAGGTCCCAAATCATGATGGGATGTTTGCAAGCAGACCCAGGTGACACAAGTGACATAAATGGCAACTGCTTTGCTTGGAGGGCCATGGGTTCTGACAGGAGTGTAGCCTCAGAGAACATTCTGGGCCCTTAGCTTCCTCTGCCCTCTTGCCTGAGTGTCAAGGCAGTTTCGATCTTTCCTGTTTCTTCCTTCTCCACCCACAAACTCATTTAGCTCCATTGATGCAGCTTCCGCTCTGAGCCTAAGCAAATGGTTAGTGGGAATGGCATGGTCTTCCCTGGGCATTTGGTCAGAGGTGGGTCAGTGGCCTCTCTGACGATGAGTTAACACTAACCCAAACCAAACAGAGAAGAATAGAGTGTATTTGGCTTAGAGCTATAGTCCATCTAGGAAGCCATTGTGAAGTGAGGGTTGCTGTTTATCTCTCAGGTCCTCCTTCTACCCCCACATCCTCCAAAGCTCACAATTCTACCTTACTGAGTCCTCCAGAAGAGTGATGTGTTGTCCACTGGACTGGGCTTGGAATTACCTAGAAGACACTTCACTGGGGGTGCCTATGTCTCTAGAGAGGCTTAACTAACTAAGGAGGGAAGATCCACTCGGAATGTGGGTGACGTCATCCCTCAGGGGCACTGGGGTCTTGGATTGAACCAGAAGGAAAAAGGAGACAGCCAGGGTAGACAGAATAATCTTCTCAAGCCACGAGTCACAATAAACTCCTGTCCCCATAAGTTATCTCTGCCAGGTGTTTTATCATAGCATTGAGAAATGTAACCTGGATTAGGTGCTGCTGCTCCAGAATGAAGTCAGCCCCAGAATGGTAGTGCCTTTCTTCTTCCTTCCTTCCTTCCTTCCTTCCTTCCTTCCTTCCTTCCTTCCTTCCTTCCTTCCTTCCTTCCTCCCTTCCTCCCTCCCTCCCTCCCTCCCTCCCTCCCTCCCTCCCTCTCTCTCTCTCTCTCTCTGTCTCTCTCTCTCTCTCTCTCTCTCTCTCTCTCTCTCTCTCTCTCTCTCTCTTTTAATGAATGTGCTGCATTTGCTAATGAGATGAAGGGGAGCCCCAGGAGGACACACCGTGGTCTGATAGCCATCACTCCAGGGAAATGGGAGGGGTCAAAACTCCATTGACTGTCTGTTGGCTTTTCTGGGAAGAAACACATTTACCCTGCAGGGGGCTTTATTCGGAAGCATAGTATCTTAAGTTTCTACTGCTGTGAGAAATACCACGATCAAAAATGTCTTGGAGGGGTGGGTTTATTTCAGCTTATGGCCAGTAGCCCATCACGAATGGAAGTCAGGGAAGGAATTGAGGCAGGAACCTGGAGGCAGAGGCTGATGCAGAGGCCATGGCGGATTGCTGCTCACTGGCTTGCTCTCTTGTTCAGCCTGCTTTATTATTCAACCCAGGACCACCTTCTCAAGGGCTGGCACCGCCCACAGTGACGATGAGCCCTCCCACATCAATCACTAATTAAGAAAATGCCCCCACAGACTTGCTTGTAGGTCAGTCCTTTTCCCCCATTATCTGTAGGTTTGTATCTAGTTGACAAAAACCAACCAGCACACATGAGCTCCTCTTCTGGTTACCATGAGACTGCTAAGGATGTACTGCACTGAGGAATCTGGAAACTCAGGGACCAGACATGAAGGAACCAGAAAGGAACGAAGTAGGTAAGAAACATCTCCACAAACCACTGTGTGCATCCCCAGTCTCCTTTAAAGCAAATGTGTCTCCCAGTGAGCCGACCTGGTGAGAGCAGGGATTTGTCACCTGCATCTCATAGATGAAGGGGCACTGTGCAGGTGTGTGCACATGCCAGGAAACAGGCCGGTTGTGGGTCAGTTGGTCTCTGAGGCTGGTACTGATATGCTGACTGCTGTCATTTCTCAGGCCTCAGGTTGATCTCCGAGAGTCAGAGAACCTAGCTGGGGGTGACAGCTGGGCCCATAACTATCTTCTATGGTTCTATTTGAATCAATGTCAAAATGTATCAAGGGTCATGATACTGAAATTCAACAGGACCCCATCTGTCCAAACATAGAGGTTCTTCTTGTATCTAGGATGAGGTTAGCAGAGAAAGAGGCCTGTTGATGCTTTTCCAGTCCTGGTGAATTATGGGATTAGGGCTCCAGTAAGGACTAAGATTTTATGGTTTATTCAATAATAGTCCAAGTCTATTTTCCATTCTGGTGGAGACTTTTCTGGTTTTATTGAGGTAGGGTCTTAAGTAGCCTAGGCTAGCCTTGAACGCATTATCTAGCCAAGGATGACCTTGAATTTTGTATACTTAACGTATTTTTATATTATAATATTTCTTCCTTTAAATGCTTCCATATAACCCTCCCTGCTCATCATGTTTGTGTGTGGGTGTATTCCTAAATATAACCTGCTCAGTCCATATAATGTTACTTGTATGAATGTTTTTAAGATGACTGTTTGATTCTAAAAAGCCAGCTGGGGAGACCCCCTTTCTCACTCCCAGCTCTACTTAGCTGTCTGCAGCTCTCTGTGTAGGGTTGAGGACATTTCCCTGGCCACTCTGGCATGTCCTTTGGTGTCGTCTTTGTTTAGCTCACACTGGGTGGCCAGGAGACTTTATGGGTATCATGTCTGACATTCCTAGGGGACACCACCACACAACAAACTCTGATCCTCTGGCTCTTTCGGTCTTTCTGCTCCTTCTTCCATGGCATTCTCCGAGCCCCAGCCTTAGGCATGTTTGGTATAGATTGTCTACTGGGACTGGGTTCCACAGCTTTGAATTTTGATTGGTTGTAATTTTCTATAAGTCTGCATCTGTTGCAAAGGAAGTTTTGATAAGAGGTGAAGAATCTTCTTACCCTCGGGTATAAGAACAACTGTTGTTAGAGATTATGTGGTTTAGTGATTATAGATTCTCCTCCAATAACCATGACGTCACTAGTACTGAGTGGTTAGCTAGGTTTCCAGCACCAGGTATGGTTTCCATCTTAATAAGTGAGACTTAAGTCCAGTTGGAGAGATTGATAACTGCCAAGGAATGTCTTCCACTACTGTATCCTTAGGGTTATCATACCCTTGAGGGTCATTGATGTGGTTTGTAGACATTATAGCTGGGTAGGTCTATTGGATGCCTTGCTTCTTTGGACACTTGCATGGTGTCTTCTGGTTCCATGAAAACTAGTTCTTGACCTTGAATTTCTGGATCTCCAACTTCCATCTCCTGAATGGCAGGATTACAGGTGTGGTTTCTTTGGCACTAGAGACGAAATCCACAAACTCATTCACCCTAGGCAAGTACTCTGCCAACAAAGCCACATCCCCAGCCCATTGGTGGAGACTCAAGAGATCTGTCTTAAAGCTCATACCTGTGAGCATCCCATCCTCCAGGTTACGGATCTTGATTCTCATAACAATACCAGAAGCTGGGTCCCATCTGTCATTCTCACTTACAGGCAAGTGGACCAAAGGGGGATGCTTCAGATGATGTTGTGTCATAATGGAGGTGGCATTCAAATCTGAGTGTCCAACACTTCTCTAACAGAGCCAGGTGTATTCTTGCTCAGTGGCTGGCACTGTACAGCTGAGTCTTCAGGCTTAAAGCTGTGGCCACCAATGTCACTTTATCAGAATTTAATATCTCCATTTGTTTTTTATTGTGTTTGTTTTCACGTAAGATGATATTGATTTTCTATTTATAATACCAGTAAATTTTCTAAAAGAGAATGTATCTATGCAAATGAAAGTGAATCCTTTTTTTTTTTTAAGATGTTAAGTTGTAGATATGGCAAAGACAGTGACTTGTGGGAGCGAGTTATTTTACTACCATTGAGGCAAAGACCCAGGGCCATGTGTGGATTGTAGAGACTGGTGATCTGGGAGAGCGAGTTGAGCTGGCTTGGGAGGAATGAAGGCCCTGATTATGGCTGAGTTTTAATGCATCCTGGAAATATCTGTGCTGCTTCTTCCATAGCGATTGACCTGAAGCTGCCACTCTGAGCTGGACCCTCTGCTCACTTAGTCATTACCAACTCTTTGATACTGATGCTCAGTGGAATATGAGAGGGGGTGCTGACTCTGTCTTATTCTCCTTTATCACTTGGGAAAACAACAGTAATATTAAAGAGGGTGTTTACTCTAAAGCTCTGGGTTCAACCATGAGAATACCAAGGACCTGGGACTTCGGCTGATCCAGGATGAACCTGTAGCACCCAGTACATACATCTTGAGTGTTACTGCAATATGAGAGTGCATTTGTTAGTGCCATAGAACTCAGCCTGTCTTATTGATAGACTCTTCACTTCTCCAGATGAAAATCCAGGGAGCAGGGTTGGGACAAAGCCTGACCATGGGAGTTTCTCCCTTGCAGATCTGACCCAGTGGCAGAACCAGGATTTTAACAGAGCAAAGAATAAACTACAGCAGAACAAAAGAAAGGAAAGGAAAGTAGCCACAGACAGGAAGCTCAGGGCCCCTCTCTCATTTTGCAAACAGCATCAGTACCACCTACTAATTAAGATGCACATGGTGCCTGACATCAAGCAGCCTTTTGTGAACTGTTAATTAAGATTTAATCAGTCACATATTTTATTCTTACTGAATTAAAAGATTAGTGTTCCTTTCTGGCAGGGTTCCCTTGCTTCCTGTCGAAGGAAATCAATGTATTCGAACATGATTTAAGGAGAAGCAGCTTGTCCCATGGGGAGGCCCTGCTTAGGGAGGCATTAGCTTGACAGTGTGGATAATTCAGTGAGTCTGACCAAAGTGGACTGATCGACAAGGTTGTTAATTCTTCCAGCAAGGGTTGGGAGGCACATTTCTGGTGATGAGTTGGGGTTGCATGATGAAAGAAGTCTGCAACAGCAGAGGATGCGTGGGAGACGAGCTCCTGTGCCACCTCACCTGAAGCTTCAGGAAAACACCCATGAATCACAGGCTCTGTTCTTCTAGCCTGAGACGAAGAAAAGGACCATGAAGTGCAAAGCTGGATGCATGAGGTGGGCACAGAAGGGAAGCTGTTGCTTGGAGTTGCCCTGGGGAGACTTGAACAAATGTCTATTCACCTCAAATAGGGTTCCAGTGACAGGTCACACTAACCAGCCCATCAACAATTCACATCAACAAGTCCAGCTTGGAAAAAATGAAATTGTCGGGGTTACCTAAAGAATGGGTGACAGTTTGCCTACAGAAGCATGGGTGACCCCAAACAGCTGCATCATCATAGAGCCCCACCCCATCATGGATGATGACCAATGGAAGCTGCATCATGGAGTCTTGCTCTCAGCTAAGCCTCCATCTCCTATGTAGCATCTCCCTAAATCACTTGTCACTAGGGTAGGTGGGAGTGGTGTCTGGAATCCCAGGGAAGGGTGCTGTGACCTTCCTCCCTCCCTCCCTTTTTGAAAGCGTTAACACCCCATTATTATTACCGTAGACCTAGATACTTCTGGATTGGTCTGCTCAAGTTGTTGCTATGCCTACCAGATCAAGGTAATCTCTACTCTAAAATATCAAAAGGTGATTGTGTCATGTCTGGAGGAAAAAGGCCACACCACAGAAGATGCTCGTTCCCAACACCCTTCCAGGATCTAGTGGGGGCTGCCATTTACAGGGAATTCAGAGGCACTTAATAAATGCATGCTGTGTGGATAAGTCCATGGAAATATGCATGTTTAAGACTGCTAAAATATGTGAGTCCTGCACACAAGACCTGGGACATGCCCCCACGATGTTGTCTGGCATTGCAACTTTCCCCAAAGTCCATTTAAAATACAAGAAGAGGGATATGGATTGGCTCAATGTCTGAGCACTTGCTGAGCATGCTCAAGGCTGTGGGTTCCTGCCCCAGCCCTGAAAACCAAGAGACCAGTGAGTAACCAACACTTCTTTTCCCCCGTTAATCCTGGCACTATTGAGAATGGTGATAAACTTGTAGACAGAGGAGTAGCTGGCTATACCCTCCAAGGTGTAGGTAAGTCCCAGATACCTGGGATAGGTGGTGGGCCAGGCATCAGACCCCATGGATAACGGTGGAGTGAAATCAGGGAAGACCAAACCACTGCCTTGGGCCAGATGGCAAGAGTGGATCCAGGAGATATTTTTTCCTGATCTTAAAAATGGAGAGAGAAGCTGGGTGTGGTGGAGAGCATGTTTTTAATTACTAGCTCCCAGGAAGCAGAGGCAGGTAGATCTTTATGGTTCAAGCCAAGTCTTGTCTATATGGTGGTTTATAAGCCAGCCGGGGCTACATAGCTTAGGAATACCCTAGCCTGTGACCTGGGGAATGAAGGGAGCAGCCAATTCTGGCTTCACAGGATCAGGATGGCTTCCTACCCACCTCATCTCACCTCCTTTCCCATTCACTCCTTTCCTCCTCTTTCCTCTGCCTCTGACCCCACTTCTCTCACTTCTCACACACCTCCGCCCCCTTTCATCTTATTTGTGGCAGCTATTATGGTTTGAGTGTTAACTGTCTCCTTCTCCTCACGGGCTCATGTGTTTGAGGAGTTGGTCCCTAGTTGTCATTTTTGGAAGGTTGCAGAACATTGGGGGTGGGGAGTGGGTCCTCCCTGGGGGAGGGCTTTGAGTTTTAGAGCCTGGCCTTACTTTCTGTTCACCCTCTACTTCTTGACTCCAGACACAGTGTGACCAGCCTCCTCACAGGTTTGATCACTGTGATAGACTGTATGTTCCTCAGATTGTGAGCCCAAATAAATCCTTCCTACTCTAAGTTGCTTCTCGATAGGCTTTTGGTGGAATGATAAGAAAAGTAACTAATATATGGAACATGTATATGGTTGATGGTCTCTATCAGCCAAGGGCGAAGGCACACTATCTCTATGCATTTGGTCATGAGGAGACCAAATAGGCCACAAGCAAACTACCTGGGGAGGATCTGTTCCCTCCCTGAGCTTACCAGAGGCAAGGCTTGAGTATTTGGCTGATGTCTGCGTGAGGTCAGCACTGGTGACCCTCTAGGAGCAGCCAGACTAACTGACCCCAGTCCAGGCTGGGTTCTCAGGGTTTGTCATGGCTTTGATTGGGTGGGAGGGCAGGACGTAGGCCTGGCTGTGATACTTTACATCTTCTCATCCTTGGGAGTTGTGAGTGTGAATCATTACTTCTACAATGGTGTCTCACACATGATACTGCTCCTGGGACAGTAGATCACAGTAACCCTGAACAACCTGGAGTTCTGGTTGCCTGGTGGGAGAAGGGAAAGGACAAGAGATTAAAAATGAGAGTGCGACATGGATGAATCTCTTAGATACAGTGTCGCCAATCCTGGAGAACTGAGTTTGGTTACTGGGACCCACATGGTATAAGGAAGGATTGCTTCATGACAAGGAGAGTGACCGACACCAAGGCAGAGGGACCAAGGCAGCCAACAGCTGCAAGAAAATATGAACCTCAATCCTAGTGGCAGGGTCTCCACCAAGTCCTTCATAGTTGAGCCCAGGGGGTGATATAGTGACATCAGTCATTGAGACCCAGGAAAGTGTTTGGTGTTCTCCACCCAATCCATTGTGTTACCTGCCTCTTAGAAGGTAAGGCCATGTCCCCTCATCTTCAATGTGGCAAGCCTCATAAAACCAGGTCCCAGGAATAGAACTAAAACTTGGAAGAGAAATCCCTAGGGTGTGGCTCATATCCACATCATGTTCACCTGACCAGTCATGCCCAAGGTGTCATGAGACTGTTGGGATCTTCTAGGAGCTCTGGGATTACCATGCTGGCTTGACTTTCTACCCGATCTCACAACTTCACTGACATTCCTGACTCTCACTTGGGCTTTCTATACCACCAGATCCGAGAACCGCCAATGATTACAGCTTTGAGTTCTGAAGAAGAGACACAGCTCCCCTTTTCTGTGTCAAATCAGGGCTGTGAGAAGAAATGAGAAAGTTCTAAAAATACAGACTGCATGGAATCTCATTTTACGGTGGTTCTGGGAAGCTTTGGGTCAATGGCTCTGCATTGAGTGAGTTAGGAGGCCAGCTGACTCTCCCCACGAGAGGGTGCTGTGCAACACCGCTAGTGCCACCTGCTAAGTTGATCCCTGACTGAAGGGTGCTCAGAAGTGATGAAGCCTGTGTTCTTCCACACGGGGAACCTCATTTCTGTGAGGGCTGGAACCCAGTCCACCACAGTTCCTTACATTATCCTGCCCATGGTGGATGAAGAAGCCACACATTTCTGAGCCAAATGCAGCTAGCCTCTGTCTTGAACACTGGTATCTGATTGTGGCCAGACTTCTGTGTGTGATGTGAACTCTTGTGTATGAGTCAAGAGAGATTTGTGTTTGGAGTTCCAGTGGTGCACGGGCATTGGCCATCTTTTTTTTTTTCTAAGATTTATTTTTATTTTATGTATGTGAGTACACTGTAGCTGACTTCAGACACACCAGAAGAGGGCATCAGATCCCATTACAGGTGGTTGTGAGCCACCATGTAGTTGCTGAGAATTGTACTCAGGATCTCTGGAAGAACAGTCGGTGCTTAACTGCTGAGCCATCTCTCTAGCCCAACCATCTTTTTAATAGTAGATTTATTAGAAGACATTAATTCCATGGGCAGTGGCATGGTGGGAGGTCTGAAAAGAAGCCAAGATCTTGTGGTAAGGGTGGGGAAATCACTTGGTTCTAAAATTTATTTTAATTTTAGATTGTGTATGTGTGTGTGTGTGTGTGTAAATGTCAGTTTGTACACAAGTGAATGCAGGTGCCTACAGAGGCTAGAAGAGGGCATCAGATGCCCTAGAACTGCAGTGAGAGGTGTTTGTGAACCGCCTGACATGGGTGCTGGGAGCTGAACTCAGCTCCTCTGCAAGAACAGCCAGTGCTGATAATCGATGATCCCTCTCTCCATACCCGGGAGCTTCTTTTTATGACTCTCACAAGAAGGAGGTGGACAGAGATAGAAAAGCTTCCCTCATTTGGTCCTCAATTGGCTGTTGCTAGGGTAACCAGTGAGTTTCAGTAATGTCAAGTGATGGGTAAATAGCTCTCTGACTGCTGTTCCTGGGGTTGATGGTCAGGGAGGACAAGGGTCCAGAGAGATAAGTTCCTGGTTTTAGAACAATTGCCATTGCAATGCAACTGTCACAATGCAACCCAAATGAAGGGTCTTTAGAAGATGATATAGGCCCAGCCAACAGTCACTATGACTGAGATGATACCGCCCTTGAACTCATATCAATCATATCAAGCTGCCTTGTAGAATTTTGAGCAAAATGCTCTTTCCCTTTGCTCCTGGTGTGAAGGGTTTTTGGAGGCAGGGTTGGTGTCCTCAAAGTCGCTTTCTGTTGCATATCCTTTGCTGTGACTATGTCAGGGCCTGCATCTGGTACCGGAGGAGAAAGTGAGTGGGGTCCCACAGTGTCTGTGATGTCCTCTGTGGCTCTACAGACTTGCTGAGTGGTGAGAGCCCTTCTCTCCTGTCCCCAAGTCTCTTGGGGCATTAGTAACTTCTTAAAGGCAGTGCTAATTTTCATGCCAGGTTTCTGTCATAGCTACTTTTTTGTTTCTGTGATAAAATGCAAAAGCACTTTAAGTATGAGGAGATTTGCTTGGTTCACATTTGAGGGTGCAGGTCACCATGATGGAGAAATCAAGGCAGTGGGAGCTTGGGGCTCTGGTTGCCTTTTATACAGACAGGAAGCAGAGATGCACACTGCCGCTCAGTCCTCTTCCCTTACTTATATTGCTCAGGGTCCCAGCCAGGGAATGTTGCTATTCACAATGGGCTGCTCTCCTGCCTAAGTTAATGCAATCAAGACAATCCCCCACAGGCATACCCAAAGACCCATCTCCCTGGTGAGTCTAGATTCTGCATATTGATAACAACTAACCATTCCAGTTGCCAGACTGGCTGGGTGTGATGGCACCTCTTTTTTTTTTTTTAATTAGGTATTTTCTTCATTTACATTTCCAATGCTATCCCAAAAGTCCCCCATGCCCCCCCACCCACTCCCCTACCCACCCACTCCCATTTCTTGGCCCTGGCGTTCTCCTGTACTGAGGCATATAAAGTTTGCAAAACCAATGGGCCTCTCTTTCCACAGATGGCCGCCTAGGCCATCTTCTGATACATATGCAGCTAGAGACACAAGCTCTGGGGCGGGGGGGGGGGGGTACTGGTTAGTTCATATTGTTGTTCCACCTATAGGGTTGCAGATCCCTTTAGCTCCTTGGGTACTTTCTCTAGCTCCTCCATTGGGGGCCCTGTGATCCATCCAATAGCTGATTGTGAGCATCCACTTCTGTGTTTGCTAGACCCCGGCATAGCCTCACAAGAGACAGCTATATCAGGGTCCTTTCAGCAAAATCTTGCTAGTGTATGCAATGGTGTCAGTGTTTGGAAGCTGATTATGGGATGGAACCCCGAGTATGGCAGTCTCTAGATGGTCGTGATGGCACCTCTTGGCATAGTCCCCAAGTCTCTGAGGACAGTGATGACCCTAAAGGAAGAAACAGTGAAATGATTCTTGTGTTCAAATTAGGCCTCTATGAGTAGTGAGTTATTGGACTTTCAGAGAGAGAGAGAGAGGGAGAGAGAGAGAGAGACAGAGACACAGAGATATATATAGAGAGAGACAGCAAGAGATAGAGATAGAGAGACAGAGGCACAGAGATATAGACAGAGAAAGGAGAGAGAGATACAGAATGAGAGAGACAGAGAGAGATAATGAAGAGAGAATGAGTGCTTCCAGTGTGGGAAATAGGCTTGGATAGTCAGGGCAGTGTGTGTGTGTGTGTGTGTGTGTGTGTGTGTGTGTGTGTGTGGTGTGGGGGCCTGTTCGTGGGTACTAGGGTATGGCTGGTGTACATGCAGGCTCATTCTCCATTTGACACCATCTATTTCATCTGACAGTGAGTGAATCCCAGCCCTCTGCAGCATACAGGGGAAAGCAATCTGGTGTCATTAGAACCCAAACCCCAAGTCTCCTGTCTTCAGCCTCTCCTGTGTCCCAGTGTGCACCAGCAGGTGCTCTGGAGAAGGTAGCTGGCCAGGCCCATGATCTGGGGTGGAATCTCCATGGTAGAGCAGGTGGAGTTCAATACAGAAATGAGCCTTCAATCTCAAAGTCCTGTTCCCTTAGCCCATCTACCATGCAGTTAGTTGCCAACACTGCCCCTCCCCACCCTCCGTCTGGAGTCTGTTCTTCATGGATGGAAACATGGTGACTCTGCAGCTGCTATAATTGGTTCAGGCAGGGAATATTTGGACTCAGAGGGCCCATTGTACAATGCCGTGGTGTTAGAGCGAACTTGCAGGGAATAGGTCTTTGGATGACTGTCAGCATCTCTCAAATTTCCAATGTGATTTTGAGTGTGTTTAAGTGGGAATATTGCTGAATATCCTTTCATAGGGGAAGGAATAAGTAATTTTTAAAAAGCACCATGTCTTTTGAATCCCAAAGACATAAATTGTACTCCAAGTACCTTCACTGTCACTGTGTGGGTCTCAGTCAGCTGCCTGAACTGTGCAGGGCTTGGCACAGAGCCTCCAGATGCCCTCCTGGCTCACTGCCAGTCCAGTGCAAACACGACTCTTACAGCTGAACCTGCACTGGAGGAAGCTGTTGCCTCTATTCAGTTCTTGGATCTGAGATAGCCCTTAACCAGCCTGTTTGCTTCTAAAATTGTGTCTCCCTAGGGAACAGAGTTTGTTCCTGTTCTGGCTCAGTGGTAGAGTGATGGGGGCACCTCCTGATTGACCTCTGAGGGGTGCCTGGTCACCTGCTACAGCAGGAGAGTGATTCTAAAGGCCTGGCCCAGGTGGTAGCAAACACCTCCCCAGGAGTTGCCAATACCCTGGTTTCCACAGATGAGAGTCAGAGCTCAGAGCCCTGAAGTTGCCAGAAGCCAAAGATAATATCAAGGAAGCAGGTTCCAGCCAGATCAGGGTACATCTCACTCCCATCCTAGGGTTCCTTGGAATCCCAAGAAATTCTTAGATATCTCCAAGGGTTCTTGGCTCTTGCTTAGGGGTGTCTGGTAAGCTGGCTTGGAGCCTCTCCATCCTCTCGTTCCTGTTGGTTGTCAGCAGTGTTGTGTTAGGGCTCTAAGCCCGCCACCTTGTGTGTTAGTGAGTGTATGTGAGTGTGTGTGTGAGTCTGTGAGTGAGTGAGTGTGTGTGAGTATATGTGTGAGTGTGTGAGGGGGTATGTGTGTGTGTGTGTTGAAGTCTTGACTCACAGAATTCTGGAAGCTGATGACTCAAATTATCTCTCAGATAACTCAGTGGGAGGCAGTCAGCCACAGCACAGTCTGATGGCCTGTTATGAAATTTCTACAATCTTTGTCTTCTTCAGTCCTTCACCTGATTGGATAAGGCCCACCCCTAGGATGGAGGAATGGCTGGTCGACTCAAAGCCCATAACTTTGGGGTCTAACTCATCCTAACCTGCCTTTGCAGGAACAGCTAGAATAGTCTTGGAGCCTATATCTTTATACCATGACCCAGCCAAGTGGACGCTTGGGATTAACCTTCCTAAGTAGGCACAGTATTTAGTGGTCACTCAGTTGGAAGCATATTTGCTGTATAAGCATGAAGACCTGAGTTAGAATTCCCAGCACCCATGTAAACATCAAGGCATAGTGACATTCACAGGTTACCCTTGCACTGGGTGGCCAAGGGAAGGTCTTAGAGGTACACCGGCAAGCCAATTTCACTGAAGTGGTAAGGTCAGTAAGAGAGCCTGTCTTAAAATATTAAGGTGGGAGCACAGCCTGGTGTCGTGGTCCATGTCTTTAATATCAGTATGTGGGAGGCAGAGGCAGAGGCAGGTGGATCTCTGAATCTGAAGCCAGTGTGTTCTTCAGAGTGAGTTCCAGGACAGCCAGCTGGAGTTGAAGCTCAGGGCCACCCTTGCCCTGCGTGGTGTTTTTATAGACTGAGAAAGCTGTGGATGTAGTTGTTGGTAGAATGCTTTCCTGGCATACACAGAGCCTTGGGTTTGGTCCCACACTGAATAAACCAGGTGTGAAGATGCATGTCTGCCAACTCAGCACTTAGGAGGCAGACACAGAGGTTCAAGGCCATCCTTAGCTACATATCACATTTGAGGCCAGCATGGGCTACATGAGGTGCTGTCTCAAAGCAAACAGAACAAATCCCCAGTCCAGAGAAACTAAAGCTTAGCAATCTGTGAGGCAAAGACTGTTGGACTAGAAGCTCTGCTGGTGTTCAATACTGAACAAAACCTCTAAGATGCCAGTAGATGCTGCTGACCTTGTGGCCCACCTGTGCAGATGGGAGGAAGGGAGGCCTGCTCTCCTGAGCTGTACCTGCAGTGACCCCTGGCGCAGGACGAGGTCATTCACCACACATCTCAGATGCACATTAGGATTTAAGAGAAAGATGCTGGTGTTGGTGACACTGGCTGTAGTGACCTTTAGACGTGGGAGACTCGTTATAATGGCAGAGTGTAATTATGCAGGGCCCATCGTGTGATCATGTGATGCTAGCTCCCATGATGAATCATTGTGATGACTTGGTTTGTGTTCCTGTTGGTCTTCTGGTTTTCCGGAGTTCCCACCAATCTTCAGGAGAGAACTGAAAGTGCCCAGACAAGTCTTCCACGCACTGTCCAAACATCCAGTGTTTTTGCTTTGTTTTGTTTGTTTGTTTGTTTTAAAATATGGGCCTATTGCATAGGAAACAGCCTTAACACTAGGTAGCCCACACCAGGATGAATCACCATGAATTTGAGGCCAGCCTGGACTATGCAATAAGACCTTCTCTAGATGTTTGTTTGTTTTTTGAGACATGGTTTCTCTGTGTAGCCTTGGCTGGCCTGGAACTCACTCTGTAGACCAGGCTGGCCTCGAACTCAGAAATCTGCCTGCCTCTGCCTCCCAAGTGCTGGGATTAAAGGTGTACGCCACCGCGCTCCATGATATATTTTTTTTAAGTTTTACTTCTGTGTGTATGTATCTGTTCTGTGATCAAACTCGAGTATGCATATGTCCAAGGATGGTGTCAGCCCCTTTGGGGCTGGAGTCGCCAGCAGATGTAAGCTGTCTGCCGTGGGTGCTGGGGTCTAAGGAAGAGACTCAGGTCTCTTAACGACTGAACCATCATTACCGCCAAGTATGCTCCCTACCCCAGTTTCAAAAGAAAAAAAACCCAAAATAACATGTGGCGTTCTGAATCGTTGGTTGTAGTTATAGAAAGTTTCTGCTTACAACTCTTCAGCCACTGTCTGGTGGGACAATTAAGGACCCTAGAGACAGAGGGGGTTCCTTTGTGTGGATTTGTTCCTGAGTCTGCAGGATGTTGCTTATTTCCAGAGCGTCCTCTAGGAGGCAGCGTGCTTTCTGGGAGGGCTGTGGTTTTCACAGCATTAGAGTCTTGGAGCCTTTGTGGGAGGTGCATGTCCACAGGTAAAGTCAGTCTAGTGGACCTGGTGGGGACAGAAAGCCATACCTGAGGCCCCCCGTTAGTTTTCTGCTTTTTTTGAATGATATACTTAAAAGACTTTGGGGGTCCAGATCAAGGGAGCGCCGTGGCAGGATAGGGTTGGGCATGGGACCTCTGGTATAGAGGGATGTAATTCAGAAGGTCTGCCTTCATACCACAACCAATGGGAAGATTTGTGTCACAGATCTGGAAAACTCAATTCTGAAAGCGTGAAGTGGAATCAAATTGGCCTGTAAAGATAAAAACATGGTTAGGGTAAAAATGAGGCTGAGCGGGAGAAGGCAGGTAGGCGGTCTCTCCGAGAGCTGTCACTGCCAATAACTGGATTAGTCACTGTAATGGCCCTGGCATGAAGCCCTTTACTCCGGCCTCCATTGCCCTGATGTAATTTCCCTGTAACTCCTACCTGTGTTTATTGTGCCTTGTTATCCCGTTATCCTGAGTCTACTGTTCTTTATTAGAATTGGATTAAGTTAAGGACTCTGATTTTCTGTAATTCTACAATGTATAGACTGCTTGTAACCAGGGAGACCCCGCCCCCCACACACTCATTGCCTTTAATAATAATAAAATCACTTTTTTATTACCAGAGGAGGCACACAGGTCAAAGAGGGACAGGTGTTGGTTGGCACCCTGAGCCACAGGGAGATGGGGGACCCCTTGTTCAGCTGCCTGTAGCTGCACCCTGTGGTCCCTTCCAGCATGATGAGGTATATTTTTCTTCTGGTCTCACTTGACTCTCTGGGGATCTGGAGGGCAGTGTCTGGGGGAGCCTGTGGGACTGTGCAGATTAACTACCCCCAAACACAAGCTGCTCTCCTGCCCCAGTACACGCAGGGACCTGAGAAGCTCTGACTGGGCCCCTGCCTCTCTTTGACTACCTCCATGGTGGTGACGATGTCAGGCCACTTGTGTAGTCTCTGGTTACTTACCAAGATCTCAAGACGTGGGTTTCCTGGTTGTGGCTGCTGATGATTTAGGGACCAGGAGTCCTGCCTTTGCCAGGAGATAGACATCCAGTCTGGAGGATGTCTCTAGAGAGGCCAGAGACACAGATTCCTCACTCTCTGACACAGGGATGGGATAGAGCAGTGGAGGAATAGAAAGAGGACATAAATAGCAATCTATTAAAATAGCTTTTATTTACTCCTTCCAAATTGCTGATATTGTATCTTTTCTTTCATTCATTCAACAGATGTGCTGTTGTTATCATGAGTGAGTGAATGAATGAATGAGTGAATGAATGAATGGGCGAAGGCTAGCTTGTTTTCCTTGGTTCTCTATCATCTATCCTGGAGGGGAAGCAGCTCAGTCGGAGTCAGGAAAAGGCCAGTGCACAGGAACTGTGGAAGGCAGAAACACAAAGGAAGCTGGAGAACAAGGCTCTGAGATGCACACTTATAATCTCAGGACTCAGGAAGCTGAGGTGGGAGATGATGAGTTCAAGGACAGCCTTGAATACTTAAGGAGACCCCATCAAGAAGATACCAAGCACCACCTTTCTATGTGCAAAGAGCATGTGGTTCTCAGCCTGGGGGTGCATCAGAACCTCCCCGCAACTCGGATCCTGCTAACTGTTCCTGGCCCTTCCCCACCAACCTAGTCTGAGACCTGGGCTAGGCACAGGGGCTATGATGACCAAGAAGTTTCAAATGCCCAGTGGACTGTAACCTGAAATCAGGCAGAGGATGCACGAAGGAGCCCTGCTGGTCCTGGCTAGGTTTGTTTTAAATGTGTATAGTTTGCTGAAAGATTGATTGTACTGCTGCTGGGTGACTCAAGGCCTTGGGAGCAGAAGTCCTTGTGTACTCTGACACGCAGCCCTTCACTCTGGGATCAGCCCCACTAGCGCCTTCTGTTTTAAGTCTACTTCTGCACCTCTAAATCACATGCCTTCATTCCTGGGAGCCAATTTTAACCTCAGTGTCTATAGAATCTCTTGAGAAGTGCAGAGACCTTACAAGTATGAATTGCCCTTCCCGTCCTCTGATTTTGAGTAGTTGTAGAATTAATGTTTATCCTATTGGTATATTCTTACACTTGAACATTCTTTTAAATTTTTCTTTGGGATATTTCTGTGTGTGTGTGTGTGTGTGTGTGTGTGTGTGTGTGTGTGTGTGTGTGCATGTCAACAGAGCTATTCATTCTTCCAGCTGAGCAATTTACACTCCTGCCTACATGGGCTGTGCTTCTCCAGGCTCAGTTCTTGGTGACCACACGACTAGAAAGCCTTCTCTGGGAGGGAAATGAGCCCTCAGAACACATTTTTTTTTCTACATTCAGGATGAGGCAGTATTGAGAACAGCAGTTTGATACCCAAATAAACCCTTTGAAGCACCATACCTAGGTATGGACAAGCATGTATGTAATTCCATTACCTGTGCAGCATAGAGAGCCTGGCTAGCCTAGAGGCAACACCGCCACCAACAGTAACAGCATAACAATATCAACAATTACAAAATAAGAACAATAACAACAAAAACCCCAAGCCAAAACCAGAATCAATAAAGTAAAAGAAAACAAAAGCAGTAATATAAATCAGTCTCCCTCAGCTTCTCTCAACCAGAATACGATACAATCTAATAGTAGTAAATAATAGGAAATAAGAGTGACCTATTACCTGTCTAGCTGTTAAAAGGCAGTGTATAGGGCAGGTGAGGTGGCTCAGGGGGTAGAGGTACGTGTTGCTAAGTTTGATAACCTGGTTTGATCACGGCGACTCACATGGTAGGAGAAGAGAGCCGATTCCTGTCAGTCGTCCTCTGACTTCCACACACATGGCCTGGCACACACAAGTTCATTCACATGCACATAATAAAAGAAGAAGCAAAAGAAGAGGAAGAGGAGGAGGAAGGGAGAGGAGAAGAAGGAGAATGGGGAGAAGGAGGAGAAGGAGGAGGAGGAGAGCGCTTAAACAGTAATAGCAGAAGTTGTTTGTGACATTTGGGTCAGATGAGGGTGGTAGCAATTCTTCCTTTGTGATGTTCTTTACTGGTCACCACCCTCTTTCATATTAACACAGTGGGAGAAACTCTTGTCATTTCTGTTGGTGTTGAATGTTTCATTTGCATATATATTTTCATTGGCTGCTGGAAAAAAATCTCATTTGCATGTATAGTTTCAGTAGTCATGGAAAACCTCTTTCATAAAAGAAACATGTTTCCTTCTGGTATTAACAGGTGGGTGAGGGGACTGGGCGGGTCTCCAGCTGACAGGATCACCTTGGGGTGAAATGTTCCAGACCCATAATAAATGGAAGTACCCAACAGCTGCTGGGGTAGAAGATGTGTGGATTATCTGTAATGCATAGGTGTTTGTAGTTGGAAGTATCTTCCTGATCTTTCTCTTTGTCACCACTGTCCTTCCAGTCTACACAGGGGTGTCAGAGACACAAGTGATCAGGTAATGAAAAATCTCATTTGCATGTATAGTTTCATTAGTAATGGAAGCCTGGGGGTCCGGGCTGAGGAGCCCCATCCACCACACTGCCAGTAACCATGTCCTCCGTGGGAGTAGAGTGAGCTGCTCAGATTCCTTCAGTTTTCTGTGTGTGCTGAGCACCAGGTATCTAGGTACTATGCTCACTCTCCGCACATCAATTTCTGTTACTCATCAGAATCCCTGCGTGTGAATGAGAGGAAAGATGCAATAAGACTCAACTTCTGAAGGGTATCTTGAAGACTTAAGATCTCAGAAATCCACCCAGGTTACTCCAATCTCAGTAGCTACACTCCTAGAAGGAAAGGCTATGAATTGCCCATTATATTTGGCCAGTCTGTTGAGACTTCAGCCATTGACTTGTTGAAATTCTCTTCCCCCACTGGTCCTGGGAAAATACAAATGAACTAATTGCATCCTCTGGTGGGAACTGGTGCTCCTCCACTCCCGAGTCTCCACAGAACCCTCTGGTTCCCTCAACTCCTTCTCCCCATGGCCAGAACATACTATGTGTCTTACAAGTCTATTGCAGGGCGCTATCTTGTGCTGCTATATAGGGTCGAGTCTCCTTTGTGGTTGAATGAAGCAGTGCTAATCAGAGTCACTGAGGAGTACAGTAGGCCACTTTCCTGCCTGCCCATAGTGTGGTGAATGTGTATGCAGGGAGGCACAGAGAGGCAGCAGACAGGTACCCACATCCACTGCTCATAGCACTAAACTTTGGGAAGGAAACAGACCCATGCAGAGTCATAGGCACATGGCCTCGTAGGGTAGCTGAGAGCTGGTCCACCTGATTTCAGAAGCCACAGCAATGTTGGTGGACTAGGCTTCACAGGAAATGATGACTGACTTCAGGCAGAGGTGGAGTGATAGGGTCTGTGGTTTTGTTTTTAATTAATTAATTAACTCATAGTACCAGGAATTGAGCATAAGACCTATGTAAGTTTTTTTTTTTTCTACAGAGATAAGGTCTCACTAACTTTCACAGGCTGACCTTGAACTTGTGATCACCCTGCCTCAGCCTCCTGAGGAGCTGGGATGATCTGCTGCTGTCTCCAGGCTCAGATATTTGGTACTTAAAAAGATGATTTGGGTATCTGTGTAGGAAGTGGGTTGTGGAGAAAAGGATGAAGTGAATCTAGACAGGCATGGAGACTTCTGCTGATGTACTGAGGGAGGGGGGCTGGGCTGGACTGGGGTGAGTGGAAGGGTGGCTAAGGTCTCTGGGAGCACTTAGGTGGGACTTGGCCAGGAAGAATGGGGCAAAAGGACATCTATGAAGAGTTTTGTTATTTGCGACTAGGTGTCACTATGTAGCTCACAGTGGCCTGAAATTCAAGATCACCCTCCTGTCTCAGCCTCCCAAATGCTGGGACAAGAAGCCTGCATGACAACAGCAAAGTCTCAGGCTTTTGGCCTGAATGGCTCAGTGTATGGTGGGATCTTCTCATGGGCGGGTAAGGGAAGGGGAGGGGAGAGGAGGGGAAGGGAGGGGAGGGGAGGGGAGGGGAGGGGAGGGGAGGGAAGAGGCGAGAATGAAATCGTGTATGGCATTGTGCCATCCAAGCATGTCCTCCAGTGGCTATATCTAGTGGGTAGCGGGTAGGCTGGGACAGCATGTGGGGTGAAGGCCAGAGCAGAAGATATTACTTCAACTGTCACTCTCAATAGAATTTAAAGTGGTTGAATAATAAGGGGAGATGATAAAATATTTGGAATGATTTAGTCTCATAAAACAAATGTCATGTTAGATGCAAGTCTGACTACATCATCTGAGTATCCTCTAATAAGATCATTTAGAACCCTGGCGCTCTGGGCTGGGGCAGGTGCTGCTCATACAGCTGAGCTATGTGGGCCCCAGCAGCCACTACACTTGCTTAGCTTCAGTTCTTTATAGTCCTGTCGGAGGCTCCCTGCCCACTCCTCAGGATGTGGGTGGGTACACACAGCTGCTGCTTTCTCTCTATTGTCCTCCACCTCCTCCTTCTTTTCCTCCTCTTCCTCCACCTCCTCTTCCTCCTCCAACTCCTCTTCCTCCACCTCTTCCCCCTGTTACTGCCCCTCCACCTCTTCTTACTCCACCTTGTCCTCTTCTTCCTCATCCTTCTCCACTCTCTCTCTCTCCATCCACCACCTCCTATTTCTCCACCCACTTCTTCCTTCTTTCTTCACTTCCTCCTTCTCTTTGTCCTCCTCCCTCTCTTCTTCCTCTTCTTCTTACTCCTCTTCTCATTTTCTGTTTGACATGGGGTCTTGCTCTATAGCCCAGTCTGACTGGTCTTTTACCAACAAAACAAAAACAATCAACAGCAGCAGCCACAACAACAAAACCCAAAATAAGCAAAACCCCCAAACTCTCCAGCTGTCGCTCCTTTAGTGCCGAGATGTAAGAAACAAATTGATCTAGCTCATTTTCATCTGAGGTGCTCTCAGAGTTCAGTGGAGTTGCAGAAAAGCACAACTATCCCTGTCCATAGCTGGCAGCAGGGTTATCTCTCTCAGAACTCTGGGGTTGGAAAATTATGGTCAGTCCACTATGTGACTGAGCCCAGGGTCAGAAAAGGGGCAAACTATAGCCCCAAATCACTCATTAGCTATGTGGGCCCCAGCAGCCACTACACTTCCATAACTTGAGTTCTTTTTTTAAAAAAAATTTTCATTAGATATTTTCTTCATTTACATTTCAAATGCTATCCTGAAAGTCTCCTATACCCTCCCCATGCCCTGCTCCCCAACCCACCCACTTCTGCTTCCTGGCCCTGGCATTCCCCTCTACTGGGGCATATGATCCTTGCAAGACCAGAGGCCTCTCCTCCCATTGATGGCTGACTAGGCCATCTTCTGCTACATATGCAACTAGAGGGGTTCTGGGGGGGAGGTACTGGTTAGTTCATATTGTTGTTCCTCCTCTAGGGTTGCAGACCCCTTTAGCTCCTTGGGTGCTTTCTCTAGCTCCTTCTTTAGGGGCCCTGTGTTCAAGCTCCTAGAGTCCTAAACCTGTAGAACAGGGAACTGGGAAGTGGGCAGGTCCTAGCCTATGGGAGAAGAGGGCAGGGATTTTCAGGATTGGAGGACCTGTGTCAAATCAGCACACAGGCCATTGTTACCTTTTCTCTGCATTGACATCTCTTTTCCGCAGAATTGAATATTTTAATTACCACCGTCTCTTGACTCTTATATCACCTTATTTCCAGTATGAGACTAGGCAAGTGCCACCATGCCCAGTTCAACCATCCCTGTTTCTTAGAGCACACATGCTCATCCACCCAAGCTAGCATTGTAAAGGACATTTGCTATAAGTTATCATTTATTTACCTGGGAATATTTCACCCACATTACTCTAGCCTCCACAGCTTCCTGACTGGACTAGATTTAGGATAAGATGGTATTCTGAAGAAACAGAAATATTCAAGGGCAGAGACTGGAACCTCATACAGAGTAAAAGTCTCTTGAAATATGTCTAGAGACCCAGATATATCCAACCTTTTGACTCTGGAACATGAAATTGCTATCTGCAAAGTTTGTACTTAAGAACTACATAATTTAGGTCATAAAAATCATCAAAGCCAGTCATGTTTTAAGTTTACAGTTTTATATTAGACCATGTTCATAGGTGAATACTGAGGCATGTGTGGCCAATGGGCTTCAGTTTGGACATGTGCACTAGGTCACAGCTGACGTGACCTATCCTATGTCTCCTTTCTTCTCCATATGGATACATTTCCTGTGAAGCTCGTTTTCCAAGAGAAAATGAAAAGTTCTGTTTACAAGGTCATAGTGTATCAAGCTGACCTTGCAATTGGACTTTTCTAGATGTGCTTAGAGGAACAGGAAACCAGACAGTGGGGGTGGGGTTCATAGTGTCGATAATTAAATGTCATGTGGCAATTGAACTGGGTGCTCTCAGGTCATCATGGATGGACCTCTGAGGATTTAGTCATTGCCTCCTTTGTTCAATGGCTTACATGACCCTAGCTCTAGGTTATTGCTGTAGACACAACAGTGAGTTAAGACACCATTCTTGGCCTTAGTGTGTGTTCTGTATGTTCAAAGATGGTCATATCCCTAAGCAGTCATCATATGGGGTGGGAGGGATTCCAGTGTTTTTACTTCTGAGGAGTTGTGAGCAAATGTCTATTCACCACAGATCGGAGGATGACAACAGAGCAAAGAGAAGGTTCTACCCAGGTCTGGCTGAATGAACAGCAAGTTCACTGGGGTCACTGGGGTCCCTTACAAGAACACAGATGACAAAAGGCAGCTGCCTCACCAGAAGGCCCTCTCCAGCTGTGTGCTGACTCAGAAGCTTCTCTGTGGTGACTTCTAGCCAAACACAGACATTCAAGCTTCTCACTGAGATACTTGACCACAGAGGAAGTGCCCAGACCACCCTCTGTGCTGGGTGTTCCCTGTAATGTGGAAATGGAGTCTTGGGAGAGGAGGTTGGTGAAGAGAAGAAGACCATGGGAAGACTGAGCCAGAGACTGAGTAAGGGTATGGCTACGAGCCTAGGAATATCAGGAGCCACCAGGAGCTGCAGGAGGCAGATCAGTGGTGGAGCCTTTGGAGGGAGCTGTCCCACTGACTCCTTGACCTTGGCTTCTGGTCTTCATAAATCCAAGGCTTCCGGAAGCATACAACAGCTTCTGGAAATGGACATAAAACTATTTGAGAGGCATATGCAAATCAAACTATTGCTTTGACAGGTTTACTCTGACCCCTAGAGTACTTCAGGAGAAGATGATAGAGCTGGTTATAAAGTCCTGATGTGACTTGCAGTCTGCTAGTTTACAAACTTCCCCAAGGTAAATAATAATAATAATGATGATGATGATGATGATGATAATGATGATGATAATTCTAGGTTAGGCACCACAGTAAGCATTCCAATGTGTTTAATTCATGCATCTTGAGGATTATCACTGAAGGGAAACATTCACTTATAAAATACAGAGGAGGCTGATGAGATGGCTTGGCCATTAAAGTACTTGCTCTGTGAGCACTGGGACCTGGGTTCAATCCCTAGAACCCCATGAAAAAGCTGGTGTGGTAACTTGTAATCCTACTGCTGGGAGCTGCAGGCAAGGGGTCCTTGGGGCTGCCTGCCAAGCAGTCTAGTCAAATCAGTGAGTGTCAGGTTCCGTGAGAGACCATCTCCACTAATAAGGTTGATAGAGATGGAGCAAGTCACCTGACATTGACCTCTGACTCCACATGTACATGGACACACGAATACATACAACTGCACAGACATACACACATGAATACACACACTACAGAGTAGGTGATTGTCTCCCTACTCAGGAGAGTAACAAACAGGCTTTCAGAGCATCAGGCTTATTTAATTTTATTAAATTTTTATTTTTATTCGTGTGTCTCTGTATGGATGCTACATATCCACATATGTGGGTGCTCGAGGAGGCCAGCAAAGTGGGGTCATGGAATTCCTGGAAACTGAAGTTACAGGTGGTTACAAGACACTGCTGTGCATGCTAAGAACTGTCTAGCTAACTCTCTAGCTGCCAGGTTTTTGTTTTGTTTTGTTTTTGTTTTTTTTTGTTTTTTCATTTCTAGCATGTTACTGGCATCCAGTTTTCAGAAAGGCACCTTCCCATCTTGGGCTCACTAAGCAGAGGGAGAAGCAGCACCAGGCACATCACTCAGCAACTCATAAATGATTTCATTTTACACATTAATAGAGAAAACTGAGGTGTCTCTCGGCCCACTCCAATAAATCGGTTTTAGCACCAACTACTGATTAGTTGTTCCAAGCAAGCTGAGCCTGACTGACTGTCTGCCCCGACACAGAGGCAAGTGAGACTCCACCAGAAATTATTTCAAAATAAGAGCTGGAAAATATTCTGTGTTCCATTAGTTGTGGCTGGCTATCTGATCCACACCTTTAAGTGGTGACAGATGGAAGTGTGGCATGCCGGTCTGGCAGAGCTGGGGAGTGCTGGTCTACCTCCAATGATTCCACTGCCACATGGAGACTCCAGTCTGACAGCTCAGGGCTGTGACAATCTGTGGCTCACACATTTAGCTCAGTTCCATCCACCACACACCAGCAGCCAGCATGGCCAGAAAGACAGCTGTAGATGATCGGATCCAGAGGAAAGCTGGTCTTGCTGGCAGATCAGGCTGAACAATGTTGCTGTGCAGGCAAGAGTCTGCTCTGCAGCAGGCTCTGGAAGCTAGAGTTACCCCTCCGATGGGCCATTGCTGGGAAAAGGGTGATAGCTGTCCTGTAGCTTTGGATGTCTCAGGGTGCTATGCTGAATGCCGTTGGAATCAGCGACCTGGATGTGCAGAATGCCCAGAGACAGGAGCCGGCAGTAGGAGAGACAAGGAGGTGAGCAAAGTGCCTTTGCTTCCTCAGCACGGTCCCATGGCAGTGGAGTGACCTGCATGGGGCCCATTCTCTCACAGGTCCTGATAGATTAGCAGGGACTTTCAGTTTCCTACTGAGTTCTATTGCAGCCAAGGAAGGTGAAACCCAAGAGGCTTGCTCAAGATCATTTTCTTGCAAGGGCCGGCCAGACAGGGAAAGGGGAAGTGAGCTCCTTTCTCTATTCTCGCCTCTTCCTCCCCTCTCACTTTTCAATGTCTTTCTCCTCTTCCGCCTTTAACTCTTCCTCCTCCTCCTCATGCCCTGCCCCTCTTCTGGTGGCTTTCACAAGCGGGCAGCATGATCAATCTGCACTTCAAGGTGTGTGGGCATGGACCAGGATGGCTTCCATGAGACCCTTAGAAAGCTGTTGTTAATAGTCTCCAAACAGAGACTTGGTGGCTTAGACTAGTGTGATGTTTCAGAAGAGAGAGTTGTCATGTATCTCGAGACTCCTTGAGGGGCTGAGATTAGCAGGGCTGTGGTATTTGATAGAAGTGTCCATTTCCTCTGCTTTCTTCTACTCCCCTCAGTCCTGGCTCCATGTCCCGTACCATCAATGCCTGAATACCCTGAAAAATGTCTTTGCTACATGTCTCTTTTTTACCCATCAGCTCCCTAATGTTGGAGATCAAGTGTCTTATTTATGGCCATCTGTAGGACCCTTGTGCACACTACCCAGCAGGTGACTGGTATTCACTTGAATAAAGCATAGCATTTAAGCCCAGTGATTGAGGTCTGGTGTGGTGGTGTGTGCTTCTCATCTCAGTACTAGGGAGACTAACGCACAGCTCTTCTAAGCTTGAGGTCATTCAGGACTAAAACCCAAACCCAAACAAAGGATTCCTTCAAACTAAACAACAGTAACCCAGTGATTAATGATGTCCAGCTTGATTTCGCACTTGTTCTTGAACTCTGTGTTTTCCTACCCAGAGGTAGGAGAACAGTCACCCAACAGCCACCTCTCCACTTCCATAGCACCTTCTCTGCTAGCCAGGGTTGGATGGTAGTCTTGAAGGAAGTGACCTGTTACTCAGCAGGCATATTTGCAGGGCAGTGTGACATAGCTGTTTAACTCATTTGTTTGCTCTTAGGGAAGCTTAGACTATTTTAAAGAGAAACACGTTGCATAGCACTGTATGTGAAATTGCTTCTACCCAACAGAAATTCTGTTATCATAAAACCAAACATGTTTCCTCAGGACAGCTCTTTTTCCTCTCTTCTTTTTCCCCTTCAGGCTGGCTTTGAGCAGAAGTTCACAGAGTAAAAAGGAGATGTAGTTTGAAGAGTTTTTATTGTGTTAACAAGTAAAAGACTGACAGTCACATTGATTTTTGAGATGGATGTGAAGGGCTTGAAAGGGAATTCTTACTCTGGGTGGGACTCGCTTGGAGATGTCAGCAGTGGACCACATTCATCGAAGATGCTCTCAGGGATGAGGGAACCTAGCATGCCCTGGAAAAATAATTTCTCACTGACAGACTGCATCAGAGGGGGATGGGCGTCAAGGATCTGACTTTTGTTTGTCATAAATGGAGCAGTGATCTGGAGCTGGCTTGTACACACATCTCCTCAATGCATGCTTTGTTTTTTTTTAATGGAATGTGGGAGCCCTGGTAGAAAAATCTAGAAACTGCTGGAATCAGAAGTGCTCCTGAGAGGGCTAGGGAGATAGGACCCTGGACAAAGTACTTGCTATGGAAACACGAGAAACTGAGTTTAAATCCGCAGCACTCATATTGAAAGCCAGGCATGATAATCTGTGCCCATAACCCTGGTGCTGGGAGGGCAGGGGAGGACACAGGGGATCCCAGGGGCTTACTGGTCTAGTGCAGCAGGGAAATGAAAGTCTGAAGAGACCCCGCCTCAGAAAAGGATAAGGTTGAGACCAGCTGAGGAAGATATTGATGCTCACTTTTGAACCCTACACGTGTACAACATATAGGTGAGCATTCATGCACACTCACAGACACACATACTCACATATACTTACACCATATATGTACACACATACTTACACCACCATTCACATGCATATACACACATACATACTACACATACATACTTACACCATACATGCACACACGCGCACACACACTTAAACCATACATACACACATACACATGCACACACATACATACACATTCCACATGTATGCAAATACCACACACATGCACATATTTGCTCACTTGCACATATCCTCATTCACCATGCAGCACGCACACACATGTCCTCACATACATGCACATACTCACAGAAATGTTCCCAGGAAGGGTTTCTTCCCTGGCTCTTGGCTCTTATCTCTCTTTCAGAGCTGGAATGGCCCCTCTCCTTCAGCACACTGTTTGTGACCAGTCTGCTCTTTGCTCCTGGCTGCATGTGGTGGGCAACATCATGAACCATGTGAGCTGCACTCTTGGGTATTGTCAGACCTGGGCTCGTATCCAGCTCCATCCAGCAGTAGCTTTTCCCTCTGAGGTTGTTTCCACCTCCTCTCGAGTCCTAGGTTCCTAACTCACACAGTAGCCACAGAGTCTTTCCTCTTGGGAGTTGGCGATGGAGGTGGTGTGGACTCACCAGGACATTTTGCAGAAAACTGAACCACCCAATTAAGACTCAGGCCAAACCCAGCAAGCTGCTCACCCTAACAGAGAGGATGTTGCCACCGTGCCATGTACCTCCTGCCTGACCTTTCTCTCAGAAGCATCTTTGTCCTGCACTCTCGTGGCAAGAGCACAGCCTGGGATCTTTCTCCTTTCCCCATGAGTGTATTCTATGGGCACAGTACAATTGTGGTATCTCCAAGTGGGTCTTTATTGGTTAAGAATTCACTTAAAAGCCTTAATACCCATCACCACCAACTAGGTTCAAGTTGTGGTTCTGCCACTTACCAGCTGTGTGACTGTAAGCCCTTTCTCTGTGATCTTCTCCGTGTTTTATAGCCTCTCTTCATATACTCACAGTATCTTTCTCTCTCACCCCTCTGCCTTTCCTAGACTTGGCCTTTCATGGGCTCCCTGATTTTGCAACTTAGTCATTGCCTAAGTTAAAGACTCATTTTGTGCAGAGTGACTGATTGTCTGCTAACGGCCAAATGCCTTGGATGCTCCTGGGCCAGGTCTCATCTTCCGTCCAATCAGCTGAGTCTCTGGTAGAGTCAGATGAAGGACCGCGATTACCAGGGGGTGAATGAAGGACAGTTCCTAAGCCAGGGGCCGGATGCCCTTTGACCTCTTGTCTCTCAACCAGGAGGGTCACCTCTGGGTTGCAGGACCACTGCTTATTTGAGGATATTTTTGGAGTTCTGCTTGTATTTCTTTCAGTAGAAGGACTGACAGAAGTGCCCGGCATCATGGCTCTGCCTTCAGTGACCACACTGGGGCTGTCATTACCTTCTCTGCCACTCAAACTCACCTATATCTTAACCAGGTCAGGGGAGAAGATGTCATGTGTGGGGCAGACACATCCCCACAAATCCAGGGCAATTCACCGAAGTCTAAAAAAAAGTTTGGGGAGAACTGTGTTATGTGGTCTGTGTACAGTAGCATCCCCAGGAAAACTTCAATTCAGGGACACCCCAGTTCCTGTGTCCCTCTCTGTCGGGAGTGTGGGAGAAGCCCCATGTTCTCGTGTCCCTCTCTCTCGGGAGTATGGGAGAAGCCCCATGGAATTGTATCAACCAAGTGCCCTGCAGAAGCCTGGCCTGGTTCTTGGTTCCTCCTGGTGGAGCTTAGGCCTGAGCTCCATGCAGAGCTGGTCTTGTGAGTGACAGAGGATATGGGGTCACATTTGATAAACTCAGCAGAGCTTGGTGAACATGCCCAACCTGGCTCTCAGCATCCTGGATAAGTTAGATGGGAGAGCAGACAGAGTGCCCTCAAGACATTTATAGCCCAAGGCAGTCCACATACATCTAGTTTCTGTTTGGAATTTATCTCCCTCCTCTCCCTGCTGCAGAGCCCCTACTTATACACCTGGCCACTCTTGTTCCTACCACAGGGCCTTTGCACATGCCATTGCCACCTCTGCCCTTCTTCCCCTAAGGATGGTGACATAGCTGTCTTGGGCACATCTCCCCTTCTGCCTGTCCCCATCTGTGCAGTCTAGCTCAGGTTGGTTGCTGTTTTTCCTTCTCTGAATCACACTTCTCTTTCATAGGAGCACAAATCTTGGTTTCTACATGTCCGTTTACTTCACCAATTCTGTAATAACCCAGTTTTTGCATCAGATGCTAGATTATAAAGAGGTAACCTGCATACAATCTAAGAGATACCACCAGGATTCATGCCCAGAATCCCTCACACTTCACACCATCTAATTTACAGTGGCCAGGAAACACTGAACTCGAAGCTCTACCTGGGTGTCTACCCCCTTCCTCCACCTACATCTCCACAGAGCCCTGTGTTTGCAATTAGCCCTGTAAACAGAAGGATCACTGGAGCTAACATTTGCTGAGCACTCACTATTTGCCAGGCTCCAACATCACATCAGTACAAGCTCTGTGTGCGATGGACACTTGGGTCACAGGAGGACAGGAATAAAATGTTTAGAAAGGCATGAGGGGAAAGGGGCAGTGACAGGGGTCTCGCAGTAGAGCATTCTAGGCTCCTTCCTGGCCACGCCTACAGAAGAACACAAATAGTGTGATGCAGAGTCAAGTCCTGTGCTGTGGGCCATGGGTGCATCCCGAAGCATTCTGGGAAGACTTCTGAAAATGGATCTGCCATTGGCTCATTGCTTGTTGATGTCTTTGACCTTGTCATAGATGGCAGAGAACACAGCTAGTGTACTCAGTTCCTTGGAAGGGCCTTTGTGTTCAGACCTTGGTCCCTCAGACAGGCAAGCTGGTTGTCTCTGGCACCAGAAGACCACTTTCCCACTTCTTTGCTCTTTTCATGGTGCCATTTTGCTCGGGCTTATGTAACCAGCTCCTAGGAGGGTCAGAGTCAAGGAATAAAGAAGGGATCATCCCCTGAAATCGGACTCAGACAGGCTGTGTAACCCCTCTGCCACAAACACCTTGTGGGTAGGAGATGCTTCAGGAATCCTTTTGAGCTTTGTTTCAAATTCCAGGTAGGAAGCCCTTACCAGATGCACATGGGGGCCTGACTTGTGATACCTGTATAGTTTTGTAGCTTCCCTGTTTAACATGGTGAGCTCAAGGTTAAGCCTCTCTGAGCCTTAACATCCCCATCTGAAAAATGGGCAGATGACAGCCCAGGCTTCTCAGTGTTATTTCAATGATTAACAAGGTCGCATGGCATTGGTATGCTCATAGCCTGGTATGTAGAGGGTCAGCCACAGCCTCTTCACTCCTGACCCACACTCTAGCCCCTGTTCTCCCAGGCATTTCAATTTTGAGGCTCAGCTTTATTTCCTCTGTAGGGTGAGGATATTTTGATGCCAATGAGAAGAGGAGGGGAAATAGGAAGGAGGAATGAGGAAGGGGGGAAGGGGGGACAAAGGAAGGAAGGAGGAAAGGAGGAGAGGAGAGAAGGAGGGGACCTCACTGAGAGCTGCTTCCTAATGACCCATCGACAGGTTCAGTCTCTGCAATGACAAAAATAATGAAACATCGATTTTTAGAAGCCATTACAAGTCAGGCTCATAGGACAAGTTTAAAAAGCAATTAGTCTAGATTGAAGCTAATTAGCGTTTTCTCCCTCCCCCTGCTTCAGAGGGCTCACGTGGGGCAGACGCTACTGGGGACCTACTAAGTGATAGATTATTAGAGAATTTGGAGATGGAAGGGAATGACTTATTTTTGATGGAGATTAACTAGAAATATATAAGATGTTTCAAGACTCAGAGAAGGGAAGGCCCAGTTCTAGCTAGGACAGTGCTCATCTGGCTGCAGATCCTTTCCTTCATTTTCTCTGCTTCTCGTACCAGACCTCATGGGCTTGATCTCTGTCTCATTCAAATTTCACTTAACAAAACCTTCCAGAAGGGCTTGGTCATCTCATGATTGGAGTCTGCCCTCCACGGCACACGCATAACATGCTGCATGAGTGACACATAACTCCCTGGCTCCTATCACTTCTTCCAGCTCTGGCTGTCTTCTCTTTTGGGAAGTTCAAGGTCAAACTCCCCATCTTCACATCTCCCCATACCCAAACTTCTTGCCCTTAGAAGTTCCTTGTCCAAGTCCGTGCTGTTACCACAGATCCAGTCCCCTCTCAGTGCCAACTCAGTCAGTCTGTGTATCTCCATTATCTGACCTCTTATATCAAATAGGCATTGAGAAAAAGTTTGCCTTTGCTCATTGTTTCTGAGGTTTTGGTCCATCGTTTGGGAAGGCATGGTGGAGTTCATGATGCCAGGAGCATGTGGCATCCTCACATCATAACGAAACAGGAATCAGCACAGAGCAAGAGCTAGGGCTCATAGAGCCTCGAATGACCTGTTCATTGTGACCCATTTTCTCCAGCCAGGCCCCACTCCCCCAATGCTCCACAGCAACACTCCCCCATAGTATATCCCAGTACCATTTCTATTGCTGTTACAAATAATCTTACCAAATGCAGGTTAAGTGAAGGAGAGGTTTACTGGACTTACAAGCCCAGGTGTCAGTCCACAACTGAAGAGAAACCAGGGAGCATCTCAAGCAGCTAACCTCACCACATACAGACTTCAGAGCAGAGATAGAATTACTTCATCTGTGTTGCCTGCTTGCTTTCTGCTACCTTTCTGGGCTCTTAATACAGTTTAGGCTTTAGACTAGGGAATGGTGCCACCCACAGTGGACTGGGCCAATGAACAATGAAGACAATTCCCCAGAGACACACTCACGAGTTGACTCTGATCTAGGTAGTTCCCCAATTGAGACTCTCTTCTAGGGTGATAGTAGGTGTGGCAAACTGACACCACATTACCCATGTAGTACACTGGTCTCATAACAGAAGGGTATCAAGTAATTTAGGATGTGGTTACACCGCAAGAAGCATGCCAGAGAGAAGATCTAAGAGTCCCTCTTTCTTCCTGATCCAAGATGACATATTTTCAATAGTTCTCTTTCCTCTCTTAGATTTCTATAATATTTGATTCATCCAGATCTCCATCTCCCACAAAAGATGAATCACCCTCGGCCTCATTTTGATCCATACTTCTGATCTTCAGCAGAATGGTTTTCATTTATGTGGCTTTTCCACATTCTTGTAGTGGGATAATAGAAATAGTGGCAGGGCCATGACGGTGGTAGAGAGGAGAGGCATGGGGTCAAGGATGACTAGCCAGAGAACTTTGGTCTTACTCTTCAAAGCAAAGGGCATGTGTCTTAGAATATGATCCGTCTTTGACTGTGCCCTTCATGTTTAGAGGGACAATTCACAGCATGAAATTAAAGCTTCCAAAGATTTTGTTACATATTGTTTGGAGTAAGTTAAATATCCTAACTTTTGCTTACTTTTATAATGTTAAAAATCACATTGATTAATACATGGGCCTGGGGAAACCAAGGAACACAGAAAAATCTGAAAGAGATAGAAGATGAATGTGAACACTGTTGTGTAGTTCATTCTCCAACAAAACCCTAAACACGCTTAAAATGAGGTTATTATGCCTGCACTCCAAAGAGATTAATAATACATTAAGCCCACTTCTCTGTGCCATTAAGTATAAGTCCAGTGCATTGACTTATAACGGTCATAGACACTTCACTGTATGGAATGGAACCAGTTCTTTGGATAGGCTCCCTGTTGGTGGGTATTTATCACAAAATTGTGTTAGTTTGTTTGCCTCTCTTAGGATGAAGTCTGGTGACATCAACCTTATCTGCTGTCATAATTTGATCTCCTCATGGGTGCCATTAATTGTTAGGTACTGACTTAAAAGGCAATATGGAAGGGAAGAGACGTACTCCATGCTATCTCCAAGATGAGAACCATGACTTCCTCACTGACAGCCATGGCGGTGATAGCGTTGATGATCCTTAACATTTATTTAATGTACTCACTCGGTAGTTCATATGGAAAGCTCACACACAGGCATTGTTTTATTGTCCATTCTGGCTTGCTTCAGCCAGGTGCCAAGACCCATCAATTCAGTGTTCTCTCTTGTTCTGTAATCTGCTCATTTTCTCTCTATTCCCTTTGACACCTCTTATCTCAGGATTGCTTTAATAGCTCTCTGCTGCGGAACTGTCACCCTGCCAGAGTGATCCTTCTGTGGCATACTTCCAGTCACATCACTTCTAAGCTCAGTTCTCACTGCCTCTGGGGTAATGTCCCCTCTTAGCCAAGTGGCATGGGCCAACCCTCACCTGGGGTTGCCCCGCTCTTGTTTTCTTCAGCCTGCTCAACTTCTCTTGACATTAGCACAGTTGTGAGACTGGGCTGCTATAAAGAAATGGCATGATTTTGTATGGCTCAAATGATGAGGATTTATTTCTCCTTATACTGGAGGCAGACAGGTCCAAAATCAAAGATGCTGGCTGATTCCTGTGGAGGCTAAACTTTCTGGTTTGCTCACAGACATCTCCTCTTTCAAGGGTGTCAGCTCTACTCATGGATAAAGTCATGTGTCATTGCCCCCATAAGACACGAGAGCCCACCACGTGGCCTTGAGAGGCGCAGAATGTATTTGTTTCTTTCCTTTTTGTTGTGATACAGTATTGTGACCAGATGTATTCTGTAGAGGAAAGACTTTATTCTGGGTTACAGTTCCAGAGGAAGAATCCACCATGGTGGGAAAGTTATGGTGGCAGGAGCAGGAAGCTGAATGATCACATCTGTATCCACATAGGAAGCATTGGGGCTGAACGGAAGTGGAGCAACTTCCAGGGAGGTACTTCCTCCTCCAGCAAGGCTTCCCTTCCTAAGACTTCCATAACCTCACCAAAGAGCACCACCAACTAGACACCAAGTGTTCAAATAATAGTCTCATTCCAACCACCACACTAAACAGATGGTTAGTTCATAAACGCCTTTGCAAATTCTTCTCGGTGCCTGCCTGGGTCCCTCTGCCCACCATTTCCCAGGTCATCTTGGTTCTGATGGTATCTCTTCCTGCACCATCTGGGCTAAGGGCCTTGTCAGTGCTCAGTGCAGCTAGAAGCAAGGATTCCTTCCCCATCCCCTCTTGAACTGTCAGAAAATTATATCTATCTCCCACTGGATCATACAGTCTGTGAGAGAAGGGTTTATTCTCTCTTCCCACCAGGTCTTAGCGTAGTGCCCAATGTGTAGTATGATTTAATTAAGTCTCAAATCAAAGCTGTGGCCACTTCCTGGCTGAGCCCACTCCCCACAGGACACTCTGACCCACTTAGAAGCAGCAGCTGGATCATTTTAGCATGATTGTTTAGAGAGAGGGTGAAAATTGTCAACGGAGAAAGGCTTCATGACACAACAGGAGAGCCTGGGTGTAAATCATTAACTGATCTGTTTACTATTTTTATTTGCATTGGAGATCAAATTAAATATTGCATTAAGTGAGTTAAATATTCATATTGCATTAAATATAGATAGAATTTTAAAAATTAACTGCTGGGTGCTCTTCCTTGGGCTGGATTGCGAAGCCTCAGCATAATCACTCTGACATGTGATCCCTAGAGTTAGCTGTTCTCTGTGTCACTGGTGGCTTGCTTATACCCATAGGAGTAACGGAGCAGGAGAGGACCTGTGGGGCTGAGGTTGTGAGGGGTAATGTGTGGCACCAGTGTTACTGTCTGGTGGTACAGGGAGAGGGGAAAGGAGAAAGAGACATCATATATGTGACTACATCTGTGTTGCTTGCCATATTCAGCTCTCTGCAGTCTCTGTGGGTTGCCTCTCTTGATTCCCACCAGAGAAAAATGTAACTAACTCTTCTGCCTTACATAGGTGAGAACTGCTTGTGGAGAGGTGGGCAGATGGACTCTAAGTCTCACAGCCTTGAAAAGGCTGTCCCAGACTGTGTAACTCACAGTCTTTATTAGGACCCTTGCCTCTAAGCAGAAAAGCCTCCAGGATGCTTTGAACCTAAACAGACACGGGTGTTTAAAGATTTTTAAATTTTGGCATTTTGTATTCATAACAGAAGAAGACTATGGTAGTATTTATAATTATTCATTTATGAATCCATGAATCCATGCATTCCTCTGTCCATCCTTCCATCCATCCATCCATCCATCCATCCATCCACAAACCCCTCGTCTACTCATTCTTCCATATGCCTGTGAATGTGTGCATGTAGCCACTTTTCATGCCTTGGCATCAGCTCCTTCCTTCAGGTTCCTGCCCAGTTTGAGTTTCTGCATTGGTTTCCGCAATGGACTACAATTCAGATATGTAAACCAAACAAACCCTTTTCTCCCCAAGTGTTTTTGGTCATGGTGTTTTATCACAGCAATAGTAGTCCTAACTATGACACCATCTCTCTGTTTATCCATCCATGCATCGACCCACATACCCACACATCTACCATTCATTAATACACGTTTCCTTCCTTCCTTCCTTCATTCCTTCCTTCCTTCCTTCCTTCCTTCCTCTGTTCCTCCCTTCCTTCCTTCCTCTGTTCCTCCCTTCCTTCCTTCCTCTTCCTTCCTTCATCTTCCTATCTTCCTTCCTTCTTCTTCCTATCTTCCTTCCTTCCTTCCTTCCTTCCTTCCTTCCTTCCTTCCTTCCTTCCTTCCCCCCTCTTTCTTTCTTTCTTTCTTTCTTTCTTTCTTTCTTTCTTTCTTTCTCTCTTTCTTTCTCTTCTTTCTTTCATGCATGTACACCTCTATGCTAGAGGAGGACATCATATCCATTTATAGATGGTTGTGACCACCATGTGGGTGCTAGGAATTGAACTCAGGACCTCTGGAAAAGCAGGTAAGTGCTCTTAACTGCTGAGCCATCTCTTCAGTCAACCTTTTTTATTCTTATTGAACCTCTGATGGGTGCCAAGAGTAGTCTAGCCTTGGAAACATAGTAGAGGATTAAGCATATATTACTTGCTTGCTGTGGGTTCACACAGTAGAGTGGCAGATACCAGGCTTTAGCTCCTTTTCTGTATTCCTGTCCCCAGCTTCTCTAGGCCTTATGTTAGGTCCTCTTCCTTCCCCAATACCTAGAACTGGATGCAGAAGCTGGATTTAGCCACACCTTCTAACATCCCTCCTGCCTGCCTGTGTTTGGGGTATCTGCTGGTTCTGTGCATCTATTTCCCAATAGCCAGTGATCAGTCTGAAAAAACTTATGAGAGGGGCTGAGGCGTGGGCATAGGGTGTTTGCATCATGGCGTAGTAGCCACTCCCACTGTGCTCCCTTGGTTTCAGAGTCAACCTTCATGTTTCCTTCTCCTTCAAGGACCCAGGCTCCCACACATTCCATTTCTTACCCTCTTTTCCTGAGTCCTATTGCTTCTCCAGGCAACAAGATTCCAGAGAGTCTCATCCTTTACAGTTCACTTTCTGAGATTTGCCTCCTGAATTCCCGTTAGTTCCTTGAGGTCAGGGTGGCATCTGCTTGGTGCCAAATGTGAACCCAGTTTGCTCAAAAGAATTACTGGCTGAGGGGAGTCCTGGGGTCAGAACCAGATCAATATCAAGAGTCTGGAAGCTGAATAGTAGGGAGAAAGGAAGCCCTGTAATTTAACCCATATTAAAGTCAACAGTGGAGGCAAAGATGGAGGGGCCAGTTTCTAACAATCCCAGGAGCTCTCCTTGTGTCTTTCTGTGAAGCATATGGCAGGAGAGACCTTGCTAGTGGGCTCTGCTGTGGGGACTCAACACTTTAAGTCACCAGTAATGGAGTGATGGCCATATTGTTGCCTCCAACATTATAATCCTCTTACCTTGTCTCCTTAGGTATGCTGCTTGCAAGTCCCCTTTGAAAAGAGAGAGTTCTCATTGAAAAGATGGGTCCCTGTTGTAAATTCCTAAGGGAAAAGAATCTCCAATGCAAAGGTGCATCACATGGGGGGTCTTCATGGAAAACAGGGGTTCCCCAAAGAAAAGAGGAGCGTGCAAGGAAGCTTTGTTGGGAGGCTCCCCAAGGATTTGGGGCTCAACAAACATGCTCTGGACTACTCTACTTTGGGGCAGCTGTTGCAACTGGGGGCATTTTTCAAGGGGATAGACTCAGGTAAAGGGCCTCTGATCATGGTGATTGTGTTCTTCCAGGAAAGGCTGGGAATGTCCGATAGCCTGGGCCCTGCAGTTTCCTTTGAATATGAAAAACATAGACCCTGCTTCCTTCTCTCCCCTGCTGCTAAAGTAATCCTAATCCTCTTGGAGGCTGTGGCTGCCCAGAGTGACAGAGTCTCTTACAAGAGGAACACAAAGGGGAAGCCTCAGAGGCTTCCTAGCTCTAATCCCACCCCTGAGCTGATGCAGGTCACTGGCTGTCATTGTTTTGGCATCCCCTAAAGCCACTGTAAAAACTGTCACTTGATCTCCAAACATTACACACTTGTCAAGTAGCTGGCAGCAAGGAAGGGATGCTTCCTTGTAAGACTGAAAGTCTGCTCACAAAATGGGGCTCTTGCTCTTTTCTTTCCTACTGGGGAAGGGAGGAGATGCTCCTTGCAAGTCGAGAGAGAGAGAGAGAGAGAGAGAGAGAGAGAGAGAGAGAGAGAGAGAGGAAGGAGGAGGAGGAAGGGGAGGAGGAAGAAGAAGAAGAAGAAGAAGAAGAAGAAGAAGAAGAAGAAGAAAAGAAGAAGAAGAAGAAGAAGAAGAAGAAGAAGAAGAAGAAGAAGAAGAAGAAGAAAAGAAGAAGAAGAAGAAGAAGAAGAAGAAGAAGAAGAAGAAGAAGAAGAAGAAGAAGAAGAAGAAGGAAGAAGAAGAAGAAGGAAGAAGAAGAAGAAGAAGAAGAGGAGGAGGAAGAGGAGGAGGAGGAGGGGGAGGGAGAGAGAGGAATGTATGTGTATGCAAATGCATGTGGAGGCCAGAGGCCAACCCTGGGTATCATTTCTTGAGATTTTTGTCTTTTTTTTTTTTTTTTTTTTAAGATTTGTTTTTGTGTATGTGTGTTATGCATTCCTAACTACGGAGTCACCTCTTAGCCCTAAGGATGCTCTCCACACTTATTTTGTGTGTGTGTGTGTGTTTGTTTGGTGTTTCATTGACATGGAACTCACAGGCATGGTTAGGCTGGCCAGGGATCTGTCTTGTTTTCACAGACCCAGTGCTAGGATTAAAGTCATGTGCTGTCTTGCATGGATCTTTTTTTTTTTTTTTTTTTTGCTTGCGTTCTGGGGCTCAAATTCAGCTTCCACTTTGGCAGCAGAGCTACCTCTGCAGCCCGTCCACCACTTTTAGAGAGCAGAGCTGGGGAGGAAAAGGGGAAGCTGGTACCAAGTCACATGGTGACTTGGCTTCCCTGCATTTGCAAGTGACACTGGTGTACAGCAGACATGGCTCAGAGCATAGGATGACCCATCTCAACTTCATCCACATCCACATGTATTCATCCATGTGTATTCAACTACAGGCAATAGTGTGGCATCTCAGGAGTGCCAGTAGAGTTGTCCCCACCCTGTCCTGAGACCTGAGCCTCTGTCAGACCCTGTCCCTGTGTCTCCTCCTCTGCCTTTTCTCTTTCTTCCCTTTCCCCTGATGCTCAGGGTCTCAGATGCTGAGAGCAGAGGTGAGGAACCCAGCAGGCAGGAGGACAGGGGAGAGGCAGGCACCTAGTGGTTACACTAGACACTGATCTGAATTAGAACTTCAGCTCTCAAAGTGGCTCTCTGAGGATAAACTCGGTATGCACTTTTCTCTCTTCTTTCAAGCCCCTGGGGCATCTCCAGCAGAGGAGAAAGGAGTAAAGTTCATTTTTTTATCCTCCCCTGCCCAGCATTTCTACCTTTAAGTGGGCCCAGGTTTGAACTGTTATTTCAAAAATAGCTTCCATCTCTGGGTGGGCTGGATGGATTCCTTAGTGGTGTCTAATGCAATAGTATAGGGAGGAAAACGTGGCCAGTGGGTGGTATGGTGAGATGACCCTGTCTGCTCATCACAAAATTTATCTCAGCATAAGAAATCCTGGAGCTCATTAATAGTCTCTCTAAGAAGGGCCAGGCATTTACCTGGGAGAGCAGTCTAGATTGTCTGAACTCACAGATGTGAGGGATAAGAGTAGGCTGCTGCTCTTCGCCACCTTCCATGGGATGGGGCATACACACCTAGACACTGGCACCTGATCTGTTTTACCTGACGGTTCCCTCAGAAAGGTGAACTGATTCCTACTATCACATCCTCTGCTGTTGCCTCTGCTGCAACCTATCACTTCCTGATATGAGGCAGAACCTACGTGTTGCCTGTAAACAGGAACACAGACACAGGAAGCTCATGGGGTTGCCTGGCACCAAGTGTATGTTTGTCTGAAAAAGACCTGATACACAATGACATTAGACCCCCTTCCACGTAGGTTGTGGGCGGTTTTATGCATCAGATCCCCGGGTGCATTTAGAAGTAGGGTTTGAGGGGCTTGGGGAAAAGGCTAGCTGAATAAAGGGCTAATTGTTCAAGCAGGGGGCCTGAGTTCAGATCCCCAGCATCCCCACAAAAGGCTGATGCAGAGTTGCAAACCCATAGCCTCTGTAAGTTGGGGTCGGGGGCAGAACAGGTGGGGCCCTGGATTAGCTGGCCAACAAGCCTAGGTGCTCAGTGAGAGATTCTGCTAAAAAAAAAACAGATGGAGAATGACAGAGGAAGACACCAGACATTGCATGTGCATACACATGGATGCATGGGCAGACACAACCACACATACATGCAAATGCACATGTATGCAAATGCATGCACGTACACACACTAAAATGAATTATTCTTAGAGGAATAGTTCAGTAAGTGATGGTGCCTCCATAGTAAGATTTTATGTTGCTGCCAGCCCCACACAATAGGGACACCGTACATGTTTGATTATTGAATTAATTACTTTTCCTGCTGCTGAAATAAAATACCTTGAAAAAAAGCAACTTAAGGGAGGAAGGGTTTATTTGGCTTATAGTGTGAGGGTGCAACCCATCATGGCAGGGGAGGCTTGGTGACATGAGAGCCAGGCACTGACCACAGCATCTGCAGTCAGGGAGCAGAGGGCGGTGGATGCTAGTGCTCAGTCCAGTTTATTCTTTCCCAAGTCTAGGACCTCCTTTACCCACGGCATGGTGCCCTCACATTTAGGGTGGGCCTTCCCACCTTGATTAAACTGAAGGGACAGTCCCTGACAGGTGCATCTGGGGGCCTGTCTGCTAGGTGATTCTAGGTCCTTTCAAGTTGACAGTCAATATTAATCCTCAAGGTTGTTCCAATCAAATGAAGGGCAGTGCTTCTGATGTGAGATTGGTCAGCTGCCACACAGGGTGAACGTTCCTTTTGTGCTTCCACACAGCCATGGCTGTATGTGAGTTTTGGGGTCGTCTGTACTCTCTATAATAGCCCTAGACTAGAAGTACCACCAAGGTAAGGACTCCTTGTGTCTTTAGTGACGGTCACAGCCATGGTGAACAGATCTGACCTCTGGAAGGGAAAACCGAGTTTGGGTTTCAATGTGACTTAAGGAAGGAATCCAGTGACAACCCAACTATGCCCAAAATACAGACTAATGTCACAGAGACTGAGAGAAAAGAGCAGACCTTCTTGGCTTACAGAATGGTGTATTGGCTCATGGTGTTGTCTTGTCAGCCCTTTCATGTGTGGTCCTTCCTGATGGCTGCTCACCTGTGTGGAGTGTCTGGGTTGGCCCACCTCACTTGAGTGATGTTTTGTGAGGTATGATCTGTGGTCTTGGCTGTGTCCCATCATGATTGGTAAGATGGGGCATTTCAACTCTCACAGGTCTGTAACTGAGCATGCTCACAGAGGCAAGGACTGTCTCTACAGGTGCCTAGCTCAGGAACTGAGGTATCATTTTAGGAAGGAGTATAAATTTATGCTTTTAACTTTAAAAAAAAAAGCTATATGTTCTATTTCATTTCTGTTGCTGTGATAAAAGACCTTGACAAAAGCCAACTTAGAAAAAGAAGTTTATTCAGCTTCTGAGTCCAGGTCATAGTTCATCACTGTGGGGAAATCAAAACAGGAACTTCAAATGTCTCGTCACATCATATCCACACATGCATCAAGAGCAGAGAGAATTCAAGGCGTGCTTGTGCTCCGCTCCGCTTGGATTCTCTACTCTTATTTGGTTTAGGATTCCCTTCCTCGGGAATGGTGCCACCCTCAGTGGGCTTGGTCTTCCCACGTCAATCAATTTTTTATTTTATTTTATTTTATTTTATTTTATTTTATTTTATTTTATTTTATTTTATTTTTTTATTACGTATTTTCCTCAATTACATTTCCAGTGCTATCCCAAAAGTCCCCCACACCCTCCCCCCTCCACTCCCCTACCCACCCATTCCCATTTTTTGGCCCTGGCATTCCCCTGTACTGGGGCATATAAAGTTTGCCTGACCAATGGGCCTCTCTTTCCATTGATGGCCGACTAGGCCATCTTTTGATACATATGCAGCTAGAGTCAAGAGCTCCGGGGTACTGGTTAGTTCATAATGTTGTTCCACCGATAGGGTTGTAGATCTCTTTAGCTCCTTGGATACTTTCTGTAGCTCCTCCATTGGGGGCCCTGTGATCCATCCAATAGTTGACTGTGAGCATCCACTTCTGTGTTTGCTAGGCCCCGGCCTAGTCTCACAAGGGACAGCTATATCACGGTCCTTGCAACAAAGGCTTGCTAGTGTATGCCATGGTGTCATCGTTTGGAGGCTAATTATGGGATGAATCCCTGGATATGGCAGTCTCTAGATGGTCCATCCTTTTGTCTCAGCTCCAAACTTTGTCTCTGTAACTCCTTCCATGGGTGATTGTTTCCAATTCTAAGAAGGAGCAAAGTGTCCACACTTTGGTCTTCGTTCTTCTTCAGTTTCATGTGTTTTGCATCTTGTACCTTATATCTCGCTATACTAAGTTTCTGGGCTAATATCCACTTATCAGTGAGTACATTTCATTTGAGTTCTTTTGTGATTGGGTTACCTCACTCAGGATGATGCCCTCCAGGTCCATCCATTTGCCTAGGAATTTCATAAATTCATTCTTTTTAATAGCTGAGTAGTACTCCATTGTGTAAATGTACCATATTTTTTGTATCCATTCCTCTGTTGAGGGGCATGTGGGTTCTTTCCAGCTTCTGGCTATTATAAATAAGGCTGCTGGCTGGAGAGATGGCTCAGCGGTTAAGAGCACTGACTGCTCTCCCAGAGGTCCTGAGTTCAATTCCCAGCAATCACATGGTGGCTCACAACCATCTATAACGGGATCTGATGCCCTCTTCTGGTGTGTCTGAAGACAGCAACAATGCACACACACATATAAAAATAAATAAATCTTTAAAAAGAAAAAAAAAAAGAGAAATCTTTCTTAAAAATAAATAAATAAATAAATAAATAAGGCTGCTATGAACATAGTGGAGCATGTGTCCTTCTTACCGGTTGGGACATTTTCTGGATATATGCCCAGGAGAGGTATTGCTGGATCCTCCGGTAGTACTATGTCCAATTTTCTGAGGAACCGCCAGACTGATTTCCAGAGTGGTTGTACAAGCCTGCAATCCCACCAACAATGGAGGAGTGTTCCTCTTTCTCCACATCCACGCCAGCATCTGCTGTCACCTGGATTTTTGATCTTAGCCATTCTGACTGGTGTGAGATGGAATCTCAGGGTTGTTTTGATTTGCATTTCTCTGATGATTAAGGATGTTGAACAATTTTTCAGGTGTTTTCAGCCTTTCGGTATTCCTCGGGTGAGAATTCAATTTTTTAACAAAGCCTGTCCTCCATAGATATACCCACAGCCAACCCAGTGTAGACAGCCCTCATGGAGTCTCTCTTCTTAACTGATTCTAGGTTGTGCCAAGTTGACAAGCAAATCTAACAATCACAGAACACAAACTCCAAATGACAATCGTGAAACTGAGTGTGTGCTGGTCCCAATATCCTCTTGTTTTCTTCTCCTTGCTGATCAGGTTTTCCTGCAACTCCTCACCCACTCCTCCCTTCCCCAGGACATTTGCACCCACCATTCCTCCACATGTCTGGCCCCTTCTGGTCTCTGCCCACAGCAACTGTCTTACTTAATCACTTTCTTGAGGAGTCCAGGCACTTGCCGTCTTGTTATAAATGAAGATCCTGCCCACCCAACTCTCATTTATTACTCGCTCAGCAAACACCTTAGACTGGAGAAATGGATGGGTTGATATTCATTTCCAAGTAATGTAGCTACTGCACTTGTGAGAAAAACAAACTGAAAGCAGTGGCTTCTTAAGCACTAAACCTTCTTTTTCTTTGTGTTTTTCCACACAGGCTCTGCTGTCTCTGCCTCCCAGCCTGGTGGAGAGTCAGGTAAGCACTCATTATATTCTAGGTGAAGATGTTGTATTTACTAGAAATGAAGAGGTAAGTCGGTCTCTTGTGCCAATATGCTTTCTGCTTCTTTAGTTAGCAAAGCCATATTGTTGGCATTGGTAGGAGAGAGGTGAATTGCTATCAGTATTGGTGGTCTGTGGACCTCTGGATGTGGCTTTCCACTTATAGTAGGGACTTCTGAGCCTAATGGACACATATTTGCCATCAGACACAGCACTCTGATTCCAGTGCCCAAGGTAGACATTGCTAATCGACCACAGGACCATTTATTTCTTTTCTAGAACAGTCACTGTTAATGGATCATCCAAGACTCATGAGGTGAATGAAACCACTTGGTATCTGTGATGGGTGAGCTCTAAAGATGGAGTTCATTTTTCCAGGGTTGCCAGTAGGTGACTGAAGAGTTGGTTTCTTAAGCATCATGGACTGGTTGTCGAGAAGGAACTGCAGGCTTGCTTGCCTTTTCTACTGTATTTCATGAGAGCAGTTGGAGGAAGCCCCATCACCTAGCCACCTCACCTCACCTGTTCCTGCTGGAGGAACCACAGCTCTGCCTTAGGGGAACACAACTGCATCAAATGGATCTACGCCTCGGGGCAATGCATTATTCTTTATTGATTCCAACTCTACCTTATTATTGTTGCTTAGCGAGGAACTAATGTGATTTCTAAGGAAGCCATGTGGCTTTCAGATGGATGAAGTAAGAGTTTATTTCCCCTGGGATGACATATCATCCTCTCTTCAATTAAAACCTGTGAAGGAAAATTAATGCAAATGTAGGGAGTTTTCCCTATAAGATTAATGTCCAGACAGTAGATTTCCAGTGTTCATGTGGAATTCTTATGTGATAGAATTGGGGTGTCACAGGGCTGGCCCTCCAGTTGGTGGGAGATTAAGTGTGAGGAGCTTAATCAGGGGGCTGAGTCTGAGGTGATTATTAAATGTGGTGATTGGGCTGTGTTCTGCACTTTCTTCACGGCTGGATCATCCTGACAGCAGGGTCACCACCGGTCTCTAACTCTTCTCATTGACTGTGTTCACCAGTCACTGGAAAAATCCTCTCTCTGAATGGGTGTGTGATGTATATGTATACGTGCATGCACATGTGTGTGTGTGTGTGTGCGCGCGCACTCATGTGTGTGTATGCATATGGAGGTCAGAGGACAAGTTTAGCAGTCGTTTCTCAAAGCGTCATATACCATGTTTTGTTTTGCTTCACAGGGGTCTTTCCCTGACCTGGAACTTGCCTGGTAGGTTAGGCTAACTGGATAATGAGCCCCAGAGCCCCACCTGTACCTGCCTCTCCAGCTATAGGGGTTACAAGAGCCTGCCACTATGCACAGCTTGATTTTTTGTGTGGGTGCTGGGGGTCAAACTCAGGTCCTCCTGCTTGCAAGGGAAGGACTTATTGACTGAGCACCCCCAGTTTTAGTTGGAGGTGAGACTAGGCATTTAAAATGAGTACTACAGTGGCATTCAGTACATTTGTAGTAGGATGTAGCCCCCACCTCTGTTCCTTTCAAAGCATCTCCATCACTCTGAGGCAAAGCCTAGATCTGTCCCCTCCCTGCCCCTCTCTGGTCCCTAGCAACTGTCTACGTGCTGCTTCTGTAGGGTTACCTGTTCTGGCTATTTCTTATAAGCAAAATCCTAAAGTAGATGATGTTACATGTCTGGCCTCTGTCACACAAGAAACATCTGGGTGAACATACAGTCCAGTGTCTCCATTCCAAGAACCTAAAACAAAGACTTGTGTAGGCTCAGGAAATACCTATTTATAGTGATCCTGTGCACAGTGGCTCAGAGGTGAGATCAGCCCAAGATCCATCAAAGAACCAGAAAACAAACTGTGATTCAAATTTGTCCTACACAGCCCTACAAGGGAAGGAGACTCTGCAACAGGAATCTCGACAGGTAGCCTTTGGCTGGCCCATGTCCTCTCTGTGTGATGTGGTTGCTTTATCAGATGCATATGGAGGGTGTGAGACTGTGAGAGGTGGGGCTAGACCTGGATGGACGGTACCACTTTCTTACTAGGCTTTCCACACATCTACTGGGTGAGCAGCACCTTGGCTGGAGACCATGGATGGGGAGTATTTGGACCATTGCTTGTCTCTGCAGAGCCTGGAGCTGCAATAGGGATTGGGTCTGACTTACCAACTGTCCTGCTTTGTTGATTAAAAAGTTTTGTTTGATCTAGTTTCTATGTCTGCCTGTCTGCCTGCCTGCCTGCCTGCCTAGTCTCTGTCAGGGCTGACAAAATCAGCTTGACACATAGTACCAGTGACTCACTGGGTGCCTTGTTGGATGCTGTGACCACTCTTAGATGTTCTATCTCCCTGGCAAGACTGGGTCTGACCACCTTTCTCTATCCACGTGGGTTAGAAGGCTGGGAGTAAGGTACCTCACTCCTAGCTGTACACACTGCAGCCTGGTTTCTTCATTTGTCTGGAGGCTTTCCTTAGTTCCCTACACGTGGGCATTTACACACACTAGTATGGTGATGGAATTCTTAAAGATCCACAGCCACTGGGAACTCCCTCAGTGTTTGATGCCTCCAGAGCACTCAGAGGCTCCTTGGTCAGAGGCAAGGAAGTGTGGGTGGCTTTCTGGTGTGAAAGGGAATCCCATGTTTCTCAAAGCTTAGGGGCCAGAGTGTGACTGAATGGCTTATCTATAGTCAAGGTCAAGGTGGCTGCTGGCTTTCTCTTCCTTTCTGCTGACCCGAGGCCTGACCCCTGGGTGCTTCACTCACTGAGCAGAGGGCAGACTGTGTTCAACGCTGCTGCTCATGCTGCCAAGGAAAGGCCCACAGACTGGATGTGAAGGTCCCCAGAAGCATGGTATGGGCATCTGAGATGGAGAAAAGGCTGGTGAGTGTAGCACAGGCAAGCCTACCTCCACAGCAGACTCTGCCCGACTCCCCAGAGAGCACAACAGCTACCTACTCTGCCTGGAGGCTGACATCCACTGCCTTTGCTCAAGCTCTCGGGGGCTGGAAGCTGTGCACACATGATCCCAGCACAGGTGGATTTCTGAAGCATAGCTGTAAGTGAGGACAGAGTGCAGGAGTAAACAGGCTAGCCCACTGAGAGGATGCCCCTCCCTCCTGAGGTCTTACCAGGAAACCAGCGGAGCCCATGCTTCTGCGCAAGGCACTCTGGGCAGGAGACTGTCTGGGTCTGGACTCACTGTCAGGGTCTGGGGAACACCTCACAAACTATTCAGACACCAATCTCAGTCAACCAGGGCTGGTTTATTGAACGCCACACCCTAAGGCTGATCGATCAGGGCTGCAGACTAGCTCAGGAGCTGCCTGGGACCTTGAGTTAAGATCCTTTAGGGCTTTTAAGCCTAAAATCCACAAGCATATGTGCCACGTTATTCTACCAATCAGGGTTTAGGGATTAGGGACTCTGTTAGGAACAGGTCTGTGTTGTACATTTATCCTGCTCCCATTGGTTGGGGTATTCAGTTGTGACACAGGACTTGCCTTGTCTAGCATTATTGTCTTAACTTGTCAGTCCATGCACATGTCTCTTTTTGCCAACCTGGAAGTCAGTTCCCAGGGGGATCTTGGGAACGTAAGCTTTACTTAACCTCTCTTCAAAAGGGAAGTCTTTTTCCAAATAGCTTCTTATATTGGTGCAGATGTCTCTCTTATGTTGGGGTCCATCTCGGGGGCAGCTTATCAAGACAAGAAGCCATAAAAGCTCATACACAGGTGCAGGAAGTGCTGCTGGGTGGTTGGTTCGGGTCCAAGCTTATTGTGGTTAACTGTACAAAGCAGTTCTAACCGGCTTCTGTAGTAATTGGTTTCCAATAATACTAAGGCACAAAATGTCACAGAACCTATAGTCAACTTGGGCATGAGAAAGTTTCTTACTCACAGCAGTAACAACATATGAGAAAGTTTCCTTATAATATTAGTAACAGCACAAAATGGCAGGCTAGTCGGGTAACACTTTTACCTAGATCTGAGCACTCACCACTGGGAAGAATGCAAACCCTGGGGCTCTTTCCATGGAAGGAAGATGCTGTTTTCCTATTTCTAAAACTCACTACCACATGGAGAACAGATGATAGTGTCACTGTCACGGAGCCTTCTCTCCCCGCCATCCCTTGGGTACATAATACTCCTCTCCCTCTTTCCCGCCCTTCTCTGTGAAGATCTCTGGGCTAGCCAGGTGGCACAGGGTAATCTGTAAAATAAGGACTGAACTCTGGCATTTGTTGAGCACCTACTGTGCTACTGTGTTCCTGGCTCTATAATCTTGTAAACTTCCCATTACCTACAGAGCAAGGTCATCACTAAATCTATTTCAGGAGGGGAGCTTCCTGCTCAGAAGGGCAAGCAAGTGCCCACACAAAGCTTCCAGGTCACTGGAGGGAACGATGAGCGTGGGAATCCAGATGTGAGCCGCTCTGAAGCTGCCTTGAGGAGGGAGGGGCTGAGCATGCATTCTGGGCGGGCACTGTTCTCTAGATTCGGGCTCCTTTGTGACTTCTCAGAGCAATGGCTGTCATCCTGTCCGTGTTAAGTCTTTCTCCTTCCATTTGCTGTCTGTCAGTAAATTTTGGCTTTCTCCTTCTCCTATGTGACAGGCTAGGATGGCCTTCTCTATCTTTTCCCCACAGAAGGAATGCTCTTTTCTGCTCACAACTGGTACCAACAGTCAATTAACCCTGAAAAAACAGCAGAATTTGCCATCTGATCCATGCAGTGGTTCCTGCTGCTGCAAAGGTGCAGATTGATAGGTGGATGGATTTATAGACACATGAATAGATGCTGCTACTGATCAACAATTGTGCTTCACACACACACACACACTCACAGTTGTCAATCTTGAGTGCTGTTACTCAGGTACTGGCCATCTTGGTTTTTTTGTTTGTTTGTTTGTTTGTTTGTTTGTTTTGTTTTTTAAAATCACATTTATTGTGTACATATGTGTGTAGGAATGTGGGTACCCTAACACAATTGTCAAAGGACAATTTGTGGGAGTCCTGGAGATTGAACCCAGGTTGTCAGACTTGACAGCAAGCTCTTCTGTACATTGAGCCATCTTGCTAGCCCTATCTTGCTTTCTGGGATAGAGTCCTTCATTAGTCTGAAACTTGTTAATTAGGCAGGCTGGTCCACAAGTTACAAGGATACACCTGCCTTTGCTCCCGAGTGCTGGGGCTGCGGGTGCTGCTACGCATGGCTTTTTAAATGTGGATCATGGGAATCCAACTCAGGTTCTCATGCTTGCACGGCATGAACTTCACAGACAGAGCCATCTCCCCATCCTGTGCTTTAGATATTTTTAGTCTGTGTCATGTGACTTGTGGATCTAAGGTTGAAACTCCAAGGATATCAGACTGTCTGCAGGATGTAGTTTTCTGACATGGCTCTGGCTGTCTCTCTGGGGCCAGAGTACATCTGCTGACTTCTCTTTCCTCCCTTCCTGCTAGGGCAAGAGTCTCAGAAGGAGCATATGGCCTGGCCTTGCTCACACGGTCTGAGAATCTCAATGCTTTAATAGGGGAGTTTTACAGAAATGTGTCTGCCCAAATGGGTGCGTTTGATCTGCCATTTAAAGCACTCGCATGGTACAAAGAATGGCTCCTTCATTCGAGGTGATTGATTTTCATGTCTCCCTGCTGGTTTGGAAGGCAGGCATCTTGTTACTAATTCCCCATGGGGCTGCCTTTAATCCCTACTGAAAAGGCAGCTGTCACCCTGGTTTCCCTCTTGTCAAAGTCAAGCGCAAAACAGCCCTTTGAACTCAGTCTGAGAGGAGGGGCACTCACAGCCTCCTGCACTGGACAGTTTCTTTCTTCTGTATCTTCTGTCTTCTTCTCAGCTATCACTACCATCTCTGGGCTTTAAAGTCACTCAGATGCCACAGAGCTATAGCATCTGTGAGCATGAGGGTGCAAGCATGCATGCGCGCGCGCACACACACACACACACACACACAAACAAGTGTGTGTGTGTGTGTGTGTGTGTGTGTGTGTGTGTTTGATACAGGATCTCATGTAATCCAGGCTAGCCTTGAACATCTGATCTTGTTTCTAGTGCACAAAGGCTGGGATTACAATCATATACTACCACACCTAGGGATGGAACTCAGGCCTCTGTGTGTGCTAGGCAAGCACTCTATGAACCAACAGCTCTTCCCACAGGTACAGTTTTGACATAGTCACAGTGACAGGTCATATTAGGAGGAGGAGTTAATATTTGCTAGGTATTGTACCAAGTCCCAAATACCGTCTCTTCTATATTTTCAGTCATCCAATGACTGTCTGTGGTTCCTACCACTATGATGGTGAAAGTGAGGTTGGGAGGGTTTATAACTTGCCCAAGGCCTGGTCACAGAGAGAGTGATTTGGGCTTGGCTACAGCTTGGGACCACAGTAATTTTGACCTGTTGTTAATGAGGCTGTTGAGTGCCTGCAGTCCCAGCAAAGAGGTTTCTACCAAGTCTCTTAGAGGTGGCTACCTGCTCTGTGGTTCCTGGAGCTCTTGTTAGGCGTAAGATCGCTGACCCCAGCTTTCCAGACCTGTGCCACTCACAGCTTGATGTGTGTAATGTGCGGGAAACTGTAATCAGCTAATGCATGCTTGCCGTAGCCACCTGGGGTGCATACGCTCATCAGATACACTGTGCACACTACACGCACACACATGTAAAATTTTCTTGCCAGTTAAAGAAAATATTAAATGGAAAAAGTGTAGATTCGGATTCCCATCTCCTACGGGATTAAAGCATGCGACTTCTTACCTGACTTTATGTGGCATGGGTTCTGGGCTTATGGGATTAAAGCATTCGACTTCTTACCTGACTTTCTGTGACATGGGTTCTGGGCTTGAACTCGGGTCCTGGTGCTTACAAGGTAGGGTCCTTACTAACTGAGCCATCTTCCCAGCCATGCACCAAGCCTTCCCTGGGCACCGCTCCTTCCATGTCACCTTCCTGTCTTACTCTTCTCTGCCTGGTTCCTCCCATTTTCCTTATAAACGCTCTGCCCCCTACTCCCAACCCCCAGTTACAATGGCACCTGTTGCATTGTTCATAACTGTGTACAGCTTGGGCTGTAAAGTACACTTGGCTGAGTGATTCCATATTGAGTGTCATAGTGTCCCTGGGCAGGTGGTCCAAGCTTAGGGTCCAGAGACAGCCTATGGTATCCTAGGAACTTCAAGGCTCTTGGAGCAATGGAGACTGGAGGGAGGAGACGAATGTCTGTCCGCTGGAGACCAGTTTGAGGGAAGGTCAGATGTCTTGAACAGTCTCAATGAGAAGCTCCACTCTGTTGGGGACAGTGTCCTATTTCATTAGCTACATGCTGTTTCCTCCATGCCTGTCTCTTGTGGGTGTCTTGTTTTGGTGACTGTTTTGGGGGAACACAGATGAAATACAAGGGATGTCCTCAACTGAGTATGAACAGAATCCAGGGGCCTCTTGGCAGTCATCCATACATGGGTGACACACTGCAGTCTATACATGGGTGACACACTGCAGTCTATACATGGGTGACACACTGTAGTGGCCTCAGGTTTTAGTGTTTTCGTAGGCTCTTCTGATTCAATTAGGACCAAGGTTGGGGTGCCCGTGGACTGGAAGGGTGTGATGGCTTGAACATGCTTGGCCCTGAGAATGGCACTATTAGGAGGTGTGGCCTCATTGGAGTAGGTGTGGCCTTGTTGGAGGAAGTGTATCACTGGGTGATACAGGGTGAGCTTTGAGACCCTTCTCCTAGCTACATGGGTGGCAGTCTTCTCCTAGCTACCTTCAGGTAGAAGAACTCTCAGCTCCTCCAGCACCATGTCTGCCTAGTCCATAATGATAATGGACTGAACCTCTGAACCTGTAAGCCAGTCCCAATTACATGTTGTCTTTTATAAGAGTTGCCTTGGTCCTGGTGTCTCTTCACAGCTATGAAACCCTAACTAAGACAGAGGGTGTGATTGTTTGAATAAGGATGGCCCCCATAGTCTCATATATTTGACTGCTTAGTAGCCAGGGAGTGTCACTCTTTGATGGGATTAGGTCAGGCCCATACTCTCTCTGCCTGTGGATTAGGGTTTAGCTCTCATCTACTGCTCCAGCACCTGCGTGTGTGCTGCCGTGCTCCCTATCGTGATGATAATGGATTAAGCCTCCGAAGCTGTAGTCAGAGACCAATAAAATGCTTTCTTTCATGAGAGTTGCCTTGGTCATGGTTGTCCCTTCACAACACTAAAAGAGTGACTAAGACAGAGGTGTTTATGGGGTGGGGCCCAGAAGTTCTGGACAGTGACCCAGCCCCCCAGGTCCCCAGAAGAATTTTTGTTTTTAATATGATAGTAATGATTCAGTGGCCATATTTTTGCTTGATTAGATTTATCAATGCAAGACTCATCAGTACCTTCAATGTGAAACATGAAGTCTCAACAACCCAGTGAGTACTTGATGCGTGTGCTCATTCGTGTGCATGTGGTGGTGTGCATGGAGGCGGAGGGCAACCTTGGCTGTCATTTCTTGGATGGTGGCCCCTGTTTTTCTGTGTATGTGTCTGAGTGTAGACTGTATACATGGAGATCAGAGGACAACCTTGGACTGTCACTCCTTGTCTTTCCGTCTGGTCTGAGGCATGCTCTCTTCATCACTTTGTAAGCCATACTAGCTGCCTGTGAGCTAATGGAGATTCCAGAGTTTCAGCCACCCAGCCTCAGCTTAGGTCAGATTTTCCTTGGGCTCTAGTATCTACACTCTGGTCACCGGGCTTGCCTGGCCTCTGTTTACCTACTGGGCCATCTCCCAGCCTGCCTTGGTTTTGATTGTTTGTTTTTTTTTTTTTGAGACAGGGTCCCTTACTTGTTCTGGAAATTATTAATCCCAACCCGGGGTTTTGGCCTCACTTTTGACCCTTTAATTCCCAAATAAAACGCACACACAGCCTTTATATTTACAATAAGCCTTAAGCAGCATAAGAGCTGGGCAGATACCTAGCCTCTATGCTGTTAGAATCTACTTTCCTATAGACAATCCCAAATTATCACCACTTAGTATGCTTTATCTGGGCTGCTCTTAACTATAACTGGCCAGCCGTCAGGGCCATGTTTTTTTGACTTCCATCCCATAGCGGCTTCTCCTTCCCCCTCCTGTACCTCCTCCCCTTGTTCTCCTCAGACCATGAAACCTAGACTGCTCAGCTTTTGGTTATTGGTGTCTTGTCTTTATTTACCAATCAGAAATAACTTGGGGGCAGGGTCACTTAGCTAGTGTTTACGTGTGGACTCTCTAGTCTCTGGGGCAACCAGTCCTGGGGGCCCACACTTGGCATTACGATAGATAACAAAAGACCAAACCTCAACACTTCCAGGTTTGAAACTCACTGAGTAGGCTATATTGGCTGTCTAGCAAGCCGTAGGGATTCACCCCCTGCCTGGCTTTGGATGTCAGGTCTAGAGATTGGACTCAGGTTCCTTGTACAGAGGGCATTTGGCTGAGCCATCTCCCCAGCCTTCAGATAGTTTCAAGTTCATTTCAGAAGACCTTTAGAAAAATCCCACTATTCTCTATGGGTGGGAGACACAGAAGATGAATCCAATATCACAGCTAAGTCAGTTCCTGAGGGTCAGAATGTGAGTGTCCACTGTCCTGAGGACAGAGTGTCTTTCTTGTCAGGTGTTCTGAGTTATCACTTGTAATCTGGGGATCCCTGACTTTGCCCGCATGACTGAAGTATGTATGTAGGCTAACTAACTCTTCATCACTGATGTGTGGAGCAGGAGGGTCCGTGGTAAACTAATCTTCCATAATGGGTGGATTCATACTCCATCTGCCCTAGGTGCCACCCTACTGGGGACCTCGATGCACACCCTTCCAGACTGTGGCTGTAGGGGAAGTTGCTACTGTGGGTGGGGTGTGGCTTTCTGATTCCTGAAAGGACTCCCTAGAGATGCATGATTGTGACAGAGGAGGAGGGTTGCTGTACAGAACATCTGACTTTAGCGCTCTCCCATCGCCTCACCCCACCAGATACAATCCACAGGAAAAGCAACACATAGCTCTACCTGCTTACCCATGGAAAGTGCCTGACTGCCCACATGTAGGTAGCCCTAGATGTGTCTCCTGGCTCCTCCTCCAAAGAAAATGGATTCTGCAGGCAGCCCATTGAGCTGAAATTCTTTGTCCCTAACCTTCTGGGAGGAGCAGGTGACAGAGGAGTCCACAGCCAAACACTGCCCACTCCAGAGGCTCATGATGGATCAAATTTCACAGTCCTGTCAGTTTTCATTCCAATTCATGTTAGAGAGCAGCTTTCAGAAAGCTAAATGACATCTGTACCTTCAGATGCAAGCCACTGGATGCTTTGAGGATGCCAGAGAGAAGGAACGCCTGCTCCTGAGCCAGGGCTCCCAGCCGGCCTACTAGTAATGGATAATAAATGTGCAGTTATTTAATTTGAAGTCAGAGCTGCAGTGTTATTGATTACCTGGACCATCTAAATAAAGCTCCAGACAGTGAAAGCCTGGTACATGGGGAAGTGTGTTTGTAGCAAATCATCACACTTAGCATGAAATGCAGGCTTATGAAGAATGGGCAAGGTCATTCTCATTGAACACTATAAATGCAGAATGGATAAGATTCAAAGATGAAGAGGGTGGAGAGCTGGGCAGATGGATAGATGGATAGATGGGTGGACAGATAAATGGATGGACAGATGGATTGATAGATGGATGGAAGGGTAGGATGTATGTATTGTATAGGATGTAGGATGTATGTGTAGGATGGATGGATGGATGGATGGATGGATGGATGGATGGATGGATAGATGGATGGGTAGACTGGCTTGGCTAGTTGGATACCTAGATAGATGGACAACTGGATGGATTAATAGATGACTCTGTTCCTGGCTGGCTGGCTGATGACTAGATTAAGGCATAGATGGAGGAGACTTAGTATTTGCTGGCTTCTTCAGCCACACTCTCTTCTTTTCTCTTCCTTTTTCTTCCTTGCACTACGCCATGGAGGTGTGAACCACAGCGCTACACTGGTTTCTAATTGGATTTAGGCAGTGGAGAGCTGTCAAGTGATAGGATGAGGGAGGAGAGGGCAGGATGGTTATAAACTTGGGTGTATTCTTAGGTTCAAGATGGGACTTGTTCCTCTCTTAGAGGGAAGCAGGAGGCAGGAAACAGAGAGACTGGGGACAGGAGTCCGGTCAAGTTATAACCTGCCAGTGAGGGCCTCAACCAAAAGACTCCATAGCCTTCCAGATAGCATCAGAAACTGGGGATTCAAGTGCTCAAACATGTGGGCCTATTGGGGGCATTTCACATTTGAACAATAACAGTGTATATGTGTGCATGTGTATGCTTGTGTTGTGATGTATGTGTTGTATGCACACATGAAAATCTAGGAAAGAGTGTCATTGTTCTGCTTAGCTTACCTTGGTCCCTTGAGACAGCATCTCTCAACGAATCTGGAGTTAGGATGGCATTCAGCAACCTTTAACAGTCCTCTCGTCTCTGCTTAGTACAGCGCTGTAGTTACAGCCATGCCTGGCTTTTCACGTAAGTGCTGGGAACCAGCTAACTTAGACACCATTCTCTCTCTCTCTCTCTCTCTCTCTCTCTCTCTCTCTCTCTCTCTCTGCATACAGCACATATGTAGTGCAGGAGCCACAGCATTCATATGGAGGCGAATGGAAACTGTCAGGAGCTGAACTCGAAAGGCCAGGCTAGTGGGAGGGCTTGTATGGGCTCATGGTTATACACATCATAGGACATAGAGCAATGAAGTGTAGGGATGGGTCAGGAAAATACACAGCTCCCAAGGACAAGCTCTCTGACCCCTAGGGATCTTCTTTGTCCAACCAGGCCCCACTTACTCATTACCTACTTCTAATCATGTCATGAATCCACAGGCCAGGGCTCCGATCATCTCTGGAAACACCATCACAGACAGCAGTATGTTTTAGCAATCTCCCAGGTGACTCTCAGCCCAGCCAGGTTGATAGGCAGTGCCAACATTCATGTATGTAAGCATAGCCATTTCTCTATCAGCTATGTGCTCTGTGTGAAAAGCTTAGTGAAAACAGGATGTCAGCTCTGGAGGGCATCATCATTGGTCCACTGTGTCTGTCTTCTCTCTTATAGAAGAGAAGATAGAGTATGGCCATTTGTCCTTGAAGGGGAGCTAAAGTGAGTGACCTTACTCTGCAGGGCAAGGAGATCCCAGGCCTCTCTGCCCATGCAAGGCAAGTTCTCTTCCACTTAGGCATCCCAAACCACTTTTTTTTTCTTATTTGCTTTTGAGACTGATTCTCTCTGTGTAGCCCAGGCTGGCTTAGAAGTTATGTTCCTTCTGCCTTAACCTCCTCAGTGCTGAGATTACACCTTTCCCAGCGAGGCGACCTGGTCAGCTGACGTGTTTACCTGCCATGATTATCAGAAAGAAGTACCGCACCCATGCAGCTTAAACAACAGCCGTTTATTTCTGGGCATTTGTGAAGGCCACTGTGTCACAAACTGATTTCTTTTGAGGCCTCTGTCCTTGGCTTGTAGGTGGCACTCTCTTCCATGTTTTCACACGTTGTCCCTTTGTGTGCATCCGTGTTCCTGTCTCCTTTTCTTACAAGGACATCAGTCAAATTGGACTAGAACCAAGCTAATCCACTTGCTTTATCTGAAATACCTTCTTAAGGACCCTATCGTCAAATACAAGTCCCATTCTGAGGCACTAGGGTTTTAGATTTCACATAGAAACTCGAGGAGGAGGGACACAGTCTGTGATAAGCATCTTAGGTGGTGGTAATGAGCCTCCAGTTGCATAGGAATCCCTCGGTAGACACAGGAGATTCAGGGGCCACGGCGATCCCTCCGTAAGACACAGGAGACACAGTGGCCATGGTGGTCCCATCATAGGGATTTTTCCAACCAGACTTTCATAGACTCTGAGTGTGGTGAGTCCTGGAGTACTGGGGCAAGGTGTCTCTGTGGGTGCACCCGCTGTTTTATCCCACCATGGCATTAAGCAGTGATTAACACCATGCTGACAGTTGAAGTCTGGTGCCCACATTTCCCACTTGGCTGCCAGACCCTCACAGGTCTCTTAGCCTCTGGAAGAGGTGATCAGGTGCCTGTTTGTGTGACATTTGCTGCCCAGCCAGGCAATAGAAGAGGCGTGATGTTCGTGATGAACTCAGGATTAAACCTGAGATGAAGACAGAGCCTGTAGTTGGTTCTAATTTTTCCATGCTTATGCCAAGCAGATATAGGGACTGCTAGATTCTGAGACCATGTCTAGGTACATGAAGATATTGCTTTGGTTGGGCATGCTGCCACACACTCTGGCCACACTTACAGAGAATCAGGTGGAAGACAGAGCTCAGTTGGTATAGTGTTTGCCTAGGGATCCATTTCCAGCACCACACAAAATGGGCATGGCCATCCTATGCACAAGAGATAGAGGCAGGAGGATTAGTAGTTCAAGGTCTTCCTCAGCTATATAGCAAATTAGAGGCCAGCCTGGGCTATACGAGAACCTCCCCTCTATATACAGACAGGAGGTGGGGTATGGGTTCCCCTGCTTGTTGTTCTGCTTCTAAGCCCACCACCCCTGTGTACAAAGAACTCCTGTAGGCTGCCCTCAAGTCCTGTGACTCAGGAGGTCTCCGGGCAAAGAGCTTTTGTGATAGAGGATAGGCAGTTTCAGGCAGTGGGAAGGGAGGCTTGCTAGCCTCTCTGGGCTGCCTATGATTCCAGGGGACTTTAACACAAATAGAAAGTGCAGACTCACAGTTCACTGGAGACTGTAGGCAGCTTGAGGGTGGGAAGTCACACTTTGGATCCCTTGCCTTCAATTTGTTTCTATACAGTGATGGTATAAGGGAGGTACAACCTGCCAGCTGTCAGTCAATGAAACCAGTCACATCAGTGTCATGCAGTTCTCTGTCCCCAGAATAATCACTTTCAAGTCTGTGGCTTTGCATTCAGAGCCCTTAACATATTTTACAAGGCATGCTTGCGTGAGAGCATTGAGACTATCCCCACTGTCAGAGTCAGAGTCCTTTATGACTCTGGACTCCACAATGGAGCCCCTGTTCTTCTGGAGTCATATGTAAAGCAATACTAGCAGCATGGGTGACATGCATTCCACTACACATTCTTCCATGCTTCTAGCAGAGATCACAAATTGATCACAGCACATTCGATCTCTACAAATAAGCAATGGGCACTCTTCCTCATGTCTAGTTCTAGACCAGACATTACTAGTCAATCAAGGCACATTTGATCTCTGTTGGTTTGTAATGGCTGCTCTTTGTCACATCTGGCTTCAGACGCCCTTATAGGAGGTTTTACTTGAGTAATCCCATAGTTCCTTCTCCCTATCCCTATTTGTGCCATGGCATTATAGTTGGTTCAGCTTTCTAAGACTCCCTCTGGAGCTAATCAGGCCTGGTATCCTATTGTTCTAATTGAACTTTGAAGACTGGTAGCTTTGTCTGTGAGGCTCTGTGCTCTGAAGAGTGAAAGGCAGTGAAGTTGCCACTTCAGCATGTGCCCATTGTTCCTGTTCATCCCCACAGACTGAAGTTTGCCTCCAAATCTGCTCTTAAGGCAAATAAATTCCTGTGAGATGGAAGACTATTAGTTACTGACTGACATGGAACAAATCCCCCTAAACTCAATGGATTAAAACAATGAACACTAGGCACCTCACAGGAATTGTGTGGTGGGTTTGTGTGGCATCCTGCATCGGAATTTTTGATGGGCTGTCATGGGAATGCCACCAGGGCTGTGTGTAACTCCAGGCTTGATGGAAGGTCTGTAGCTATTATACTCCATGCTGAGTGGATATACTAGTTCTTTGCCACATAGATGGACTTGTCTCTAGGGTAGCACATTTCAGCAAATGGCTTCCCTTATAGTACAGTGAGTGCACATCTTAGGGTCAGAGCCGGGACCCTGGCTGCTCGAAGGAGCAAGGTTCAGCCACTCCTTGGTAGGCCAATTAAAGAGAAAGACAAAGAAAGAAGATTTATTCAAGGTGACCACGAGGAAGAAACACCAAAGATGTCACACACTTTGACACAAAGTTCAGGTTTAAATAAAGGGCAAGGTGTCCACATAGCTATGCAGGTCCATCCAAAGGGTCCTGCACACTGATATTGACTGGTTCTCAGGCCTGTCCTCATTGTTGGACTCTTGTCACTCCTGTAAGGTGGTCTGACAAGATGTCCAAACCATGTGAAATCCTTCCTGAGAGACATGTTTATCTCTGGCTGTCACCAGGGTCCCAGTCTTTTCCTTCGGAATTCTCCCAGAATGAAGGAAATTCCAATTTTCTAGGGACCGTTGTTTCAATAGCATGGTAGCCAAAGGGAGTAGGACAACCAACTAGATTCTTTGCAGAATGTCTTCACTCCTTTCAGGAGAGTTACGAGTGGGTACCCAAGAGGGAGGGGATGGGGTTTTGTGCATGAAAAACAGATGAGCAAAGAAGTATAAAAGATGACGATGCCTTTTCTCGGTGAGTGTTGAATACGGAGCCTGGTTTTCAATCTGTGGTTTGTGGAGTCTGAGGAGGAAACAAGGCAATCAATGGCTACGCCTTCCCACATTGTTTTCTAGAACAACACAAAAGTAACAGTGCCAATAGTAGAAAGGTTGGTGGGAGTGATGGTAGTGATTACCTTAGTGATACTTACGGTGGTTGTGATTATTATGGTGGTGATGGTGACAAGGTGGGTGTGATGAGGGTAATGATGATGAGTTATGGCAATGATGATGTTAGTGGTGATGGTGGTCATGACGATGGTGGTGGTGGTGGTGTGCTACATGTCATGGGGTCTTGGCAAGTATGTTTCCAGGCAAGTTCTCTTCTGGAATTAGCCACACTTTTCCATGTGACTATGCTCGGGCACATTGGTGTGCCCTAACTCATCCATAGTCAGTTGGTAGGCAGCAGAGCCAAGCATGGTACCTAGCTGCACATGGTACTGCAGCTTCATGGGCAGGACATGGAGGTGGCTGTGCATAAGTGCATTATGGGGTTGCCACGGTGAAAGCTGGCGTCATTCACCTTTATCCCCTGAACCCTCTCAATGACTGTGCCTGATTGCTCCCAAGTTTCTGCAGACCGTCATGTGCTCAAGATAGAGGAGAACAGAAAATAGACACAGTCATCCTAAGGTGCACAGCTTACTTCCACAGGCTGGGCCCTGGGATGAGTTAAATTCTGACTTAGACAGGTGGGCTATAAGAACATTTCTGGGTGGTGTGTGTGTGTGTGTGTGTGTGTGTGTGTGTACATGCCTGTGGTCTCAGTTCTTGGGAGGCTGAGGCAGGAAGATAATGAATTTGTGTCTAGTATGGGCTACATAGCAAAATCCAAACCACACTAGGCAGATTTGGACTCACATTCAACTTTAGCACTTTGTGGTCTTGGGCAAGAGGGGGTCTTGGTCTTTTCTCTCAGTGTCTTTGACAAGTGGTGACACCAGCACCTGCTGTTTTGGATGAGAGCACAGCATCTTTGCCACTGGCTGGCATTGCTGTTTGTCACTGATACATCCTGAAATCTGTACCTTCTGGCCAAGGATCTGAAACCTGCCTGGGTTCTCTTTCATGACAGAGAAATGTTCTCACTGTTCCAGCCACCCTGCTGTGGGGGATTTCCTTGTGGGGACAGAGACAAAGAGGCCCAGTTGCTTCCCAAGGTTACACAGCTGATTTGATGATGAGCTGGACACGGAGGTCAGTCTGGACTCTCCAACCTTATCTTGGTTTTTATACCAGGACCTGCAGGCCCTCTTGGCTCTAGAAGTGCTGACTGAGAGGATGTCTCACAGCTGGAGCAGCTGGAGGGAGGTCAGGCTCAGGGCAGGTCTACTGCATCCTGCTGAGGTTTTGTGCTGTTAGCCAGCTGGCCTTGAGCTGTGGGCACTGACCGGGGTGTCCAGTGTTGCAGGGTCAGGGATGTAAGGGACAGGGGATGTGGTTGCTCACCTTCTGTGGCCACATGGTGCTGCAACTAGGTGTGGCCTAATTCACTGTGGTGACAAGTTGCCTGTGAATGGGGCTAACTTGGCTCTATAGTAGTCATCCACTTATACCATGTGTGCTGTGCTTGTTTGTGTGTCAGTCCTCACTTCCACCTTATTTCAGACTGCATCTCGTCATTCTCTGCATACGCAAGGCTAGTTGGCCTCTCTTGGATCCCCTCCTGCCCCCTCCCCGGAATGCCTGGGTGTCACATGCACGCTCCCATGGCCAACTCTGCATGGGTTGCTGGGGATCCTTACACACTTGTGAGACAAGTGCTTTACCCAGTCCTGGGACAAGCCCATTTGACTTGTCCAAGTCATTAAGTCCTCACAAGACTCTGTGAGGTCATTGGGGCCACCTCCCATAGAACAGCAATCAGCAATGACGAGTTGCTCACCTCCGGTGTCCCAGTGCCAGAGCAATGATTTGGAAGCAGATTGCCCTGCCTGTTAACTACGTGTCCCCCCCCCCCCCCTTGTGTGTGCTGGGACTTCCAGAGGTGAGGAGGAAGAATGGAATGTTGCTACCAGGCTTTTTCTGAAAGAATTTCTCTAGGGTGCTGACAAAGGTGAGTCTTCAGCTTGTTACAGGGCCTACTCCAGGGCTGAAGCAAGAGTGGCCAGCTTAGCTCCCAGGGCCTCTCCTCTACCAGCTCTTAGCCTACAGGATTCTCCAGTTTTGAATTCTCTGGGAGGCCAGATCAGTCTAGTCCCTCAACCAGAGCCGAGTTCATGGGGCCATAGCGCCCCCTGCAGGCTGTGAGTAGAGGTACAGCTACACAAGACTTCATGACTAGTGTTTGTTTGTTTGTTTTTGTTTTGACTTGTTTTTCTTCTTTTAAATCCAAAACAAATATTTGTATAGGTAACGAACCCCAAGAGGACAGCCTAAAAGATTTCCATAGAACAGATGCACACTGGACACAAGAACTCTTGCCTAGCAGTGGGTCCCTTGTTCCCTGGGATCCATAGAAGTTTGGTTCTTGGACAGCCATAGGTACACAGACCCAAAGATGTGCCAGTCTCTTTTATAGAAAGTTTCAGAGTTCCAAATAATCCCCACATACCCACCATTTCCTACACCATCTCTAGATGCTGTATAACTCCTAGCACAGCAATGTGAATGCCTGCCTGCCTGCCTGTCTGTCTGTCTGTCTGTCTGTCTGTGATGGATTGTTTAGTGAATACTGATGATTCAACAATTTAAGTCTATATAAGTAAGCAAGTATATTTTCAGTGTGTGGCTGGTTTCATCAACAGATGTAGGATTGGAGGCTCTGAACCTGTGGATTTGGAGGTCAGTGGTGTTTTTCAAGAGCCATGGGCACTTTACCCTTGCCCGTCTTCCTATCCATGGAGTCACCAGTGATGTGTGCTTTCTACCTGACTTCTTCCATGAGAGATGGATATGTTCACCACATCGCAGGCACCCTCATAGCTGTGCCAACCTGGTCTGTAATAAACCTGAAGGTGCCCATAGGAGCACGGGCCCTGCTAGTGTGTGTCAAGAAAAGTTTTATTGGAACGTGGCCACACCCTTATTTCCACGCTCGTGTGTCTGCTTTCACATCCTGTGAGCAGAGCTGATCAGGCGTGGCAGGCACAACAGAGCTTTGTACAGTAAGAGCTTGTCCATGAATGCCTAGCTTAGGCAATCCTTGTACCTCAGGGCTGCAATTCTGGGTTTCACTCCTGCCTTGGTTTTTTCTTCCTTCAGACAACCTCCCAGCATCTTGGAGACTTTTTGTTGTTGTGACAAAGCTGGGGAATGACAACTGAAAAGGAAGGGATTTCTTGTGACTCTTGGTCACAAAGGTTGCAGCCAGTGATCACCTGACTCCATAGAGTCTGAGAGAGCCAGAGGAAGGGTGGGACTGGAGAACAAAGGGGTTGAAGAGGTCAGCTCAGGAACTTTGGAAAATTTCACTGAACCCCTCTCCTCCTGGAAGAAAAAGTTCATAGAACACATAGGTACCCCTCTCTTCTGGGAGAGGCATTACATTCCTCAGACCACAGTGGGGAGCAACCTGCAGATGCACCCAGAGCACGTAGACACATTCCTCAGGGCAGATGGACTGTCCCTCCCTCCCCTTCCGGACAAGGAAAGCCCTTGCTACCTTATTCCCTAAGACCAATCAGTTTAAAAGTCACACTGTTCTGCTAATCATATTGTGCCTAGTGGCTGTTGTTCTATTCTACCCCTGAAAGCTGTATAAAAACTGGCCAAATGGGCTGCCTGAGGTCGCCACTTCTCCTTCTGGTGTAGGATGACCCCAACACATTGGAACAATAAATTCTTCTTGCTTTTGCATCAATCCCTGGCTCTGAATTGTCCACTCGGGGGTTCCCAGTAAGCTAAGGCTTGTCAGAGTCTTACAGAGTGTCCTCCAACTGGACAGGAGGCAGAAGGAAACAGAATGGGACCACAGGAGAACTCTCAAAGGTCCAGTCCCTCAAGGCTCCACAGCCTCTCCAAATAGCACCAGCACCCTGAGACCAAGTGCTCCAATGTGAGCATAGGGTCCACTCCAGACTCACCTCACGGGCCCTTTTCCTCCCCCTGTGGAATTCCTGTTCTGGAGAACATGTCTACCTAAGACCTGGTGGAGCTTGAGCACACACACACACACAGTGGGGGGAGAGAGAGGGAGAGAAGGGGGGAGTAGAGGGAAAGGGGAAGGGAGGAGATGGAAGGGGGATGAAGGGGAGGGAGAGGGGGAGGAGTAGAAGGGAAGGAGGAGGGAGAGAGAAAGAGAGAAGGGGAGAGAGGAGAGAGAGAAGGGGGAGAGAGAGGGAGAGAGAGAGGGGAGAGAAAGAGAGAGAGAGGGAGAGGCAGAGAGAGGGAGGGGAGAGCGAGTGCTGCCTCAGTTACCTCAGTTGCCCCTCTCCCTCTATTGGTTGGTGTTTCCTGGCACTGATTAACAGTGTTGCCCAGGCATACCCAGGCTGGACAGATGTAATGGGAATGGTCCATGAGTGACAACTCAGATCTGGCAAGATGGATGGAGCTGCCTGGCTTCCCCCCCCCCCCCCCCCCCCGAGTGAGACTAGGCTGAGCGTCGATGCAGCAGTGTGTTCTTTTCTGCTCGTTAAAGTTTAATGTCTGAAAACAGCTCCATTGCCTCTACTGGAGACCCTGAGCACACTTACAGGTAACCACACCAGAGACTGATTAAATCTTTCCCTTTGTGCTAGTTTGAGGGAAGATGTTTTTGCTACCATAGTCAAAATACAAAATGAGCCACCCTGCCATGTTTGTTGTTGCTCCAGAGCAGACAGAGGGGGCAGAGCAGAGGAGCAAGGAAATAAAAAGGGATTTACAAAGGCAGGTGTTAAACAGGCCTCTCATGAGGATTCCAGAGGGCTTCTCTTCATGGGGGACCTGGGGCTGGCCCCAGCTTGGGGACAAATGTGTCCTTGTTTAATTTATAATCGGGGACTGGGTGAGACATCCCTGCCAGAGCAGCACAAGGAAGCTGAGCCTGAATTTTGTATGCACATGTTCATTGTGTGTGTGTGTGCTTGTGTGCACACGCACACGTGTGTAGGTCAGAGGTTGATGCCCCATGTCTTTATCCATTGCATTCCACCTTATTTCTTGAGACAGAGTGTATCAGTGAATCTGGAACTCATTGATTGGATAAACTGGGTGGTCAGTAAGTTCCTAAGGCTCTCCCTATCTCCCTGATACTCCTAGTGCTAGGATTAGAGCCACCACGCCTGGCTTCTCACATGAGTTCTCGTGGACAGAACTGAGGCACTCATCCTTGCTTGGCTGATATTTTACTGATTATCTTCCTAGCTCCTGACCCTGGGTTTGTTACATCCATTCTTCCAGATAATTTGATAATTCTGTGCTGTCTGATGGATGAGTCCTGTCCTCACCTCAATAGCTTCTTTCCTGAATTCCAGCATTTACATTCTTGACTACAGGCTATGCAGATTGTGTGGCTTGGTGTCAGGGACACTCACCAGGCTGGCCTTCCTGTATTGAGGAGACTGAGAGCTTCCACAGGACTTGGATGATGATGGACTAAGGGGGAGTCAATGGACCTTTGTGCTCCAAAGTCGGAGTGTCTGCTTGAGCTCTTTGGTCCACTGGCGGAGGAGACAGTGACAGGAGGTCTTGTTTCTGCTTCTCCTTCCTCTCCCCTAAGGTCTCTCTGAGGTGGACCATTTGTTGAGTCTGTAGGCTAATGAGGAAGAGCGACTTCCTCTGGGAGTTGGCAGAAATATTTGCAATGACACATTACAGTAAGTGGAAAGGGGGCAGGACCTAGGCAAAAGTGGGGTGAACTCAGACACCCAATCTCAGGCTGGGCACCTAAAGCACCCTAGAGAACATTCAGGTCAGAAGTGGGGCTGTGCTAATCCTTCTAGCCCCTCTCTCTTTCTAGCCAGGTCCTACGGCCTAAAGCTTCTACAACCTCCCAAACAGCGCCATCTGCTGGAAATCAATTAAACAGCACCATCTGCTGGAGACCTGGCAGTCAAACCCATGAGCCGCTGGGGAATAACTTGGACTCAAATCATAATGTTGAGTATTTTAATCAGACATTATTCTGCTTCGTTATTTGGTAGCCCTTGGGTGGGTTGGGGGAGATGAGTCAAACCTCCTTTGGTCGTAGTTTGGACCCCAAAGCTAGGTGGAACGGGGCTCAGCAAACACTTTGAAGAGCAGGGGTATCCTTGGAGTGGAAAAGTGTCCGTCCTCAGACATTCTGGCATCGCCTGAGAGTTCAGCTCATAGAACTGCCATGCGTTTACTTGCAACCGTTGCCCTGTTTCTGGGTTGAGATTAATTTCTACGTAGCTCATTTTCAATTAAAAAGTACATAAACCACCGCCAGCGTGTGGATCCATTTCTGCTTAGCAGAAAGATCCAGACCATGGATTTTATCATCGGCTGCCATCGATTCCCCATGAGTCATAATTACATTTTACCCACAGCATCTGTGCTAAGTGATATTTACATCTGCAATTATCCCAAGCAACTTTTAATGTTAAATTTGTTTTGCTTTGTTTTGGGGGAGGGGGATATTTGAGGAAATTGACTTTTTTTTTTAAACTTCGCCACCCACTCTTTATCCACACCGTTCCCTTTCTCATATGAAATAATAATTTTGCAATCAGAGCCCGAACCATTTTACAAATGAAGTTTGAATTGACATTTCCACTGGCAGAGATGGTAATTTTTATCGCTCGCCAGGCTTGGTGCATTTAGATCTATCTGTTCTTGAAATTTATTTTGCTATTATTATCTTTGAAATCCTTTGGGGCCTTTTCCTGCTTGATAAAACATGGGCTTTTCCTGTCACATTGCTCAGGCCGGGTGCATAGCTCTCAGCAAACCAAACTATGTTTAGCTTGGTGCTCAAGGCTTTTATGGGTCCAGGTGGCCTGTCTTTCGTGGGTTCTGAAATACTCTGGGGTCTTGATATGTGCTGTATGTTCAACAGGGGCCCCCCACTGTGTATGTGTGCTCATATGTCTATGTGTCAACCTTAGACACTGCCCTCAAGTGCTCTCAATAACCAGATCTCACTGATTTATCTTGCCCGTTTGCTAGTGAGCCCCAGGGACCTCCTGTCTGTGTCTCCCCAGACTATGATTGCAGGTGTGGACCACAATGCCTGCCCCTCCCGCCATGGACTACAGGGATCAAACCCAGGTCTTTACATGTTTGTGCATCGAGCACTTGCTGATTGAGCCATGCTCTCACCCCCAAACAGCGTTCTCATTCCTGACCTGGAGTTTCTAACCTAGAGGAAGCAAAAGAATACTTAAATGGAGGAGTAGAACTGAGACAGGAAGAGAGAAACTGGTTCCAAGCATTGCACTATGGTTGGAAACCTTATCCCCAACTCCTATCTGTGGCCTAACTCCTATATCTGGAGCTGGGGCCTTTGGGAGGTGATTGGAATGGGCTGAGGCCATGAGGGTTGGCTCCCGTGTAGGTATTGATGGCTTCTTAAGAATAGGAGGAGAGAGTCGAGCTAGTGCCTTGGCTCCATTTTCCCGTGAAACCTGCTCTGTTATTGCACCAGCAGGAGAGGCACTGGTGGGGAAAACAGGTAGGACAAGGGAGGCTTGAAAGAGGGTTACAGAACACCACCTGAAGTTCTCTGTCCCTGTGACTTACTGTCCAGCTGTCTCCGGTCAGGTGTCCTCAGGCCTGTTCGCCCATGGGGATTCTACCACAACTTCACTGAATGTCCCTGTGGTGATCATGTGCAAATGGCTCCTGGTGGCCTGCAGGAGACCGTTGTTGCTGTGGATGTCCTCCAGCACAGTGGGAGAGCAGACAGGAGGCATCCCAGGGTGTGTGCCACAGTGGATGGGGCCAGGTTGGGAGGAGCCTCCTGCGCAGGCATCCTAAGACTTCATGAGGGTCCGAAGAAGGTCTTGGTGTTGGGACCCAGGTTCCAACTGCCGCGCCATGGTACTGGAAGCCACCTCGGCTCAGTCAGGTCTGGCTGGAGACCTGCCTTTCGTCTCTAGTCCTGTAGGTGGCAGCAGAAGCTCGGGGGAAGCCAGTCCGTGAGGGGTGAATGAGGGGGAGTATAAGCAGACCCACAGCCTCGGGCGGGTTGTCTTCCCGTGGTCACGCTGGAACTGGCTGAAGCTGGCGGTGACAGCCCACAGCAGGCACCAACCCCGTTAGCAAGTTCCCTATTGAGTTACAGGATTGCAGATGGTCGCCTAGACTGGAGCCTGGACGGCTACTCACAGCCTTAGCAGAGCCCACACTTCAGACCCTTCCCAGCCTGGAGGGAGAAGTGGAGGCCAGCAGAGTGCTTTGGGTTTCCTTTTCTCTACTTCGAGCTATTCCCCAGTCATGTAACCCTCCTACAATCTTCGACCTTTCTTACTGGTTCTCTGCAAACTAAGCTGCTTATTGCTCAGAGGTGAAAAGCCTGAAACTGAAAAAAAAAAAAAAAAACCAACAACAACAAAAAAAACAAAAACAAAAAAACCTGAGCTTTTTTTTTT